>NC_073313.1:288345789-289011522 GCF_027595985.1 Sorex araneus | reverse complement strand
CAAGGTCAGCAAAACCTTCCACGCTATTAAAGATAAAGGTATCTTCAAAGATGACATGCAATTAACCAACCAAGTGGAAACAGAGATCAACAAATGGGACAACATTAAACTAAGAAGCTTCTGCACTGCAAAAGATACAGTGACCAGAATACAAAGACAATCTACAGAATGGGAAAGGATATTCACCCAATTCCCATCAGATAAGGGGTTGATATCAAGGGTATGTAAGGCACTGGTTGAACTCTACAAGAAGAAAACATTCAACCCCATCAGAAAATAGTGCAAAGAAGTGAACAGAAACTTTCCCAAGGAAGAGATACGAATGGCCAAAAGACACATGATAAAGTGTTCTACATCACTGATCATTAGGGAGATGCAGATCAAAACAACCATGAGATACCACCTCACACTACAGAGACTGGCACACATGCAAAAAAACAAAAGCAACCACTGTTGGAGAGGATGTAGGGAGAAAGGGACCCTTCTACACTGCTGGTGGAAATGCCGACTGGTTCAGCCCTTTTAGAAAACAATATGGACGATTCAAAAAAAAAATTAGAAATTGAGCTCCATTTTGACCCAGCAATACCACTGCTGGGAATATATCCCAGAGAAGCAAAAAAGTATAGTCAAAATGACATCTGTACTTATATGTTCACCACAGGACTGTTTACAATAGTCAGAATCTGGAAAAATACCCGAGCACCCTAGAACATATGACTGGTTGAAGAAACTTTGGTACATCTATACAATGGAATACTATGCAACTGTTAGATAAAATGAAGTAATGAACTTTGCATATAAGTGGATCAACATGGAAAGTATCATGCTAAGTGAAATGAGTCAGAAAGAGAGAGACAGGCCTAGAAAGATTGCACCCATCTGTGGAATATAGAATAACAGAGTAGGAGACTAATATCCAAGAATAGTAGAAATAAGTACCAGGAGGTTGACTCCATGGCTTGGAAGTCAGTCCCACATGCTGGTGGAAAAGGCAGCTCAAATAGAGAAGGGAACACCAAGTAAAATGTGGTTGGAGATCCCGCGTGGGAAGGGAGATGCGTGCTGATAGTAGACTAGAATCTGTACACAATGGCCACTTAACACCCCTATTGCAAACCACAGCACCCAATTGGAGAGAGAGAACAGAAGGGAATACTCTGCCACAGAGGCAAGGTAGGGTGGGGGGAGATGGGACTGGGGGTGGGAGGGATGCTAGGTTTATTGGTGGTAGAGAATGGGCACTGGTGAAGGGATGGGTTCTTGAACATTGTATGAGGGAAACACGAGCACGAAAATGTATAAGTTTGTAACTCTGTAATTGTACCCTCACGGTGATTCACTAATTAAAAAAATTAATTAAAAACAAACCTTCCCTCTGTACACTCTTAACTCATGTATCATGCGTCCTCCAAATACTAGATCTTTACACTGTTCACATATACTGTAAATATGTAATCTTTGGATAGACATGTGCATGCTTCAACAGAGAGTTAAGTAAAAAGCTGTTTAGTTTAGCATATTTAACAAACAGTGAATATTAAAGATAAAATTATATTTGAGGTTAAACTTACAGGCTACTGCAATTTTTTTTGTAGTTGTATTTTCTTTTTTGTTAAGCAAGAGAGCTTTTAAAAGCTTTTAGCTTTTCATTCTAAATTAGTGAAATTTAGAGAGATATAAGAGAGTTACATGTTCAAGGAGAATGCAGGCTGCTCCAAAGTGGAAAAGGAGAAAAGAGAAAGGTGCATTTTCAAGAGAGAACATGAGGGCGTGGGCTCGGAAAGAGTCCACTCTTTTGTAGTTTCTTATAAATGTACATTAGAAAAAACACAACTATTTGAAAAGTGGTTTAGCTTAATTTGAAAAGTCTTTAGTGGAAATATGGAGGGTAATATGGTTATTTCAGTCTTTTTCATCTAAACAGATTAGGTGGGGCAAGGGACAGAGCCCAGGGTTTCATTCATTCTGTGCTCAGGGAAACACAAGGTGCTAGGGCTGGAGCCGGGGTTGGCCACATGTCATGAAAGCAACCTGCACTATCTCATAGGCCCTTGATACTTATTTTTAGGTTGGACTAACTAACCATAAATTTGTAACCAGGGTGAAAATGACTTATTAATTAACCAATTTGAAATGATTTTCATGTTTTATTTGATTAAAATACTGATTATTCTATTTATTTTTAATATAAATAAAAGAACATTACCAAAACAGACATTTTATATAAAATGATAATTTAAAAATAGCCCATAGAATGTGACCTCTAAAGGTCACATCGTGCATAATTTCCCTTTTATGCTATGAGTGCTTGAAGACATTTATGAATGGAAAAATCTTTGTAGCTTCAGGATTATTACTCTGTATTTACTTATCACAATTCTTGAAACTTTCATTCTTAAATATAACATTGCCTGTTTTTACTAAATAAGTCTGCTATAACAAAATGAAGAAGACAGAAGAAGGAGACAGAAAAGACAGAAGAAGAAGACAGAAGAGACAGAAGAAGAAGACAGAGAGACAGACAGAAGAGAGCACAAGGGCACACACAGAAGCAGAGCACAAGGAGGAGCCATCCTTATCCGGTCCATACACAGCAGCTCGAGAACACGGAACGCAAGCGGCGTGCTCGAGAGAGAGAACTGCCCCGAGTGCCCGAGGACAACAGAACAACACGACACATCATTGCGTCTCCTCCTCCCGCGCAATAGTGAGTGTTCATGGTTTGCCCTGCCACTCACGAAGATGATTCCTACTGAGACTCTAAGACTTTCCTGTCACTGAATTGTTTGCCTACAAGCTATATAACTTAAAAGAGAGTCTCTTGCCCGCACGCCTGGCTGTCTTCCCCGGGGCCCCTCGGAGGGGATGGGCTCCAGCTTCCCTCCCCACCCCGAGCAGAGCTCCCGGCAGCCGAAGACCACCAGAACCTAGCTGCAGCCATGCTGGAGACTACTCTCTACACGTTCGAACAGGCCTCATGCATAAAGGTACCGGCAGAGGAACCCAGGTGTGTGTGATCCCATCAACGGCCAACATCCAGAGAGAGACTTAAAAGCAAGCTCTCAGAAGCGCGCGGCCGCTTTGCTGCCGCTTTGCTGATATCTTTAGCCTACTTCTCCTTCTAGGAAAAACTGGCAATCTTCTGAGAGTTTCCTGCCCCCATGGGACAGCCTTGCAAGCTTCCCATGGTATATTCATATGCAAAACCCAGTAACAAGCTGGATCTCATTCCCCTGACCCTGAAGAGCCCCCAGTGCAACATCCTTAGGAGGGCCAAGTCGAAAGAGACTTCTAAGATCTCAGGGAAAGGACAAAATGAGATGTTACTGAGCCCGCCCGAGAAATTGGTGATTAACGGGATATTGTGATTGTGATTATAACAAAATGAAAAGTAATTTTGTAAAAATGAGCCAGAATGAGCTAACAACATATATTTCTCCCAATTAATTCAAATTCAGATCTTAGAAATTTTGGCACTGTGTAAGTAAAGTGTTCAAATAATAAAGCTTAGGATTTCTGAGTTTTGGATACTAAATTTATCAATGGTTTCAACCATGCAAATATGTGTCTTTGTTTTTTTATCAATACTGACTAATTTTAAACCAAGATTCTAAAGGAAAAGGCCTGTGTCATGTTACATTCAGAATCTGCTGCCTAAAGATTTCTTGTATGCACTTATGAAAGAAAAAAGGAAAAATAAATAATTTACAACTTTATATGATTCTACACAAACAATTGGCAGAACAAAGTTGCCAAAATAGTCACATGTGTTGAGAGAAGTGTGAAAAGCCGTGATACAAATAAAATACTGAACTAAAGCTTAATACAACACAATTATAAAATTGATAAATGAGATACTCAAAAATAGTGAGTTTTGGATTTTTAATTTAATGTGAAGAGAAGACTCATATAACACCTTAGTCCTAATTCCCACAAGCAAGATAAAAGCCAAAGTCCTACAGAGAAGTTAAGATTGAGGAAAATACCAATCTGTAGAGATGACTGTTATTTGTGGAAGTACAATAGCAAGGAAACATTTTTTTAACTGTTTTCTTTTTTTGCAAAAGGCAAAAATGAAACAGAATGTGTCTCCTCTTGATTCAGAACTTATATTATTATGGTAATAGTACAAACACACAAGTTAATATCTCAGTTCATGGTTGCTATCTTGGTGCAATTGGATATAGAGACAGTCATCTATTGATGTCAAAGTCAAAATTGCAAAGAAAATCAAATAAGATCATTTATATAAACATATCTTATTTTAACTAATAAAAATAGCAGAATACATAAACACATATTTCAATTAATCTTCTGATGTAGATTCCTTTTGTGTATGAATACACTGGAACATAGGAATTCTGAGACATTTTCAATATTACAGTTGTCATCTGACAGAAAATCCACTGCTGAGGCATAATATATTCCATTCTTTAAGAAAGGGAAATCTCCCTGCCCTGATGAGGCTCCAAGTTGCCCCCCACGAATGAGTTGCCGCCCACTAACGCTCCTCCGGCTCTTGAATGGCCATGATCCCAGAGGCACACATACCAATCTCAGAACCCAGCACCTTTAGGAAGAAATCCCTGCAGACTTATTACTAAAATACCAGAAATCCAAAATCATTGTATACTCTTGAGAATCAGCAATAGAAAACAAATTATCTAATGATGCCTTTTTGCAGGTCTGATTGTTGGGGAAAATTCCAAATAATAATGTCGAAATATTGAATAATGTCTTTTGTCGAAATATTGAATGTGATCAAAGTGGAGAGAGTAAAGTGGAAATCGTCTGCCAAACTGGCATGGGGAAGGGTGGGATGGGGGCATACTGGGGTTCTTGGTGAAAGGAAAATGTGCACTGGTGAAGGGATGGGTATTTGATTATGACTGAGACTTAAACTGGAAAGCTTTGTAACTGTTCTCATGGTGATTCAATAAATAATTTTTTAAAAAGAAAGGTAAATATTTTTTGAAAGAATATTAGAATGCCTGAAGAAAATAAAGTGAGAAACATGACAGCCACATGAATCACAAAAAATTGTTGGCACCTATGCCTTCTGCTTCTACTTTAATTTCCATAGTCTCTGACTACTCTCTTGAGCATATTTGTTCTTCAAGGTCCATCTCTGTCCTGTTCAACCTCTAGGTATCAAGAGGGACACTGTGACATCTCTGACCTCTAGGTATCAAGACGGATACTGTGACATCTCTGATAGACATCTTCCCGAGGTCTCTGAGCTCTGACTCCTGGCAGTGGAGATGACAAAGTGTAAATATTACCCCTACATCTACCGCTTTATCCCCAATGTGACAATAAATTAGAAAATGATCTAAGCAATGAAAAGTGATCAAGTGTGTTAAATCATTATTAAGGATAAATTAACATTCTGCAGATTGAGTTATTTTTTATTAGACATTTTTAAGTCAATAAACTGATAAAAATAACACTTGCATACTTTTGGTGGGATATTCTATATATTTTGAAACAGCATTGTGTTTGTATACATTTTAAAATACAATCGATAAATAGCATTGTTTATGGTTTAAGGTGTGCCACATAATGGTTTAATATACCTTTATTGAAAAATGATTTCTACATCTTTAGTGGGAGTCTGTTGTTTTCTATATATAGAATACAAGATGTTTTCCCATTATAACTTTCAGTTAAGATAGGATTTACTGTCTTAACAATGTAAAAGTATATCATACAGTAGTGTGAATTATAGCTATATTTATATATCATGCATATATAAAATATATCATAAGTAGTGTGAATTGTATGAAACATATATGTTACATATTTCACTCCTAATATTGAAAGTTTATTTTCAATAAATGAAAGAAAAGCATCTTTTAACCACCTTCCTCCAATTTATTCATTCTCTAACCAATCCCTTCCTCTGCTTACTATTACCATTTATTGTTATCTTTTCCTGTAACCAGACATTTAAAAAACTAGATTCCATACTATAGGTGACATAAGACTGGACACCTTTCCTTTTCTGACCTATTTCACTTAGCATCTAAATATCCATTCTTGTTGTCACATATGACAGGGCTTTCTCACTTTGTGCCTCACTAATATTCCATTGTTTATACCACTAAATATCCACTCAGATGAAATAAGTACTGATTCCCTACCTTACCTCTCATAAATAATGCTGCAAAGAATGTAAGTAGTGGTGCAAATATTTTGGTCAGTATTTCATTTCCTGTGTTTATATTTCCAGAAATGGTATGGTTTTAATTTTTTGAGGCTTATACATATGATTTTCCATAGTTCCTTGACCAGTTTATAATCTCACCAACATGGCACAGGGTTTACTTTGCTCCATATACTTGTATATAATTTATTTGGCATTTTTATTATTAACAGATGTTGAATTTTGTCAAGTTGAGTCTATTTAGATGAGTAAATGATTCTTTGATTCTAATTCTTTTACTAGTATGTGTTGTACCTTTCTCCCTTCCTTCCCTTCCTCCCTCCCTGCCCTGCCTCCCTCCCTTCCCTCCCTCTCTTCCTTCCCTCCCTCCCTCCTTCCTTCCTTCCTTCCTTCCTTCCTTCCTTCCTTCCTTCCTTCCTTCCTTCCTTCCTTCCTTCCTTCCTTCCTTCCTTCCTTTCCTTCTTCTTTCTTCTTTCTTTTTCTACTTAATGAACCCCAGTAACACCACTGGTCATGGTAATTTGTCTTTTTAATGTGTTACTGAATATCGTTGGCAGTGACTTAATGAAAATTTTTGCATCTATGCACATTGGGGATATTGGCTTATAGTTTGCAGGTAGTGTGATTTTCAGAATTTGGTCGGCCTAATGCTTGATGAAATGAGTCTGAATATATTCCTTCCTCTCTCGTTTTTGCAAAAGTAGCAATGGGAGGGTCTTCCGAGCAATGTTTAGTGGGGTTGAAGGTCACTGCCAGCATCACCTAATGGGCCAGATGGCCCAGTGCTGATTGCTGACATCTAACATCATTCCATTTGTTGTACAGCAGCATTCTTCAGCAATCATTACACCTGCAGAGCAGAACGTGTATTGCACACTGGTCCATTAACCAACAGAAATTATCAAAATAGTAGATCAGTGGTGTAGGGAGCCAGAGCACATTGCGCATGTGCGCATGCACATGATCGCGCATGCGCAACAACCACATTGCGCATGCGCGACACATTGCGCATGCGCAACAACCACATTGCGCATGCGCAACGACCGCATTGCGCATGCGTGGCGAGAGCCAATAGAGCGCCACCTCATATGGGGTGATTGGCGAGAGCCAATAGAATGAGCGCCACCCTATGGGGTGATGGGCGAGAGCCAATAGAAGATGAGCACCACCTTAGAGGCGGGGCAACCAGCCTATATAAGGACTGCCATTACCCAGGTTGTGGTTCTTTCTCCCCGTGAAGTTAACTGAATAAAACTGCTGCAGAAGGATCCTCAACCCATGTCGTCTCACTCTTTGCTGGCGAAGGGAAATCGCGACGCGGGCCACGAACAACTGGTGCCGAAACCCGGGAAATTCATCTTGCACCGCGAGGAAGAACCCCTCCTTTTGGAGGGAGGATTCAGAACTGCAGGGACGACTGCTCCGAGAGGTGTGCTGCGGACCACTGCCCAGTGTTGAGAACATGCGGCTCGTCGTCCGGTGCCGACCCTGCGGGTTAGCAATGATGATCCTGCTGCTGACTGTGCAACCGACGGAGGCCGGATTGGGCCGGCCGGCTGACCCTACACGCCTCCTACAACAGCTGTATGGGACCCCGTGCAACTGTCAGGGAGGACAATCTTCGGTGACCCCAACGAGCTACACGAAAACCGTGGACTGTGGGACTCTGACTATATATCTCGTCACGCGGCCCAGTGCTCGAGGCGGACTGACCCAGTTTTGGCAGTGCGTGCCCAAGCCTACTTTTATAAATAAGGGGGATCCCTGTCCTCAAAACTGTCAAGTGGTAGACCAGATGAATGCCATGTGTTATACCAGCTATTCTGAATGTACCCTAGGAGGAAAGAGGTATTTTACTGCAAAGCCCCATATGTCCTACGAGGGAACGTTCGGGGGTGACTGGTCAGTCGTCCCCTCCAGCAGAGGGAACCCTAAGTATGCTGCTGCCTCATGCACTGCCCCAGTGGGCAAAGATGCCTGCTGGCCCACGCGTGCCCCCTTGCATGTCACTGACGGGGGTCCCTCTGATGTGGTTCGGGAAAGGGAGGTGGGACAGCAGATTCAGCAACTGATTTTGGCTCTCTATCCCCAAATTTAATACGCAATGCGGAGAGTGTACCATGACGTGGAAACCGCTTGATGCTATGTTGGTTGATTGCATTTCTGATTTTGTTTTGATGGTTGTATTTTTTGATTGTTGTTTTGATTATTTGCTTTTACCTGGGTTATAGCTGACTGCTGCCTGGTGCCCCAATCCTCTGGCGGGGGCTCGGACTCGTTTGGCTCCCGCTATCCCCCTCTATCTTGCGCTCATGGCTCCTGCTCTGGGAGCAGCCCTTGCACGCTCGGAGCCACAAGGGCTCATTGCATGAGTACGGGTGCTCCAGAGTATTCTTCCTGAGAAGGGTGTTAGGCCGGAGAGCACTGCACTGAGTTGGCCCCTGACTCAGGGTGGCGAGCCACTTGCATAGGGCCGCCGTCGGATTTTGCCCTGCCTGGAAGTGAGGACGGCGGGACAGGTGGAGCCTTGGCGCGACCTGAAGGGGACGTGCGGAGGCCTCCTCAGTCCCTTGTAATACAGGCAGTGGTGACCGCCACCCCCTTCTACCAACAGGATGGCTCCATAAACAAAGACATAAGGGGGAGATGTAGGGAGCCAGAGCACATTGCGCATGTGCGCATGCGCATGATCGCGCATGCGCAACAACCACATTGCGCATGCGCGACAAACACATTGCGCATGCGCAACAACCACATTGCGCATGCGCAACGACCGCATTGCGCATGCGTGGCGAGAGCCAATAGAGCGCCACCTCATATGGGGTGATTGGCGAGAGCCAATAGAATGAGCGCCACCCTATGGGGTGATGGGCGAGAGCCAATAGAAGATGAGCACCACCTTAGAGGCGGGGCAACCAGGCTATATAAGGACTGCCATTACCCAGGTTGTGGTTCTTTCTCCCCGTGAAGTTAACTGAATAAAACTGCTGCAGAAGGATCCTCAACCCGTGTCGTCTCACTCTTTGCTGGCGAAGGGAAATCGCGACGCGGGCCACGAACACAGTGGTTTGCAATCTTTCTACACGTCTGAAACAGTGCTAGAAGAATGCTGCTGTACAGTGTTATTTAAACCTGGTTTTCTTTACTAATTCACTATCTGAAGGTTCTGGTTATTGTTTAAAATGGAGACTGAAAGGAGGTAAAGTGATATGCATGATGACCCTCCATTAACAGTATTGAAAGCACAGTGCCTAAAGGGGAAAAGATGAGGAGGGATGAGAGGGAAAGGGAGAGGTGTGAGGGAGGAAGTGGGGGAGGGAGAGAGAGGGAAGGGACAGGGAGAGGGAAAGGAAGAGGGGGAGGAGAGAGGTAGAGGGAGGGGGAGAGGGTGAGGGAGGGAGGGGACAGGGAGAGGGAGAAGGGGAGGAGAGAGGGGGAGGAGAGAGGAAAGAGAGGGGAGAGAGGCAAGGGAGAGGAGAAAGGGAGCAAGCGTGAGAGGGAGAGACAAGTGTCCTCCCTAGAGGCAGGATGGGGGAGGGAAACTGGGGACCTTGGCAGTGGGAAATGTACATGGGCCAAGGGACAGGTGTTTGAGAACATTGTATGACTGAAACTCAATCATGAATAACTTTGTAACTGTGCTTATCTTGGTGATTCAATTAAAAAATTAATTAAAAAGTAAAATGGCGACTTCAGAGCTGGAGAGATGGTACAGCAAGTAAGCTGCTTGCCTGCCCAGGTTAGATATCAGCACACATGTGAGCCCGAGTGCAGAGCCAGGAGGAAGCCCTGAAATAAGTTGGGAGTGGACCCCCAAACAAATATTCCCTCCCCCAAATAGAAAGTAAAGTTTAAATCCAATATTGCTATTCATTTCTCCTTTTGATCTCTATTAGTTTTTGTTCTATGGAATTACCTTCTATTAAATTCTATGATGTTGGTGCATATATCATTTAACAAATATTAACAATTTGATATATTTTTATATACTTTTGGCTTTCTCATAATATAACTTCCCTTTTCACTTTTACTCAAACATCAGTTTTATCTGAAGTATAACTAACCTTCCTTATCTTTTTTAATAAGTTTTATTAATTTAAGTTGGTAAATTTTTTTTTTGCTTTTTTGGGTTACACCTGGAGATGCACAGGGGTTACTCCTGGCTCTGCACTCAGGAATCACCCCTGGCGGTGCTCAGGGGACCATATGGGATGCTGGAATCGAACCCGGGTCTGCGGCGTGCAAGGCAAACACCCTATCTGCTGTGCTATTCCTCCAGCCTCCTTCCTTAACTTTTGTTATGTTTTGTTTCAGATATTATTATCATGTCATCTTAGCTTATGTAAGCCTTTAAGTTCTAGTATTTCTCTTGTAGGCAGCATATTTTTGGATCTTTTAAAAAATTATTAGTTTTCTATATCTTTTGAAAATTTTACATTGAGAAATAGTCTTTTTTAAATTTCTAATTTCTATTTTGGCACCATGATTTCTAATACTGTTAATATGTGGGAGAATCATATCCACAGCATTGCAACCCAACTGAAGAACTATCCACACAGTTGAGTTGGGAGTGGGGGACGGTAGTGAAAGGGAGAAGCCTTGGGGTCCTCGATGTGTGTGCTTAGAAATTATTTGTGTGAAAGACCATAATTGATACTGTAAATCACAGAATCTCATTAAGTTTTTTTTAAAAGCTAAAACTAAATTTCAGCCATACAATTTTCTAACTCCACACCCATCACAAGTGTTTGCATCCCTGTACCAATATCAAGAGGTCTCTTCCCATCCCCTTCATTGTATCCCCTTGACAAAATTTTCTTTAAATTCAGTTACCATAGTGAGGTTCATATACTTAAACAATAATGTTTGTGGGTTGTTTTTTTTTTCATGTACACCTCACTTCACCAACACCAAAGTGTCCAAGACTCTAGACCAGTGCCCTTATAAGGCATAAGTTGTCCTAATATTTCTCAAGACATCCTTTAGCTGCATCTATTTGGTACCAGATGGCAAAATTTTATCTTAGAACTGTTTAGTATTCTATTGTGTTCTGCTACATTCATTCTATGCTATTTTAAATCTGCTTCTTCTGCCATTAACACAGATATGCATATATTTTTTCAACTGTTTATTTTTTCTTTTGAGATACATAGAGTGGAATGCAGGCAGGGCTATAGGTTACTTCCAACTTTAATGTTTTGGAGAACTCTCCATACAGTTTTCCATGAAGTTTAAAGCAGTTTAAATTCCCATCAACAGTGAGTGAGAGTCCCTTTTCTCCTTATCTCTGACATTGCCTGTCCCTAATCTTTTTGATAGAGGCGATTACCATTGATATGAGAGAATATCTTACTGTCCTGTCACTTTGACTTGCATTTCCCTGAGAAACATGGAAGATTTTTGCTTTGAATCCCTGCTTAGGTGTCTGTTAGATGTATCCATATATTCTTAGTGTCTGTTCAGATCTTACCATCTGGTAGTGGGGTTGATAAGGTTGTTTTCTAGCTTTGAGTTTTATAAATGCCTCATATATCTTGGGTTATTAGCCCATCATCAGGGGACATATGTATTTTCTCCTATAAGTAGAAAGTCTTTTTGTAGTGATATTTTCTCTTTTGCAGCACAGAATCGTTTTTGCTTTGATGCAATTCCATTTGCTTGCCTTTATATCTGTTTTCTTGCCAATGGAGTTAAATAACCAAAAACACTGCTAAAGCCAGTATCATAAAGTGTGTTGCCTATACTTTTTTAGAATATTTTATGTTTTTGCTCTAACAGTCAAATCTTTAATTCATTCTGAGCTAACTTCTATGCATAGTAGGATATAGTGATGCAATTACATAGTTTTACATGTGAATATTCAGTTTTCCCAGCACCATTTGTTGGAGAGGCTCTTCTTTCTCCATTTGATACTCTTGGCTCCTGTGTTATCAATTATTCATATATCTGAGAATTCATTACTGGGAACTCAATTATATTTCACTGATCTAAATATCTGTTTTTATTCCAGTGCCACACTATTTTTGATTTCTATAGTTTCATAATATACTTTGAAATTGATGATCATTAGGTCCTCTGTCTTTATTCTTTTTCTCAGAATTCCATTGGCGATTTGGAGGTTTTGTAGGTTCATAAAAATTTTAACAATGTTTGATTTTTATCTTTGAAGAATTACATTGAAATGTTGAAAAGAATTGCATTGCCTAGATCTCCCTTTTCATGTCACTTTCCAGTGCTTACTTAGTTTCCTTTGTTTATATTAATATATATGTGTATATTTGTGTGTATATGTATGTGTTTGGCTGTATGTGAGAGATCACGAGAGAGAACTTTGGTAACTACATACTTGAATAACTGTAATATTTTTTCTGATTTTATAGGTCTATTTTGGTATAGACAGTTCTTTACCATTTTGCTTGCTAGATGTGTGCCCTGCAATGACCCTAGGTAGATGAGGACTGCTGTTAGAATCTGATTTAAAGTTAGAGAAATGTTTTAAGATTAGAGAAATATTTAAGTTCTAAGTTCAAGGCTTGTAGCATGTGTTGAATTCCTAGAATAGCTGAAACAATAGGAGAGTTCCCTTTCCAAGGGATGTTTAGTATGGGCTTATAATCTAGATGGATTCTGTAACCAAATAGGTTCTTAAAATTACCTTTCCTGCCACCTTTTTTTTTAGAAAAAAATGTACTTGGGAAATACAAAGTTATTAAGGGACTACTAGAGGCTACTATCATTACAGTGCCTGCCACACAAACTCCCCAATCCCTTGGCAGCCATATCTCCCATTTAGGAATCACTGCTCTCATCAGACTTATTAAACACTTATAACTGGGCACTTTCCTCTTTTGGGTATGGCTGATGAATTAACTTCCTTGTCCTTGAATAAAACAAGGGCTTTGGGCACCTCAATGATTTAGAGGTGAGATACATGTTTATATATGAACCACAAGTCATCGATACTGAAACATGATATCCAAACTACAATAACTGGTCTTAAAAAATGGACCTGACCTACGCTTCTCAAAAAATTAGAAATTGAGCTTCCATTTGATCCAGCAATACCACTTCTGGGACTATATTCTGAAGAAACAAAAAGTATAGTCGAAATGACATCTGCACTTATATGTTCATCACGGCACTGTTTACAATAGCCAGAATCTGGAAAAAAACCCGAGTGCCCGAGAATAGACAACTGGTTAAAGAAACTTTGGTACATCTATACAATGGAATACTATTCAGCTGTTAGAAATGATGAAGTCATGAACTTTGCATATAAGTGGATCAACATGGAAAGTATCATGCTAAGTGAAATGAGCCACTTGGCTGGGCAGACATAGAAAGATTGCACTCATCTGTGGAATACAGAACAACAGAGTACCAGACTAATACCTAAGAACGGTAGTATATAACACCAGGAGGTTGGCTCCATAGCTTGGAAGCTGGCCTCACACGCTGGGGGAAAGTCATCCCAGATAGAGAGGAGAACACCAAGTAATATGTGATTGGAGATCCTGCACGGGAAAGGAGATGAGTGCTGAAAATGGACTAGAGACTGAACAGGATGACCACTCAATATCCCTATTTCAAACCACAACACCCAAAAGGAGAGAGAGATATCAAATTGGAATGCCCCTCCACAGAGGCGGGGTGGGGTGGGGGGATGGACTGGGGAGGTGGGAGGGATACTGGGTTCATGGGTGGTGGAGAATGGACACTGGTGGAGGGATGGGCTCTCAAACATTGTATGAGGGAATAACAAATGTGTGAATCTGTAACTGTACCCTCACTGTCACTCACTAATTAAAAAATAATTTTTTAAAAAAATGGGCCTGTCCTGCTCTCCACAGGCTTAGATGAGCCTCGCCCACAAGGGAATCTGCAGTAAAACCCGGGTATGCGGGACCCATGACTGAGATCTCCCGGCTCACTCCAAATGGGACTGGCCTCCTCTCCCCACCTCTCCAGTTTTCCAGTAGCTTGGCAGTCACACCGACAAACTTCCCCCAGTGCCATGTAATCTCATTAATAGCCAAGATCCAGAGACTCAGAAACAAAGCTCTCAGAGAGCACCATAGGCCTCACCCACAAGTGAATCTGTTCTATCATCATATTCTAAATTTCAGAATTCCTGGGTACCTCTCATACTCTACACACTGATGTACTAAGAGTAGCACACAACATTTGAGGGGTGTAACAAACATATTAGTAATCTATTATAGAAGGGCTTAATGGCTTCAGGATGAAATATAATGATCTTCACACACTTCCCCCTAAGGAAACTTTATTGGACCATTTTTAGCAGATTATTCATAACAAGCAATACGAAATCAATAGTTTTGGTTCTGCTTTGTGGCTCACATTTTGGAATTTGGGGTGAAAACATTTGAAATATGGTGGTGGGAAGGTGCAATAGTGGTGGGATTGGTGTTTGAATATTAAATGTAATGAATTATTATGAAAAACTTTATAAATTAAAAATGAATTCAGAAGAGGTGAAACTGCAGACACTGGTAGAAGAAGGCTGACACTATTGGTGGCATTTGTTGCTGTTGGTATATTGTATAACGGAGAATCTAGTATAGACGGAACTGCACCTATAAATCACAGAACCTAAATAAAAATTATTAATTTTTTTAAAGTTTTTTTGAAGAAGTATTGATTAGAAACTTTGACAAGTATAACATCTACAATCAGTGACAGAGAAAATATCTTTGATAAATAAATGATGGGCCAGAATAACAGTGCAGTGGACAGGGTGCTTCCTTTGCACACTGCTGAAATGGGTTCAATTCCAGGCAATCCAAATGGTTCCTTGAGCCTCACACAGAGTAAGGAGTAAGTCCTGAGAATTACTGTGTGTAACCCATAAAAACAAACCCAGCACAGTAGAAATGACACCTGTACCTATATGTTCATTGCAGCAATGTTCACAATAGCCAAAATCTGGAAACAACCCAAGTGCCCTAGAACAGATGGCTGGTTAAAGAAACTTTGGTTCATCTACATAATGGAATACTATGCAGCTGTTAGGAGAGATGAAATCATGAAATTTGCTTATAAATGGTAGACATGGAGAGTACCATTCTAAGTGAAATGAGTCAGAGAGGGACAGAATAGGAGGATTGCACTCATTTTTGGAGTATAGAATAACATCACATGAGGCTGACACCCAAGGACAGAAGATACAAGGGCCAGGAGGTTTGCCCATAGCTGGAAGCCTGCTTCATGAGTGGAGAGGAAAAGGCAGATAGAATAGAGAGGGGATCACTAGGAAAATGATGGCTGGAGGAACCAGTTGGGATGGGAGATGTGTGCTGAAAGTAGATTATGGGTCAAACATGATAACCTCTCAGTGTCTGTGTTGCAAGCCATAATGCCCAAAATTAGAGAGAGAGTATGGGAAATATTGTCTGCCATGGAGGCAGGGGAGGGTGGGAAAGGGGAGGGGGCGTATACCAGTTATATTGGTGGTGGGGAATGTGCACTGGTGGAGGGATGGGTGTTTGATCATTGTGAGATTGTAACCAAACATGAAAGCTTGTAACTATCTCACGGTGATTCAATAAAAATTTTTTAAGATAGTAATAAAAACTAGGTAAATCTGTCTTTTTAAGAGAATAATAAACATATGGAAAATATTATGAGGCAAAGCACATTAAATATCTACTAAGAGGAATAAAGCACACTAGTATTTCTTTAGGAGAGAACTGAATACTTCCAGTTCTCTGTTTCTATGCTGCCAATTAATGTGGCACCGCTAATTTTGCAGTCCTGGATATAATTTGTTTTATTCTGTTTTTTTTTACCAACTATGAAGACACAGAATCATTTGGAGAAAAGAGAGCCTGGTATGAAGCAGATGAAGCTGTTTGTTAGCTGATGTCTTACTCAGTACTCAGGGACACGCATCACGAAGGCAGGGCTCAAGTTTTATATAAAAATTTAAAAAGCTGTACTGAATATGCACATTTCCCCATTATTAATGTGTTTTACTTTTAAAGTTTTGATTTAATGAAAGAAGAAAGTTATCAGCAGTTGAGTCTTAGGCAAACAGTTTCAACGCCAACCCAGTAGTGTCACTCCCCTCCACCAGTGCCCCCTGCCCCGCCCTCTCCCCTGCACGCCCACCCTGGTACCTGAAGGGCACAGGGTGCAGCTCAGCGGCTGTGGTTCAGGCTTTCTCCTTTCCTTCCAGTGTTGTCGAGTCTGTCTACATGCAGCCATATCGCTCCCCACAGCCCCCGGCCCTGCTTCCCCATTACATTTCTTTCTCATCTTCCTTTCCCTTGCCTTTATCCCTTCTCTGTCCTTCTCCCCGTAAACTGTTGTACATTTCTCAACCTCATTTTCTTTTTTCTTTTGAAGTTGACAAATATTTCACATAGGAAACTACATTTTGAGAATAATTTCTCTGTTAACTTATAATAGTTATGTATTCTTGACTACACTGGTCTACGGCCATACAGGCATATGTTTAAGTAATAAAAATAGAATATAATAAAAACTGGGGTCCCAAGAAAGATCCCTGTACGGCATGCTTCGTGTGCTTTCCATACAGAAGGGGATGTTCCATTTATAACTCCATTTCTATTTCCTACTATTGTGGCCAAGTTTCCATTTATTACATGTCTACTTGCCTTAATATTAACTTCCAGTCTGGAATACTGTAAACTATTTCTCAACCCCTAAATTAAAGCAAATGGCATCCACTCCACATCCAACACCAATTTTACTAGAAGCCACTTCAAAGGTTCCTTTTAAAAAGTGAAGTATGGTCATTGCTTCCTGAAGCCAAGGTTAGCTCTGCTTAAGATCCGGGAGATTGTCTCTGATTTCCCTTCGATTTAAACACTGGCAGTTTCTTCTAAGAACCCCCTCCTGCCCCAATACAAAAGGTAAATCTGGTTTTTTTGTTGTTGTTGCTGCTGCTGCTGTTATTAGAGAGAAATGGAGAAAAGAAGAAGGCTAATTAGTACGGAGTTTGCATGGACGCTGTTGGGTGTGCTAGCAAGGATGCAGCAGGTATGGCACCATGTAGGAAGAGACCTATAGTGTGCATTCCTTTCTTCTGTTGCTATATGGGATTATCAAACTATAAATACAGAGGCAAAAAAGAAAAAAACTCACAATTGTAACTTTCAGCTTCCGTGGGAGTCTGCTCTGATCAGTTCCTGAATAATTCATTTCCATTTGCTTCACCAGGTACACAATTATCTCTGATACTCTATTCTTTATATTTTTTACTCCATTACTAAGTATTAAACTCCATGGAAATATAAAATCAAGCTAGAAGTATATAATTGGGTTCCCAGGGCTCCTGTGTCTTGCTTCAAACCTCTTCATATGCATATAGGTATATGTATATGTATATGCACATAGGAAGTACTATTATACACATCAGAAAACACCTTTATACAAGCTTGTTTACACTCTTCCTAGTAACCGTAACAGAAGCTGCTGAAAAACAACCTCTTTCTACACACATACCAAAGTATTCAGTTTAATCTAAAGGCATTTTCCTTCAGAACAGATTTATACATATATATCTAAACTTCAGAGATAACAAAAACTGTATGAGATCCAAACTATAACAATAAAGTTTAGAATGTCAAAAAGAGGGCTAGAATGGTAGAGAAAACCCAGAGAGATTAGTGGAAGGAAGCAGACACTGGGTGTAAGATTAGTGTTGGAAAATTCTTTGCCTGAAACTCAACTATGAATGACTTTTTATCTCATGGTACCATAATAAATTAATTTTTAAATATACATTAAAAGAAAAGATACCTATTCTTGATATGCACACCATTTGATCAAAATATATCTGCATGGTCCTTCAATTCTATAGACAATGTAAATTTGAATCCCCAATCCATAAAAGGGTAGCACTGTACTGTAACATTGTTGTCCCATTGTTCATCAATTTGCTCGAGTGGGCACCAGTAACTTCTCCATTGTGAGACTTGTTGTTACTGTTTTTGGCATATCAAATACGCCATGGGTAGCTTGCCAGGTTCTACCGTGCCTATAAGTAAAATATTATATACAGAGGAGACATTGTGTTTCTCTTCTATCTGTAATCAAATGCATTAAGGAGCATATAGTTGCCTCCCCCTTCCAACAAAAGTCCAACTTTTGTTGGTTCTTTGTTGAGTATCTGAAATTTGGGTGCTCTCTATCTCACATATGTTCTCATGCATGCATCTTCTCTCTTTTGAGCCCAGGTTGTCTCCTTCCCTCTTCCATAGCTATTCTGAGGATGGGCAAATAACCCAGAATTTCAGTCCTCACCTCTCTGTAAACAGAAAGCTTGCAATTCAACCAGTTTATCAATGTTATAAACCTCAGTTTCTCCCCTAAATATATTAGTCTTCCTTCAATTTTTCCTCTTTTTAGATCTTTTATCCAAATGGCCCTTCATCTATTTAATCCCTCTCTTTATACTTTACGCACCTTACTGAGATCAGATTCCTCTTATTACCTAGGTAGGATTTTAAATTGTATTTCCTTAACACTTAAAATCAGAATGGGATATGAACAATACCCTACACTTATGCATTTGGAGACACTGTGCAAGCCAAACAGCATCCAGAAACTTCCTTCACTACTCCCAGATTTTACAATAAATCCCTTATCCCAAAGAAATAAACTGTCATTCATTCATTATGTAATTAATTTGCCAAAAATATATAGTATAACTCAAAGGGTTACCATGAAATAAGAGGGAGAGAAATTAAACAGCAACAAAAACCAGCCAAGCAAGCTTTGGAGCCGGCTGGTGAAGAAGGCTTAGTAAGTTACCTTTGCAGCTGAACACAGAACCCTGAAGGGATGTCTCTTTTCTCTATTGTTTTAGAAACTAAAATGCCTAGGAAAGAAAAATTGTAAAAATTCCCACGCTCAGAAGTCCATGGGATATCATTTTCTCTTGTCTCTAATTCAATGCAATGTTCCCTGCCTGCTTCCAGAGGATAAATAAGGATCTGGGCACATATGTTACAGAGTCGAAACACGCCCATGTGGGGCTTGATCTTCAAGTTGCTTTTCAACTTCTGCCAAGCAACTGTTCACTTTAGGACTGTGACATTAAGCTTTACTTATTGATTTTCAGCTTCACCAAAAAGCTTTCATACAGCATTATCTTTAGTTGTCAAGAGTTTGGGTTATAATAACATCAAATGAATCTATTTTGGGCTGAGTTTCAGAAAGTAATGTTGATGTTAAAACAATACCCTTAATTGATAAATATATGATATATATGCATATATATGCATCAATACTTGAAATACAAAATAACTGACATAGTAAAATTTCTAATTCTTGCACTTCATATAGCCATTCATTTTGATGATCATCTACTATGATGTTTTCCAATAAAGATGATACTTCCCCCCTTTAGGGTGTTGGAACGATTCAGGGGAGCAAAGGGTACTGTCCTCAGGTCAGTTGAGGGCAGTTTCTACTTGGAAGGTAGATTTACAGCAGAACCATGAGGAATTTCTTTTTCTGAAAAGGAGAAAGTAGGCCAAATAAGTTTGGAAAGCTCTAACTGAATATACTTGATAAAAACCAGGGCCTTTTACAAATATGCTTGCCAACATCAGGAAAACATCTGAAGCGGAATAGCCTATATTTCTGTACCATATCTTTTTTTTTTAATCACAGAGCACCAAATTATCAAAAAGACCATTATTTATGTGATTATGACAGTATATTCTACTATTATCATGCTTTGCACTCCCCCTAAACTGCCATCATATCTTGATTAAATTGTATGGTTGAGAGTATAAGAGTTGGTGAGAAAAGCTGCCATGGCTCTTTTTTCTAATGTATACTTTAGAAAGAACAACTACAGGTTTTTGGCATTTTGTTTTGTTTTTTATCAAAACAAAGTAGCTGTGGTGAGGTTCCATTGCCCTAATTCATATTTACACATGTTTCTTTAGTGCTTCTCATGTGGCAGGCAGTGTTCAGACACCATACTCATCATGATCCATACACGTCACTCAGAGAAGCTCTATGCATGTTACAAATAATGAGGCACACCATTACATGAAAACAGGTAGTATGAAATACCTGAAGGGCCGTTAGGATGTTCACTAAGGCTTGTCCATAGGTGTCATGACAGTGTACGGCAAGAGCCCTTGGAGGGATTTCTTTCATGACACTTTCCAGCATTCTCTTCATGCTTCCTGGAGTGCCAACTCCTATTGTGTCCCCCAGAGATATCTCATAACAGCCCATGCCATACAGTCTCTTAGACACCTGTAGGGAAAAAGTGAAGTGCTAGTAAGACAAGGAATCATACACTCAAAGGAAGATGTTCCCTGGGAAGTGCTTCTAAAGGTAAAAAAATCACAACTAAGATCAGTTGCTTCTCCAGTGAAAAACATAGTTTAGTTTCCTAGTCACTGTTCCCTTCTCTTTAGGTAGTAAGCATTATATAAAACTTAAATGGCATTGTTGTAATTACCATTTCCCACTGCTGTTTTTTATTAGGGGCTTGCCTATTTTTATTGAATTATGAAATTATGAGGCACAATTTTATTTGTGAAGGGTTTATATTAACATTTTGAGGAGGTCCACACCCTACCATGTTCAATGTTTACTCCTAGCTCTGCACTTAGGGACTTCTCCTCATGAGCCTTGGGGGACCAGATGGGGTGCTGGAGACTGAACCCATGTTGATGGCATGCAAGGCAAACCCCTACCCACCTCCTTTGCTTTGACCCTTGTTTCTTAACCTTGAAACAAATAGAAACATAAGGATTTACATATGGAGTAATATTTGCCAAGGCATTAGATTGGGTGATGAGTACTCAATACTTGTTTCAGTTCCACCCGGAAGTAGCTTTGTAATCTGTAGTGGATTTGTAATCAATCTTTTTCTGTTAAAAAAAGAACAGATGCATTTATATGAAATCAATTGCAAATCCACTTCAAGCCCAATAGCTAAAGTGACTTTCAAAGAGCAATGTGAATTTGCAGGAGAAAACATTCACATGTTGAGGATATTGGTGCTGGCATCAGACAGCTCTGAATTTAAGTCTCAGCTGCCACTTGTGCTAGTCATGTTTGGTTGTTTACAAGCAAAGAATGTAGACAAATTTATAAAATATGTTATATAAAGATTCATACACAGTAACTCATTAATTCAGCTGGTATGTGTTTCTTCAGGGCCTATTGAGAAGTGTGTGCTGAGAGTTAATGTTATGCTAATATTGAAACAGCTTATACTGTCACAACATCTGAAGTCAAGTGAGGACAATTCTTAATCAGTTCCACTCAGTATTGTGCAAATACAAGCAACAATAAGAAGTTTGGAATAAAGACACAGGATTATAAAAGTATGCCGCAAAGGAAATTGATCTAATTCTGTGAAGCATGAAGGGCTCAGTGACAGTTCATGATAAAGTAGCGGGACTTGTTGAAAAGGATGAGAAGGAAGGATCTGTGGACTAGGCTCCAGGTGCAACAGAAATGCGAAGGCTAGTGCAAAGGCTTAAAGGAAGGTTAACAAATTCCTGGGCCTGGAGGCCACATCTGGTATGGTTCTCAGGGCTTACTGCTGGCTCAGTGCTCCAGGGTCAAATATTCTTGGGGACAATGTGTGGTACCAGAGGTCATGCCAGGTTGGCTGTGTGCAAAAAATGGTGCCGAAATCTCTGTTCCATCTGTCTGACCTCTAAACGAACAAGTTGAAAAATCTTGCCATGCAGGAGAAAAAGAATGAAATGTGAACAATAGAGTGACTGACAAAAAAACAAATTTCAGTTCAGAATAAAAATACATAAAGCTGTACAGGTAGGTCTGAAGCAGAGCAGAAGGAATTTTGCCCACGAATCAAACTGATGATTTTGTTAAGGAATTTTTTCATACACTCAGTAGTAAGTGATGGCAGAACTTTGGATAATAATGTTATAATCAGATTTATGTTACAGAAAAGAAAGGAAATAATAGTATCAGAAATAAGTTGGAAGGAAATTGGCATTACATCATCCCAACATGAATAGTAACTAGATGGAAATTAGCTAGAGAAAGTCCAATGCTTATCCTCACCATTGCCCCGTAAGTGATGAAATCCCTTCCTGGCAGAGAAGATGAGACTAAAATAAACCCAACCAGTTAATGGAAAACTAGAAGTGTGAGTTCAAAGGAATACAAAGGAATCAGGAAGGATTTTGAAACCAAAATCTGCTAAAAAGTCAAAAAAGAAGAGAATATTATTTTGCTTTTCATTATGTAGTTCCATTTCATAATCTTATGAAAGAGGGATTTTTAATTTTTTTTTAATTTGGGGCCACACTTAGATGTGCTTAGGGTTCACTCTTGGCTATGCATTCAGGGATCTGCTGGCAGGGCTCAGAGGATCATAGGTGTTGCCAGGGATTGAACCCAGTTTGGCAATAAGCAGGAAATTTTAGAAGAGGGTAGTCAAGACCAGCATTTCTCAATTGGGGGTCATATGTTCTCCCTGAGGGTATACAAGATACTCAAAAGGAGGCACAGAAAAGAATTGTATAAGATGGTCGAGACTAAGGGTGAACCAGCAGGAAGGGGACTGGGGAGTTACAGAAAGCAAACAAGGTTGGGAGGGGGCCTAAGTCAGAGAGAGCTTGAGAAACAGTGCTCTAAATGCTGTCTGGAATATGGGGTCAGGCTGGTGATATACAAGGGAATTTAAGCGACTTTGTATGGCCATTTGAAGAAGTTGTAGGACAGAGGTAGCCAATAAAGAGAGGGTGAAGATGAATTTAAAACAGATGCTTTCACATGGAAGAGGCTTGAAAGTGTTCAAGAGCCAATAGGAAAAATTCTGAGCAATGGGGTATACAGTGAAGAAAATGAGGGAAGATGTAAAGACTTGAAGAGAACTAACAAAGTTTGAAATCATCAATTCAGAAAGTAAATGTGAATCGATCACATAATAGCACAAAAGTTCCATCTAAGGACACTAGTCACTGTTGGATTATAGTTCCAGGCATCTGAGACTTGACACTGAGTTGTCCTTCCCCCTCCTGCGTGAATCTTAGGGTAATTGAAATACACCCAGTCCAGTGCTCCTGGGGGCACACCCGATTCCGTCCAGCATACCCAATCCTGTTTCTCTTTAACCTCTTCTGTGTGTTTTTCTCCCCTATCTGTTAGTCATAAATATCTCCAAATCAGACACTTGAAAAGTCAAGCCTCCTGATAGTTCTAGATTTTGTACTTGGAAGTAAAATGTTGCTTTTCTCTTTCCTTTATGATTTTTTGCACATTTTTTTTTATTTTAGAGCAACAGCCTTTTTGTATCAATCCTTTTTCACAAGGGTTCAAGATGCCACTCTGTCTAACGTTCATCGATTTAAAGAAGGCCTTTGATTTTGTTGAGACTGAAGCAGTCATAGAAGCCCTAGCCAAACAGGGCCTTCAAACTCAATACATCAAGATCCTCCTCGAGCTGTATTACGGATTCACCACCAGGATCTCACCATTCTATAAGGAAGTGATCATTGATGTAAAGAGAGGGGTTCAGCAGGGTGATACCATTTCACTGAAACTCTTCAGTGCCACCCTCGAGAACATCATGCAATGACTGGACTGGAAAGGAATGGGAGTGAAGATAGACGGTCGGCAATTACACCACCTCCACTCCACTGATGTCATCGTTCTCATTATACCAAACATTAACTAAGCAGCACAAATGCTGGCAAACTTCGACCATGAGTGTGGATAGATTGGACTGCAACTGAATCTCATCAAAACAATGTTTATAAAAAACAAACTAGTTCCTGGCATTCCATTTGCTCTCAACAGAACGACCATCTCCGAATGCAGTAGCTATGTGTACCTGGGTCGAGAACTCAACATGGAATGACTTGGTGCCAGAACTGCACAGGAGGAAGTTCATCCTCCTGTGCAGTTCATCATGGAATGCCGTCAAGAGCATCGAAGAAGTGGTTAAGAAAACGAAGAATCTTTAGCTCCGGGCACATCTTTTTGACTCCACCATTCTTCCTGCACTAACATATGCCGCAGAGACCCGGGCCCTAAGAAAGCAGGATGAGAATATTCGGGTTTTATCCCAAAGAGGAATAGAAAGAGCTATGCTTGGAGTATCACGTTTCACTCAAGTGAGAGAAGGAATCCAGGGTTCCGTCCTCCATCAACGGTCAAGAATCAGAGACGCTGTCTCGTTTGCCAAGGCATCAAAAATCAGATGTGCCGGACATGTAATGTGATTCAGAGACGACCACTGGACTAGAGCTATTACCAACTGGATTCCACCGGATGTCAAAAGACCGCGTGGCCGCCACCAATGAGATGGTCAGACTTCTTCATTAAATACCTGAGTGAACAGTTTGAGGCTCTTCCTGTTCCTGTTCCTGGAGTGAGCAGATATCATTGGGCTACACTAACATGTGACAGGGATGAATGGAGACATTACTGGTGCCCGCTCGAGCAAATTGAAGATCAATGGGATGACAAGTGATACAAGTGATCCTTTTTGTATATAGCCACAGGAAGAGAGTTAATGCTATGCCTTTGTAATATTGGAATTAATTGACTCTGAAAAATACTTACTCCTGGCCATGCATCATATTTATTTGTCTTAAACCACATTTAGGACTTTAGTTCCTAACACCCCAAAAAGAGGGTTCAACTGAGGAGCTTGGGACGACCTGGGGTGAGCCATCAGCTACCCTGGCTTTGACATATGCCAGCCTAAGAGCCATAAGAAGTACAATAAGTTAAGAGCGCAGCCATGGAACAAATTCTGTCATGACCCAAATAAAATAAATTGAATAAGGACCCTATTGGGATTAGGAAAAAATAGTCCGACCTGAGGACTGTAGTCTGGGAAGTATAGTGAGATGGCCCCAGGAGAAGGCACCATTTACCATGAGTCCAGAGAGACCATTTTACGCTTAATATAGGGAATAGATAAAAGTCTATATCTCTTACTGTGTTTATACAAAATGACTCAAAACATTATTAAGAAGCAATTTAATATGATTGTTTAAATGGATTACCAGGAAAGGAAAGGAGAAAGCAATATGCCCTTAGATGGAATTCCAGCTCTGGGTGGATCTCCTGGTAGGAATCTAAAGTGCTGGAGCCTTGGGCGGATTCAGTCCTTGGGTGGATATCCCAGAAGAATTTCTCCTGAAAGAGGGACTTTACATCTGTTCATTGGTTATGTTAATGTTCAACCACATCTATATGTAACTGCTGGCCAAATCCTTCAGGATTTTTCTATAATACTCCTGATTGATTTAAATAAACTGCACTGGTTTCCAGCCTCCACAGTAACCTGCTCCTTCGTCCATCATTTGGGCAGATGGTCATTCCCTGTGAATGTACCAAGGGAACCTAGTCACCATAGGACGACAACTCTGACAACTGGCACCCAAGCTAGGACATCAGACAAGCCACAAATTCCTAATGCTTTCAATTTGCCTGTAATATGATTTTCTCCAGCAATTCCAAAGGCATGTCAGCGCTGGAACAGAGAGCCTGAGGGTTAATATGTTTTTTTTCCCGGACATGACATGAGACAAAAGGCAGAAAAGTGAGGATTTAATAAATAGATGCTGGTGGACCCATGATTAATGTAACCTGAAGTTGTTCCACTCCATTTTTAAAGACTATAAAATTGTGCATACACATTAATAACACAGTGTTAGAAGAGCTCCATGCAGGTAAAGTAGCTACACATTTTGAGCTGAGTTATTATTACATGCTTCTATCTGTAGTATAAAAACATCACCTTTGAAAAATATGCAGTAGATGGGGCTGGAGCTATAGCACAGCGGGTAGGGCGTTTGCCTTGCACGCAGCTGACCCGGGTTTGATTCCCAGCATCCCATATGGTCCTCTGAGTACTGCTAGGGGTGATTCCTGAGTGCAGAGCCAGGAGTAACCCCTGTGCATCGCCAGGTGTGACCCGAAAACCAAAAAAAATAAGAAAGTAAAAAAGAAAAGAAAAATATGCAGTAGACATCAAAAGTTATAATGAATTGATATAAAAGGATCGATTTCACCAAAACTGAAAATTCTTCTTGCTTAATTTTTATTTTATAAAAATTCCATATTCATTGTGTGATTGCCATAATAATAACTATCAAAATTAACAGTCAAATATAAGTTTCAGCTAATATATCATCTATATAAATGATTTTTTGAACGAGTCTAATAATGCATCATGAATGGAACATTCTGTATCCACTGGCATCAATAAACAGGTTCTAGAAGTTGAAAGTGGACTGCAGGGGCTGGAGCAATAGCACAGTGGGTAGGGCATTTGCCTTGCATGTGGCCAACTTGGGTTGAATCCCCAGCATCCCATATGGTCCCCCAAGCACCGCCAGGAGCAATTTCTGAGTTCAGAGTCAAGAGTAACACCTGTGCAATACCGTGTGTAACCTAAAAAAGAAAAAAAAGAAAAGAAAAGAAAAGAAAAGAAAAGAAAAGAAAAGAAAAGAAAAGAAAAGAAAAGAAAAGAAAAGAAAAGAAAAGAAAAGAAAAGAAAAGAAAAGAAAAGAAAAAGAAAATGAACTACACTAAGGTTGCATTAATGACTACAGAGTCAGTGGACCTCGATGATAGAGGTAGGACCTAAGAATGCAGTGTTAGGCAATTTTATCTTGGTGTGACATAGAGTGTTGCTGATACTCCAGACACATAAAAAACCCAGATAGTGTAATAGACAATATTTTTAGATGACATGAAGTGGCCCATTGGAACCACCATAATCATATGGAGTCTGTCCTAGATAAAAACACCAACTGTTGTATGTTTTGTGTGACTGTAATCTATTTTTCTTAGATTTCTAATTAAACTTATAATTTCTATTAGATTTTTAATTTATCAGATTTCAGCCTTTCTAGAAACTACTTAGAAATAATAGTACTTGAAAATAGATATAATGGTACATCAGCATAAAGATATTCAAAGGGAAAAATAAGGAATTATTATATTCTCCAGATAAGTGCAAACTCAAGAAGGAAAAAAAATAGGTAGATTGCACAAAGTGGGAATGTCGTTCCCTGTTCTGGCCACTTGAAAGCAAAATAGCCAATATGGGGTTAAACAGAGAGAGAGCACAGGTATAAAGGCACTGTCTGTGCAGGTGGGCACCACCAGCTCAAACCTCAACACTGCATAGTGCCCCTGCATGCTAAGAGTGATCCCTAAGAAATGCCAGCTGTGACCCCAAAACAGCAAAGAAAAGCAAAATCGATGGGCTCTCAAGTGATAAGGCTCAACTGTTATTATTTAACAGTTATAGTCAATAAACATGTCGGCAGGGTTAAATTTGATCCCTTAAGTGGTCAAATATACCTTTGGGGATAATCTCCCATTTCAGCTTTATTTAGTCTTTGTTGTACAGATACAATAACCATTAAGGAAAACCTAATGGTTAACTTTCCACTTAAAAATATTATATATCATTGTATGACTGAAACTCAGTCATGAAAGGTTTGTGGTGATTCAGTAATTAATAATAATAAAAATAATATAATAAATATCACTGTATCATTAAACCAAAAAAGGAGAGGTATATCTTACTTCTGTCACTTTTTGTGGTGCGATACTTCCTTCATATGGACAGCCCAGGGCACAAGACACATACCTAAATTTTAAAAACACAAAGCCATATAAAAATGTGTATAATAAATGATTTTCTGATTTTCACTTTATAAAAATAAAAAACTAGAATTCAGGAAGACAATTTATTCTATGTGACTCTTCTGGTAACATTTTACTCTCAGGCTAAACAAAAACTGTTTTCAAGCATTTTAAATTTAACTCACATTTTTATCTTTCTAATAATTATTACAATTTTAGCATGCTATTGATAGAATATGGGAATAATAGGGAATTATCATATGAGTTATTTATTTTATAGTAATATTATATTCAAAGTAGAAAACATAGCAAAATACAGTTTTATTTAAATTAAAAATTCCAACTCTTAATATCCAGGTTCTTTGGAATTATATTGAAAAACCATGTACATGACTAATAGAAATTTTCTCTCCATTCCCATCTGGATGTTTTGGCCTTATTTAGATACAGTCATCAATCATCTCAAAACTCCTACAACTGGTCTCAACCTAAAATTTCATATAGCTTATCTCCCGTGGGTATACCTAAATCATCACAAACAGAAAAGTGTCTCGTCTCTTAGAGGATCCCAAATAAAGATATTCCAAAAGCTTCTTCAAGAATTTAGTAGAAAAAATCAAATCTTTCTTGTATGTAGAATGATACATTTCTATCTTAAAGTATTAAGTTTCAGCAAAAGTCTGTTTTAACTATTTTCAGCTCAACACTAATCCCATTTTTTCAAATTTTCCTCAGAGGTTTTTCACAGCAGTTGTATTAAAATAATGCATCATGTATATGATTGTCAGGAATGACACCATTTTCATAAATGGGGGGGCAGATAGTCCAGGTCCTCTTCCTTGAACAAGAATACAAAAGACTTCCAAGATTAGAAGGCTCTTGACTCTCATGCCAAGGAGTCTAGCTGAAGATCACTCACAGCTTTTGAAGACACTTAAAGCATTAGGTAGAGAATGACTGAAAAATTGTTTATTTTCTATGAATGAATTCTTCATGAATTCTGAAAGGGGTCATTTGAGGAATGGTGGAAACAATTACACAAGAAAATATAAATTTCTTGATTCTGGAACAAGAAGACTGTCGTAACAGCTTGGGGAGCATGAAAACATAGGTATAAATATTCAATCCATTCTACTGATTTAACAAAGACAGCTAAATTTCAGAAGAGTAAAACTGTGAACAAAATCGTGCCCTGAAATTAAAAGAAAAGCAGTTCCACGAGTCAGGGAGTCAAAGGAGGACAGAGAAGAGAAAAGAGGGCACACTCAAGTAAATTTAAATACCGTGCTTGACAGGAAGCTCATCTCTGTTATCCCTATCTATTACAGCATCAGAGACTTACTAGTTCTAGAAGTTGACCAACCTAGGTTAAAGTGAACATAACACCAGAGAAGTTAACTATGATGAGAAGGTATATTCTTAGTTCAGATACAAAGATTTAAAGAGTGCTTAAAAATGTAAGTTTATCTATTCTGAACCCCCCAAACCCAGATACAATTAAATAGAAAATGCAAACTGCCATTAAATTTCATCTTCATAGACTCCCTTACATCATGGTCAGTGTCAACTTCTTTAATCTTCTCACATGTAAGCATATTTTATTTTCACAAAAACAAAGATGCTAGTTCTCAATTATGTTCCTTATCTGAACATGAACAGTTTGAATCAGAAGTTGGTAAACCAATGCCCAGAGAGAAAATCCTGATCATCATTCTTTTGCAAATAAAACTGCACTGGACCACAGTGATGCTCCTCTATTTATCTATTATCAATTACTTCCACTCTAACAGAAGAGTAAAGCTTGAGAGTGCCATGAATAGCCCCAGGACAAATGAAAACAAACAAAATTCTTACAGACATATTTCAAATAGTTCACGCTCTCCAGACGAACCACATTATAGTTTAACCATGAATTTTTAGCCATGTTCTTAATCCACTAATTTAATATACTTTTTGTGAACTGTCCTTTGAGCAATGGTAGAATATGATTTTATTTTTTAAAAAAAGGTTGTTTTTCCCTTGAAAAAAATTGGTAGATTTTACCAATGTGGATTAAATTTATATATTAATTTATAGATCTGGAATCCCCAGTAGTGGTGTCATAAATCAATATAAATGTACTTCTCATTTTGTGAAGGGAAGGTGACTTCCAAGCAATGCTCAGCAGGGGGGAACCTTCTAGCAAGTATTAGAATTTTAGGTTGAAATTTCATTTTAGCATTTTGATTATAGCACTTCACTATCTCTGGTCTCCATTTTGTTGAATAGAACATTTCTATCAGTGATCATAATCTTTCTGTGGCAATTTTATAATTTCCTCCATCTTTTGTTAGATAAGTTTATATCTAACATTTTACCATTAGCTTTTTAGGACTTGTTATACTTAAAATATTTCTGTGCCTTTTTGTCATTTTAATAAGTCCTCCAGGAACTGCTTCACTGAAAATTGTTCACAGATAAATTACATGTTTTTTCCTTCTAAAACTATGCTAGTTTCCCTTGACTTTCAAAACTTTAATATTTCAGGCTCAATTATTTTTAGAGTTCCTCAAAATTTATTTTAAGGTAACTAATCCTTCTTTAACTTTACATAAACTGCTCCTCAGTTAAATTAATTTTAATGTATTTTTATTTCAAGTAAAATATTTTCATCAGTTCTAAATTTATTAAGATCTATATGCTTTCTTTCCAACTGTAATTGTCTCAGACTATTCTATTTACTTTTCTGCTTTTCTTTTACTTGTATTTTCATAGATGTTTTATGTTTTTTTTTTCCTTCTGTGCTTAATTTTTACTGTAGGTACACTTATTCTTTCTTACACATTCGTGATCAGGAATCGCTCCTGTCAGTGCCCAAGTCAGATGTGGTGCTGGGGACTGAAGCAGGGTCTGCTACATGCAAGACAAATATCTTAATTTCTGTGTAACCAAATATCTTAATTTCTGTGTAACCTCCCAGTCCTGTGGTACCTTTGCAAAGTGACAAGTCTCTAAAGGATAAGAGACTTGAATTATTAAATTGTTCCTATAAAGGACAAATATATGTCACTTGTAATAATGACACTTTTTTATCCTAATTCTGAAGATTTTACAAATGTGGATTAAATTTCTAATTTAATTTATAGATTTGGATTCCCCAATAGTGGTGCCATAAATCAACACAAAGTTTCATTTACAGGTTACAGAGACATTTTGGGGAGGGAAGGTGACTTCCAGGCAATGCTCAGCAGGCTGGGAGCCTTCTTAGTCAACCAGTGGGTCAGTATCTGGTCAAAGCACGTGGTCCTACTTGACCCTGCATTGTCATAGATTACCAGGACATCACATGGCTCCAGGGATGGGACTAAGGTTTTCTATATGTGCCAGAAACTTTGAACTGCCTGTCTGGTCTCCCTGTGCTAATGTTATTGACAAGAGGGTCCTTCCAGGTTCCAGGTATAAGGGGTTTCAAATTCATGTTTTAGCAGAACATAATAAGGTTCATTTCTACTCGAGATGTGTCTGGGATAGATATCAAATAAGTTACTGTGGCATGATGATACATTACCACATTATTTATGTTAAAATATGGGGACTTTATAACTTGGCTCTATGTTTTGGCTCTATGAATATCATTATTACTGAGTAATTGTAGTGGAAATAGCAAGGGAAGTCTCCGGGGAAGCTCAGCTCCCCCTCATCGTCCTACATCCCCTGTTAAGTACAGCTTCAACTCCAAAACTCCTCATCCACATGACAAATTGATAAATTTGTGACATCATCATGTGTACACATGGGTATCATCCCTTTCTTATTCTGTAGTTACTTATTTCTCCTATATTTGTCATTCTAAAAACTGATATCATTTTCAGTGCTGCTTAATCAGTTGAAGGTCTACTTGGAAAACCCCTTGAGCTGTGAAGGCCGGCTCTGGCTCACTCTCCATCCTGGAGAACAGGAATTGCACTGGCCTTGCTACGCCAAAGGTCCAGGCCCGAGTCTCCTCTCCTGGGCAGTGCAGGCAATTCATCGGGGTTTCCTTGCCACTAGTCTCATCCCATTCATATTTTATTCATAATCTATAGCCAGGATGCTTTTAGAACATACAACTGAAAAATTTTAATGGCTTGACAATGTATGCCAAGCAAACTTTGTGTTCGTGATTAGGACTTGTAAAACTTCAAATTTCCTACCTCACCTGTCTCATAAGATGAATTCCTAACCACAATGAAGTTATTTGTGCTAGAATTAACAACATAAATGCAGTGTTACAATAGACCCTATGAATAGAAAACCCTACGGATAGAATGATTTTGTTATTTTTGTGTGTGTTGAGGAAAACTTTAAGTTACTGCACAAAAATACTATAAAGAAAGACAGGTGCTGATGAGAGTATAGAGGGTGGGGACTTTCCTGCAGGCGACCAGCCCTCTTCACCCCTGACATTACATATGGTCCCCCAGATACCCCCAGGAATAAGTCCTTAGGAGAACCAAAGTCATCAAAAACAAGCAAAACCTTAGACATTACCTAAACCTGCCTTCCACAAATATATACACACAGTGGAAAGAGCCAGCCATATTTATACTCAGAAAAAAACAAGTGTTAAGAAATGATATAAAATGAAAAAAAAGATAATTTAGACATTTGAATATAGGAGCTGCCAGGAGAATCCATCAAAAAAAGTGCCAAATAATTATTCATAAGCCAGCCTAAAGTAAAATTTAGAGATTATTAAATCCTCACTACTGTGGGTGATACAAAAACACAGACTGTCTCTTGGTATCAAAAAGAAATTATGGCAAGATTTCCTTTTGCTCTGAAGTGAAAATATGATGAGAAATTACAAAACATTCATTTTCTGAAAAGTTCTATGTGAGGACAATCTACACCATCAGTGTAAAAATATAGCTTAAGCACATTATTGCAGGTATGTGTAATTCTGGCATGCAGCAGCAGTGCTGGAATAACTTTTGAGGGTATAAGAAATATAAGTCCTTAAACAAAACATATGTAGTAAACTATAAAAATGCAGTTTTAACAGATATTTGTAGAGTTATATATGCCCTATCTGGTAAATGATTATTTAGGTTTTCTATGCCAACAAAGGCCTCAACTGAACAATATCACTTGGAATGGACCTTTAGCAATAATCTGCTAGCTAATCAAACAGTATTATAAGATGCAAAAGCATCCCAGTGAGCTAGATCACTGCATGGATGACATACATGGCCATCCACCAGTCAGGAATCCACCTTCAAAGCACTGTGGCTAATTAGGAAATTAGGAAAGTCATTATCTCATTCAGTAAGGACATTAGTAACTTTGGGTCAGACTCAGACTCAGGACAGGGAGAGGAGGAAAGAAATTGGAGCAGCCTGAGCTGTTTGATTAATAAGCAGACTGTGGCCACACAATATTAAAGCCAAGGGCCTTGCACATGGCTGACCTGGGTTTGATCCCTGCCAGGAGTGATCTCTTAGCACCACTGGGATAGAAATTACATAAAATGAGTTAGTAACACAACACACATAAAACCATGTAAATTCCAGGAAGAATTTCCTAAGACTTAGTAGTTTGTTTGTTTGGGGACCACACTGATGGCGGGCAGATGACTTGCTCCAGCCTTCAGCATGCAAAACACACAGCCCAGCCTGATTTAGTTATTTTTGCACTCAGAGGAACTCATCACTGATATTCTTGCTACAGTCTAATCTGGAACTCTTTCACATCAGATTGGATATTTATTGGTTTCGGATAAGAAGAGGGTGAGGGTGATGGGAGATGGGAAGACATTATGGCTCCAGGAAAATCACCTTCTCAGTACTCAAAATTAGCAACTGGATTGCATTCAAATTTATGAGTGAAGTAAAACAGTGCATGCTAAAATTATAGTCTATATTTAAAAGGAAGATTGTCTACATTAATTTAATTTCCTTTTACTCCTTGTCTTCATTATTTTGCATTTTCTAGTTTCTCTGGGAATTTGAGAGGAAATAGCTGTTAACTTTACAGTGAAGTATTTGCACATTTTTAAACAATGCACGGATAAGCTTGAGTCCCATGAAAAGTGAAAAATATACTTTTTGTAACATTTAGTAAGGCTAACAATTTCTAGAGGTTAATGCCGGGTTAAATCATTCAACTTCATTTTTAGGAGAAGCCTAGGACAAAATTATAGAAAGCAGATCTCAAGGTTTGTATGTTACTAGACAGTTACTGATGTGAATTTATGATGTACACTATAGGCATTTTATATTAATCGTCTCATAGACAGTAATCATGATAATTGTACGACTTCATTAAAGAAAAATGGATTCTCTGACAAAAAAGAAAAAAACTCCTAAATATCTAATTTATATGTTGAGTATTTTAATTGTAAAAGAATTCTGACAAACCAAAAGGTAAAAGACAGTGATTAAGAGGGAAAATAATTATATTTTTCACAGGAATGTTTTTCCTTGCCTTTTAACCTTTAAAAAAATTTAGGCAGATGATAATAAAATAATCTAGACTTTGAAAGCACATGTCATGTGAACGACACATTAAAGAATGAGGTCCACAGTGCAGACATTGCACATATCATGTCCGTCAGGCAGTAGGCAGCTGGCTCTGCATTTCCTGTCAATAATTTGGCATGGTGTCTTTCCCCAATGTGTCCCAGATGTCCCATAAAGTTCTGAGCATGTATTAAAAATGTGTACATATGCATGCATTTCAGGGAATTGAACAATAGACTTCCTCACTTTAATAAAACCTGCCTTTTAGACCATATGAAAGTTTATTATTTTCATAAAAACCTAAGTGGTTTTAGTGAGCATTTATAAAATATATACTGCCTCCTGGCCTTTAAATCTGACAGCTGACGACATAAGTTTTCTGGATGACGATCAAATACCTGTTGATGCAGCTGCCAGACTAAAACAGGCCGAAGCATCAACTTTCATTTCCACCAGCTGAGCACGGCGGCTCGGCTCTCCTCCTCCAGCCAGTTACCTGACCTAGGACTTAAAGTAACGAATATCTAAAATGTAGACTTTCATTAGACATAAAATCGAATTTAAACACTGCAAATGGGGGAGGAAGAAGACAATTTTCAACCACAAAAAATAAACATTGAGCTCACATGTAAAAGACATTTTTTTAAAAGATGAAGTGTTTTAGGAAATTCAGACATTGTGCCCCAAAGGAACACCTCTGCGGGGGGCAAAGACACATTGGTCTATGCTGTGCTGATTTCACTGTGTGTCACCTTATGGAAGTCCATAAACCTTTTAGGTTGTAGCATGGTGAGAATTTTCTTTAGAGATGAGCTAATATTAGCTGTTTAATAGTTTTAAAGATGAGTTACTAAGGAAGCAGGTGGGGGGGGGATGATAATATTGGTGGTGGATTTGGGGCTGGAACACTGAATAGGTTAGTGATCTGTTGTAATCATAAACTTCAGAAATCACAGGAAGAAACTTGTGGCAGTGCTCAGAGGACCAAATGGGGTGATGGGCATTGAACACTTTGGAAGCGTTCAAGGCAAATAGCCTACCCACTGTACTATAACTTTGTCCCCTTCCATAAACCCAAACTGAGACACACTACAATAATATTGACATATCTGATTTAATAATTTTAATACTATGGAAGATAATTTAAGATAACCTTAAGTTTTAAAGACACTGTGGCTAAGTCCAATTGTATGTCAGTAAAATGGAGGGGAATAAAACAGACAAAACAATACTGCAGCATCCTTATAACTTTTGAATTATTTTACACAAAAGGACAGAATAATAAAAATGTTAATGAGGATTTAGAGTCGGTAATGCCAAATATTCTATTTTATAAAGAAAAACTAAGGTAGACCCAGCAAAACCTCTTTTGGCATGGGCAACTCCTCGCAGAATGTCTCCAGCCTGAGAACTAAGCCTCGGCCCCGTGCCCGCCCAGGAGGGGAAAGGTATTTCTCTCTCGTCTCTTTCTCTCCGGGGATGAAGGGCGCGGTGTCCGCCATATTATGACGACCACAGATTGGATTTTCAAGCCTGCAATGATCCAATATCTGGAAGAAATCTCCCTGGACTTAGTTGTTAAAGTACAGAAATTCAAAACTGCGCGGCCGCACTAGTGGCCGCACGACCTCATTTGTCTTCACAATAGGTCTGAATCTAGTGGGGTACTCCTAACAACAATAGTGAGGTTTGTGTTGAAATATTGAATTTAACCAAAGTAAACAGAAAGTAAAATGAAACTTATCAGTTACAAGGCGGGGAGTGGGGGGGCGGGATGGGAGGTTTGTGTGGGGGTTTTTTCTTTTTGATGGTGGTATATGGGTGCTGGTGAAGGGATGGTTGTTTCAGAATTGTATAACTGAGACCTAAGCCTGAAAGCATTGTAATCTTCCACATGGTGATTTAATAAAATAAAATTTTTATTTAAAAAAAAAAGAAAAACTAAGGTAATTCTACCTATAATTTATATTAGTATACATCTATAAATATTTTTAATATTCCTATTCAAAGGGCAAGTTGTGCTTTACTCCTTACATTTGTCTTTTTAACTTATTACTTAACTTACTATTGTATGTTGTGTTTTCAAATTATCTGTTTTTGGTCATTGTTATGTGACTAGACATCCTTGAGGTTGGGAGATGTCACAGTGCTTAGATCCAGTCACCAGCCTGGATTTCGCCCGACAAGTCCTGTTTTACCGAGCATTGCCGGCTGTGACCCTTGCACTGCTGGCAGGTCTCAATATCTGACATCCTTACCCAGCCTCCTGAGTGCTTCTTACGAGCCCTCTCCTCATGGAGATCTTTTGTTTTCTGTCCAAAAAATATATTACATTTAAAACATTTTTAAGTATCAAATTGGAGATATAGGACACTTGCTTTGCACCAGTGTGTATGCATACCATATATATAAATTACAAAAAAATCTGAATATCTTACTACAGGAAAATAGAAAGTAATAAATATTTTTAAAAGATCAGAAATGAAAAACAATCTAGATAACAAGGTAATATAATTCAGCACAATCTAACTACATTCTCCAAGTGATTTGTCTGGATCCAAAATGATTCGTTTGTTTTCAAATACAATCAAAGCTGCAACATTTGCTTCTGGATCTTTCCTGCTACTCTGAATTTGCTTATTTCAAATGAAAGTTTAACCTAAACTGACAGTGTTTTCTTATAAATACTCTGGACTTAAATTTATTGATACTTGTCATGAGCTCATAATTAATATTTTTGACAACTTTTCCTTCACTAAAAAAATGACCTTAATACATTGTATCAACAGATGCTATAATTTCTGATTTTGAAAACACACAAGAGCTATAGTCACATTTTCTGTATTTCACCAAAAATCTTTTTTGAGGGGTTAAAGAGAAAAAGTAAGGGTGTCAGTAGCTGAGGACAAATCATGAGACCAAATTTCCATTGCAGTTCATAGACTAATAAATTTTTAATACTTAGATACCACATCCAATAATTCCTTACCCAAAACTACTAGGTTTATGCTAATTTGATCTATTAATTTTAGCCAAAATTGGGTAATTCAGTTTTAATAAAAAGTGTTACCAATATTAGACTAGACTTGCAGGCTGCTCTTTGGTCATGTAACAGATTAACCATTGTGATCATTTATATTACAGTGAGACATAATATTTAGCAATGAGATATTGATGGCCACGATCACAAAAAATATAAATTAAATTCATACTACTGCAAAAGGTAAAATGATATCTAGACAGTTATAGGTGACTGTAAAAAACCTCTGCTAGGGGGGGACCAGGGAGAGCCCCGGCAGCTCTTCCTGTCAGCTGTCCCTGGGTTCGAGGGGAATGGGTCCCCGGCCGATCATCCAGCCAGAGCGGCCCGGCCATGGGGCAGACGGAGGATGAAATGAGGTCCAAGCTGGTTGACTGAACACTTGTCGTTTATTCCATTCTCTCCACGTGCATGTTCCAGTCTCTCTCAGCTCCCCATATCTCCTCTCTCCTCTCTCTCCCCCACTCTTTTTTCCTAGCACCTCATTCCTCCATCAGTTCTCTTGATTCTCTTTTCTCTCTGGATCCCCCTTTACTAGTCTCTCCCCCTACTTGTCTCTCTCCACCTTGCCCTCTGGGCTACACACAGTCAGGTAGCAAAGTCAACATAAGAAAGCCCTTCCTAAGGGCAGTCAGGTTCAAAGGCAGCGCTACCTAGGGGCATTCCAAAGGCCTTCCTGACTGCCAGCAGGCAAAATACCTCTTAAGGTGTTTTTCTCCTTTCCTTACTCCAAACACTCATTAACATCATAATACTAGTCATTTTTGTATGGACATAGCAAGAGATACATTGAAGCTTGTAGGGCAGCTATCCTGGCAACTTCTTGCCACAGACTCAGACTACAGCACTCAGGCCAGATTAATCATTCCTAACCCTAGCAGGGTCCGAGTCTAGTTATTACTTTTTGGATCATGACTGCATTTGTCCACGACCAAGCTCTTAACTTATAGTTAAGCACTAGGCACTTTGGCCAGGCACATCTTGATGCCAGGGTAGCACATAACTCACCACTTGCCCTGGGTCCATCTCATCCTTTGTTGGGACCCTGCCTTTCGGGGTGCTAGGAAGTAAGGGCAACTGAGCCTTAGGTCTAGAGAACAGAAGCCCAGGAGGAAAATATCATGTAGAGTCAAATGACTCCCAGGTTACAAAAGCATAGCATTTGCTACAGTCTTCCTGTGCCCATACAAAAGGACATGGCTCCGAATAAACTATGCAAAGGACTCAAGGCAAAGAGAAAACCAATATTTACAAGTCAACAGAACACTAAGAAGGAAGTTATAAATAAACATAGAGGAAGTTCCCAATAAACCTAAACTACCTGAGGCTATATTATCCTACACGTGACTATTATAACAAACATTATTAATACAGAATACACAGGATTGACAAGTACCCTCGGACTGGAATACTCATGTGCCTTGCAGACTTAACAACCTCCTCAAACTTCTCCATACTCTCTTCAATTGAACAGTTAATATTCTTCTTGCTAAATAATTCAGATGCAGCACCAAACACTGATATTTCAGTGGCACCAGCAGCAACCTGAAAAAGATAATTTAAAAGCAATAGGTAATTATTCTAAAAATGTGATGACATCATTTGAAAAACTATTAATTACTCTTCACAGACATACTAGTATTCTTAGCAATTGCTTAGAATTTTAACATTAGATTCTTAGCAGTAACAAAACTAACTTCTGGCAAAATAAGTACAAATCTACAAATTGTTAAAAACTCTAAATATTTAACTCTAATTATAGTAACATCCCAATAAACTTCTAAATATCTTGGAAATATTTTCAGACCAACCAATCAGTCATTAAAGTAAAGGACACTAATACTTACATTGAGTTTTGGGGTCACACCTGGTTATATTTTGGGCTTAAAGTCCCATCTTCAAGTTGAAGACATGTCTCAGTGTTGAGTGCTCTCATGTGTGAGTCATGGGTTCAAAACCTGACACCACAAATAAGTTCTACTTATTTAATACTACTCCATGCCAGTCTTATATACTAGGCTATAGATAAATAGGCAGCATAACAAGCTAGTAAAAATTCTGACACTGAAGTTGGACTGTTGTCAACAGTCTTGTGGAGATTTCCTTGTAGGTAACAAGTTTTTTTCCCTTTTAAAAAATTCTCTCTTTTGACATTAATTATAATGTGACATGGTATGTGTATGCATGTTCTGGTACTGGATTCTATCTCTTTTCAGACCCTTTTACTATACATGTTCCTTTGCTTCTCTGTTCGGGTAAATTTTCTATTTGCAATTTCTATTGCAAATCACTGATACTTTACTCTGTCTTATTCTTTGAATTCAATGAGCATCTTTGTAAAGCTTATTTTGAACTCTTAGGCTTTGTCTTTTTAGGCACATATTAACATTTTGCCATTTTACATAATCCTCTGTTGCATGTATTAGTTGGAGAGACCTCTTTGGAGGAAGAGGTCTTGTTCATGGGATAAAATTATGTCATTTCAGTGTGTCTACTGGGGATGCTACTGGGCTGGAGTGATAGCACAGCGGGTAGGGTGTTTGCCTTGCACATGGCTGACCCCGGTTCAATTCCTCTGTCCCTCTGGAGAGCCTGGCAAGCTACCTAGAGTATCCCGCCCACAGGGCAGAGCCTGGCAAGCTCCCCATGGTGTATTTGATATGCCAAAAACAGTAACAACAAGTCTCACAATGGAGACATTAACTGGTGCCTGCTTGAGCAAATCAATGAACAACTGGATCACAGTGATACACAGTGATACTGGGGGTTTGAGCAATAGTATAGCAGGTGGGACACTTACCTTGCACTCAGACAACTCCAGGTTTCATCCCAGCATCCTACAAGGTTCCCAAGCATTTCTGTGTGCACTCAACACCCCCCTCACCCCCACCCCTAAAAACACACATAAATGTAGTTATCTCTCACCACATCAACCTCTGTGATTGTATAGGCAGTAGGGTTTTTCTTTTTCTTGATTTGTGCCAGCCCGTTTGGTTTTATGATGAGAAAATCTCTGCACACAGTTTTAGAAAATACTCAAAATGCTGCTTGTTGCTACATCCTCAGCACCGTGGCTATTCTACAAAACCCTATGAAGATCCTAGGTGCAAGTCCCAAGAGTTTAGGGTACACGGTCCTTCCCACGTGGAAGGTATTTCACTGGTTTTATTACTGCCTAAAGTGGATTGCCACAATAGGCCCTCTGTATGTGGCCATCCGCTATGCTGGAGAGGGAATTGTTTTCCCTGGAGCTTCTCTCCTTTATGGGGGAGCCATATTCTGGCTTTTCATATACTACCATTCTCAACACCCCCCTTATTCTTCATTTATTAAATAATTATGAACTTGGAGGAAATACTAATGACACTATTTAAGAAGAAAGCACTACATATCTTCAAAAGAATTTCATCATGGACAGAGATAGTATTTGGGTTAAGGTGCTTGCTTTGCATGCAGCCATCTACTGCAGTGAAAATTTTTATTTTCATTAGAACTGGTAACTTTTTATTGTCAAACTATCAGGTTCATATAGGTAGAACACTTTGTTGGGACTGGGAACCATGCTCAGGAGGATTATATGGAGTTACAGGGATTGAGCCCAGTTTCAACCTCACACACAAGCACCCAACCAGTTGTACTATCTCTTTGCCCCCTGTAGAGCACTTTAATTCCTAAATCTTCACAGGAGTAATGATCTGCACGTGTCTATCAGTCTATTAGCATACTTACAGCATGGTGAAAACCCTGAAGATTAGGAGTAAGGACAGGATACCGAATGCCTGGGTACTGATGAATCCCTTTCATCACTTCCGTGTGATCGGCCATCTGAAATACATAATATTACGAATAAACATGTATCCTACTTTTTTAGGTAAATGCAATACTCAAGCCAAAAAGATGTTTAAAATTTTGTATGAAAGAGCATACATTGGTGTCGTTTTGTCATTTCAAACATTACCTATGCAGTAACGTCTGAAATGACAAAAAGACAGCAATAGAGCAGCTAAAGTACTTTAATTCCCAACATCTAGTTAAAAGTGTAAGAACAAATACTATTGAATTTTAAACTCTAAGATTTTTGTTCCACTGACATTTATTCTCTTCACTCCCCAAACCTGAACCACTTTCTTTTCACATTGACAAAATTAACTTTGAATTAAAGTTAAGAATTGTACAAATTACCTTCTTAAGTCACATATTGGTAATAACATGAATATAGAGCATATTTAAGTGTAGGATGACATTACTTTGTCCTTTCCCTCCTTGCCACAAGTAGCTTGTCCCGGTTTTACCCAGAGTTTAGGCTTACCCCAGTCACACCCATCAAGGTGTTCCCGAATCTCTCCCATCCCTTTGTTTAGCTATAATCACTTCTCCATGCTCTCTTCCCCAAAACAGTTAATCCACGGCTTTCCCTTAATCTGACTGCTAATTTGCAAGGTCAGACCTTCCTAGGATACTGAATTTATATTATATAAGTTAATATTGCCTTTCTCCTCTTCTTGTGCCTTTTGAATAATTTACTTTAAAGCTATGTCTGTTTTGTATAGACACAAGAAGACAATATTATGTTTTTATAACTTGGGAATTAATTGGCCTTGAATATTATTCCCTCCCGGGCATCTGCTTTCTCCACTTAAGCCTCAGTTGCCCTCAGTTCCTAGTACCCCAAAGTAGGGTCCCCGACATGGAACAGGAAGGATCCAGGGCAAGCGGTGAGTTATGTGCTACCCTGGCATCGAGATGGGCCTGGCCAAAGTGCCTAATTCTTAACTATAAGTTAAGAGCTTGATCATAGACAAATGCTGTCATGATCCAACAGTAATTATGACACTGGGACCCTGCCAGGGATAGGAAAGACTGATCTGGCCTGAGCACTGTAGTCTGAGATTGAGATGGCCCCAGGAGAGCAATTCTATAAGCTTTAATGCATCTCTTATTGTGTCCATACAAAATAATTAATATTATGAATTCTTATATGTTTGCTGGCTGAGGAGAAGAGAAACACATTCATGGGACTCCTTCCTTGGGTGGATCCTCCTGCTGAAAGAGAATTAAGTCCTAGGAGAAGCATCCCCTAAGGGAAAGGAACCTTACCCTATTGATGGGGACCACACCTATGTGTATGCCCCAAACCCCTCATGCTGTAGAGATTTAACTAGGCTGTAAGAGTGGGTTGGGGGGCCAGATCCACGGGGCAGATCCACGGGGAGAGATCCAGGAGAGCGGGAGAGAAGCGGAGAGAGAGAATGAAATAAATGGATCAAGCAACAGTTTGGCCTTCTTCCTTCTTCCTTCCGTCGCCTGCCCTCGACTGACAGCACACACAGCGGTTCTGGGGCACCGGACGCCGGCGGTGAGACAGAGCCGCCCAGAGAGCCCGCGAGTGCGCTTGCCCCTCGGCGAGCTTTAGTTTTTTACATTTAAGAATAAATAATGCCATGAACAAGATAGGTAAACAAAACTATAAAATGAGAGTAGAAAAAACACACCAAACTTTGCATTTTAACTTTTAAGATGAAAGATGGTAGGGGAGAGATAATGCAATGTCTGACCTCTGACCCTGCAGACTTCTAACTCAGTGCTCAGCTGCATGTAAGGTACCGGTTTCTTTTAGGTTCAAAAGGATGATTTTCTTAAGTAGTTTACAATTGCTTTAAAGATGTAAAGCATATATTCTTAATGGTCTTATTAATTGCTTTCAAATTTAGGGGATTAATTAAATTTAAATATGTCTGCCATGTTTCCTTATTGATATTTAAGCGTACATGTTTCACTCAATCCAAACACATTTATTTCTATGGGATCACATCCACAGTCTCCAAAACCTATGTCTGTCATGCCATTCTAAGCCTGTCTGTCTTTAAAGAAATATTTACTGAGCAGGTCCAAGATCTCTATAGGACCCCATAATAATCCAGGAAAATATAATAGGACATTGGATTAAAAAGTATAGTCCCTAATTACTATATATTTTTTATGTATCCACAGAAATATTTTAAATTCCCATCAAGATACAGAATCTATTTACCCTCATCTGACTTTTGAGGGTCTATTGTTTGGAAAGGAGAACATGTGACTTTTTCTGCAGGAAAAGCTACTGTGTAAAATTACTTTATTCAAAGTCACCAAGGATGACTATCATCCTTAAATTTAATAAAGCAGCCTTCAGATAACTTTAATCTAGATCTCCAAGTCACATAGCTAAGGTGTCAATCACTTTCTACTAGAAACAACCTTCTCTACCCCCCACCTCCACAAACAATCAAAATACATACTTATGACAGGTATTCATTAATAGTCTGGAAGTAGTAAACATTAATATCTCCTCTACCTCACTCATTGGGTACTATAAATAACCGGAGGACACATCCTGCAGTGTTGTGAGCTGTTATAATTTGTATTGTAAAAAAATCACACATTAATAGGAAATAGTGGCTTGTCTCATGAGTAATACTTTACTCAAAACTGAAGTCTTGGCTATTTTTATAATCTTTCTTTTAAAATATTTAACATTTGTGAATATTTCAACATAGTTTTTTATTACAGAACCATGAATATATCCTTTGTGCCTGATCCTGGAGTATGAGCTTTCCTAGGCATGTACAAATTATAAAAAAAAATTAAATCATGTATTCCAAATTTTGAGCAGAAAGCAAAACAAACTACCATTAGCTTTAAGGTACTCTGTTAATAGAGAATAATTCTAATCCATGTAACTAACACTTATGTGTATAACCTAACATAGTATATTTAATATTGAAATACATATATATTAGCACAGTAATAGAAATGAATGAACTATTTCTATAAACAGTATAGAGTTCAGTAAAGTAAGGAAAATAGAAAAGAACAAAGTTTTAGGTGGGGAAGTTTGAAAAAAATCTCTAGTTTAAAACCATCTTTGTGAAAGAGAAGTACTTGCATTTCTCTCTTAGAAAATAATATACATCTTAACCTGATGTTTGCTTTCCCTATGTATTTTTTACTAAATTTGGTCAATAAAAATTATTATGTAAAGAGGCCCCGGGGGCATCCTAATAGGATACAATTTGATAAATATGGAATAAAAGATTTCAATTATAGGTATGAAATCCTTGCATGCATCTGACCCAATTTTGATTCTCAGCATATTATATGTGGTCCTCTGAGCACAAACAGGAACTGAGGGTGAGTTATCAGCTATCCAACCAGAGCAAAGGCAAGAAAGGACCAGTCTCGCTATGCTGCTGAATCCCCCTTTGCCTTCTCTGGGAAATGAATATGGTAAATGCAGAAGAGGAAAAGAATGCAAAGCCTACTATAAGCTAAGGACATACTCCCACACTTCTTGGTATAAATACTCTCCTAGTTCATGGAGAATGCTGATGCTGATGCTGCAAGTTGTCCTAATTAAACTCACATCCGCTGGAGAGAGAGTATATCTGGCAGGAACTTGCCTTGTATGAGGCCACTGGAGATTTGCTTCCTGAGTACAGCTGGGTATAACCCAAATCACTCCCCCAACACACGCTTTCAAGTATGAGCCACTGGTCATGCATGTAGTAAAATAATCATTCTAAGTTGAGAAAAGAATTTACATTCACTATATTTTATAATATTGCCACAAAAAATATTTAAGTACTGAAGGAAAATGTGGTTCAAATAAAACAATTTTTGGTCAATTTCAAATTTCAAATCCTTTCACGAAGTATTACATTTTATCCTGAACTTGCCAGTCATGAGCTATTAAGCTGAAATACTTTCCTAATTCACTTCATTGGGTTAAAAATCTTAATAAACACTAGGAAAGAGTAAATGAAACATATCGTTTCTCTGTAAAAAATATTGGAACATATTTACATAAGGAATTAAGGCTTAATCATTCAAAATTATTTTTAAAAAATTAATCTGAACATAGACAAGTTTAGAACTAGATAGTAATGCTGTTGAGTCTACCAAGCCAAACATACCTGAAAATACTGATGTGGGGGGGAACCCCACAGGTGGCTTATGTGAGGCGGGGAGGAGAGAGACAGTCACTTTCTCCCACTCTGCCTCTGTGCCACGCCCCACCAGCCAGGGCCATCTGGGAAGCCTGGGACTGATGCAGTCTTTGATCAAAAGCACAACATTAACATCATTTAACACAAGAATACACATTTTTGTGACATCCATTCAACATGATATTGCAAATCTTTCAGAACCATTAGAGAAAAATTTTCTAAATTGTAAAGATAGAACGAAAACAATCCCTATTACACACTAAACTATAACTCTCAAAAAAACTGTTTTAAAAAATTCAGTAAACTTGCAGAATAAATATTCAATATCACTAGCCATTCTATATAGCTAATAACAAAATATCTAGAAAGGAAATTTTCAAAACACTTGAATAGTGAAATTCCAATGGAAGCATACCACATGACATACTGTAGCACACAGACCAACTCAAGGACACTGAAGGCTCACTTGGTGACAACAGCTTACTTGACAAAGACTTAACAACCACAATGAGACAGAACAATTTCATATCATTTCTTTTACTGATTTGTTTTCCATAATTCAGCAAGCAGCATGAAGTAAATTATTGTGTGCCCACTAAGGGAGCAGCCTTGGAGGATGGTGGAGGGAAGGTCACACCAGTGGTGTTCGAGCATTCAGAGCCTGGATGAACTGGATCAAGAGCAACTTTTAAACCACAGTGTTTAAAACTAAAATATTTAAAAGAACCTAAGAAGGAAATCTCCTCTACACTTAAAATTAGCAAAAACAGTAAGAGAAATACAAAGGAAGACATCCAGTGTAGCCCCTATCAAATGCTACACAGAAACGCCAATTAGTCATAAAAAATGTCATGAAAAAATAGTAAACCTAGAGATTGAATTTCTTCTATTTTCAAAAAATAATGCTATCATTATTAAAGTAGTATGGTCCCAACAGAAAGATATACAAGTCAGTAGGGAGCCTAGAAATAAACCTACACATACATTCAGTTGACCCTCAACATGAATGTCTAAAATACACAGTCAAAAAAGATAATCTCTTTCAGCAAATGGTATTAAGAAAACTGCATGCAAGTTTACCCAATGGTTTATTTCTAATGCCCACTTGAGCAAATTGATGAACAACAGAATGGCAGTGCTACAGTGCTACATCATCATCAACATCATCATCATCATCATCATCATCATCATCATCATCATTATTGGACTGAAGCGATAGCACAGCAGGTAGGGCATTTGCCTTGCACCTGTCCAACCCAGGTTTGATTCCTTGGTCCCTCTTGGAGAGCCCAGCAAGCTACCCAGAGTATCCCGCTCACACGGCAGAGCCTGGCAAGCTCCCTGTGGCGTATTTGATATGCCAAAAACAGTAACAACAAGTCTCACAATGTAGACGTTACTGGTGCCCACTTGAGCAAATCTATGAACAACAGGACAACAATGCTACAGTGCTATTCACTGTATCACTGTATCACTGTCATTTAGTTGTTCACTCAAGAGTAATTCATCTTAGTTACTCTTCTTTTGTAATTCAGTAGATCCTTGCCTAGAGGTGGGATTTGTGGGAAAGGTTCTATGTTTTGTCTTAGGGTGTGTTCCCCTTGAGGCTAAAAGCATCTGCTTGAGGTGCTGGCAGAATAGGCTTCATCTGTGATCACAGCTTCGCATCTGGCCATGGGCAGGTGGAGATCTAATAGGTCAAGTGTACTTTAGCATTTTACATTTCCCTGCAAATACAGGGTCACCGGTTTGGCCTCTGCTGCCAGCTGCACCAAGTTGTCCCAGTTTCACTGGCTCTCCAAGTTTGAGACTGTACATTTAGTTGGGCTACTGCATCATAGCTCTTTGCATTTGGAAAATTTCTTAGAGCCCTAAGCAGATCACTGCCATTCCCTATCTTCTGGGCAGTTCTATTTCAGTTCTATTCTATCGCAGGGACCAGAGAAATAATAGAAATAGAAATAAAAATGCAAAGACTAAATTTAAGAAGAGAACTCCCAGAATGACCACCAACTGGGAGCTCTTTGGCACTACTGTGGCAATGCGGGAAGATGCTGTCATTGACAACATCAACGAGGAATAAAATCAACTGGTTCAGCACCTCTATGATTTCACGAAAAATGCCGAGAGTGAGAAAACCACAAACAGACACCTGTCTTAGGAAACTCTCGAGCTCATTCGCCAATGTGGTTTGGCATGAGCCTCAGGCAACCACAAGCTAACGTCCAAGCTCGCAAAGCTGTGCAGAGAAGCGATAAAGGAAGACCTCAAAGAGAGAAGAGCCGCAGTGTTGGCCCATGCAGCAGAAGCTGGGAAAGGAATTCGCAATTTGCAAGTATTCGTCTGTCCTTCGCCAACTACAAACAAGACCAAGATGACTGCCTTCCCACGTCCTGATAGATCTATCACATCTTCCAGAAGGGCAATGGAGAGGATTATTCACGACTTCTACTCGACAGCCACGTCCACCTGCCCACATACCAAATTCTGCAGGATGGATATGTCATTTCCAAGGTCCTCCTTTCTGAAATCCGACATGCCATTTCGTCAGTAAAGACATGTAGAGTACCTGGTCCAGACAAGGTCAGATCCAAACACCTGAAGAATCTGCTGCCAGTACTCGTCAATACGCTGGCTTGGCTCTTCAAACACTACCTGTCTGAATGCAAGGTTCTGTCCCAATGGAAAACCAGCAAGACCGTTCTGTTGTACAAGAAGGGAGACATCCACGATATCGGCAACTATCGCCCAATCTGCCTATTTTCTGTCATCTACAACTTGTTCACTCGTGTCATCCTGAATAGAATAGGCAGAACACTAGACAAAGGACAGCCATACGAGCAAGCCAGGTTCCAAAAAGGATTCAGTATGTTTGACCATATCCACACAGTGACCAAACTCATTGAATTTTCACAACAGTTTAAGATGCCACTCTGTCTAACATTCATCAACTTAAAGAAGGCCTTTGATTCCGTTGAGATTGAAGTGGTCATTGAAGCCCTAGCCAAACAGGGTGTTCAAACTCAGTACATCAGGATCCTCTGTGATCTGTATTATGGACTCACCACCATGATCTCACCATTCTACAAGGAAGTGATCACTGACATAAAGAGAGGGGTTCACCCAAACTCTTCAGTGCTACCCTCGAGAACGTCATGAGACGGCTGGAATGGGAAGGAATGGGAGTGAAGATAGACAGTCACCAACTATACCACCTCCGCTTCACTAATGACATCGTTCTCATTACACCAATCATTAGCCAAGCGGCACAAATGCTGGCCGACTTCAACTGCGACTGTGGAAAGGTCAGACTGCAGCTGAATCTCAGCAAAACGATGCTTATGAAAAATGAACTAGTCCCTGATGTTCCATTTGCTCTCAATGGATCTCCAAATGCAGCAGCTATGTGTACCTGGGTGGAGAACTCAACATGAGAAACGACATGGCGCCAGAACTGCACAGGAGGAAGAGAGCAGTGTGGAACACCTTCAAGAGCATAGAAGAAATGGTTAAGAGGATGAAGAACCTCTGGCTCCAGGCACATCTTTTCAACTCCACCATTCTTCCTGTACTAACATATGCCTCAGAGACCTGGACCCTACACAAACAGGATGAGAATGCTATTCGGGTATCCCAAAGAGGAATTGAAAGAGCTATGCTAGGAGTATCATGTTCTACTGAAGTGAGAGAAGGAATCCAGAGTTCCAACCTCTGTTGATGGTCAAGAATCAGGGACACTGTCTTGTTTGCCAAGGCATTGAAAAGCAGATGGGCTGGACATGCAATGCGATTCAGAGATGGCCGCTGGACTAGAGCTGTTACCGACTGGATTCCATGGGATGTCAAAAGACTGCATGGCCACCCAACAATGAGATGGTCAGACTTCTTAGTCAAAACCCTGAATGAATGATTTAAGGCATTTCCTGTTCCTGGAGCAAGCAGATATCATTGGGCTACACTAGCATGGGACAGGGACAAATGGAGACATTACTGGTGCCCGCTCAAGCAAATCGAGTATCAACGGGATGACAAGTGATACAAGTGAAGAAATAATAAGAGGGGGGCAGGTGGGAGCCTTCCCCGCCCCTAGGGATCCAGCCCTGGCAGCCGACCTCTACTACCTTGCTCCAGGCCACTTTCCACACACTCAGGCTGAACCTCACACATGAGTGAACATATTCCTGGACCATGCAGCCACAAAGTGGTTGTGCAACTCATCATTATAAAGGGAAATATATATATATATATATATGTGTGTGTGTGTGTGTATGTATGTATGTATATATGTATATATGTCACTGTCACTGTCATCCCATTGCTCATCAATTTGCTCGAGCCCAATAACATTTCCATTATAAGACTCGTTGTTACTGTTTTTGGCATATTGTATGCACCATGGGTAGCTTGCCGAGCTCTCCGATATATCTGCCCACATGGAAGAGCCTGGCAAGCTCCCCATGGTATATTCGTTATGCCAAATATAGTAACAGTAACAGGTCTCATTCCCCTGACTCTGAAAAGAGCATCCAATCATTGGGAAAAACGAGCAAGGAGAGGCTGCTAAAAATCTCAGGGCTGGGACAGTAGTACAGTGCTTGCCTTGATTTGACACTGGTTCAATCACCCACACTGCATATGGTTGCCTAAACAATTAGATATAGATCCAAAACCCACACGTACATAAAAGGTATTAGAATATGACAAAACTATAGTCATAAGGCCAGAGCAATAGTTCTGATTGTGACAGCAGAAAGAGTCTTCCTTGCCCCAAACCAAAGTACAGCAATCAGAAGTGACAGGAATAAAGAACAAGTGGCAGGGAATTAGGGCATTGGGACACCTTGGTAGGACACTGCAGGAGCTAAGGAGTAAATTAGTACATTCAAAAACCATCAGTAATGATACAATACTTAAAAGAAAAAAGAATGAACCAGAGAACTATGGAATGTGTTCAAGGAAAGCATTATTAGGAATTATTAGAATCCACAGGGAAAAGGAAACAAACCAACAAAGAACTATTGAACAAAGATGTTTTGATTTTGGTTTTTGTGCCAGAACCAGCTGTGCTCTGTGCTCAGGCATCACTCCTGGCAAGGCTGAGGACACTAGCAAGGGTGCTAGAGACCAAACCTGAGTTGGCTGTGTGCTAGGCAAGAGACCTACTAGTTCTGGGATCAGGTTAAAGAAAAAAACTATTTTCTGCCTTTTTGGGTCACACCCAGTGATGCTTATGGGTTACTTCTGGCTCTGTACCCAGGAATTACTCCTGGTGATACTTGGGGGACCATGTGGGATGCTGAGAATTGAATCCAGATCAGCCGTGTGCAAGGCAAACACCCTATCTGCTGTACAATCTGACCCCATGGTCAAAAAAATTTTAATATCTTCCCTAAATTGAAAAGTGAGTCATATGCCCAGATTTAAGAAGTTCAGAATTCAACTTAATATAAACCTAAACAATTTTTTGTGTGATTGTACTTAAAATTACAAAATTATAATTCTGAGGGCCAGAATTTTTATGCCACAACTAGCTGTGCTCTGTGCTCAGGAATCACTCCTGGCTAGACTGGGGAGACTTACGGGGGTGCCAGGTATCAAACCTGAGTTGGCTATGTGTCAGGCAAGAACAAAATGAGAGAAGAAACTTAGATGGAAAGAATCCATAAGGAATCAGATTTACAGCAGATATACCAAATAAAAGTTTACAGGCCAGAAGAAAATGGTAGGATACAGCAAGCGTGAATAAAATAAGCATCTTAATAACGACATTCTATCCAGTAGGTTGCCATTCAAAATGGAAGGAATGCTACAAAGCTTTGTGGACAGGAAAACAAAACTTCTGTGAAACAAGCTTTGCAAAAAGCATTAAAAGTTCTTCTTGACAATACAAGGCTCACAGATATTCAATAAATTCCTTCAGTACAATAATCTTATTAAACATCAAAGACCTGAACTCAACAATCAAAAGACAAATTGGATCAGAAAATTGAACCCAACTTTATGCTGCCTATAATGGATACATCTGACTTTTTATAAATACAGATTCAAAGTAAAAGTCTGAAAACAATATAAACTGCAAACAATTGCCCAAGAATTTACAAAAGGTTATAAGGGACAGAGTATTTTTTTAAATAATTATCAAGGGAACTATACATCAAGAAGACTTTGTACTCATAAACATATATACACCTACTTTAATACCATCAAAGTTTATAAAGTAACTGAAAATAAACCTGAGGAAAGATATTGACAGTAACACCATAATAATATTAGATTTTAATACCCATCACTCACCATTGGTTAAACTCAGCAAATGTTATATATAACAATTATATTGTTATAATCATTATAACATTGGCTTTAAAGGACAAAAGGAGCTTAACGGGGATGTCTAGAGCTCTCCCCTGCCCCCAGAACTCGAGTAGCATTCTTCTCCAGTGCACCTGGGATACCTTCACAGTAGACCACTTACTTGGCCATAAAGCATGCCATAAAATCAAGAATAAATTATATCAATCATCTTCTCTGACCATGAGGCTTTTTTTTCTTTTTTGGGTAATACCCGGTGACACACAGGGGTTAGTTACTCCTGCCTCTGCACTCAGGAATTACTCCTTGGCCACATAACTGAAGAACATAAAACATAGAAGAAATGAATACATTTTTGGAACCCTAAGACTGAGATAACCTCCTAGGACTGATTCAGGAGGAAGCAGAAGACCTGAACAGACCAATTATTAACTAGAAAATCCAATCAAGTAGTTAAAAGTCTTTGAACAACAAAAACCCAGTTTCAAGTGGGTTTCCTGGTGATTTCTGCCAAACTGTCGACAACAATATTCAGCATGATGGCACTTTAGAAACCAAGGGGATGAAGGGATGGAGAGAAATAAAGGGTACAGGCCTAGACTGGAGTCCTTGCGGAGAGGCTACTCCTGCCAGTGCTGGGATGGGGAAATGTGATCGAAAATGAAGCCCAGAACCTCACAGAAAAGGCTTAAGGCTAACCACTTGAGTCACATCCCCTACAGTGCGTTTTTTTGAGTCATATGACTAATACCAGTACCTTTTAATGGTACTAAAACTACCACAGTGAATTTCTGGTCAGAGAACTGAGGGTTCTTCATGACCTCAAACTATCTATGAATACCCTATTTTACTAGAAAAGGCATTGTTGTCATTATTCTATCCCATAGACTTTCTATTGCTCCCCACCAGGCACATAAATATGGAACTGACAAACTCTTAAAATGCACATTGGCAAAAAGTATACATAGCAAAAAACAGTTGGAGAGATAAGGAAAGCAGATTTTCAAAGCCTCATGGGAAGATGTAGATTGGGCCTCTTTTACTTTCTCAGGATTTCCCAAAGTGGGTGCCTCAGGGCGTGCTGGAAAGATCCATGGAATTGACAGCAGCCTTAGATGCAACTGGGGAACGGTATTGGATAATACTGCTTTCTTTTTTAAAAAATGGGAAGTTTTCCAAATAATTTTAGAGATCTCAGTTCTATATGAAGTACAGGTATGGAGTACAAGTGCAGATTGGAGTGACCCTATTTTGACACTGAAGATGCATCAATATATGTAAGTTGCTGTCATGCCATGCGACTTTTGTGACATGCAAATATTATTTTATATCTAACTGAAATAATTAAGACTTTTTGATGGTATGAAGAGCTAGTACAGCAGGAAGGGCACTTATTTTGAAAATGGCAGACCCACGTTTGAGTCCTAGCACCACCAGTGCCCTTTGAGCACTGTTGACAGAATTCCTGGGCACACTCAGGAGTATGCTCTGGGCACCACTGGGTGTAGCCTCCAAACAATCAGATTGTTTGTTGGTTTTTTTTTAAAGCTCTACGTAGAGTCAGAGTTACTGAGAATTTATGTTTAAAAAATAAATCACCAAGAATAATGAACACGGTCTGTGGCCCTGTGGCGCCCACTGCGTTTAGAGAAACGCTCAGTAACTGTGGTCTGAGCAGGGCCTGAGCTAAAGATCTGGAAGGAATTTCTCAAATGAATTTTCCTGTGTCTGTAACAGCCACAGTGAATCAAATCTCTGAGTGTATAAAAATCTACATTCACTAAGCTCCTTGGGTAATTTATACAGAGTCTCGGAGAGTCCAAAAGTTCTCCCAAAGGAAGCCATGCTGCAGTCGCTACTTATACTCACACGCTCCTTGTGGAATGACCCTTTCCTCTGCCACAGCAGCGTGCTGTCTAGAACGCCATGGGGCGGCCAGGGCATACCGACCCTGACTTAATGAACTCCAGGAAACTGGTGTCATCTTGGATCACAAACCCACGACCATTATACAACTTAAGATAGCCTTATCCACTGTCAGAGGGTCCCCTGATGGAATCTAGTTACACTCTTCCCACTGTTGAAATTCCAGAACAGTTTGCTGCTAAGGCCTGCAGCATTTGAGAACTCTGGAGGCATTATTTCCCCTCAATAGCTTATCTAGTTCCTGATGTCTAAACAGTTTACCCCTAGACTCAATAAAGTACTTGCAATGCTGCACCATTCATTCTGCTCCACATCACTGACCATTGGCATGTATCATAGTGCCTAAAACATAGTTCTATTTTACATTTCAACCTTCAATATTAATTTAAAAGTTATCTTATGTCTCAACAGTGGTTAGGATGCTTGACTTACATGTGGCTTACTTGTTCCTTACTATGTGGCCCTTCTGCCCATATGGCCCCCAAGCACCATCATATGTGATCCCTGAGTGCAGAACCAGGAATAAGGCCTAAACATCACCCTATGTGGCCCCCAAGCCAAAAATAAATAAATAAAATATTCTCGACTATTGGCTTATATGTATAAGCCAATTCTTGATGATTGGCTTATATGGCTTAATTCTCGACAATTAGCTTATATGTCTCTAACTTCTTTTTCTGATTATGTGTATATATACACATATGCACATATGTAAATATGTTATTTATTCCATATATATCACATTTTGATAGTTTGTCACATTTTATATAACATATTCCCTTATGTGTCTCTCCCTGACTAAACCATTAGCTCCCTGAAACCTCTGCATAGGGACCAGAGAGATAAAAGTTCTACGACATATTTGAAGGGAAAAATCAAAGGTCTCCTGGGTAGAGCTAACGGAGTCCACCTCCACCATCGCTAGACCTGCTGATGCAATGCCAAGTAAATCAAAGGACATTTCAAGTTTAAATTAAAAACAGCAGACATATTTTACTGAAATAAAAATATAACCAAGATAGGGGCCGGAGCGATAGTATAGCGGGTAGGTTGTTTGCCTTGCATGTGGCCGACCTGGGTTCAATCCCCAGCATCCCATATGGTCTCAGGAGTAATTCCTAAGTACAGAGCCAGGAGTAACCCCTGAGCATCATGGTTGTGACCCCAAAAGCAAATATATATATGATAGATTCTTAGACTTAAAAGCAAGCTCCCGGAAGAGAGCAATGCAGAGTCTCTTGTCCGTGTACCTGGCCATCTTCCTCGGGGCTCCTCGGAGGGTTGGGCTCCAGCTTCCCTCCCCACCCCAAGCAGAGCTCCCAGTGGCAGAAGACCTCCGGAGCCTAGCCACAGCCACGCTCAAGGCCCCTCAACACACGTTCGGATGAGCCTCACACATGAAAGTACCAGCAGAGGAACACAGGTGTGTGAGACCCAGGGCTGAGACCTCCAAGCCTGCTCATATCAGGACTGGGCCTCCTTGGCCCAGATTTCCCATTTCCCAGTAGCTAGGCAGTCACACCCAGGGACAGCCTCCAGAGCTATGTAATCCCATCAACGGCCAACATCCAGAGACTTAAAATCAAGCTCCCGTGAAGCAGCTTTGCGATATCTTAGAGCCTACTTCTCCCTCTGAGAAAACCTGGCAAACTACCAGGAGTTTCCTGCTCACATGAGAGAGCCTCGCAAGGTCCCTATGGTATATTCATATGCCAAAACCAGTAACAAGCTGGGTCTCATTCCCCTGACCCTGAAAGAGCCTCCAATGCGGCATTGTTGGGAAGGACGAGTAGAGAGAGGCTTCCAAATCTCAGGGCTAGGATGAATGGAGACGTTACTCAGACAGCTCGAGAAATTTGATGATCAATGGGATGATGATGAGATCTTAGTAGAATAATCTTTTACAAAAAATTAAGCGATTTTAGAGTAAGTTAAAGAGTATAAAATGTAACTAAATTAGCAACAAAAACTTTCAGCTTTAAGAGAGTGTATCATAATGATATATGTTCTGAATTCCTCAGGTGCTCTTAAAATTCTGAAAAAATTTAAATTCTTCCTCTTATCAAATGCAGAAATGATTTATATCTGTTATTTATATCAATAACAGCTAGAAATCAGGAAGGCAAAAGTGAGATCTTTCTATTTGTTAACATTACACAAGCACTTCTGAATAATAAACTACTCCAAGAAACCCCAAGAGGAGTAATGTTATTATAGAAGAATTCATAGCAATAAATGTCCATGTTAATATTAGAAAGCCCTAATATGATTATGTGTTGAAATAAATTTTAAAAATAACATAAACCCAAATATTAGTATTTAAAAAAAAAAACCCCACCACAGTTCAGACTGGAAATAAATATAACAGAGATGAGAAAAACAACCAAAAGGATCAATTAAAAATAAGAGCTGTTGCCAGGGCGAGCGACTGGCAGATGAGGCCCTCGCCTTGTGTGGCACGCACTGAGGTCACTGCATCTGATTGTCACTGCATCTGATTGCCCAAGTCTGCCAGGAGTGACCTCTGAGCACAGAGTCAGGAGTAAGGCCCAATTACCAACATGTGTGGCCTCCAAACCAAAAATATAACAAGTAAAATTAAATAAGATCTGGGTTTTTGGGGGGTGGGGGGAACAACAATACAGTATTTACAAGTCCTAGAGTAATTCAGAAAACAGAGGCTCATATTTAAAAGAAAATTAATGATGCATTAAGGGATACTGCTGAAAACTTTCAGTTAAAAAATGTCAGAACGAACATCAGCAAACAAAGCTCCTCACTTTGTTTAACCAAAATAAAATAAAAATAAACATCTCATCAACTGACAGCTTGGTTTGCAGGAGTCATATATGTGTCCCTTGTATTGGAAGGGCCATAACAGCTGCACAGAGGGAAGTTTCAGTCAATTGGCGAAGTTCCTGAGTGTAACAGCCTCTAAACTGCTAAGGGAAGCCCGTCGGCCATGGAATAACAGTGGTTGGTAAGATGGTAGAGCAGGTAAGGCTCTTGACTTTCAGACAGCTCACTTGGTTCCATCCCCACCACCTCTACCAACCCCATGACCCCACACAGTGTGCCCGCCTGCCCCAAGGAAGAAAAAGAGAATAAAGATAGCTCCACTTTACACAGAGGTGAAACACTGTGCTAACGGCAGAAAATGAATTTTGGGACATTTTACAGGAGGAAAGGAAGGGAGGAAGGAAAAAAAGGAGGGGAGAGGCTGGAGTGGGGGGAAATGAGGCCCCTGGCATTTTAGATTAGCAACAGCTGAGCTTGCTCATCCTGGACCCTGCCTCCCAGCCCCAACAAGTGTCCCTTGAGACATTATCTCAAAGATCTAGCCATTACTTAGTCAGAAAGAGCAATGCAGAATTTAGGAATAAATAGGTGTGAGCAGAACCCATGCACAAGGCAGGGCTATTGACAGCACTGTAACAAATTTAGGTTATTTATTTTAACTTTAAGGTAGCAAAGTTACAATCATGTGGACTTTATGAACAGAATTATTACACCATCACCACTGCCAAAGTGCCCAAGACCCTCTGCCAGCATCCCTGGGCCATGCCTACACAGCTCTTCCTCCCTCTCTCTTCCTCCAGCACAACTTGGAAACCCCAAGTTTTGCGACCAAAGGTCAAAAGTTTGTGGCCACAGAGACAGTGCAGGAGGTAAGGTCCCTGCCTTGTACATGTAGATTTGGGCTCAAAACCCAGCACCAAATATGGTCCCCTGAATACAAAGACAAGAATTAGCTCTAAGCACTGCAGAGTGTAGTCCAAAAGTCAATTATAAAAAAGGTATATAAAAAAATATTTGGCCTCATTTGATATTGTCTATCCCTTTGGTTTTTGTTTTTCATTGTGTTTTGATTTCTCCTATCACCATCATGCTCTCTCCTCCCTAAAAATGCTAATGATAAAAGAATTTTCATCCATAAAAGGCAAGAACTACTTGCAGGGGGAAGAAAAATAACCCAGATATATAAGCAGAAAAAATCTGCAACAGTTATAAAAATAAAAAATGACAAACCTCTAGAGGAAAATTTTAAGACAGAATTAGAAGTGGCAACACAAAGAATTGAGAGAAAAGAAAAACTGAAAGATGCTTAAAGAAATTCTGTTTTTCTCAACTAAAGAGAAGTCTATGATACAAAAGATAAGGAGTTAACAGGAACACACAGAATACTTTACTAACTAGACTGAGATAAGAAAGATACCAAAGATGTTTAGAATGAAGAGATCTCTGAATGAAATCCATCCTAGCAAAGAAAACATAGCATATAGGCTCATTCTTGAGACAGGAGGAATATCAGAAATTGAAGATAAAATTACAACAATGGAAAAGCTGAAAAAGGAAAAGAGAAAAAAGTTACAAAGAAAAATAAGTTTGTATTTTCTTGGGGAGGGAGGGTGGGTGACGATGCTCAGGTTCACTCCTGGCTCAGCACTCAGCACTCCTGGGGTCATACAGGATGCCAGGGATGGAATCTGAGTCAGAAAATATACCCATTGTCTGGTCCTGCGGGGGGTGGGGAGGGTGTTAAAAAACAAAGGTAAACAATCAGATATAATTATAAGGCTAAATATGTTTTTAAAAATAGATACTAAAAGATAAAAAGAGAAGGGACACTAATTAGTCAAAGAAGCAAGTAGTTGCGAAATTCCCCAAATGAAAAACTACAGATTTTAGAAGAAACCAAGAGGTCAGCCTCATTTTTAAGTCCCAATTATCTCTATATTAAGAGAGACCACTGTTCGACAGGAGGTCAGGGTTTAATTTCCAGAACTATGTTGTTCCCTGAGCACCCCCTAAAAAGACACACCATTATTAAATCCGCAACAGGAAATGGCAGGGGCTGTCACAGCAACAGGACAGTAGGCAGGATGCTTGTCTTGCAGGCGGCCAATGCAGAATTGATCTTTGACACTTCATTTTCTCTTCCCAGCCCAGCAAGGAGTGATTCCTAAGCACAGAACCAGGAGTAAGCCTGAGCACAGCAAGTTGTAGGCCAGAAGCAAAACAAAAAGACAACAATAAAGAGTGCCTAAGGTTGCTAAGGAAAGAGACTAACATACAGGATAACAGAGGTAATAAAGAGATTGAAGGCACTGACCTTGCATGCTACAGACTCCTGCTTTGAATGTCAGGATTGCATATAGTCCCCCAGGTACTGACCTGACTGAGCCCTGAGCACTGCCATGTGTGACCCAAACACAAATCAGTAATGTACAAAGTCTATCAGACTTTCATCAGACTTTTAAGCCATAAAATGGTGGCTGAAGCAACAATGATATAATGACAAAAGAGGGGCCCAAGATATAGTATAGTGGGGTTCTATTAATGGCATCTCACATAGTGCCTTGAGCCTGCCAGGATGATTTCTGACCGCAGAGCCAAGAGTGAAAATACCCTGTGAGCATCACCAGGTGTGTATCCAAATCAAATTAAAAATAATGAGGGAGGAAAATTAGGGAAAAATCAACATAGTCAAATAGCATGTCAATATCAACATTAAAAAATAGATGTTTTTAAGACTGCAAGTTTGAAATAACCACCATAGAAATCAGAAAACAAAAATTTAGAGCAGTCATTTAAAATAAGAAAGAGGGGCCGGAGCGATAGCACAGCGGGTAGGGCGTTTGCCTTGCACGCGGCCGACCCGGGTTCGATCCCCGGCATCCCATATGGTCCCCCAAGCACTGCCAGGAGTAATTCCTGAGTGCAAAAGCCAGGAGTAACCCCTGAGCATCGCTGGGTGTGACCCCAAAAAGCAAAATAAAATAAAATAAAATAAAATAAAATAAGAAAGAATTTGTCCATGATGATGCTCTTAACTTATTATACTTGTAAGTGGTTAGCTCATCCCCTTTCAATGTCAGGGTAGCTTACAGCTTGGCCTGGATCCATCCAGTTTCTTTGTTGGGATCCTCCTTTTGTGAGTGTTAGGAAGTAAGGGAAACTGAGGTTTAAGTCAGGTAAATATGATGGCTGCCCAGGACTAAATATTATTTGGAGTCAATTAACTTTCATGTTACAAGAGCATAGCATTAACTGTCTTTTTGTGTCTATACAAAGAGGACATTGCTAAACAAACCATGCAAATGACATGAAGAAAAGAGAAAAAGCAATATAAGATTATTAGTATCACATTGTTTGGATAAGCCTCATGCATGAAGGGACCGGCAGAGGAACCCAGGTGTGCAGGACCCGGAGCTGAGATCTCCAAGCCTTCTCGGATTGGGACTGGACCTTCTCATCCAGACCCCCCCATTTCCAGTAGCTTGGCAGTCACACCCACAAACTGCCCCTGGCACCATGTAATCCCACCAACGGCCAATATCCAGAGCCTATAAGACCAAGCTCCTGGAAGCTAATAGCCTTGTTCTAGACATCTAATAGCCTTGTTCTTCCTCTTGGAGAACCTGACAAGCTACAAAGAGTCTATTGCCCGAATGGGAGAGCCTTGCAAGCTCCCCATGGCGTATTCATATCTCAAATACAGTAAAAGATATATACATCCCTCTCGGAGAGCCCAGCAATCTACTGAGAGTATCCTGCCCGCAAGGCAGAGCCTGGCGAGCTACACATGGCATATTCCATTTGCCAAAAACAGTAACAATAGGTCTCATTTCCCTGACCCTGAAAGAACCTCCAATCATTTGGGAAAGACGAGTAAGGAGAGGCTGCTAAAATCTCAGGGCTGAGTGCAATAGAGACAGCTACTGGTACCCACTCGAGAAAAATCTAGGAACAAAGGGATGACAGTGATACAGTATCATATTGTATCACTGTATCACTCAATTCCCATTGTTCACTGATTTACTCCAGCAGACGCCAGTAGCATCTCCATTCGTTCCAACCCTGAGATTTTAGCAGCCTCTCCTTACTCGTCTTTCCCAATATTGCCATATTAGAGGCTCTTTCAGGATCAAGGGAATGAGACCCGTTATTGTTGCCTAATGTAACAGTGCCTCAGGGGCACTGTTGTGGGAGTAACTAAAAAAACCTAAGCTCCCCAAGGGAGGAGCATGGACAAACCAATGCTATCCAACAGAAGTTAATGCAGAGGCATACCTCAAAATAGAAGGAAAATCTAAAAGAAACAACCCAACATTATAACTAAAGTAATTATAAAAACAAAATCCACGGTTCTGACCAGAAATAAGTGAACAATAGAACAAGACAACAGAAAAGATCGATGAAGCTAAGATCTAATTCTAGGCGTTGTTGAACAAAAATGCCGATCCCTTAGCTAGTCATGCACACACAACAGGGGAAGGGGGTAAACACTTTCAAATAAATAAAATAGGAAATGGATGAATAGATGACATAAACATAGAAAGGATAAGAGTGTGTGGTGAGTATAAACCACTTAAGATGGCAAATTACCTTTTAAAACTGAGTAAATTCCTACAAACATATAATCTTCTAAGGATAAACTATGAAGAAATAGAAAAAATAAATACAACAATAATCACTAAGTTAACTGAATCATAAATTAAGGAATAAACTTCCCAAAACAAAAATCCAGAACCAGTGAATGATACCAAACATCCAAAGATTTAATAACTCTCCTCAAACTTGGAAAAAAAAAAGACAGCAAATGGAAAAAGTAAAACTAAAAACTGAAGACAATGAAATTTTCCCAAGCTCTCTTTGCAAAATTAACATCATCCCTATACTTAAGCTTCCTAAGGACAAAATTTTACAAAGAAAGAAAAGAAAAAGTGATGACAATACTGACAATTCTCCTCATGAAAATCCATGCCAAAATCTTCAACAAAATATGAGAAAGTAGAAAATAATAATACAAAATCAATTTCATTTTAAAGTGAATCTACCAAGGAAAAATATCAAAACTATCTAGCTTTAGTAAATTTAACTAACTACCATGACAAGGTAAAAATATCACTGGCGCCCACTTAGGGTCTTCGAAGTGAGCTAGGCTATTTTTTTTCCTTTTTATAATGTTTGAGTCACAGCCAGTGATGCTCTGGGCTTCCTTCTCTGTGCTCAGGAATCACTCCTGGCAGTGCTCACAGACCATATCAGGGATTCGAGCCAGTGTCAACAGCATGTAAAACAAGCACCTTTCCCTGTACTGTCTCTCTGGCTCCATAACAGAAAAAAAAAAGATTTTAAAAGGGGATTCTTTATTTTCATTTGTCCCTCCACTATTACCATCACCCAAGAAAATATTTTTGTCTTCTCAAATAAGCAGAAAATGTCACAAATTATTTGCCTACAATCTCCGTGAGCCAGATGAGACATAACTAGAAATATTACGTTCTGTGTGCAGGAGTTCGGCAAGAAGACAGATACAGAACGTGCAATTTCTTCAACACATGCCATCGATTACTATAAAAATGTAAATAATGTGGTTTCAGACCCCATAACTCAAAACTCAATTTGACCAGTTACTGCTCTTAAAGGTAATATATTCGTAAATTCAATAATGAGAAAAAAAATTCGACTAGAGCGCTTCCTGACAGCCCTGGTGAAAATTCTCTGCCCCGTTATGAATAGCATTGTAGCCTGGGTACTATAACCCTGTCTCGTTCACAGACGCCATGCACAAACCTCATATATCTTAGCCTCAGTAGCACAGAGGAAATCTTGGTCTGCTTGAAGAAGTAAGACAGTTTTAATAAATCACAGTCTTACAATAATAAACACAGGAAATCTCTGGAAAATTGAACATCCAGTTTTTTGTTAGGCTTTTTTCTTCTTCTTTTTCTTTTTTTTTCATTCATACCCTGTCTTGGCAGCCACTGCTAAAATGGTCTGACACCACACTCAACAAAATAAGTCCAGAAGCCTAAAACTAATTTGGTCTAGTATATAATTTCCTGGACTTTCTAATTCAACGATACTTCTGTGCTCCAAAGACCATTGCACAGCCTCCTATAATATAGAACACACATGCTTCTGAAGAGGCACCAAAGCAAACAGCATCTGACTCTGTGAAGGCAGACAAGAATCCTAATAGTTATCCATTGATGTCTTGACTATTCATTCTTAATTGTAAAATAAATCCAATCTACCCAGTGGATTTGTAGGTTATAAACTGGAAAACCAATACTCCAGACGCAGAAGCCAAATTCATTTTAGTCAATAATAACTGCAAGGTTTCCTTAGATAAACATGATCCATGGTGTTATTCTTTCTTCAGGTCAGTGCCTTTGGTGACCACTCTCCCGGTCTCCCCAGGTCAAAACAATCATGTTCCCAACATTGCTGAAGAAAGGGCAAGAAATCTCCAAGCTCCCATATGATTTTCCTTGTGCTAAACTGTGCTGCCACTCATTGATCATGCTTTTGTGTGAGATAAGAGCACAGTCAGCATTGTTTCCCACGGACAAAACTATCATTACAATGCTGTTCTCTACTTGGACTCACGGTATGCTCACTGTACACCGAGCTTCCTCTCTGCACCAACAGCTCTTTCTGCAAACCTCCCATGAGAGGAAGCCTGAGTGCTGGCAACCAAACACTGACACTAAAAAAAGGCTAAAGCATCAAGGGTCCTTCTGCTGTCACATGCAAAGGAATCATCAAATTGCAATGATTTGGTCATGGTTTGATTCTGGCCTTTTGTTTTGATTAAAGAAGCCAGTATAGAACACAGGATGTTTGAAGGTGGAGTAAGTGACACCGATGACAAATCTCTTAACATAGTCTAGTCCCTGGGTTTTATTTAATTATAACACATTTACCTACACTCATTTGATTTCAAAATCCCTTTCTGGGGCCTGGTGAGATGTTTGCTTTGTGTAGGGCCAACACAGGTTCAAACCCCAGCATCTCCTAGGACGTCAGTGACCACCTGAGCACAGAGCCAGGAGAAAGATCTGAGCACAACTGTGTCCACCAAACCACAAAATAAACTAAAAATCCCTTTCTGGGTTTAAACATTTTAATGCTTTTATTCCCATTTCCTATTTTAAATTTACAGTTACCTTATTAAGTAGATCTTGTGTTTATCATTAGCAAGTCTGAGTTTTCAAATTTCCAGCCCCCAAAAAAGAACTCAACCAACTTTTAAATAGAGAGCAATCAACGGGTGAGTGAATAATGGAAACCACTCAAGGAACAGAGAGACAAAAGTGCTTTCCCAAATCATACATAAGAGTAAGGTCACAGATTTTGTTATGCTCCAAGCAGAATAATGTTGCCAAGTGCTAACCCTATAACACCAAAGACTGGGATGGGTGGGGAGGGTGTGGTGGTAAAGTGATGACTATTTTTGTGTTATTAAGGAATATATTTCTTACTGTATTCTGTAAACAGAATTTAACATAAGATGCATCTTATGGTGGACACAGTTGTGCTCATCTCCATTTGTCCCTGTCGCGGTCAGGGGAATGAGGCCCATTATTATAACTGTTTTTGGCATATTGAATACACCACGGGTAGCTTGCCAGGTTCTGCCGTGTGAGATATTCTACTTTAAAAATTATAATTCCAGCCGGTTTTTAATTATTTAAATTTAATATTCAAAATAAATTTGAATAAAAATTTGAAGCATGATGAAATTAGGGGCTCTATAAAATATGCTTTATGCTTACAGATAAATCTAAAAATATATATTTCACAAATGAAGCAGTTCAATGTTAGCATGTATGTGTCTCACCAATATCTAAGTCTAAAATCTGATTAAAAATCTAAAACTTACTTATTCCTCAATGGTATTTTTTAAACGAAATGTTACTTTAAGAAATCAGATTTACTTTAAATTTATTACATGTTATTTTTCTAGATAATAATCCAACAATTTTACTGGGCAGTCTAGATTAAATTGTGTATGTGTGCATGTGTGTGTATAAAGATTAAAAAATACTATTTTCTACCCTAGACAACTAAGTATCACTGTATCACTGCATCACTGTCATCCCGTTGCTCATCAATTTGCTCGAGTGGGCACCAGTAGCATCTCCATTGTGAGACTTCTTGTTACTGCTTTTGGCATGTTGAATACCCTACGGATAGCTTGCCAGGCTCTGCCATGTGGACGGGATACTCTCGGTAGCTTGCCAGGCTCTCGGAGAGGGATGGAGGAATCAAACCTGGTCTGCCATGTGCAAGGCAAACTCCCTACCCACTGTATATCAACATAAAAATTATCTTTTAAAATCATAGTCTACTTTAAAATAATTGGGAAACCCAGACTAAAAACAGTTGAAAAACCTTCGACCTTGCATAGGTAAAGTCATAAATTTGATCCCTGAATTCTGCTCTACATTACTGAATGTCATCCCAGAGCTGCAACATAGAGCACCATGAGAAGGGCCAGCCCAGTGGACAAACACTGACACAGTGCGAAATTTTAGACCATTGTAACTAGTATGCAACTGCTGGGAACACAACATAATATCCTAAAATGCTGAACCACTGATGGCTGTGATTCTCTGTTTGTAAGAATCAAAATGCAGATACTGCAAATACTTTTGTTCACTTCAGTTTACTCCATTGGGCATATGTAGCTTCTCTTAAAGTGAATTGTATCTGTATAACTTTGGAGTACATGAATAGAATGAGTTCATGTGAAAAAAAAAGATTGATAATGACTATTTACAAACTAATGAGTAACGCAGAAAAAATGAATACGTCACAATCAATTCCTTTAGTGCCAAAATGTACCTCTATCCAGTTTTGAAACAATTTATTTTATATAAAGCTTTTCAACCAGAAATTCATATAGATAATTCTACAAGATAGAATTTTAAGAGAAATTTTAATTAGATATAAAAATGGAATTTAAGGACCGAGGTGATAGCACATCAAGAAGGGAGTTTCCCTTGAATGCAACTGACCCAGGATTGATCCCAGGCATCTCATATGGTCCCCTGAACACAACCAGGAGTGATTCCTGGGTACAGAGCTAAAAGAATCACTAGGTGTGACCCCCCTATAAACTGGAATTGAATATAATCAAACTTCATTAGAGGTGAGATTTCTTCTTTCGAGGGAATATACTGAGAAATGTGATAAATTCAATATATTGGTTAAAAAGTGTTTTATTTTAGCATTTTATTTTGCTAATTTTCATTAGTCTATGAACAAAAAAATCATTTTAGTCAAACTGTATTTGATCAAATTACATGATTAGAAATGCAGTGCATCTGAGCATAATAAATCAATGACTAAAATCATAGTTTGGGGCCTCATAGGAAATAAGTCCAAGAAATATTGAATCATACTCAGTGTGAAAAACAAGAAAATATAATCATTGGATCTACTACATTACTGATATGAATTGTAAGCTTTAATTTTGATTTGGAAACTGCAGTAAACCTACATCTTAAATAATATTTGGGGGGGCTGGAGCAATAGCACAGTGGGTAGGGCATTTGCCTTGCACACAGCCGACCCAGGTTCGATCCCCAGCATCCCATATGGTCCCCTGAGCACCGCCAGGAGTGATTCCTGAGTGCAGGGCCAGGAGTAACCCCTGTGCATCGCCAGGTGTGACCCAAAAAGAAAATAATAATAATAATAATAATAATAATAATAATATTTGGGGAATAACTTGCTAATGAATGCTAAATAATATGTACAATGTTAGCAATTTATTTTCCCAATATTATTGCAATGTATAACCTTAAATAAATTCAAAAAATCCAATTCCCAGTATTCTAAGCAATGAAAATTTATTTCACTTTTCCATGTTATTTTCTGAGAGGAAAAAAAATGTTTAAAATATTTTAATATATGCTATCAGCAATTTTCTTTCCTTACATGACAAAAATATTAATGATGTGATTGTCCACTGAAACAACTTAAAATATTGCATTTCTGGTTAGTCATTGCTTTAGAACACAGAAAACTATTAAGCAAACCCTAGGCCCTGATCACGGAAATCCACATCATCACTAGTTATATGACTAAAATAAACAATGTCATTCTTAGAAAAGCAACTCTGGTACAAAATATAAATCAAATCCCCCATTGTATGTGGAGAGTACCCAATATTCAGAAAACATGGATCATTCTTATTTAAAAGAATTCCTTGAGGCCAAAATACTAGATGTTCTCACGTGTGGTATAAAAATTTTTAAATCAAGTGAGTCGGCAGTGTCCAATTAAATGAAACTTTAAGACTTTGAGGTCTAAGAGAAACACTACAGAGGTTACAGTGTGGACACGTGCAGATGAGATGGGGAAAAACTGTGGCAGGGAATTGATAAGTTGGTGGAAAATGTGGTATGCTACATATCCCTATAGCTTGTACAGCATCTATAGACACACAATTGTAAACCAGCATTCACTGTCACACTGTCATCTTGTTGCTCATCAATTTGCTCAAGTGGGCACCAGTAACATCTCTATTGTGAGACTTGTTGTTACTGTTTTGGGGCATATTGAATATACTATGGGTAGCTTGCAAGGCTCTGCCGTGGAGGCATAATACTCTCGGTAGCTTTCTGGGCTCTCCAGGAGGGGTGGAAGAATTGAACCCAGGTCGGAGGCGTGCAAGGTGAACGAACACCTTACCCTCTGCACTATTGCCCCAGCCCCAAACCAGCATTATGTCAATTAAAAAATAAATTGGGCCAGAGATAGAGCTGACCTAGTGTGACCTCTGACACAGCACATGTTCCCTGAGTACTGCAGGAGTAATTTCTCAGCACAGAGCCAGAAGCATGCCCTGCCAGTGTATCTCAAAAACTAAAAGAGGGGCTGGAGAGATAGCACAGCGGGTAGGGCGTTTGCCTTGCACGCGGCCGACCCGGGTTCAAATCCCAGCATCCCATATGGTCCCCTGAGCACAGCCAGGGGTAATTCCTGAGTGCAGAGCCAGGAGTAACCCCTGTGCATCGCCAGGTGTGACCCAAAAAGCCAAAAAAAAAAAAAAAAAAAAAAAAAAAAAAAAACTAAAAGAAATAAATTGGAGTTAAAAGTGGAACCCTAAAGAAATTTATAAATTAAAAATAGAATTAGACTACGTAGAAGCAATTTCTAAATAAAATATAACTGAAACCCTTTTTTACATAAGACTTTGGATGAGGAAATAGCACTAGTATGTGCTAGAGAAAATGGTTATTCCAGGGCTGGAGCGATAGCACAGCGGGTAGGGCGTTTGCCTTGCACGCGGCTGACCCAGGTTCGACTCCCAGTATCCCATATGGTCCCCCAAGCACCGCCAGGAGTAACTCCTGAATGCAGAGCCAGAAGTAACCCCTGCGCACTGCTGGGCGTGACCCAAAAAGCAAAACAAAATAAGCAGAGTATATTCCACCAATTACTAGTCTGTATAATCTGAATCCTAATGATGAGACAATAAATAAGTCCTTTACAACAGAAAGAATGCAGGGGCTGGAGCAATAGCACAGCAGGTAGGGCCTTTGCCTTGCACGCAGCCGACCCGTGTTTGATTCCCAGCATCCCATATGGTCCCCTGAGCCCCGCCAGGAGTAATTCCTGAGTGCATGAGCCAGGAGTAACCCCTGTGCATCGCCGGGTGTGACCCCCCCAAAAACAAAACAAAACCAATAAAAAGAATGCAGAGAGTCTCTTGCCCACACGCCTGGCTGTCTTCCCCGGGGCTCCTTGGAGGGGATGGGCTCCAGCTTCCCTCCCCAACCCGAGCAGAGCTCCCGGTGGCCAAAGACCACTGCAACCTAGCTACAGCCATGCTGGAGGCCCCTCTCCACACGTTCAGACAGGCCTCATGCATGAAGGTACTGGCAGAGGAACCCAGGTGTGTGTAATCCCATCAACGGCCAATATCCAGAGAGAGACTTAAAATCAAGCTCTCAGAAGCGTTATCTTTGGCCTGTTTCTCCCTCTGGGAGAAGCTGGCAATCTTCTGAGAGTTTCTTGCCCACATGGGACATCCTTGCAAGCTTCCCATAGTGTATTCATATGCAAAATCCAGTAAGAAGCTGGATCTCATTCCCCTGACCCTAAAGAGCCCCCAGTGCAACATTGTTAGGAGGGCTGAGTCGAGATAGACTTCTAAGATCTCAGGGAATTGACGAAATGAGATGTTACTGAGCCCGCCCGAGAAATCGGTGATTAACGGGAGTTCGTGATGACAGAAAAAAAAAGTAGAAGACCTATATATACTGAGTAGGAGTCTGACTACGCTAAATGTAGCTCATGGTAGGAAGGAGTGTACTAGTGGGGAACAGAATACCGCAAGACAAGTCTTCTTTGAGTTTGGGCTGAGTCTTATTTTCTTGTCAGACCATCCCTTCCAGTGTCCCAGTATATTGGGGTGAAAGGATTCCTGTACCCTTCTCCATCCCAGCTGCCTTCTCCCCAGATCATGAGGCCAACTTCCAATCATGGACTAATCGTCCTGGCCCTTCTCTCTATTGTCCTTGGGTGTCTCATACTGTTATTTTATATTCCACAAATGAGTGCAGTCATTCTATATCTGTCCCTCTCTTTCTGACTCTTTTCACTTAGCATGATACTCTCCATGTCCATTCACTTGTAAGCAAATTTCATAACTTCAATTTTTCCTAACAGCTGCATAATATTCCATTGTGTTGATGTACCATGGTTTCTTTAACCAGTCTGTTCTCAGGTACTCGAATGAACAATTAAATCAATAATGGTTGGAAAGGATAGCTCGGGATGGGAATTGTGTGATAAATGTAGACAAAGGACCAAACATGATTGCCTCTCGGTATCTTTATTGCAAACCATGATGCCCAAAAGTAGAGAGACAGAGTAAAAGGAAAATTGTCGGTCAAAGAGGTGAGGGTGGGGGAGGATACTGGGGACAATGCTGGTCAGAAATGTACATGGTGGAGAGATAGGTGTTCAATCATTGTATGACTGAAACTCAAACATGAGATCTTTATAACTGTAGCTCATAGTGGTTCAATAAAAAAAGTTAAAAAATAAAGAAAGGAAAGAAAAGAAAAGAAAAGAAAAGAAAAGAAAAGAAAAGAAAAGAAAAGAAAAGAAAAGAAAAGAAAAGAAAAGAAAAGAAAAGAAAAGAAAAGAAAAGAAAGATTTCTTTAACTTCAAAAATGGGAACTGAGGTCTTGATCACTCTTACCAGGAGCCTCCTGGAGAGAGGGAAGAAGTCAGTCCTCTGGGTTGTCACAGATGAGTCTCCCAGGGAAACTTCCAGGCTACAAATTTTGCCTTCCAGTTAGCTGTGCTCACTAGCCTCATAAGCAAAATGATCTGGCGATTCTCTGTTCAAAATTAGCTCCCCTTCTTCCCTTCTTCCTCCCTCTCTCTTTCCCTCCCGTCCTCCCTCCATGTCCCTGCCCTATCCTCACCCCCCACCCCAACACACACAGTCAACATCTATTCTAAATTTCCCTCTTTGTTTTCCACACAACCACAAAAAGAGTAAAAAAAGGAAACCAGAAGGGGATCTAGTAACAGAGGCAACAACCTCCTGCATCTGGGTTTTGAATCTAGTAAATTTATCTGTATTACTAATAATCAATTTACTATCACACAGTATAAGGAGGTTAAGCAAAGGTTTACGAATTCTTTCTAGCTTACATCATGCATAGACAACATGCTTAAGTTCAACTGGTTTATAAACAACTCAGTCTTTTGTGTATATTTCTACTCTTTTTGAGAAAAGTTTATTTCTAATCCATGCTCTCAGAACTAAGTGACCCACTGTTTCTACCAGCTAAAAAAGGAGCAAATGTTTTTAAATAAAGCTTTGCATATCATACACACATCGCACACACACACACATACACACATACACATACACATACACATATATGTTGGGTGAGTTTTAGGTCTTCTAATTTTTAAAAGAATGATGTTATTTTAATCATACATGTCCATGAGAAAATTTAAGCCCAAATGGCTACATACAAGGTGGAAATTAAACTATACCTTATTTTTTAAAAAGTTATTGCATTTAGAATGAGTCAAATATCTTACTACTATGAGTCACATCCCAAGCTTGCAATAAACCTATCTATTTTTGTAAAGATGTTTTCTTTCTGTTATTTCTGTTCATTTCCATTGACACAAAGAGCTACCTGGACCCATTTCAAATGCTCTTTTATTATACGTCACTCTGAGGAAAACTTTTCCCAGATAACTTGTAAGGAACATGTATTTTTCATTGCAGGTATTTTATCATCTCTGGTCATTTAGATTATAGGTGTGGGATCCTGTTTTACATGGCACCCTGCTACTGTGGAACTTTCTTGTAGCTGCTTTAGTTAGAAAACCTCTGCCAAACAAAACATCAGGAGGGAAACTGTAAAAAGAAAAAAAGCTTTAAAATGCTAAAAAAAGAAATAAGTGAACAAGCAGCAATCTAAGCATAAACTAAAGGACTATTCCCATGCCCTATGTTTTAGGGAAAGAAATAAAAGGTGCAGAGAATTAGTAGAATACCAATTTAAAGTTAGACTCATTGCTTTTAGAAGTAAGAATTACTGTGGACAATTACAAGTATGCTTTTCTACTATAATTATTTTCAGGAGTCTCAGGCATTATTCTGTTACATAAATCTGATATGAAATTTTCTTCAATAATGAGAACATAGGATTTCAAAAAAGAAATTAAAGTGAATTATTTCACAGAAATCAAGTCAGCAGTTGTTGGATAAAACTCCAACTGCAAGAAAAAGTGCTCCTGTTCATGCAATTTCCATGAGATCAAAATTACAAGTATACTACCGAAAATTAAACTGAAAATAAAATAGCATATTCTTCACAGTACTCTTTGACAAACACTCTGAAGTAAGTGACCCCTGTAAATTAAGAAAATGAATCTCATAATGTCTTTAATATGACATAACTACTTTGTACAAGGTAACTGACATGAAGCATTTGCTTCTGACAACAGATAGGCATACAGTGGGTAAGCCCTGCCTTACTGGCTGCTGACAGGAGCTACAGAGCCAGCACTTCATATAGTTCCTTGGACCCAACCAGGAGTGATCCCTAAGCCCAGAGTTAGGAGTCAACTCTGCTCAATGTGGCCCCCAAACCAAAATAAGTAAATAAATAAAATATTTTTGTTCTGGAATTTAAATGCAAGTAATTAAATAAACATTAACTCTGAAATATGTATTAATGTCAGAAAGTTACATATTTTTAATTATTTAGGTTAGGCTAAATATCTAATTAAAATACTTAAGAGGCTGTTCATCAAGGAGATACTGGCTCACTTGCAGGGAGTCTTAGGTAAGAATACTCTTCTATTGGTTGACAGGTTAAGCTAATGCACTGCTCAGCTAGTCCATGATATGGACTCTGAATAATCACACATAGGAACTCATGTATGACTTTTCACCCCAAACCTTCCTAGTATCAGGCATCAAGTTTCCCAAAGGTAAGTTGCCTGGTCATGGAACCAGGAGAAGCCCCTGAGCTCTACCACTGACCCCATCACAATGAAAAAGTGTGACTTTTCTTAAAATCTAAATTTGATAAATCTTCTAATTAATGAGTAAAACTAGCCCTTTCACAAAATGAATATACTTATTAAATAACTCTAATCTCGTTAAAGTTTGTGTCTACCAAAGAAAAGCATCTGAGACGTCCATTTCATAAGGTTATATAAAAAAATGAAGTCAATGTTATTATTGTTTCAGGCAGGAAGAGTCATTTAGTTCATAATCATTTACTGAGTATCAATTGAGTAGGACCTAGTCACTGGGGATATAGCAGCAATTGTTAGGCAAGTAGTGATAAGAATGGTGATACGTGAGTAAGAGAAATGTCCTCTTGTAGAACATGGCCACTCCTTACAGAAGAAAGTACAGGAAGAAAATAGGTTAAAATATCACTTATATATGCATATTCGTATATGTGAGCATACATACTGGAATGTGAGACAAAGTATAAAGAAAATACTGAATGAAATTGACTTGACTATGAATCACTGCACTGTAGCACTGTCATCCCGTGTTCATCGGTTTGCTCGAGTGGGCACCAGTAACGTCTCTTCTGTGATACTTGTTGTTACTGATTTTTGCATATGGAATATTCTACGGGTAGCTTGCCAGACTCAGCTGTGCGGGTGGAATACTGTCAGTAATTTGCCGGGATCTCCGAGAGGGATGAAGGATTGACTATGAAAAGAACATATAATTAATAACAAGCAATCTTGAGGTAGTTTTTGTTGCTTCTGTTGCTACACAATTACAGGATTTATAGGGACTTGAGTGATAGTCCAGGGTTAAAGGGCACATGGTCCAGGACCCGAATTGTATGCCAACACCTTGTAATCCATGAGCATTACCACATCTACCTGGAGGACTCTAAGCCTTTCAGAGCTCACTGTCCATCGCTTGACCAGGACAGCATGGTTGGGGTTGAGCATGGAACCCCAGGCCCAACTGAGACTCTTCAGACATGATGTCACAACCTCTGAGCACATGCAGGACCCCCAATGCAGAAGTAAATAAACAAAATATTTAATTAAAATTGTTTAATATTTAACTAAACAACAGTTTAATGTTAATAATTACCTTTTTAAAGGTATATTAAAACCTTTTACTCTCACGTTTTGACTTCAGATCAATGAGGACATAGAGATTAAAAGTATAGCGTGCTTGTCACATAAGGACATGGAAACATGAAACAATAAACAATATGGTTTAGGAAAAGCTTCAGCAGAACACAGAAGGGAGATCAGGGTTAAAGTTAGAAGTGAAAGAGATTTAGATAGTTCTGAATGTCAGATCAAAGTTTTTAGACTTTCTCAATGGAGAAAGGAAATAGAGAATTCAGAACAGGAGTTTGAGATAAACTAAATGTCTGGAAGATTAACTAGAAGCAATATATAAAATATATAAGGGATATAAAAAGAATGCTTATGGATTTCATGTGAGGCAATTACAGTACACTCTACTGTATCAATGACAGTGAAGTAGAAATTATGCTGAGGATGAATCTTTGCATTCATAACTAAATAGATATAATAGTCAAACCACTGATATTTCAAAACCATAATTTCAAAGAGGACAGTTAAACTATCAGCACAAAGTAGGGTGAAAAACTGTATGTCTGGTACCAGCTAAAAGAGATCCCAATAAAAAGACTTCAAGACATATCATAATCAGAATGATGGACACCATGGATAGAGACACAAAGCTGTAAGCAGCAAGGTCAACAAAGGAAATCACATACAAAGGAGCACCTGTTAGATTTACCATAGACATACCAGAGGAAACCTTCTGAGCCCAAAGACAATGGTGGTCTATAGTGAAAAAGCTCAATGAAATGAACGCCTCACCAAAAATATTTTATCCAGCTAAACTCTCATTCTAATTCAAAGGAACATATACTATTTCATGGATAAACAACAACTCAGGAACTTCTAGACTCAAGACCAAACTTAAAAGAAGGACTAAAGGGGCTACTGTAAGACAAGAAAACCCACTATAGGCACAAGAAACCCCTATAGAAAGATGGCAGAAAAACCCATGACAATAATTTCTCTAAATATCAATGGTCTAAATGCACAAATTAGGAAACACAGAGTGGCAAAATGGATTAAAAAATCTCACCCCAACATTCTGCTGCCTAGAAGAAACACATGTGAACAGTCAGAACAAACTCCTTCAGAAAATCTGGGGTGGCCATATTAGTATACAACAACATAGATTTCAGGCTGAAAAAGATTAAGAGGGACAGCGAAGGCCATTTTGTAATATTCAAGGAATATGTACAATAGGAAGAAATCATACATCTAAACACATATGCACCCAATGAGGGACCAGCTAAATACTTAAAACAACTGCTAATAGACTTCAAGGAGAACATTGGTAGCAGTGCAATATTAGTCATAAACACTAACACCACCCTATCATCTCTTGATAAATCAACCAGACTAAAACTCAGCAAGGAAGTACTGACTTTTAATGAAGAAATGGAAGAGATAGGGCTAATAGTTGTGTACAGAACTTTTTATCTCCCCAAAACTGAATGTACATTTTTTTCCAGTGCACATGGAATATTCTCCAAGTAGACCATGTGCTGAGCCACAAAACATACCTCAATATAATCGGAAGAATAGAAGGAATAGAAATAGAATAGAATAGAATAGAATAGAATAGAATAGAATAGAATAGAATAGAATAGAATAGAATAGAAATTGTATCAACTCTTTTTTCAGACCACTATGCACTGAAGATAGAAATTAATCACACACAGAAACAGAGAATCAAATCAAACAACTGGAAATTAAACAACTCAATGTTGAACAATGAGTGGATCAGAGAGTAAATCAAGGAAGAAATCAAAATATACCTGGACACAAATAAGAATGAAGACACAAGCTACCAGAACTTGTGGGACACAGCTAAGTCAGTGTTGAGGGGAAAAATTTATAATTCTGCATGCATTTCTCAGGAAGGAAGAAAGAGCCCACATAAATAACCTGACTTCACAGCTCAAGATCTTAGAAAGGTCCAACAAAAGGAACCCAAACCAGGTAGGAGGAAGAAAATAATAAAACTTAGAGCAGAAATTAATGACACGGAAACCCAAAAAATACTATCCAAAAAATCAATAAAACCATGAGTTTGTTCTTTGAGAAAATAAACAAGATTTATAAACCACTAACAAGACTCACAAAGAGAGAGAGAGAGAGAGAGAGAGAGAGAGAAACCTATTAAACTAAATCAAAAATGAAAAGGGGGACATCACAACAGAAACCAACGAAATTCAAAAGATCATCAGAGATTAATTTGAAATATATGCCCCAAAATAAGAGAACCTATAAGAAATGGATAAATTTCTGGATTCCTATAACCTTCCAAGGCTGAGCCAAGAAGATCTGGAATATCTGAATAGACCTATCATCATCAAGGAAATTGAAACAGTAATTAAAAATCTTCTGAAAAACAAAAGCCCAGGTCCAGATGGATTCACTAGAGAATTCTTCCAAATATTTATTTTTTTATTTTTTTTTTATTAAATCACCGTGTGGAAGATTACAATGCTTTTGGGCTTAGGTCTCAGTCAGTTATACAATGCTGAAACAACCATCCCTTCACCAGTGCCCATATACCACCACCAAAAAAAAAAAAAACCCCACACAGTACACCTCCCATCCCGCCCCCCCACCCCCTACCTTGTAACTGATAAGTTTCATTTTACATTCTGTTTACTTTGGTTACATTAAATATTTCAACACAAACCTCACTATTATTGTTAGGAGTACCCCACTAGATTCAGACCTACTGTGAAGACAAATAAGGTCGCGCGGCCGCAGTAGCGCCCGCGCGGTTTTGAATTTCTGTACTTTAACAAGAAGTCCAGTCTTCCAAATATTTAAAGAGGACCTATTCCCAGTCCTTTTTCAATCTTTTCCAGGAAACTGAAGAAATGAAAACTCTCTCAAACAGTATCTATGAAGCACATATCACCCTACTACCAAAAGCAAACAGATAACCACCATAAAACAAAATTACAGACCGATATCCCTGATGAACACAGATGTGAAGATCCTCAACAAAATATTAGCAAATAGAATCCAGTAATTCATCAAAAAGATCATACATCAAGACGAAGTGGGATTCATCCCAGGGATGCAAGGATAGTTTAACATTCGCAAGTCAATCAACATAATCCATCATATCAATAAAAGAAAAGAATCATATGATAATATCAATAGGTGCAGAGAAAGCATTTGACAAGATCCAGCACCCCTTTATGATGAAAACTCTCAGCAAAATGGGCATTGAAGGAACATTTCTCAATATAGTCAAAGCCATGTACCACAAGCCTACATCAAGCATTATCCTAAATGATGAAAAACTAAGAGCCTTCCCTCTAAGATCTGGGACAAGACAAGGATGCCCACTCTCACCACTACTATTCAATAAAGTACTGGAAGTACTTGCCATAGCAGTTTGGCAAGAAAAAGACATTAAGGGCACCCAAATAGGAAAGGAAGAAATCAAACTCTCACTATTTGCAGGTGATATGAACCCTAAAGCCTTTACCAAGAAACTCCTAGAAACAGTAAACTTGTGTAGTAAAGTTGCAGGCTATGAAATCATTACCCAAAAGTCCATGGCAAATAATAAACAAATAATGAGAGAGAAGAAAGTGATATAAAAAAGGCAATCCCATTCACAATCATGCCTCAGAAAATCAAGTACCTCGGAATCAGCTTAACTAAGGAGGTAAAGGACCTGTAAAATAAAACTACAAAATGTTACTTCATTAAATAAAAGAGATTATGAGGAAATGTAAACACATCCCCTGCTCATGGATTGGAAGAATTAGCATTGTCAAAATGGCAATACTCCCCAATGTATTATACAGATTCAATGTGATCCCTATAAGGGTACCCATGACATTCTTCAAAGAAATTGATCAAACACTCCTGAAATTCATATGAAATAAGAGAAAAGACAAGAATCATATGATCATATCAATAGATGCAGAGAAAGCATTTGAGAAGATCCAGCACCCCTTTATGATGAAGAATAACTAAAGCAATTCTTGGGGAAAAAAAGATGGGGAATATCACCTTCCCCAAATTCAAATTGTGCTACAAAATGGTAGTAATTAAAAGTGCATAATATTGGAACAAAAACAGACCTGAATAACAGTGGAATAGGGTTGAACATCCTTACACATACCCTTGAATATATGAGCATATAATCTTTGATAAGGGAGCACAAATGTGAAGTGGAGCAAGGAAAGTCTCTTTAACAAATGGTACAGGCAAAACTGGGTAGCTACATGCAAAAAAAAAAAATAGGCTCGGACCTCTACCTAACACCATGCACAAAAGTCAGATCAAAATGGATTAAAGACCTCAACATCAGATCAGAATGCATACGGTACATTGAAGAAAAGGTCAGCAAACCCTCTACAACATTGAACTTAAACGTATCTTCGAGGACAAAACATCATTGTCCAAACACGTAGAAACAGATATAAACTAATGGGACTATCTTAAGCTAAGAAGTTTCTGTACCTCAAAAGAAAGTGACCAGAATACAGAGACAGTCTATAGAATGGGAAAGGATATTTATCCAATACCCCTCTGATAAGGATTAATATCAAGGATATACACGGCACTTGAACTCTGCAAGAAGAAAACATCTAATTCCATCAGAAAATGTGGCGATGAAAAGAACAGAAACTATCTCAAAGAAGAAATCCAAATGGCCAAAGAGCACATTAAAAAATGCTCTTTATCACTAATCATCAGGGAGATGCAGATCAAAACAGCAATGAGATATCATCTCACACCACAGAGACTGGCCCACATCCAAAAGAACAAAAGCAACCAGTGTTGGTGTGGATGTGGGGAGAAAGGGACTCTCCTTCACTGCTGGTGGGAATGCCAACTGATCCAGCCTTTTCGGAAAACAATATGAATCTTTCTCAAAAAAGTAGAAATTGAGCTCACATTTAACCCAGCAATACCACTTCTGGGAATGTATGCCAGCAATGCAAAAAAGTACAGTAGAAATGACTTCTGTTTGTTGAAGCACTGTTTACAATAGCTAAAATCTGGAAAAAACCCAAGTGCCCAAGAACAGAAGACTGGTTGAAGAAACTTTGGTGTATTTACACACTGGAATACTATGTAGATGTTAGGAAAAAAAATGAAGTCATGAAATTTGAATATAAGTGTATCAACATGGAGAGTGTCTTACTAAGTGAAATGAGTCATAAATAGAGGGACAGACATAAAATGACTGCACTTATTTGTGGGATATAAAGTAACAAAATAGAAGACTAATGCCTAAGGACAGCTAAAATAAGGAGCAGGAGGATTTCCCCACGGCTTAATAGCCGATCTTACGCACTGGGGGAAAAGGTAGCTGGGGTGGAGAGAGGAGCACTAAATAAATGATGGTTGGAGGAATCACTCAGTATAGTAGATGAACGTTGAAAGTAGACTATGGACCAAACATGATGACTTCTGTTACCTATATTGCAAACTATAACACCCAAAAAGACAAAGAGAGTAGAAGGGATTGTGCCTGCCACAGAGGCAGGAGGTGGGAAGGAGTAGAGGTGGGTGGAGGGATAATGGGAACATTTGGGATGAGAATGGGCACTGGTGGAGGAATGGGAACTTGAACATTGTTTGACTGAAATGCAATCATGAAAGTCTGTAAGTCTGTAAATATATCTCATGATGATTCATTAAAATTAAATAAATAAATATCAAATAAATAAGAACATAAATGGAACCACCTAGAATGATAGAATAAAAAGGTTCTGGATATATAACTCTTTTAGTAGACAGAAGCCCTGAAAACTGCAAATGATTATTTCTCACTTATCAATGAGGCATTACACAAAGTAGGCATGAGGAGATTCATCAACACTTACTTCTAACAACAAAATAGTTATGACACTTGGAGATGTGCTGATCATTCACAAAGACCTATAAAACAGTAAATATAAAGCAGAGACATCCCCTCCATAACACAACACACACATACAAAGACACACACAGACACACACATGCTGCTACTTAAGAATGTTTCCCTTCACCCTTATAGTGAAACAATACTCAAGTTGGTTTTGTCTAAAGCTCCAAATAAGTTTCTATGACTTGATTAATAAGAAACACTTCATCAAAGGATTCTTTCTTTTTTTTTATTGAATTACCATGCAGAAAGTTACAATGCATTCAGGCTTAAGTCTCAGTTATACAATGGTCAAACACCCATCCCTTCACCAGTGCACATATTCCACCACCAAGAACCCCAGTATACCTCCCCTCCCACACCCACCCCACCCGCCTGTGTAACTGATAATTTTCACTTTACTTTCTCTTTACTTTGATTACATTCAATATCTCCACAAAAAACCTCACTATTATTGTTTGGAGTACCCCCCCAAAAAAAAAATCAGACCTGCTGAAAAGGAAGCATTTGATAATTTGTTTTCCATTGGTGAGAATGAAGAGTTATAAGGTTTTGGATTTCTGTATTTTAGTATCTTGTAACTAAAATAAGTCCAGGGAAATTTCTGCCAGAAATTGCATCATTGCAATCTCATACCTCTCTTTAGTGGTCCATATAAGATGGTGGTCTTCACGCCTTTCTCTCCCCCCACCCCCCTCCTCCCTAGAAAGGAAAAGCGGAGAGAGAAAAACCTTTCCCCTCCTGGGGCGGCATGGGGCCGTGGCTTAGTTCACAGTCTAGAGACACTTCTGCAAGAAGCTGCTGGCCTCCAGGATCACGGTCATCCAGCAACGAAGAGGCCACACACGTGCAGCCACCCAGGTCACATCTCAGTAGAGAGCCAGATTCTTTCTTTTTTCTTTTTTTTAAGAATTCCATGTACATGGAATTATTTCATATTTGTGAGAAGAAAGCAAAATCAGTAATTATATCAACTTGATAGCAATGTATATTTGTGTACAAAATCTTGGTAAGGTTGAATTAAGGATCTGATTAATAAATGGTGATGTACATACCTGTGGTACCCATCTGGAGGAGACAAAGCTGGTCACTTCGATTACAGACAGTCCAGTCTGGGAAAGCCGGTTTATAAATTCAATTTTTACATCTGTAGGAACTATGACCTATTAAAACATTGAAACGTTAAGTACTGTATTATATATAAGGAACCACTAAAGCAAAAACATAAAGCTACTCCCTAACTTAAAGGAAATCAAATTTAACATTAATAAATTTATGTAACAATTATGACTAAAGATAATCATGTAATATATGAGCTCCATTTAAATTTTAACTCTTAGTATAACATTTAGGCTTTTTATTTGAAATAAATTGTTTAAAATTAATGTCAAAGTACCTTTTCATTCTGCAGTCCATCCCTGGGTCCAACTTCTACTATTTTAACATACTCTGGGAGTCCAGACAATGGGGATGCTTGCTGAAATAAAAAACAAAAAAGAAGGAAAAGAAAATCATATCTCCACATATGTTTATTTATAATAAAACTTACATTCTATCAAGTTCTGCTTCCAGAATATCGAAGTGATAAGAAATAAATATAGTCATAACATCTAAATACCAAGTTTCTTTTATAATTACACGTTGTTTTCCATTTAACACGGTGTTATTGAGTATTGGTATGACTCAAATTCAAACAACTAATTTTTAAGTCACTTTGGGATAGGTGACTTACCCAGAAAAAAAATCCATCTGGAGTAACTAATTCAAGGTCTGATTATAAATCACTACAAAACAGATCTTTGCATTAAAAGATTTTAGCAACTATAATCAAGCAGATATGTCCTACAGAGTCTGAGGCTTTAGTAGAGTGGATTGCCTTTTCCAGCATGTTCCCAGAAGATGACAACTAAGGATGAGGGTATCTATTTACTTCTTTGTGTCACACAGCACAACCTGAAGTTCAAACCTTCCAACATTACTTGACATTCGAGAGAGGACAGCTTAGCTTCAGTCCAGCCCAGAACTTCATTTTACTTTTTTTACCAAATCTACAATGGTAGGGAATCTGGACGCTGGCATCTCTGGCCCCTTACTAAGGACTATAAAATATGATATTTAGGACATGTTTAAAATGGGAAAATTATAGTACTTCTAAATTTCTTTTTGCATTTTAAATTAGAAGTATGTTATTAATAAATATAAAATTCTGTCACACAGAATACAGGCAGTTGCTCTACACTCCTCCTATTCCAATTCAAATCCCTGGCATCTTATATTGTCCTTAAGAGGGTCATTCTTATGCAAAGAGCCAAAAATACCCTCTGTGCATCTCTGATTGTGGCCAATGCCCCACCTCACCCCCAATAGCTAAATGAAATTAAAAGAAGGCTATGCCTTTCAGACTTAACTAACATATTCTTGGTATCTTTGTGCTAAGTCTAGATACGCTATACAACTTCTTGGGGGAAAAAAGGAAAAAATATTTTATGAAACTGGATAAACAGGATCTTTCCTACAAAGCTCTGTCTCACTTCTTTTTTATTTTCTTTCATCAGGGCAATGAATTAGGGCTGACCAAACTGGATTGTTTCTGTCCTTGTAACAAATACCCCTTAGTACATATTGGTTAAAAATAAATTCTTAGCGTATATTGGTAAAGAGGCTCTTTCGGAACACAGTCCAATTTGTTTCTATGACACAAATATTGTTCCTATTTTTTTCTAGAATTCAAAGCAGTTATTTGATTTTATTAGCATTCTTGTTTAACTAATTTAGTAAAAGAATCCATATGGCCACTGTTACAATGTTTACATATACTTCTCTAAAAGGTTGATGAAATCAAGTGATTCATTAAGCAAAATACACACACAAACACACACACATACACACAGAAGAAAAAGAATTCTCACTTCCACATCTTCTGAGTACATTATGATTCATATGGCTAACATAGGACACTGGGTTGAGATAAGAAATATGGCTTTCCTTAGACTGACGCTGAGTTTGCGATGGCAATCATGAAATCGGGTCTCACAAAAAGTCCCTTACAAATCTTGATTAGGCAATAAAATATAGATGCCATGAAGGTGAAGTAAATAAAAGAAGTTCATTCTTGCTACCTCTGAATTAAAGACTGCAGAAATAAGAACAAAATGCAAAATGCCATAAACAGACTTGTTTCTTCATTACTTGTGTATCTGTGTGTGTCGAAATTTCAATTTTAACGCCAACTAGCTTGGAGCTGGGTGAACAGCCCATCTCTTTCTTAAACACCCATGTTTAAAAGTAAGAAAACAAACAAGCAGATAGGACTAAACCAAAATTTAAAATATTTACACAACTGAAGAAAGACCATCAAAGAAAGATAACCTACAAATTAGAAGATATTTGTATAACCTACATGGAGAAGGATTTGCTAGCAAAAATATAAATAACTTACACAGGTCCACAATAACATAAAACAAATAACAAAATAGTTAAAAAATCAGAATGGATTCTACTACGAAGAATACCTCACAAGTTTATAAGAAATTGTTCAGCATCATGCCAGATGATCTCACTTCTCTGTGAGATATAGAACAGCAGGGTATGAAGGGGTAAATCAATAAAAAATTATTTATAGATGAATGAATATCAGTATTTGACTTAGAATACTCTGGTTCCTAGATTATAGGACTGAGAAGAAAAGAAATGGGGAGGAGTGTAAGAAGAGTCCAAGGGAGAAAGGGGGCTGGAGGCCTGGGCTCAATGGTGGCATAGAGGGGAGGTTCATGGGCAGATGGAGCCACAGAACTAACGGAACTGAAAGGATGTGATCTAAAACATAATAACCAAACTTTAAGAATTACTCTCAGAGCAGCAGGCTGGGGATCGGGAAGTAAACTGGGACATTAGTGGAAGGAAGTCGCCACTGGTGATGGGATTACATTGGAGTTTTGTATGTCTGGAACTCAAGGGTGAATAACTTCGTAAATCACCTCAAAAATGAACAAAACTTTAATATTCATTATAACTATTGTAGAATTATAGCCCTGTTGATAAGGAACATGGATAAAGGGAATGTATACAATGTTGACTAGAAGGTTAAATAGCACAGCCACTATGAAATTTGATATGCAGATTCCTAAAGATTTAAACACAGAAATACAATTCACCAATATCATGATCTAGAAAAAACACTTCAAATCTTTAGCTCAAGGTATGAAAATATTGCTTCACAAAGATAATTGTATCTCAATGTTCACAGAAGCATTATTCATATAGATTCCCCGAGTCTACCTAACTGCAGATTCTACATCAGCAGAAACTGCATTTCTACATCAGGGTACTGCTCATCTCTTTAAAAAGATAAAACTGCTTTTTGCAACAACCTACATTAAACTTGAGATATGTTAAGAGCAGTAACTCACAAAGTCAAAGACAAGTACTAAATATTTCTCTTTTATGTGGAATATAAATAATCAATGCAAACAAACTGGTCAAACACAATAAAATTTACCTTTTTTGCTATATATGAAAATAGGATGGTTATAGGGGAAGGGATGGAGTGGGAGAAACAGGTGGAGGGGGTCATCTTGAACCTGTCATGGCATTAGAACTTTGGTGACAGATATAGTGAAGCTTTTATACATATAGAAGTGTCAAGCAAGCTGTACTGCTGAGCTTTCATATTACAATAAAGCAATGGTAAGTCAATAAGTTATTTAAAGAAATATCATTATTTGGCCAAATATCAGTGTTTGACAAAAAAAAGTTGTAAATAGTATTTTAAAGAAACATGCTAAGTAAAATATTTCAACTGTAATAGTTCATCTACGACAAAGACTTTCCACTGAGAACATCTTTCTTCTTTGTGGACATGGGACTGGCTGGATTGCATTAAGATTTATGTGTTGAGCCTGAAGAGACAGCACACAGCAAAGGAACTTGTGCTTCATGGGGCAAACCCAGATTCAGTCCCCAGCACCATATATGGCCCCCTGAGCACCACCCAGAGCAATCAAGAGCAATTCCTGAGCACAAATCCAGGAATAAACCCAGACCACCAGCAGGTCTGACTTACTCACCCCAAAGAAACCATATTTGGACAAGTTCTTGTGCATTATGTATACAACTTTTATGCTTGGCCCATAACAATATTCCACGTACCCTTCTCCATGCTCTCTTCCCTTTAGCTGGGTCAAAAGGGATAATAATGGATAAAGACACATATACAAAGATACCCAAGGGGACAACACCTGCATCACCATCAAGGAAGAAATCTCATGGTGGTAAGATGAAATTGTGAGGCTGGAGATATTGTACAAGAGGGAAGGTTCCTGCCTTGGTGCAGCTAATCCAAGTTTGATCTCCCATCATACATATGATACCCTAAGCACTGTGTGGAGTCATCCTGAGCACAGAACCAGGAGTAAGTTCATAGCAAAGGAGGCAGTGGAGAAGGAAGAGGAGGAGAAGGAGAATCAAAAGCTGCAGCATTATTTTGTACTTTATGTGCAATACATGTCAATACATGTTATTTAGACCATTGGGAGTAGAGGCAGCTTGTTTTAAGAAGCTATAATTTGTGAAGAATAGTAAACATGTTTTCAATGGCAGAGTTGTAAGAGGGTGCTGACCACCATGGAACAGCCAGTAGAGACACAGCTACAGTTTCAGTTCTACTGAGCAACCACATTCTTTCAGTTCTGGCTCTAGAGCAGCTGCATGTTACTTTGGTGAAGCTAATGCACCGTTCAAGCAGGCTCACACATCAGGAAAAGCAGGTGACAGAGAGAGACTCACAGGGCATGTAGCTGCGCTTCAGACAGCAGAGAAGGAAGAAAAGAGAAAGTGTGATTTTTGTATATGTAAAACTGCAGAAGTACTGGCAGCGATCCATCCTTTCTTGAATCGACCACTTCCATTTGATAGTAGGGCATTTTAGATTTCCATTCCTTGTTAGTGGGTGAGACCTTATTGATCTGTCAAAAAGGTTATAGTGGCCAAAGTTCTGAAAGTCTATGAATCAGACATCTAGTTTTACTACGAGTGTGGGCGGAAAACTAAAAGCTAATTTTCAGAAGCTGTCTGGTAGCAATGACAGGGCAGTGAGTTGTCCTCGAGTACTATTTCCTCCAAGTAAGTCATGAGTGCCCAGACTAAGCTCCCATTTGCAAAATAACCAATTGCTGAGAATTATGGTTTTGAAGGGATATCAGAATGTGGGAAAATGTGTTAAGAGAAGGAACCACAAACATGTGTATTTCACGATGTAATGCTGTGATTGAAATGTGCATGGCACACAGAGGCCAGAGACTCACAATCATTTACCTACCATCAGTTGTTTTTGCTACTTCCAGCTAAAGGAGCAACAACATAGAGTGTGTTGTATCCAAAAATGTCCTGCTCACACAGCCAATTCTATTCTCCTTCCCCAGTCTGAACTAGGTCTAAATTCCCCAGATGGATCCATGGATCTACCAAATGGTCTCTTCCCCCAGGATTGACGAGGGTGCTAAATTCTATGCCTTTATTTTTTACAGTCATAAAAGTCTCCGTCATCTCCAAATTCTCCAGCATATCCAGCATTATTTTCATATACCAATAACCATTGTTTCCCTCAAAGCAAGGGAACAAACAAAGCTAGGAAATATCAAGGGAAAAACATGGAATATATGAGCTCTGGATCAGCAAGAAGGGCACAATTACATTGACTCTTAAGCAATGTAACCACTTCTCACTAGCCCATTCAAATGAACTTAAATGTTTAGTGTCCAAAGAAAGCCACAAATCATAGGGCCAACAAATCATCATATCTAGTATCTATTTTAACCATGATAAAACTTGATTGTAGTGAGCACAGCTTCACTGGTTTCCACCAAGATTAAAAAAGAAAAGTTTTGATCCCATGCCTAAGCAGTAGTACAGTGAGTAGGGAATAGGGCATTTTCGTCACATGGAGTCAATCCAGGTTCTATTCCCAGCATCCCGTATGGCCCCCTGAGTTCCACCAATAGTAATTTCAGAGTACAAAGGCAGGAGTATCCCCTTGATCAGTGCCAGGTGTGGCCCAAAATAGCAAATATAATATAATATATATGTCTATTGTGTTATAGCCTTGACTTTGCACATACTCTATTTTCAATATAGCATATCTGACATCTTTCATAAGATATGATGGCTCAGGGTATTTCCTTAGATGGTAAGGCTGACGATAAAACTTATCTCTAATTCTTCTGATTGTTTCTCAATCTTAGATTGTTCTTTGCACGGTTACACTAGTTTGGGGCTCAGGACCCTGCATGCTACTCAATGACTTTTCTCTGGTTCCCCACGGGAGTTTGTCTATCCGAGATCACTAACTTCCTGGAAAGAGCCAAAACTCACAGTACAAAACCTGGGAACAACTAGCTAGCAACTCTAATGTCCCTAAGTTTGCTATGACGGACCATGGGATGGAATAAGCACAGGAAAGGAGCAGTTGTTGCTGTTCCCCAACTGGCAACACAGTTCTCAAGACTTTCTACTTATGTCATCAAAGTTCAGATGTTTCACTTTGTGCCTTTTGGGCAAATACTTCACTTGTCCATTCACCAGAACTGCTGGAATAAGAGGAAGAAGAAACTTCAGCTCACTTAGATCCCATTTTACTGTGAGTTGTTAGGATGGGTAGATCTAGAACTGACCTCCAGACTGCCAAAAACATTTGCTACCCAGAATCAGAATAACCATGGGTTCAAGTCGATGCTTGAACATACTTCTGGGCAACCAAACTATAACAATCTTTACAATACAGGCAATATAGTTGACAGCTGTTGTCAACTATAATATATGGTCAACATATTTGTTACCAATTCCCAAGGACTTTCACAAATCCCTCACTACATATGAAAACACCATTCTTCCTTTTTCCCTAAAGATCACGCATTTCTCAGCATCCATTGTATGGAATATTATGTTACTATGCAGCACCAAGGGGTGACAAAATCATGCAATTTTCTGCAACTGGGATTAAACTAGAAAACGTCATGTTAAGTGAAGATAGAAGAAAAAGGACCAAACACCATATGATCTCACTTATGTGTGATTTACAAAATAACTGGAGGGGGGAATGCAAGACATTAAAGGGAGAATAACTGAATCATCCTTGACCCTAAAATATAAGAAGGAGAAAAAGAAGGGGAATAAATGGATGTTGGTAGCAAGAAGTGGGTGGGAGATCACAGGGGACCAAAGGTCAAGGGTCTCTGGGACATTGGTTGTGTAGAGGACTGGTATAAAGCCAAAGTAGACCAAATAACACTAGAAGCAATAGATCCAAGCCATGAGAACCAATGTTTAGGGGCCGAAGCGATAGCACAGCAGGTAGCGCCTTGCACGCGGCCAACCCGGGTTCGATCCCCGGCATCCCATATGGTCTCCCAAGCACCGCCAGGAGTAATTCCTGAGTGCAAAGCCAGGAGTAACCCCTGAGCATCGCTGGGTGTGACCCAAAAAGCAAAAAAAAAAAAAAAAAAAAAGAGAGAACCAAAGTTTAAATTGTGCCTATAGCCAGCCAGAGGTGGCTTGTGGGTGTGGCTGCCAAGTCGCTGGAAATGTGGAGGAACATAGGCAAGGGTCACCCATTTTGGTTCCTTTGAATGTGGTGTTTTCAGTCACTAGCTGTGAGCATGGCAGTGGGTGAGTTCTGGAGGTTTTTGGCTGCTAGTTCTGTGTCTACCTTGGGGCCAGATAATTTCATCAACAGCCAAGATCCAAAGATTCATTGTCCTTCTCTCTCGAAAAGAGCATAAAAAGACTCGCCACAACCATGCTGCTGGACCCTGCACCAGGCTGTTTCATTCAGAGCATCCTGGAGTGCGTGGGTGAGGCCCCTCTTTGCCCCAAGGGACCCAGCCCCAGCAACCAAAAACCTCCAGAACTCAACCACCACCAGGCTCAAGGCCACTCTCCACATGCTTGGGCCAAGCCTCACCCATGGGTGAACCTACTCCTGGACCACGCTGCTGCAAATGAGACATCTCCTACCTCACACCACTAATACTCCAAGAACAGCACACCACACTTGATGGGGTTTAAAGTAGAAGGCAACCAATCTTAAAGGGAAATATATTCCTTATAAAAAATAAAATAAAAATAGGAGAATAAAATAAAATAAAATGTGCCTGTCACAGAGGCGGTCTTGGGGGTGAGGGGGAATCCAAGAATGCTGGATGAAGTAAGTTGACCCTGAAGGGGGGTCTGCTTCTGAAACATGGCACACAGAAACTTGCTATGATAACTTTGTAAATTGTGGTTTCTTAACTTAAAGTTTTTAATTAAAAAAATACTCCTAAGAGGATCAAGGACTCTTCCCAGAATTTGTTCATTGTCTAAATTAGTTTCTCAGTATTTTTCTTGGACACATGTGCTTAACCTTGTTTTTCACCTCTACTCATCTCTTAAAGGAAAATGTATTTACCTTCTTTTTCACATTCATCTATTGCCACTCAAATGCCCTGTCCTCAATAATTCGGGGGTTCTAACTTATTTAAGTCTCTCAGAAATAATATAATAAAGAAAATAAACTATTGCCCTGTAAAAATAAATGTATTTTACTATTTTGCATGTATCCCACCTTTTTTATACAAACTTCAGTTCATTAAAAAATGTCTAAGCATTTATTAAATGAAAAAATGCATGAATCAATGACCTCACATCTAAAATTTAGAAGTTGACCTTTTATTTTTCTAACACATTATCCGCCGTTACTACAGTTACTGTGTGATGGAGACCAACAATCCCGACTCCTGACAAGCTCACACCTTAAGGACATAGGGATCTGCGCCTTGTCTTCTGGAAGTGGGCTAGGTGGGGAGAGGAGCACTTTTCTCACAACTAAATCTAGAGTTGATGAACAACTTGTGAGTTACAAGGGCTCGAATTTTAAAAAGTAGTCAGCAGAAGTTAGGAACATAGTCCTTAAACTGGTCGATCATCTACATTTATTTTTATAGCATTAAAAGCCCTATGTTACTGAGCTCAGTGTATCCTGTTTAATGTGGAATAGTGTACGATTCTGGTGAAAAACAAAAGAAGTATTATCCAGTTTCAAAAAGCTATGCTATATGGCTGAGTGTGTGCCCACACTTGGCATCAGGTTTCTAATGGTTCACTTTCACAGAGCAACAACAAAAGCAATACTATCTTGCAGTTACATGTTGCTTTATTATTCCAAAGCTCTTTTCTATCTGCAGTGCATCTATGAAGCTACCCTGTGAAGTAGACAGAACTGAAAGAGAGATTAAGTGGCTTTCTAAGGTTACCCAACTAATTTCCCTGGCTCCTATTCAAGTTTTCTTTAGGATGAGATTAAAAACATTGCCAATTGAGCATAGGAAGAAAAAATAATAGACTATTCTCTTATGCAAAACATAAGTGGGTAATTTTATTCGCATATTCAATTTTACATCAAATTAAACAGACATCATATTCTGGAATGGGAATTTCTCTGACATACTTGTAGGATAACATTGGTTTGTCCTTTCTGCCTTGTCGCAGGGAGCTTAGGTTTATTGGGTTGCTCCCATCACAGTGCTCCCATTCCTCTGTGTTTATTTGTAACTTCTTTCTTGGTGCTCTGTTAACTTGTAAATATTGTTTTGCTCTTCTCCTTAAGTCCTTTGCAGTGTTAATTTGTAGCAATGTCCTTTTTGTATGGATACAAAAGACAGTTAATTCTATGCTTTTGTAACATGGGAGTTAATTGACTCTGAATGATATTTTCCTCCTAGACATCTTAGTTCTCTCGACTTAAACCTCAGTTGTCCTTACTTCCTAGCACCCCAAAAGCAGGGTTCCAATGAGGGACTGGATGGACCCAGGGCAAGTGCTACCCTGGCATCAAAATGGGCCTGGCCAAAGTGCCATAATGCTTAACTATAAGTTAAGAGCTTCATCATGGACAAATCCTGTCATGATCCAAAAATAATAACTAGATTTGGACCCTGCTCAGGTTAGGAAAGATCAATCTGGCTTGAGCATTGTAGTTTGAGTCTGTGGCAAGATGCTCCCAGGAGAGCTGCCCTATAAGCCTCAATGTATCTCTTATTGTGTCCATACAAAAATAACTAATATTAAGATGTTAATTAAGATGTTAACTAAGCTATTTGACTAAGGAGAAGAGGAACACCCCTGGGTGGTGTTTCTGCCCTTGAGCCTGATGGGCAGTCAGGAAGGGCTTTCTTATGTTGATTTTGCTACCAGACTGGGTATAGTTTTGGCCCAGAGTGCTAAGCATGGAGAGAAAGTTGGAGGAGGTGGGATAGAGAGCAGGGAACGAGATGGAGCACAGAGAAATGAGCAGGAGAGACAGGAGGAGACAGGAAAGAGGGGCAGTGTGAGACTAGAATGGGGGCTCAGAGAAATTGGAACAGGCGCGTGGAGAGAATGGAATAAACGACATCTGATCAACCAACCAGCTTTGGTTGATCATTGACAATGTCAAAATGGCAATACTGCCCAAAGCACTATATAAATTTAATGTTGTCCCTATCAGGATACCCATGACATTTTTCAAAGAAATAGACATACACTCCTGAAATTTATATGGAACAATAAGCCCCCAAAGTCTGCTCCATGGCACGGGATGCTCTGTTTGGACCTATGTGTTATATTAATTATTAGATAGCATGCAAGCTTAATTACCAGCAGTCATAATGGTGGCTTCTATATCACTGTCATCCTGTTGTTCATCGATTTGCTCGAGTGGGCTCCAGTAATGTCTCCAATTCATCCCTTTTGCATGGTAGTGTAGCACGATGGCATGTTGGGGGCTCTTTCAGGGTCAGGGGAATGAGGACTGTCATTGTTACTGTTTTTGGCATATTGAGTATGCCACGGATAGCTTGCTAGGCTTGCCGTGTGGGCAGGATACTCTTGGTAGCTTTCCAGGCTCTTGGAGAGGGATGGAGGTTTCTGGGGCCGCCTCTAATCACCTTTACAGGTGTTCCCAGTCAGGCATATATATATATATTTATGTATTTATATATAATATGTATATTTCCCTCTATGATTTGTTGCCTACTATCTGAACCCTATCAAATATGGTGTGGCAATTATGAAAAATGAGTAGGGAGTGTCTCATAAGTCATATATATAAATATATATATCACTGTCACTGTATCACTGTCATCCATTGATCATCAATTTGCTCCAGTGGGCACCAGTAACGTTTCCATTCATCCTAGCCCTGAAATTTTGGCAGTCTCTTTACTCGTTATTCCCAGCGGTGCCACATTGGAGGCTCTTTCAGAATAAGGGGAATGAGACCCATTATTGTTACTGTATTTGGCATATCAAATACACCACTGAGAGCTTGCCAGGCTCTGCCGTGCGTGCAGGATGCTCTCAGTACCTTGCTAAGTTCTCTGAGAGGGAAAACAAGGTTATAAGAGGTCACATGCACTTCCGGGAGCATTGTTTTACACTCTCTGGATCTTGGCCATTGATGGGATTACAGGATGCCGGAAGAAGTTTGTGGGTGTGTTTTGAACTTGAAACAGCGGGACGCTTGGGCAGTCTTGGGCTGGGGCCAGTACCAGCTCCGGCTCGCGCTCTGCCGAGATTTGAACCAGGTGGCCATGTGTTTGCACGGCCGCTTTGCTGCTGAACAACCAAGATCCAGAGCCAGCTAGATTACTTCTGAACCCAGCAAGTGCTCACAGCCATGTACCCAGAATGTGAACTAAGCTTTTGCTTTATGCTGCCCCAGGAAGGGAAATGATGAAATTTCCCACTCAAATCTCCATGTACTTAATTACTAAAACACAGAAATCCTAAACCGCGGGGCCACTACCGCAGCCGCGCGACCTTATATCTCTTTATTCTCATTAGTGGAGAACTAATTATTAAATGTTTCCTTGTCAATAGGGCCGTATTTTGGGGGGATAAACTCCAAGAAGAATAGTGAGTTCTGTGTTGAAACCCCAACAGCAATAGTGAGTTTTGTGTTGAAATATGGAATGTAATCAAGGTAAAGAGAAGGTGAAGTGAATTTTGTCAGTTATGCAGGTGGGGGTGGGGGGTGGGAGGTGTACTTTTTTTTTTGTTTTCTTTTTTGGTGGTGGTAGAATATGGGCACTGGTGGAAGAATGGGTGTTTGAGCATTGTATAACTGAGACATAAGCCTGAGAACTTTGTAACTTTGTTACCACATGGTGATTCAATAAAATAATTTTTTTAAAAAAGAAGTTTGTGGGTGTGGCTGCCAAGCTACTGGAAAATGGGGTGTCTGGGTGAAGGAGGCCCCGTTCCAATCTGAGCAGGCTTGGAGATCTCAGCTTCAGGTCCCGCACACCTGGATTCCTCTGCAGTTCTTTCATGTGTGAGGCTCGTCTGAACGTGTGGAGCAGGACCTTGAGCATGGCTGTGGCTGGGTTCTGCTGCCGGGGCTCCACTTGGGGCGAGGAGGGAAACTAAACTTGCCCCACTCCCAGGGGCCCCACTGAAGACAGCTGGGCAAGAGACTACATATATATATTATATATACACACATATATATAATCAAGTCTCCAGGGTGACAGATATGATTCTTAGTTATTCACTCTACAAGTACTGCTTTTTCCCCTAGGAAAATGATTCCATCCACAGTAGAAATTTCTAGACACATTTTTATATGTTCTACTTCATTTCTTAAGTAATTTTATGTGTAAATAAAGTCTTTATGGATTCTGAAATATTCTGTTTCATAGCCAGTACTCCTATGGAAAACTAGTAGGATAGCCAAATCAAATGTTCCCACTGCACAGATGAGAAGTCTGAATCAGGAAATTATGTGATTTTCTTTTGAAATTAAATTGGACTTTAAAGGGAGCATTAGGTGTCCAATTTTCCTAAATAATACGATTTTGTCATCTCATCTAAAATATGCACACGATGCATTTTGTGGTAAGGTTAAACTTTCCACATTCCTCTATTTGTTATTTCTTTGATATTAATTTCTCTTTTAACTAAACAGAGAAAGAAACACATAATGCATTATTACTAAGAAAATTGTTATCCAAAAGATCTATGAGTCCTCTGGAACCATCTAAAAACATTTCTCTCCTGGGGTACTTTTCTGTGATGAAAAACTGACTCAACAAATCTGATATTTGAAACCCATCATGCAGAAGATCCATGTTCCCAAGATTGATCCCAAGGAATCTCTTACATTTTGAGAAAAATTCATTTGTAACCACGTAAAAATAAGTTTTTAATTTATTATTAAGTTCCCTCAATTACTGCAAATATATATTCATACACATACATATGCTAAATCAAAAAAGTAAAGAAAGGTATCCACTTACCCACTAGCAATTTTTGGAGAGAAAAAAGGAAAAGAAGCATGGCAATACTTTGTTCCGAAATGCCTTCAAATCAAAGTTCTAATATATTAAAAAAAAGCACTAAAAATGTGAGCACTTCTCTATGTGCATGTGTGTTGTTTGCTCTGGGCATTTCTTGGAAGTTAATTTCTGGATGTCAAGGTAGATTGACAGCATGATTGAATATCAAGTCCTCCTGAGAGTACACAAATTTTATAAACACTTCTGAAAATCAAGAGTAGTTAATAAAATAATAGGATCTCTGCCATTATAGAAGATCAAAATATAGAATGATGAACATAAGGTCATCTAAAATTAGTTGCTAAAGTTTAAAATGAGGCTCTTAATATCTATACTACCTACATTCTCTTTTAAATAACAATTCCATTTTAAGTATCTTGGGTAAAATATACACCCCTATGTATTAGTCATGCATTAAGTATTAATATAAAAGCATGAATATATTACAAATAATATAGTGTATGAGAACTGAAAGCAAAAAATATTAGCATGTCCAAAGTTTCTGAACAGAAATGGTAATAATAATATAAATAAATAAGTATGGCAATAAGATCATGTAAGAAAAAAATTTACTTAAAATTAGTCATGAATTGTGGGGACAAGAGGTTGGGTAAGTACTTTGCAGGGGCATCCTGTGGAGAGAACCCAAGCACTCATGTCCTGAGGATTTTGGATGGCCTTCAGCACCATCCCCTCTGCCCTGGATGACTTGAGTATTACTGGGAAGAGAGTCCAGTCCCCAGTCCACAGAGCACTGCTTAGGAGGCACTCCCCACTGAAAAGAAAAAACTGAATGCAAGAACTAAATAAATCACCTAGTAACAGCACTTCAAATAAGTCTATAACTAAGAGCATGGAAGCCTGCGTCATAATAACAGCTTTCAAAATGGTAGCTGTTACTTATATTATTCAATTCAAGAAAAATTAATTTTGCATTGATGACACCATAACAATAAAGTAAAATACACTAAAGAAAATTTGTTAGTGTTGTTTAAAGATTTTTATTATTATTATCATCTTACGTTTTTTAAGGTTAAAGTTTACAACAGTAAGGTAAGAGTTAGTGAGAAGATAAAAAAAATGTGACTTGAGATATTTTATATGTAGAAAGTTTTATTTTCCTCAGTGTTTTGTTAATAAAATAGTTTTGAAACCATTAAAATTATATGTGTCATTTGCAAACACAAATGCAATCAAGTTGATTGGAAAATATATGTATTTGGAATAGCTGGATCTCCCGGGGCAAAATGTGATACGCCATGTAATATAGCCTTTCGTCATGGAAATAGTTTTTCAGATAATAAATTTCTGAAAACAATGGATCAGACTTATAATGGAAATTTCAGCTAACTATAGTAATCTAGTTTTACAAGCAGCGTAACCTTATAATCGCAAAGGTTAAGTACTCAGGTACAGAATTGTGTTGGAATTGTAGGCATCCTACTCTGTTATAGCAAGGCTCTTACCTTATAATTTGGCTAACAAATCACGATAAATTGCTCTAAATGATTATCAAATTGAGTTACTGTAACTAACAAAAATCAATTACATTGTTTTATAAAACTTTTTGATTAGAGACTACTGATAGTACAGCAATAGCAAACGAGGAAATTACACCAGAGATACAATATGACCTTTTATCTTATAATAACCTTCATTAAGTAGATGAGGGGTACTCAGCCATCTATGAAGTCAAACACTGAACAAATTTTTTCATTTCTTAATGAAGATCCTCTATCAAAACAAATGCTTACATGGTACCTATTTTTCTTAATGGCAGAGATCAATCAAAATCAACTCATGTTTGCATGGTTCTAACATACATCAAAAATTCTGAGAAAATAGGACAACAGACTACACACCCATGAAGTCTTACTCATTAAGATGCATTACTAGTTTCTTGTATATTGACACTAAACAATTAGAGCCTAAATATACATTTAGATATATTTAGGCTCTAATTGTTTAGTGTCAATGGCAGCAGAATAAGAGGCTGATCTTTTTAAATTGCCATATGCTAATAATGTTTGGTAAAATCTATACCTTTGGAAATTTAATTTCTATTATTATGGACTAAAGTGGAAAGTGGTTATTTAGGAATGCTACTCAGGACTAAGCTACTTCCGGAAATTTAAGTTTTTGGTGTCTGACGATGTTTTACTTTTCAAGAACTGTCTTAGAATTTTAAAAGCCTTGGGGCCGGAGCGATAGCACAGCGGGTAGGGCGTTTGCCTTGCACGCGGCCGACCTGGGTTCAATCCCCGGCATCCCATATGGTCCCCCAAGCACTTCCAGGAGTAATTCATGAGTTCAAAGCCAGGAGTTAACCCCTGAGCATCGCTGGGTATGACCCAAAAAGCAAAAAAAAAAAAAAAGAATTTTAAGAGCCTTCAGGTGAGGTTTCCTACTCATGTAGAACACATGTCTACCATATTCCAGGCCCTCAGTTTTGTCCCTGACACCACATGCAATCACCCCCAGCACCAGTGAATGTACCCCTGATGGTCCTTGAATACAAAACCAGCAGCCACAGGGTCAGGCAGGAAGGGGAATGGCCCAGGGGCTGCTAGTTCTAACTAACATTAAAAAAATCCTTATCCTAATGTTATGCCTCTTATCTGTGACCAACTAGTGTTGGATGCAAGTGCATAAATGTCTGGTCCCTCTGCCTCAAGAAAGTACAATTCACAGAGACCATAACAGCTCTGCTTGGAGAAATTTTGAACTAAGGCATCTTCAAATGACTGACTGTCGGGTCGCTCCACTTCTCATTCTGCCTCGTCCAAACTTACTCACTTTCTCACCCATATTGAATCAATCAAAGGCAGTAACACAACTTACAATACTCAACAAGAATCTGTTTTCTAAAAATCAGGCCTAACAGAATTAATGAAGCAATACCTAAAATGGGATTTCAGAGCTAGATCATTTGTTGGCTATTTTTCATTAGTTCTCAGCTTTGGGTACATCTGGGATATTAAAACTCCCTTTTAACTTACAGCAAACACAAATGTCAAAAGATACTGTATTTTCCCCCAGGATGGTTTTGACAAGCGACTGGCAATACTTAGTCATTTTTTAACCATAATTTCTGAGTATTTACTAGTATCCAGTTCAGGAACATCGACCAAAAATCTAGACCTAGGTCAGGTATATAGCTACACATCTTCTCTTGAACAAAGCAGGCTTCCAAAACACTTACTGAAACCAAAATTTTAATGGGGTTAAGGTTTAGGCCCTGATCTGAACAGAAATCAAGGCTATGTTGGTTCAGATAACTGAGGTTAGCTGCCTCAATAAAAAGTTCTTTGCATGCTTTGTATACCAAAACCAATTTTCAGACCAAAACCAACTGCCTGGAGAAAAAATCAGATACCAATGAAAAAGACCCTGTATTTCTTAGGTAACTGTATATAGGAATTCGTCTAAGTTTCGTTAAAAGAACCATCAGCCTTTTTTACTCAAAAGAACCTTGAGTAAATGGTACAAACATTCACTCAACTGTATACTCTGTATATACTCAACTATATACAGATAACTATATACAGGAATTCGTCTAAGTTTTCCCAAAAGAACCATCAGCCTTCTCACTCAAAATAACCATGAGTAAATTACAAAACAATTTTGATCTTGGTCACAAGGTCCAAGGCGATACTGATACTTTGACTCCCAAAGTGTCCTTATGTCCCTTTGGTGGGGCAGACACCTGGGTCCACTTTTCTCCATAGTTATTTTCTTGTTAAAAGATGTGCAATTAGAACAAAAAAAATACTTGGAAGCTGAAACAGCATGGCCACCAATGCATCCCTTGGTGCATAATATTAAAAAATAAGGGTCATTATATTAGAAAAAGGCAAGTGAAAGCTTTCTGTTCACTCCTACTGTTCAGCCGGCATAAGAAAAAATACAGAACAGGAGAGACAGATAGAGACAGACACAGAGAGACAGACACACAGAGAGAGATGGAAGAAGGAGAGATTAGAAAAGAGAAAACATTCCTGGGCTGGAGAGATAATAATGCATGTTGGGCACTTGCAAATATGAATGTGAATATGCAGCATTTACCATGGTGCTTCAGTATTTAATCAATGTTTTGTTTACTAGCTGCCTAACTGAAGGCAAACTTGGAGATGTAAAGTTCTTTTCCTAATACTTTTAAAGGACAGCTTAAATTGCTCCATTTATCATTTTAAAATATACCTACTTGTCTAAAACTTGCACTGAAAGGAATCATTGTTTAGAATGGAGCAGATTACCTTATACAGCTCTTGCCACAATCAAAATAATACATGGAAATTATTCAAGGCCTTTCAGCAAGGACCTGAAAACTTAGAGACATTATCCCACTCTGGAGCCTGCCAGTGATTTTATCCACAACCAGTGCTGACACCATGAGCTCCACCCATCCTGTTCCACTTGGCCATGTCAACCTCAGCTTGGAACTTTGGGGGTAGCAGAGGGCACTCACTTCATCATGCGCGTAAATAAGAGTTCAGATTCAAAACCGGCTGATGATGCCTTCAGTGAACACAGGAGCCACTGCAAGTTACTTATTGGAAATGTTTTCATGGAAAAAATAATTTAAAAGGCAAATTAAATACATTAATAATTCGGATTATTATTGCTATTGCAGACTCAGAGGCTAGAGTACTATAAAGAATAATGTCCTCTTTATAAGATAGGCTTTAATTTCTTCTCTGGAAGCTTCTTAATCACTTCAAAAAATAATCTTTGAAAACAGGAGGTCAAATTTTTTCTTTTTAATGTAGGACTTTCTTTGTTGGAATATAAAGTTGGCAGATAGACTTAGATACTCCCACCAAAGCAGTTTGAACTGACCTACAACCTTAGCTAAAAATAACTTCCCAGTGATTCACTCTGTCAATATTCTAAGAGTAACATGATGATTTTTAATTGTCATTATAGTTGCTAGAATTGGAAGAGTTTTGTAACATTCAAAATACATTAGAATTTTTGGAAACTAAAAAAAGATATTCAAATTATAAGGGTAGTAGAATATACTTAGCAGTGAAGATCTAAGACAATTTTGAGAAAGTAATCAGGCCTCTTGCAGCGTGGAATGCAGAGAAGGGCCTGCCTGCCAGACCTACAAGTGGTCGAGTCTAAAGCAGACTTAAAATATAAAGCACTCCCATGGGTCTCCCCATCTCAGAAATGGCATTTCTCTGAACTGCTGCATTTGGGACAGCAACAGTACAAAGATTTTGTTGTTCGTCTAGCAGATGTCATGGCACCACCCATGGTCACCCAAGCACCACTGGGCCTGGTCCCAGGCACTGAGCGAGCTGTGGCCCCCAAACCAAAAACTGAATTAGTAATGGACAGAATGGGTTTCTTCAAATTGTACATTTGAACCTAAATTCCCAGCGTGGTTGTATTTGGAGGTTGGATACTGGGAACTGACGAGGTTGTGAGGGTGGAACCCTCATGCACAGGATTTCTACCTTAGAAGAAACTTCTGGGAACCAGAGAGAGAGAACACATGCAGCTGCTGGTTTGCCTTGCACAGGCCAACCAGGATGTTAGCATGACATCAGGTATGGTCCCCAGAGCACCTCCAGGAGTGATCCCTGAGCGCGGGGCTAGGAATAAGCCCTGACTAGAGTCAGGTGTAGCCCAACCCCACAAGCTTCACACACAAGAGAAAACAGGGGAAAAAAGATTTTGAGATTTCCCTCTCCACTTCTACTCCGTGAGAGTAAAATAAAAATAGCTGTGAAATGAGGCTGACACCCAAGGACGGTAGATACAAGGGCCAAGGGGATTGCCCCATAGCTGGAAGACTGCTTCATGAGCGGAGGGGAGAAGGCAGATGGAATAGAGAAGGGATCACTAAGAAAATGATCACTGGAGGAATCAGTCGGGATGGGAGATGCATGCCAAAAGTAGATAATGGAACAAACATGATGACCTCTCAGTGTCTGTGTTGCAAGACATAATGCCCAAAAGTAGAGAGAGAGTATGGGGAATATTGTCTGCCATGGAGGCAGGAGGAGGGTGGAAAAGGGGGGGTATACCCGGGAAATTGGTGGTGGGGAAAGTGCACTGGTGGAGGGATAGGTGTTTGATCATTGTGAGATTTTAACCCAAACATGAAAGCTTGTAACTATCTCACAGTGATTCAATAAAATTTTTTAAAAAATAGCTGTGAGTTAGAAGGTAGCTCTCAGCCCTCAGTAAATTAGTTGGCATTCTGACTTGAACATCCCAGCCTTAACAACAATGAAAATAAATCTCCATTCCTTGTCAGGTACAAACCCAAACAGTCTAAGATAACTGTTCAACCCTACACTGATATTCATCAATTCATCCTTGACTCTTCTCTTCTTACACTATATATCAACCAACTACCTTCAAATAACTGTTTCTCACCTAGACTACAGTGATAGCACTGTAAATTATGTTTCCACCCTCACCACCCAAAGAAGCTCTCTTACTGATACCTTTATCATAAAAAGCCAGATCCATAGCTCAATTGTTTCAAAAATCTGCACTACTTCTTTTATTTATTCATTTATTTATTTATTTTTAAAATTTTCATTGAATTAGTGTGAGATAGTTACAAGTTTTCATGTTTGGGTTACAATCACACAATGATCAAACACCCATTCCTCCACCAGTGAACATTCCCCACCACCAATATCCCCAGTATACCCCCCCTTTCCCACCTCCCCCTGCCTCCATGGCAGACAATATTCCCCATACTCTACTTTTGGGCATCATGGCTTGCAACACAGATACTGAGAGGCCATCATATTTGGTCCATTACCTACTTTCGGCAAACATCTCTGATCCAGACTGTTTCCTCCAGCCATAATTTTCTTAGTGATCTCTTCTCTATTCCATTTGCCTTCTCCCCTCCACTCATAAAGCAGGCTTTCAGCTATGGGGCAATGCTCCTGTCCCTTGTATCTACTGTCGTTGGGTGTCAGCCTCATGTTATTCTATACTCCACAAATGAGTGCAATCCTTCCATTTCTGTCCCTCTCGTTCTGACTTATTTCACTTGGCATGATACTCTCCATGTCTTATCCACATATAAACAAATTTCATGACTTCATCTTTCTGAACAGCTGCATAGTATTCCATGGTGTGGATGTACAAAAGTTTCTTTAACCAGTCATCTGTTCTAGGGCAATTGGGTTGTTTCCAGATTTTGGCTATTGTGAACAGTGCTGCAATAAACATATAGGTACAGATGTCATTTCTACTGTGCTTTTTGCATATTCGGGATATAATATATGGAATCTCAATTTCTAGTTTTTGAAGGACTGTCCATGTTGTTTTCCAGAAAGGTTGGACTAGTCAGCATTCCCACCAACAATGAAAGAGCATCTCTTTCTCCCCACATCCATGCCAGCACTGGTTGCTTTTGTTCTTTTGAATGTGTGCCAGTCTCTGTGGTATGAAATGGTATCTCATTGTTGTTTTGATTTGCATCTCCCTGATGACTAGCAATGTGGAGCATTTTTTCATGTGCCTTTGGGCCATTTGTATTTCTTTTTTGAGGAAGCTTCTGTTCATTTCTTCTCCCCATTTTTTGATGAGGTTGGAGGATTTTTTCTTGTACAATTCTAGTAGTGTCTTGTATATCCTGGATATTTGTCCCTTATCAGATGGGTATTGGGTAAATATTCTTTCCCATTCTGTGGGCTCTGTCTGTATTTTGGTCACTGTTTCTTTTGAAGTGCAGAAGCTTCTTAGTTTGATGTAGTCCCATTTGTTTATGTTTGGTTCCACTTGCATGGTCAGTGCTGTTTCATCCTTAAAGATGCTTTTAGCTTCAGTGTCATGGAGGGTTCTGCCTACATTTTCCTCTATGTACCTTATAGATTCATGTCTGATATTGAGGTCTTTAATCCACTTTGATCTGACTTTTGTGCCTGGCATTAGACAGAGGTCAAAGTTCATTTTTTGCAGGTAGCTTTCCAGTTTTTCCAGCACCGCTTGTTGAAGAGGGTTTCCTTGTTCCACTTCACATTTCTTGCTCCTTTGTCAAAGATTAAGAGGCCATATATGTGGGGGTCTGTGACAGGATATTTAACTCTGTTCCATTGGTCTGCAGGTCTGTTTCTAGTCCAATACCATGCTGTTTTAATTACTACTTCTTTGTAGTTGAGTTTGAAGTTGGGGAAGGTTATGCCACCCATCTTCTTTTTCCCAAGGATTGCTTTAGCTATTTGTGGGTGTTTATTGTTCCATATGAATTTCAGGAGTGTATGTTTATTTCTTTGAAAAATGTCATGGGTATCCTGATAGGGACAGCATTAAATTTATATAGTGCTTTGGGCAGTATTGCCATTTGACAATGTTAATTCTCCCTATCCATGAGCAGGGGCTGTGTCTCCATTTCCTAGTGTCCTGCTTTATTTCTTGAAGTAGTGTTTTGTAATTTTCCTTGTATAGGTCCCTTCACCTTTTTGGTTAAGCTGATTCCAAGGTACTTGATTTTCTGAAGTATTATTGTAAACGGGATTGTTTTTTTTAATTGTCTCTTTCTTCTCTTTCATCATTTGTATATAAGAAAGCCATGGACGTTTGGGTGTTGGTTTTGTAGCCTGCCAATTTACTATACCCACCTATTGTTTTTAAGAGCTTTTCTCTAGAATCTTTAGGGTTTTCGAAGCATAGTATCATATCATCTGCAAATAGTGATAGCTTGACTTCTTCCTTTCTTATCTGTATGCCCTTGATATCTTTTTCTTTTCTAATTGCTATGGCCAGGACTTCCAGTACTATATTGAATAGGAGTGGCAAAAGCGGGCAACCTTGTCTTGTGCCCGATCTTAGAGGGAAGCTTTTACTTTTTCCCCATTGAGAATGGTACTTGCCTTGAGCTTGTTGGTTTTGACTATATTAAAGAAAGTTCCTTCAATGCCCATTTTACTGAGAGTTTTCATCATAAATAGGTGCTGGATCTTGTCAAATGCTTCCTCTGCATCTATTGATATGATCATATAGTTTTTATTATTTCTTTTATTGATATGATGAATTATGTTGATTGACTTGCGAATGTTAAACCATCCTTGCATCCCTGGGATGAATCCTACTTGGTCATGGTGTATGATCTTTTTGATGAGTCATTGGATTCTATTTGCTAATATTTTGTTGAGGATCTTTGCGTCTGTGTTCATTAGGAATATCGGTCTGTAGTTCTCTTTCTTTGTGGTATCTCTGTCTGCTTTTGGTATCAGGGTGATATTTGTTTCATAGAAACTGTTTGGAAGTGTTTTTGATACTTCAATTTCCTGGAAAAGTTTAAAGAGGATTGGGAGGCATTTTTGGTGAGGCATTTATTTCATTGAGTTTTTTCACTATATCCCACCACTGTTTTTGGGCTGTAAGGGTTTCATCAGACAAGTTGGCCGTGAATCTTAAGGATGCTCCTTTATAGGCAATTTCTTTCTTTGATCTTGAGCTTTCAGGATTTTGTCTTTATCTAAGGTTTTGGTCATTTTGATCAGTATGTATTTTGGGGTATTTTTATTTGGATTTCTTCTAGCTGGTACACTTCAGGCTTCCTGAATGTGGTCGCATGTTTTCTTTAGCTCTAGAAACATCGTAGCAATGATATCTTTGACAGTTTCCTCTTCATCAGGGTTTTCTTCCCGTCTCTCTGGGACTCCAATAATTCTTTTTTAAAATTAATTTATTTTTTAATTAGTGAATAACCGTGAGGGTACAAGTTACAGATTTATACATTTTCGTGCTCGTGTTTCCCTCATACAATGTTCGAGAACCCATCCCTTCACCAGTGCCCATTCTCCACCACAAATAAACTCAGCATCCCTCCCACCCCCCAACCCCATCTCCCCCCACCCCACCCTGCCTCTGTGGCAGGGTATTCCCTTTTGTTCTCTCTCTCCAATTGGGTGTTGTGGTTTGCAATAGGGGTGTTGAGTGACCATCGTGTTAAGTCTCTAGTCTACTTTCAGCACGCATCTACCTTCCCGCACAGGATCTCCAACCACATTTTACTTGGTATTCCCTTCTCTATCTGATCTGACTTTTCCCCAGAATGTGAGGCCAGCTTCCAAGCCATGGGGACTCCAATAATTCTTTTTTTTTTTAATTTAAATTTTATTGAATCACCATGTGGAGGGTTACATAGTTCTCAGGATTATGTCAGTTATACAATACTCAAACACCCTTCCCTTCACCCGTGCCCATATTCCATCACCAACAACCCCATTATACCTCCCGCCCCCTCCCGCCCCCCCAGTCCCCGCCCTTGTAAGTGATAAGTTTCACTTCGTTTACGCTTTATCTTGGTTACGGACTCCAATAATTCTTATGTTACACCTCTTGACTTCATCACGATAGTCTCTTGCCATCTGTTCCTGTGAGTCTCTTTTCCATTTTCTGTTCTTTTCTAGAGAGTCTTTGGACTTCATCTTCGAGCTCACTGATTCTGTCCTCAGCAGCTGTTACTCTGCTGTTGAGGACTTCCACTGAGTTTTTTAATTCGCCTACCAGGTTTTTCAGGTCTGACATTTCCATTTGTAGTTTTGTTTGCATTTTCCACATTTCTACCTTCAAATTCTCTTGTATTTTATTGGCGTTGCTTTCTGTTGTTTCTTTTAGTTCCCTAAGCATCCTCAGTAGCTCCCTTCTAAATTCCTTGTCAGAGAGGTTGTCTAGCACTTCATTGCTGTTGGGGTCTTCTGGGCTAGCCTCTTCAATAAGTAAGCTTGGTGGGCTTCTGCATTGCTTTATCATTGTCACCTATGTGGTTTAGCCCTTGACACTCACCGTTACTATTTTGCTTATGATGCAGTATTAATTGAAGTGGGCTTAATGGGTTATCAGCTAATGTGTTTCTGGTGGTTATGTTAACCTAGTGAAAGTTCCAACTAAGAGGGTACCTTATGGTTCTTATGGGATATAAGGGGAGGGGGAGAATAACTAACATGGCCGCAGCTCTGGGAAGGAGCCCTGACAAGGGCCAAATACCTGAATGGGATAAGCAGTGTGCCCTGGAATGTTGCAGCTTCAGGTACTCATGGTGTGCCTCAATTCCTGCCCCCCACAAATCAAGGATGAAAACCGGCTTCCCTGAGGTCTAGTTAGAATCGCTGCTCCAGGAAGGAGCCCTGATAAAGGCCAGATACCTGAATGGGATAAGCAGAGTGTGCCCCGAATGTTGCAGCTTCGGGTATGCATGGTGTGCCTCAATTCCTGCCCCCCACAGATTAAGGATGAAAACTGGCTTCCCTGGAGTCTAGTTAGAATCGCAACTCCAGGAAGGAGACATCTCCATGACTTCTTTTATCCTTAAAGATATGTCCTAAGTCTCTACCATGCTTTGAGCCCATCTCTGCATTACTCTCTCATCCCGCCTTCACCTGTGCGCCAGTCATACTGAATCCTTCTTGCAATAACTTTGATGAGTGGCCCTTCTCCCACATAGGTTGTGGTGCACCACCACCTCCTTACCTCCTGTAGGGCTATGCACTCTGGGTAGTTTCTATGATAACCAAGAACAACAAAACATTTCAAACCTTATCCCCATTCAAAATACAAAACACTGAGATTTAAGCATAGGCTTCTCTACTGAGAATAACTTGAAAAAGTGAAGCAATAAAACAAAGAGACTCAAAGTTAGGTTACAGCAATAATCCAGATTGTTGATGGTGGTGCCTTGACTCAATGCCTGACCCAAGCAGTAACCATGACCTGCTTCTGTCTTGTTCCCTTCCTATGGTCCCAGTCCTGCCAACTGTCCTCTAGTCTCCTGCATTGGCTCCCATTACATGACTATCATTTAAATAACTTGTGGTCCTGTTTGCACTACTCAGTCGCTATAGGAGGATATATGGGGGATAGGGGACATATGGCTGCTAGCTGAAAAACAAGGCTTAAATTAGGATGGTTTGAGTAGAGAGGTCCAGAAGAGATTATGAAGGATACAAACAACATTTCAACCAGACAAAATAAGTGTCCTGATTCCAGCACTGAACTAGGCAGGACACATAAATGTCTTGTTTGTTTTTTAAATTCTTAAAATATTTTTTCATGATTTGTTATGTTTTGTATTCCAACACCAATCCAACTACCATTGCACCTTCCCATCATCATTATTTCCAATTTTCCCAACCACTTCTCAAACCTGAACCTATAGCAGGCCCTGAATAATTTATTTTAAATTGCTTATTATAATTTGCTAAAAATGACCAAAAATATTTCCTTAGAATAAAGTGAATATTGTCGTGTCTCACAATAGATCCATTAAGCCCTTATAGAAAAGATTACTACCATGTTACATGTTAAGCCTTGTGTGTTTATACTTTTTTATTGAGATTGTTTGCCTTATACTTTCCATCACATCCAATGTGATATGTTACACCTGGTTTGTCAGTCATGTCTAGTTTGAGATGTGGCATGGTCACAAGCTCTAGGAATTCTAAAATTTTGAATAGGACGATACAGCTGGAGTTAAATTTTTAACTGGATGGTGAGTTTGTGTGCCCCAGACAACAGAGCCTAGTGCGGGGTCCAGAAGTATCTCTGCAATTTGTTTATCTCTTTAAAGATTTATTTATGAGTCTTTGGATCATGGCCAGTAAATGTGCTCATTTGGCACCAGAGGTAGTTCATGGGCATGAGTGCCAGGCTTCCCAAAGAACAGAGAGATGGGGGAAGGTAGCCTGGCTTGGGAGATGGAGATGAGAGTCTGGAGATTTCAGTCACAGAACCCAGACATCTTAGTTTTTCAACAGATCACTTTCTGTATGAGGCTTGTCCCACGCTTTGGAGTCTGGCCATGAGCATGGCTGTAACTGTGGAATGGAAGGTTTATGGCTGCTGAAGCTCTGTTTGGGAAGGTGCTGGGCTCACCTGCCTTCTCAGTAAAATTCTTAAATCTTTATTTTCCCTGCAGGTTTGACAATGTAAAATGCAAGAAAGTGAAGATAATCTCAGAAAGAAATGGTGTCACATGTAAAAAATAGGAAAGTAAACTCTTAAATGTATTCAAAAATTTGTTTCATTAAATCATTCTTATGTTCCTGCAGAATACTACTATTTCCCTACAAGGAGTTTCCCTGTACTTCCTTCAGTGAAATTCAATCAATTCAAAGATACTGATCATTGGTACTCTTTCTCCATTTAACTCTTAGGCCTCCACAAACAAAGAATTCACATCTGGATACTAATTTACATGGAAATTGCTTAAAAATATACTCTTGTTTCCCTCAAGTACTAAGTATAAAGTCCATGGCTGTATTAAACCTGTTTCCCACAATGGGCAGTAAACTTGGGGGTAAGAGAGAGTTCTTCCGTCTTGCTTCCCAGTAACATGAAATGCCATATTCCCACAGCAAGTAACCCCATTTGGAAAGCCTGGCAGTGCTCAAGGCTTACTCCTGGCTTGTTTTAGGGTACCATATATGGGGTTTCAAGGGTCAGACTTTGGTTGGCTGCACTTAAGGCAAGTGTCCTCCCTTCTATCCTATTGCTTTGGCCCAGGCTCTGTTTTCTAACACTTTGACCTCAGGTCTAACAAACATGTTTTGTTCTCATATGGCTCAGAGCCCAGCTGAGGTGGTTGATTTCATTTCAGAGAAGCATTACTATAGACCCCAAAAATGTCTCTGATGTTGAGAATATGAGCAGACTGGTGAGAGGTGGACTAGGGCCACTGAGCACATTATCTGTGTATCTATTGCCTGTAAGTCTAAATCTAGCCCTGCATAAATGTTCTCCATATATCTGGGTTACCCAATAAATTATATTGCCCAAAGGGAGCACAGTAGTACCCTTCCTGTACTTAAAAGTGCTGCTTCTACTAAAAAGGCTGTTCCTAATTCATGCCCCAGTCCTCTGTTCTCAAACTGAACAGGGGAGTAGTTTTCAAGAAACAGGATATGTAGATAAAGCTTAAAATTTTGGGATCAGTATGAAACCCCTTACTCGAGACTTGTAACCTAGAGTGGGCTTCACTGCCTCAAGTACTAATTAAAGAGAAAAAACGTTCAGAAGAAGTTTGTAAAAAACATCTGCCAGGGGATGGCCGGGGGAGAGCCCTGGCAGCTCTCCCAGTTGACCGCCCCGGGTTCAGGGGGTGGTCTTGGACCACTCACCCAGCTGGAGAGGCCCAGGCCATGGGGCAGACGGAGAAGGAAACAAGGGCCAAGCCGGTTGATTGATCAGATTGATCAGTTGCTGTTTATTCCATTTTCATCCCCCATTCACTCCTCTCTCTCTCTCTCTGCTTCTCTCCGGGCTCTCTATCAGGACCTCCAGCCCTCTCTTCCAGCCTAGTTAAATCCCCCCAGCATGAGGCATTGGGGTTTACACATAGGTGTGGTCACAGTCAAGAGGTTAAAGTTCTTTCCCTCAGGGGATGCCGCTTCTAGGACAGATTCTCTTTCAGCAGGACCATCCACCCAAGGGGGGAATCCCACAAGTGTGTTTTTCCTATCCTCGTCCAGCAAACATATAAGCATTCATAATATTAATTATTTTGTATGAAAACAGTAGGAGATGCATTAGTCTTATAGAATTGCTCTCCTGGGACCATCTTGATCTCAGACTACAGTGCTCAGGCCAGATTAGTCTTTCCTATCCCTAGCAGGGTCCTAGGCTCATCATCGCATTGGGATCATGACAGCATTTGTCCATGATCAAGCTCTTAACTTATAATTAAGAATTAGGCACTTTAGCAAGGCCCATCTCGATGCCAGGGTAGCACAAAAATCACCACTTGCCCTGGGTCCATCCCGTCCCTCGTCGGGACCCTGATTTTGGGGTGCTAGAAACTGAGGGCAACTGAGTCTCAAGTCAAGAAAACAGATGCCCGGGAATGAATAATATTCGAAGCCAACTAAATCCCAAGTTACAAAGGCATAAATCTGTCTTCTTGTGTCTATACAAAAAGGATATTGCTTTATTATTTTATTTTTTTTTTGCTTTTTGGGTCACACCCGGCGATGCACAGGGGTTACTCCTGGCTTTGCACTCAGGAATTACTCCTGGCGGTGCTCAGGGGACCATATGGGATGCCGGGGATCGAACCCAAGTTGGCCGCGTGCAAGGCAAACGCCCTACCCGCTGTGCTATCACTCCGGCCCATAAGAAGGACATTGCTTTAAAGTAAACTATTCAAAAGACATAAGGAGAGGCGATAGGCAATATTAACTTACAATATAAGTTCAGTGCCCTAGAAAGATCTGATCTCACAAATTAACAGTCTGATTGGGGGGGGGGAACTGATTAAATGTTTGGGGAAGAAAGCATAGAGAAATGGTTACAGATAAACAAAGGAATGGGAGTGACTCGGGAGCACCTTGATGGGTGTGACCTGGATAAACCTAAGCTCCGTGTGGCAAGGGAGAAAGGACAAAGCAATGTCATCCTACAGAGATTTACCTGCACAGTCAGCTAAAAAAGTACTGCAAATTTACCCTTCAAGACAGAGGAATAATGGAAAATTATGTGCATTTTACATGTAAAAGTCTACCTTAGTCATTTCTGTACATTTTGATTTAACATAGGAATTAGTTGAAAGATGTGCAAGCTAAAAAGTTTCTTAAAGGTGGGACTGCTAAGTACTTTGAATGTTTATCATCAGGTAATTACTATACTACTATCTTAAGAGCACCATGCTGAAGAATCCTCTCACATAAATAACCTTTATAAATTATATTTGAAGGAATACAGACTTCACTCTATGAAACTTTTTTTTTCTTTTCTTTTCATTGAATCATCAGGGCTACAAAGATATTTATGATAGAGTCTCAGGACTATATTGTTCCAACTCCCATCATTTCACCAGTGGCCACTTCTCTCCACCAATGTCCCCAGTTCCCCTCCCACCCCCCAATCTGCCTCTGTGGCAGGCACATTTCCCCTCCCCCATTGTTTAGTGTTCCCAACTTGTCCCCTCACTCCTGCCCCAGGGACAAGCATCCTACTGAGGACCAGTTCTCCTGTACTTGCTTTCATTCTCTAACCTTTTTAGTCGATTAAAATACAGAGCTTTCTTCGATCACTATGACATAAGAAGGCATCTGTCTCTGCCTCTGGTATGTGATTCTCACATTCCCTCCACATGGACTTGGAAAAATCACAAATAAGCAAAGTCAATGTTGATTCAACAAGAAATAAGTAAATGAGAATGTTTTTAAAACAAGCAAATCGGTCCAACAGCCGCCCAGTCCTGCCTCCCAGCACTGCGACTCCCAGCCTGGGTCCCTGTCTCCAGGTAATCCCAAGAAGATACTGGGGGCGTGGCCTGTATATCAGAGGGCGTGGTCTCAGAAGGGGCGTGGTTGTACTTACTATTTTTTGGTTCAGCATAATAGGTATAGTCTGTTTCTTTGAAAATCACCCTAGCCATCTCAATCATTCTATGCAAAATAGCCTGTTAGCTTATTCTAACTTCAAAAAAACTATCAGTGAATAATAGTAGCTGGGCAAAACCTTCGTAAAGAGAACATAGCCTTAAGCCTTCACTAGAAGCCCCACATCAATCAGGAAGAGCACCTGAGAGTAAGGAAGAACTCTAGAATAGGAACTAGGCTGCCATCAGCAATAGCACAACCAGACCCCCCTCCCACCCTCTCCCACAGCAAGAGGGAATAGGAATAGACAGCTACAAGGTTCCAACTCTATACTTCCATAACAATATGAAGAAACAGCAAAAATCCCCTCTAAGAAGTGAGGGAGAAGAAGATTCCAGAAACCTCAACAAGGGCTACTCACATCTGCAACCTCTCAGATAAAGAATTCAGAGAGGAAATCTTGAGGACAGTCGACATACTCCAATCAACCATGGAACAGACATTCAATGAATTAAGGGAGGATATGAATGAAGCAATGGAAATGTCTACCAAAAATGCAGGAAGAAATGAGAGCAGAAATTTCAAAGCTATGAGCAGAAGTCACACAAATAAAGGAATCGTTAGATGAATTAAAAATCTCAGTAGATGCCCTCAACAGTAGAATGACTAAAGCCGAAGACAGAATCAGTGAGCTTGAGGATGATCTGCAGAAAGCTTACAGAGAACAGCAAATAATGGCAAAAGACCTCAAAATGCCTACAGAGCAAATCAGAGTCCTTGGGGATGACTTCAAGAGGAACAACATAAGAATCATTGGAGTACCAGAAGCACAGAGAAGTAACCCCAGTGAAAAAAACACAGTGAAAGACATCATTACCAAGAAATTCGCAGAACTGGAAAAGGCAGGCATCCAGATCCAAGGAGTCCAAAGAGTACCAGCAAAAAGAGACCCGAATAAAAAGACTCCAAGGCATATCATAATCAGAATGATGGATGCTATGGATAGAGACACAATTCTGCAAGCAGCAAGGTCAAAGAAGGAAATCACATACAAAGACTCAGGTTTACAGCAGACCTGTCAGAGGAAACTCTCTGAGCCCAAAGACAATGGTGGGACGTAGTGAAAAAACTCAACAAAATGAACACCTCACCAAGAATACTTCATCTGGCTAAACTCTCACTCAAACTCGAAGGAACCATACACTATTTCTCAGATAAACAACAGCTCAGGAACTTCAAAGACTCAAAACCAAACTTAAAAGAAGGTCTAAAGGGGCTATTGTAAGACAAGGAGGAACCCATAAGAACAAAAAACCCCACAGAAAGATGACACAAAACCCCATCACAATAATCTCTCTCAATGTCAATGGCCTAAATGCACCTATCAAGAGACACAGAGTGGCAAAATGGATCCAGAAATTAAACCCAACATTCTGCTGCCTGCAAGAAACACACCTGAACAGTCAGAGCAAACACAGACTCAAAGTCAAAGGATGCAAAACAATCCTGCTGGCAAACAACTCCCTCAAAAAAGCTGGAGTGGCCATACTAGTATCCGACAATATAGATTTCAGGTTGAAAAAGATTAGAATGGACAGTGAAGGTCATTTTCTATTTATCAAGGGATATGTACAACAGGAGGAAATCACACTCTTAACCATATACGCCCCTAATGAACAACCGGCTAAACACTTAAAACAACTCCTAACAGACTTTATAGAGGACATCACTAACAGCACAATAGTAGTCAGGACTTCAATACCACATTATCACCTCTGGATAGATCGACAAGAACAAAACTAAACAAGGAAACACTGACTCTGAAAAAAGAAATTGAAGAGAGAGGACTAATAGACCTACACAGGGCTTTACACCCCAAAAAGAAAGAAAACACGTTATTTTCCAGTGCACACAGAACATTTTCCAAAATAGACAATGTACTGGGCCACAAAACATACCTCAATAGAATTGGAAAAATACAAAATGTATCAACTACCTTTTCATACCACGATGTGCTGAAGATAAAAGCTAACCACACACAGACATGGAGAAACAAATCAAACACCTGGAAATTAAACAACTCAATGTTGAACAATGAGTGGGTCAGGAAGGAAATCAAGGAAGAAATCAGAAGATACCTAGAAACAAATAATAATGAAGACATAAACTACCAAAACATATGGGACGCAGCTACAGCTGTGTTAAGGGGAAAATTTATAGCTCTGCAAGCATTCCTCAGGAAGGAAGAAAGGGCCTACATAGATAGCTTGACTTCACAGCTCAAGATCTTAGAAAAGGACCAGAAAAAGGAACCCAAACCAGACCGAAGGAAAGAAATAATAAAAATTAGGGCAGACATTAATGACATGGAAACTCAGAAAACAATCCAAAAGGTCAATGAAACTAAGAGCTGGTTCTTTGAGAAAATAAACAAGATTGATAAACCACTAGCAAGACTCACAAAGAAAGAGAGAGAGAGAACCCTAATAAACTGAATCAGAAATGAAAAGGGGGACATCACAACTGAAACCAATGAGATTCAAAAGATCATCAGAGACTACTTTGAAGGTCTGTATGCCACGAAACAAGAGAACCTAAAATAAAATGGATGAATTCCTTGATTCCTACAATCTCTTAAGACTGAACAAAGAAGACCTGGAATACTTGAATAAACCCTTTAATATCAAGGAAATTGAAACTGTAATCAAAAGTCTCCCTAAAAACAAACGTCCAGGTCCAGATGGATTCACTGGCGAATTCTTCCAAACATTTAAAGAGAACCTGCTACCAGTTCTCCTCAAGCTTTTCCAGGAAATTGAAAAAACAGGAACTCTCCCAAACAGTTTCTATGAGGCACATATCTCCCTAATATCAAAAGCAAAGACACCACTAACAAATAAAATTACAAACCAATATCCCTGATGAACAACGATGTGAAGATCCTCAACAAAATACTAGCAAATAGGATCCAACAACTCATCAAAAAGATCATACACCATGATCAAGTGGGATTCATCCTGGGGATGCAAGAATGGTTTAACATTCGGAAATCAATCAACATAATTCATCATATCAACAAAAATAAAGATAAAACCATATGATCATGTCAATAGATGCATGGAAAGCATTTGACAAGATCCAACATCCGTTCATGATAAAAAAAATTCTTACCAAAATGGGTTTTAGAGGAACTTTCCTCAAGATAGTCAAAGCCATCTACCATAAACCCATGGCAAGCATTATCCTCAAAGGTGAAAAAATAAGGGATTTTTCTCTAAGATCAGGGACAAGACAAGGATGCCCACTCTCACCACTTCTATTCGATATAGTACTGGAAGTACTTGCAATAGCCGTTAGGCAAGAAAAAGACATTAAGGGCAACCAGATAAGATAGAAAAAAATCAAACTCTCACTAATCACAGACGATATGATAATATATCTAGAGAAGCCTAAAACCTCTACTAAGAAACTCTTAGAGACAATAGACTTGTACAGTAAAGTCGCAGGCTATAAAATCAATACTCAAAAATCCATGGCCTTCCTATATGCAAACATTGAGTCTGAGGAAAGGGACATGAAAAAAGCAATCTCATTCACAATTGTGCCCCAGGAAATCAAGTACCTCAGAATCAGCTTAACCAAGGAAGTAAAGGACCTCTACAAAATAAACTATAAAACGCTACTCCATGAAATAAGAGGATATGAGGAAATGGAAACATATCCCGTGCTTATGGATAGGGAGAATCAACATTGTCAAAATGGCAATATTTCCCAAAGCATTATACAAATTCAACGCAATCCCTATAAAGAATTACCCATGAAATTATTTAAAGAAATGGATCAAGCTATCCTGAAATTCATATGAAACAACCAAGGCCCAAGAATAACTAAAACAATTCTTGGGAAAAAGATGATGGGAGGCATCACCCTCCCCAACCTTAAACTTTACTACAAAGTGCTAAGAATTAAACAGCATGGTACTGGAATAAAGGCAGAGCTGCAATGGAACAGGGTGGAATATTCCTACACACAACCCCAAATGTATGATCATTTAATCTTTGATAAGGGAGCAAGAATTGTCAAGTGGAGCAAGGAAAGCCTCTTTAACAAATGGTGCTGGCACAACTGGACAACCACATGCAAAAGAATGGGCTTAGATCTCTACCTGACACCATGCACAAAAGTCAGATCAAAATGGATTAAAGACCTCGACATCAAACCACAATCCATAAGGTACATTGAAGACAAGGTTGGCAAAACCCTCCACGATATTGAAGCTAATGGTATCTTCAAAGATGACATGCAACTGATCGACCAAATGGAAACAAAGATAAACAAATAGAACTATATTAAATTAAGAAGCTTCTGCACTGCAAAAGGTACAGTGACCAGAATACAAAGACAATCTACAGAATGGGAAAGAATATTCACCCAATACCCATCCTATAAGGGGTTGATATCAAGGGTACATAAAGCACTGGTTGAACTCTACAAGAAGAAAACATCCAACCCCTTCAGAAAATGGGGCAAAGAAATGAACAGAAACTTTTCCAAAGAAGAGATACAAATGGCCAAAAGGCACATGAAAAAATGCTCTTCATCACTAATCATCAGGGAGATGCAGATAAAAACAACTATGAGATACCACCTTATACCACAGAGAATGGCACATATCTAAAAGAACAAAAGCAACCACTGTTGAATGGGGATGTTGGAAGAAAGGGACCCTTCTACATTGTTGGTAGGAATGCCGACTTATTCAGCCTTTCTGGAAAACAATATGGACGCTTCTCAAAAAATTAGAAATTGAGCTCCCATTTGACTCAGCAATACCACTTCTGGAAATAGATCCCGGAGAAGCAAAAAAGTATAGTAGAAATGATATTTGCACTTATATGTTCATGGCAGCACTGTTTACAATAGCCAGAATCTGGAAAAAAACCGAATGCCTGAAAACAGATGACTGGTTAAAGAACTTTTGGTACATCTATACAGTTGAATACTATGAAACTTTTAGAAAAGATGAAGTCATGAATTTTGCATATAAGTGGATCAACATGGAAAGTATCATGCTAAGTGAAATGAGTCAGAAAGAGAGAGACAGGCATAGAAAGATTGCGCTCATCTGTGGAATATAGAATAACAGAGTAGGAGACTAACACCCAAGAAGAGTAGAAATAAGCACCAGGAGGTTGGCTCCATGACTTGGAAGCTGGCCTCACCTGCTGGGGGAAAAGGCAATTCAGATAGAGAAGGGAACATCAAGTAAGCTCTGGTTGGAGGACCCGCTCGGGAGAGGAGATGCGTGCTGAAAGTAGACTATAGATTGAACACAAGAGCCACTCAATACCCCTATTACAGACCACAATCACAAAAGGAGAGAGAGAGATCTAAAGGGAATGCCCTGCCACAGAGGCGGGGGCAGGGGGTGGATGGGATTGGGAGGTGGGAGGGATACTGGGTTCACTGGTGTTGGAGAATGGAGGGGTGCTCGAACATTGTATGAGGGAAACACAAGTATGAAAATGTGTAAATCTGTTACTGTACCCTCATGGTCATTCACTAAAAAAAATAATAAAATAAAATAAGCAAAATCGCTCTCCTCCAATAATCCTTTAATTCCAATATGTGAATCGCCTACTGTAGGATAACAAAGCCTCAGATAGCTTAGGCTTACTGGGTCGTTCCCCTCACAGTGCTCCCATTCCTCTGCCTTAATTCATAACTTCTTTCTTTGTGTCCTGTTGACTTGTAAATATTGTTTTTCTCTTCTCCTTGAGTTCATTGCATAGTTTATTCAGAGCTATGTCCTTTTGTATGGGCACAGGAAGACTTAGCAAATGCTATGATTTTGTAACCTGGGAGTCATTTGACTCTGCATGTTATTTTTCTCCTGGGCATCTGTTCTCTTGACCTAAGCCTCAGCCGCCCTTACTTCCTAGCACCCCCAAAAGCAGGGTCCCGACAAGGGACAAGATGGATCCAGGGCAAGCGGTGATTTGTGTGCTAACCTGGCATCGAGATGGGCCTGGCCAAAGTGCCTAATGCTTAACTACAAGTTAAGAGTTTGGTCATGGACAAATGCTGTCATGATCCAAACAGTGATAACTAGATTCAGACCCTGCTAGCATTAGGAATGATTAATCTGGCTTGAGCGCTGTAGTCTGAGTCTGCAAGATGTTCTCAGGAGAGCTGCCTTGCAAGCCTCAATGTATTTCTTACTGTGTCCATACAAAAATAACTAGTATTAAGATGTTAATAACTTCTTGGACAAAGGAAAGGAGAAAAACCTTAAGAGGTATTTTGCCTGCTGACAGTCAGGAAGGGCTTTGGAATGCCCAGCCCTCAGGAAGGGCTTTCTTATGTTTCTTATTTTGCTACCTGACTGTGTGTAGCCTAGAGGGCAAGGTACAGAGAGAAAAGTATGGGGAGACACTAGTGAAGGAAGACATTTGAGAGTGAGAAGAGGATCAAGAGAGTGGGATGGAGGAGTGAGGAGCTAGAGAGGAAGACTGTTGGGGAAGACAGAGGAGAGAGGAGATATGGGGACCTCATTGAGACTGGATCACACACGTGGAGAGAATGGAATAAATGGCAACTGATCCTCGTTCCCTCTTTCATCTGCCCCATGAACCCGGTTGCTCTGCTGGGCGAGTGGCCAGGACTGAACCCCGAAACCCAGGGATTGGCCGACAGGGAGGGCCACTGGGGCTCTTCTACCAGTCAGCCCCTGGCAGATAGTGTTTTACAACCTATAAATAGTGTCATATTTAGTTTCTGTGTTTCTATAAAAAATATTATTTGGAATGAGAAAGGAAAAATGGGGAAGGAGACTAATTTTCAACTCTGCTTCTTACAGAGCTACACTTTTGGTTTTTGGACTTTTTTTTTATTCTATTCCACCATGACCCTGCACACCCCTAACCCCATGCATTTGCCACCCAAGAAGTAACTAAATTGTTCCTCCTTTCCAAATTTCATCAAACTTTGCCAGTCCTTGTTCATAACCTGCCAAGGCAATCTTATTTATCAACTGTGCTATCTTAATCTTAAAATAACCCAGAACAGATTTTGAGCAGGTAGTTATTCCCACACCTTGCACCTACTTGTGAAATCAACCCCAAGACATGTTTTAGCAATCAAGAATCTCTTACACTTTGACTTCTCAGGACCACTCAAAGAAATTACCATTCTTAGACATTAAGAAACCAAAAATCTCTAAAGGCTGGGAGGAGAAGAGGCCAGAGAGGTATTTACATAGAATTAAATGTGATTTGATATTCCAAAGTTTTATTGTAGAGCAACAACTACAGGTATGGCCTTTAATTTGCTCATTTAGTCCCTGAGTTTTGATTGAAATCAAAGTAGTCTCCACTTTGATTGAAATTTTCTGTATGAGAAATAAAGCTTTTCTAAGTAATTGGTAGGAATGGTTGTGATTTTTCAATAAACACTGGGGGATGGCCATTCACATCAATTCTGGAAAAGAAAAGAAGTAACAGTGTGTCTGGAGTGAATTGATAACGAGTAAATATGTCTGTCTCATGATATATTTCTTAATCCCCAGCTAAATGGATAGGATGTAGAAGAGAACAGGTCCAGAAGACAAGGAATCTGGCTCTCTGAATGTAGTCTATGAAGGACCAAATTATCCATGCTGAGCTTGAACCAAAAGTCTTTTGAGGATATTTTCAGCCAAAGAAAATGAAGAGTTGTATTTTAGGTCAATAAAACTCAATTCTTTGGTAGTAAGCCTAGAGAAGATACTGAGCTTCTGCTTACAAACACTCCATGCACTAGGACTAAAAAATCTTCAGGGCTGGAGCAATAGTACAGTGGGTGTGCATTTGCCTTGCACATGGCTGGTCTGGGTTCGATCCTGGCACCACATGTGGTTTGCAGAGCCTTTCCAGGAGTAATCTCTAAGTGCAGAGCCAGGAGGAAGCCCTGAGCATCACTGGGTATGACCTCAAACCCAAAAACAAATGAAAATTTCAAAAATAATAAAGGATTGTTAAGTGGCTGGTTGGAAGGATAACTGGGGTAAAAGAGAGCATTAGGTTCCATTATGCTCTTACCTACCTTTGCTCTAAATGTCTAGCTTTTTCAGGAACTCAAATAATTACATCACAAGAAAATGGTAGTCAGAAGTACAACTGATTTAATGCCTAAGGATAAAGGTTTTGGGAAGAAATTAAACTCATTTTCATCTCATACCACCTAAATGAGATTTGTTCATTTGTTTGTTCATATAAATCTGTTTGTTCATGTAAATTTATTCATTTACAACTGGAAGTGGGGAATTCTCAGTAGGCAAGAGATAAAACTGGTCATGAGAAAAGTAAAAAGAAACATTATTTACATTGACTGCTGCATCATGTCAGGTTTAGTATCAAACTTCTAGAAGAAAACCACTCACTTAATCAAAATCTTGGAATTCTATTTCTAAAGCTCAGGACTTTCTTGAGACTTTAAAGTCAGGCCAATAGAACCAGAGTGAGACCATAAAGGTGCAACAGCAGAAAGCCTTTCCAATTCTAAGAATGATTTCCAGTGGCTCTGAATAACTAGACATCATCATGGTCTTTAACTATTCAAGAAAAAAAAGAAAGTACCTTATGTTCTATATTAAATAAATCTCATGTTCTATTTCACATGATACCTATAAGCTGTTTTGTCCAAATTCCAATTCAAGCTCTTTATAAGTTCAGCTGTGATCTATGGTTCATTCTGTTAAGTCTTTTTCATAATTCCACCATTCCATGTTATATATACACCTCCAGTACTTCCTTCTCTCCCTCACATCCTAACACCTTCTTTTAATCGCCTCTTAATCATCTGCCTGAAGAGTAAACCCCTCCAGTCACTTATTGTTTCCTTCCAGATGCTGCTGTGGAACGACTCCCCCTGGGCCTCACCTAACATTCCATCCATGTTCATTTGGCTGTGCAGATTGTGATTCCAGCCCTCCAAAGCTTTTGAGCTCTTTCTTTCCAAGAAAACTCACAGCTAACACCATTATTTCCTCACAAAAACAGCTAACATCTGCAGACTAAAACATCAAAACAAAGGGAAAAAGTTGTGCACAGTTCTGCTAAAGTTGGATAAAACCTTTATTGGCCATTTTAGGCAATAAATTAATGTTCTTATTTTCAATTTCCATGTACAAAGTCAATCACAGTGACTAATTTTCAATTTCCCCTCAGAGGACTAGTTACCAGATTACCTTCAATGACTAGTTAGTACTTTCCAGCAACATTGTGCTTGGAAACTAATCTCTAACAAAGCTTATTAGAGTGCTCAAAAACACTTAATTTAGTTCTTTCATTTAAACTGTGATAATTAGTTTGGTCAATCTATTTTAGAAACTACTGACTCTAAATTAGGAATATGCTGGGAGAGGAGAGACAGTGGGTAAGACATTTGCCTTGCATGTGACCAACCCAGGTTCGATCCCCTGCACTTCAGATGATTCCCCAAGCATTGCCAGGAGCAACTTCTGAGTACAGTCAGGAATAAGTTATAGGCACTGCTTATGTGGTTCCAAACAAAAAAAAAAGCACTATGTTATATTTGATAATATACTCTTTTCCAGAAAATTCATATAAATAACAATATTGCGGTAATTTAATTCAATTACCTTTTAAGATAAATTTTAATTGTAATTTATTTCTTATGCAATTTCAGTTTATGCAGTTTCCTATTTTAAAATACGGAAGGTCCCTTCAATATAACACTGAGACAAATTGAATGCCTCTTCATTCCAGCTGCTTCCTGTATAGATCATAATGATCTTTAGTCATGGACTATTCCTTCAGATTCATATTTATCAAACTTTAATGTGCATAAATCCCCTGTAGATCTAGTTGAAACTAGTTGGGATCATCTCCAGAGATTATGATTCATTAGGTCAGGTTGTGTCCATGAACTTGCACTATTAACCAGATGATGGGGATACAGTTGATTCAAGGATCACAATTTAAGAAGCACAGGTCTTAAAAAAAAGAAAAAACCCACAGGTCTAGCTAGTAACTGTCACTGTCATCCCATTGCTCATCAATTTGTTCAAACAGGCACCAGTAATGTCTCTCATTGTGAGACTTGTTGTTATTGTTTTTGGCATATTGAATATGCCACAGGTAGCATGCCAGGCTCTGCCGTGCAGGTGCAATACTCTCGGTAGCTGGCTGAGCTCTCTGAGAGGGGCGGAGGAATTGAACATGGGTCGGCTGCATGAAAGGTGAACGCCCTACCACTGTGCTATCGCTCCAGCCCTAGCTAGTCATCTCTTAAAAAAAATTCTTGAGACCAGAGAGATAGTACAGCGGGTAGGATTATTCCCTTGCATGCAGCCAACCTGGGTTCTATCCCTAACCTCCCATATGGTCTCCCACCAGGGGTAACCCCTGAGCACAGAGCCAGGAGTAACCTCTGAGCATTGCCTGGTGTGCCCACCCAGAAAGACTTATTCATTATATTTAAATAGCATTGTATACCAACTGTGAGTATTATCCTTTTACCACTATAATGTAAAACTGATTTTAAAAATTCTAATTTTTAACTTCTAATACTGAGTGTCAAACCATGAGTAATAAACTTACTAATTCTTCCTTTCGAATCCCACTACTGAATATCTATGTGGAAAAGATATTTGTTTCCTCAGTTGAGCTATTTCTAGTCAATATTATCGGCATACACACTATAGTTATTCACTACTATGAAATCTTAAGTCTCAAACACCTAATTCTAAAACAACTATCTAAAGTGTCTTTATAATATTCATGAGTCCTTTAGCTTTTTTCTACCCCTCTTTAAGTTCTATGGCAAGCAAGAAGTATAAGTTTAAGGAATATGAGCATATATTACAATGTACTGAAAGAAACTCATAGGGCTTGAGAGATAGCATAGTGGGTCAAGTATTTTGCCTTGCATGTAACAAACCCAGGTTCTATCCCTGCCATCCCATATGGTCCCTGAGCACCACTGGGAGTAATTCCTGAGTGAAGAGCCAGGAATAACACCTAAGCATCATCACCAGGTGCCGCTCCCAAACAGAAAATTTAAAAAAATAAAGGAGCACATAGAGACATCATTTTAATGCTGAAAATATTTGGGGGAAAAGGTAGATTGTTTTTCTGGATCTACTACCCCCACTCCAGGCTCCGTGCACTCCAGCTCTCTTCCCATACCTAGGGGAGGTAGAATCGATACATTGTGGTTGATCTACTTCTGGTTTTAGTGCAAGATCTGAAAATGAACTGATGAGGAAGACTCAGCAATATTATCCTAACCCATTTATAATCCACGACATTATCCTTGCATAAGTGATGGGTTAATCTAGAACTTCATTAATTAACTCAAAGAAAGCCAGGTCACATTAAATGAGTAGAAAAATTATATAGTCCTAACAATTGAAGATTCTATTTCTTATAACTGATAATTAATATTAAGTAGTAAAAGAACTGCAGACTTCAGAATCTGAAATGGTTCAGATTTATTATCTCTAACAAGTGTGTCACCAGATGAAAATTTTATCAACTGTCTGGGGCTCCTTTTGCTCATCCTAAAAGACAGAACAACATGTTGTCATAATACTTTTTAGCAAAATCACTGGAATAACAACATCACTATCTGATAAATTATGATTGATGTTAATATTAGCATATAATGAATCAATTATTCATAAAGCCGATAACAGCAGTAAATTTAGCATTCTACATTTCAATCGCTATCATTTGCTATATACAATAAGTCCATTGGAAATCTAGGGCAGATATGCTCAGTATTACTAGTGTTTCTGATAACACTTTTTCAATTCAGGCAAAAGCTTGACACTTTAGTAACAATTTATCACGATGTCAAAAGGTCAACATATATATAAAATTTTCCAAAGTACAAGTAGGTTTCAGAGATAGAGCTCATAAGCATTTTTGCTAGTTTTGTTCCATCTCCATTAGGCCAACGTTTCCTTTCAATATTTTCTAGAACATAAGTTCAGCAGAATTATATTAAATTAAATATTAAAATTGTGTCATAAGGGAATCAGGGCTAAGTGATAGCAGACATTTACGAGTGAAACACTGAATAACTCCATCTGTTTCTCCATAGCGCTTGCAAAAGCCTTTTAAACACAGACCTAGAACATATGCAAGCAGCACTCACAACTGCCCTCAGCTTCTAACCAGGTTCCCAGCTTTCTGTAAAATGCAAGTTTACATTATTCCACAGATCTAACATTTGGGAATTTTTGGTCCTTAAACCAAAGTTTCTCCAGAGTAGAAATTGTGTTTAAGATTCCTATTTTGACTTCAACATTAACCTCTGATCAGCTTTTATTTCTGAGTGAAATAAATGTGATTGAGCACAGAGTTCTAAAGTGAGTGCCTGACTGTACACCCAGTGGGTCACAGATGTATGCAAGTGGTGGCAGGGAGCCACTCCACTTCCTTCAAGATCCAAAAACATTTGGAAGAAAAGCCCAGAAGGAAAGACTTCTGACAGACGTGTGCTCTTTGGGGTTTCCTGCCTCCCTTTTGCCAAGCTTCCTAGACCCCAGCGCTTGTTAAAATGTTCACCAGAAAAATTTTATAAAATGCTCATTTCATAGTAAAATCCATATTAAACTTATTTTATGTAGTTGGTGTTTCCTGTGATCAATACTTCCTTACTTCACAAATCCAAGGAAGCGGGACTTCAAAAGTTGCAAGCAACAAGGTGACATCTGATGCACTCACCATCGGTGTCACTTCCAGCCACATCCCAAACTGAAAAATATAGATAAACACTGAAAGGAAGACGCTCACTGCCCCAAGGGGATCATTAGATCCTCAATGTTCCTCCACTGATAAAACTGAGTTGTGAGATGTGTGCTGTGTATTATGTGAGTTAACAGAAGCACAGAAAAAGTGAATAGATAGCTACATTCTGCTTTCTCAGATCTTACAGTGAAAGCCAACAACAACAAAAAACATTGGTATATCAAACATCCAAACTTAGTACCTGGATTTAAAATATAACTATCACAAGCCAATATAAAAATAGGAACTAAAACTTCTCATTCTTGTGTGTAGAAATTATTTTATATAATTGAAGCCAGATTTTATGTATTAGAAAAACAGTTAATTTGATTTAAAGAACCTGAAGTTTATACTCTGGAATTCTGTGGTAATAACATTTAGAAACTAGAAACTAGGTATATAAACATTTATTATTGATCTAAATATCTAGGTTCTTTGGGTAATAAGTGATTATATTTTCTTCTTAAGTTCTCAATGTAGAACTATACACATGGTAAATAGTTAATGAAGAGATACTTCATTAAGGTTCTTGTCTTGCATGTGAATGTGGCTGACCCCATCCCTAGCACTGCATAGGGTCCTGCAGCCACTGTCACAAGTGAGCATAGAGCCAGCAGGAACCCCGAAGCACTAAAAGTGTGGCCCCTTCCCACACACCAAAGATATTTCATTCTATTGAATCATGTCTGGTAGGTCACTTTGTTTCAATGCAGAAACATAAAGATGGGTCCACTGAGCACTGCCCCAAAAGTGTGGCTTGCAATAGGGCATAAGAGAATACTTGTAAGAGAATTTCACCACTTATAAACTGTATACACTCATTTTTAAATATATTTAAATGCTTAAAAAATAACTTTGTCAGCCACAGTGTTGGAGATCTCTCCAGGCCCCATATCGAGCCAATATCACCGGGGCACCCCAGATGACTCCATCATCAGTCTCCCCGCCTACTCCAGATGGAACCCCAGTGACCAAGAGCTTCCATAAGCAAGGCCTCAGTATTCAAGTTCCAGGGCTAAATCTCCAGGCTGCATGGAGGCAAAGGAACTGGGCTTCCCCTCCCCGGGTCTCCGCCCACCCAGCAGACTGGCTGTGATGCCCACAATTTGCCTCTGGGTGCTATACTAGTGCACCAACAGCCCTGACCCAGAGACTCCCAATTGAATCCCAAAATTGATTAGTGCCATACAGAGATGTCTCTGGAACCCAACCATTTACAATCTAGAAATTTACATTTATAATTGCGGCCACATGAGCTCTTGTGACATTCAAAATGAGCAATGGAAAATAATTTATCTAGTATCTGCCCCTGGAAAGTAGGCTTGAATGGTGATAGGAAAATTCGAGCAAAACATAATGCCCAAAATTAGAGAGAGAGTATTGGGGAAATTGTCTGCCATAAAGGCAGGGTGAGGAGTGGGATGTGTGTCGGGGAAAGGATGCTTGGGACATTGGTGGTAGAAAATGTGCAGTGGTGGAGGGTTATGTGTTCCATCATTGTATGGCTGAATCTCAAACATGAAAGCTTTGTAACTCTATCTCACGATGATACAGCAAAATTAAAAAAGTAATGTGGAGTTTATGCCCAATTCATTCAGCTTAATAAATGGCTGAACAAATAGAAGTATTCCTACATTATTAAAAATAATAATAATAAGTTGTCAGGCTTTAAGATGAGTGAATCCTTATTTTCTCTGAAATGTGCATCATTCTTTACATAGTAACTATTATTTCCAATTGTTAAAATATGAAGTCACCCTAATGTTCAATAATAGTTGACTGAGCAAAGAAGCTGGAATATAGTCAATAGAATGCTGCTCTACCATTAAAACTACAATTTTTAACAGGGCTGATGGTGCAGCAGGTAGGGTTTTTGCTTTGCACACAAATCAGGTTCAATCTCCAGTACCCATATGGTCCCCAAGGACTTGCTGGGAGTCATCCCTGAGTGAGTGCAGAGCCAGGAGTAAGCCCGGAGAACACTGTTGTTTCAGGTAAAGCCCCAAAACAACAACAACAAAAATCAAAGTAAAATACACTTAATAAAAGTGTATGAGTTTGGGGGGGGAAACATGGAATTTAAGGGGATTGTGCTACATGCAGTAAGTCAGGAAGAAATTAACAATTGGGGCTGAAGTAATTGTAAGTGGGGAGGGCGTCTGCCTTGCACATGGCCAACCAGGTTCAATTCCCAGCATCCCATATGGTCCCTTGAGCACCACCAGGAGTAATTCTTGAGTGCAGAGGCAGGAGTAACCCATGTGCATTGCCGGGTATGACCCCCAAAAAAATATTGCTGGAAGTCATCACTTCTAGATGGAATATAAATTACTAAAACAAAACTAGCCATGGTGAAAACTATGGTGGTGATGAGAGAGAAAAATCAGGAGTGAGGAACAGGTTTAGGGTGTTTTTGATGGTGAAAATCCTGAATATTAAGCACATATGAAAAGGTGAATCTATATCCCCTGAATTTACATGGCCTATGATAAACTATGATAAACCAACAAAAAAAGAAAACTTAAGATTTTATTCTGTAAAATAGACCTAGAGAGGGTCACGTATAATCTGTTCTATAGAGTTGACTGATATAAATATATGTAGACACAGAAAATGATCTATGCATATGTGCAGATACAGATATAGAATGATATATATATGTTCAAACACAAGTATGTTTATAATTAAATGAGTAATTCTGCATGATTTTACCATATTAATTTTGTTCATAAACTTTGAATCATGAAATTCTGACCATAAACGTCTTTTATCCAAATCCTGTGTTACCTAAAATCTTCCCTGATCACAAGGATTGCCATTAGCATCGTTCACTTCCTCTACACCAACTTCCAGCCTGAAGTTTCCAACTGAACTTGAAGTAAGGATTACAGAAGAAATAGAGTGAAACAAATGACAATAGAAATGGGAAAATGAGAAATCAATTCTTCTCAGAGGAATATGCCAAAATGAGGAACCAATTCTTCCAGATGAATACATCAATGAGAAATAAAAATATGGTCTGGATGGATCTCTCGGAACAGAATCTGCAGTGATTGTATAGTAACTTCCCCCTCCCCCCACCACAGTCCTCACCACTTTGCAGGTATCAGACAGCTAGGCCACAGCCCTTTTATCCTTGACCATGGAAAAAAGAATTAGTTTCTTATAGTGAACATGTGTTTGGATTCAAATACAAATAGTGATATAAACCCCTAAGAACCTAAATGCTTAGAATTATTTATAAAACTCTCTATTATAAAATCTGACCTCAGAATGAATGTATTGGAAACAAGTTCTCAGAAATGGTGTCTGGAAATTTTATTAAAAAGAGCTTTCTACTGAATGATTATGATTAGGCTGTACATTGCTAAAAATTATTCCAATGTTTAAAATACTCTCATTATGAAGTACTGAGACAGTATTGTCCAGAAAACTCTCATTAATGAATCATCTGAAACTGTCCATGGAGGATCATAGAATCAAATTATCTACAGGCATAGGAAGATAACCAGAATGCCAGCGGCAGCTAAATATAAGAATTAAAAGTATAAATCCTGATACAGGCACTCATGTGCTCTCTGCTTCTATTTCAATGAAACAAAATCCTTTCATGGGTAAAATACATCTAATTCATGCAGTTTGACAAACAATAGAGATTAGCAGAAAAAAAATCTGAGGTACTCCATGTTGTTTTTTATAATAGAGTTAAAAGGAATTTCTGTTAAAAGTACAGTCTGCAAATAAGTGATTTTTTCCTTTACCTTATTATCTCAATATCTTCCATAACATTAGACTGACTGCAGTTAAAGATCTACATAGATCCAGGAAAAGAAAAAAAAACTAAATAAAAACTAAACTGAGACTAGACAAGGAGAGAATAAAGGGTCAGGGGAAGTTACAACACAGAATGAATAAGCATATACAAAGCCAGGAGACTTAGAAAACTTCGGAATTAATGAAAAAAACAAGCACACAGGGTGGGGGAGGGAAGGATATGACAGCCAGCTGGACTGAGAGAAAGTAAGGAATACAGGAGCCAACAGAAATTCAAGGACAGAAAGGATCAGAGATTGAAGGGAACAGGAAATTTATTGGAAAGCAACTTGTTTTTCCTTTTGTATCCAATTCAATTCTATTCCAGACAGAATTCTAGTCTCAGCCTCAAAGTTGAGAAGGGAAGCTGAGACTCATGGGAGTATTTCAAGGGCAAGAGTCAGGGTCTTTGGAAAGCTGATTACAGAAAACAAAATTGACAGCCGACACTGAGGGTGGGTACCGGAATAAGGGGGTGGTAGCATGAGTCACCCTTGTCTTCAAAATACGGCATAGCTACAACAAACATAGTTGGTGTGACTACTGAATCAGACCAGTACATTTAAATAAACACCCCAGATGATTCCAATCACATGAAACATGCAGGAAGTATTGCTTCAGTCATGAAAACTGTGGGTGACAGAAGTAAAACTACCTGAATTCAACTCCCAGCTCTGCTACCCATTAGCTGTCCACTGTGATCAAGTTATGTAATCTGTGCACATCCTAAATAGAGAACATTGATCTTTTTGAAAATTAAATAACCTACTTTGTACAAAGCAATGAGGCATGACTTAGTGCATACTGAACACTCAGCCACGCCATCAACTAAAATAAAACTAGAGCTGACTTCTACAGAGTAACAGTTATAGTTCAGTACAGAATGAAACACTGAAAGGACATGAAAATTATTTCATCTCTTATAAGATACTGGTGAGCATACTCTAAAGGGAAGACACCAAGATTCAAGTTTCATGGCTCCTCTAGGTTTTGTTCCTGGTGTCATAATTGGTGGTGCTCAGGATTCTACAGCTCCGTGGTCCTAACTGGACTACTGAGAAGTACCTTACCTGCTGCTGGACACCTCTCAGGGAAAATGTCAGGGGTTCAGTCCTTCGTTTCAGTATGCTTGCGTCAGGCAATTATTTTGGGGAATAAACATGTGAATGGCCTTGACCAGGAACTTTCTCCCCAGTGCAGCCAGAACTCAAAAAAATTAAAGGCATCCCCAAAGGGCATGGCCTTTATTCTTGAGAGAATAGAACTCTTGAAATGCAACAAATCTAAAACTTGGCTAGTGCTGAGTTACTCAAAGACTTACATTTATTCACCATTATTGAGTCTCACTCACCTACTTTATCACGTAACCCTGTTCTTTCTTTATTCCCCAACATATTATAATCCAACAGCCATTGTCTGCCGTAGAACCCCCACAGAATTCTCTGCCTTTCCAGTTTTAATGAGGCTCAAGTCTTTTGATTTCTCTAGCTGGAAACTCAGCTCTCTGATGACAGCTGCACCATCTCCCCAAACCCTTCACTGAATGTATCCATCACCCTCTGACCTCCAAACAGCCCATCAGCCTTCTGTGAGCCTCCTGCCTGACTTATACCGTCCCAGACACAAGCTGAGTTGTCTCCTCTACCTACCTGTGATGAGACATATAAATGGCGTCTCTGATTTTCACTACTTAAAAAAGACTGGCTCCTTTTTACTTGTATCAAAGCCCTTTCTTCTCTGAGAAACATGTGCCATTGTTCACACAGGTTTTTATTCCTACTTTAGAATTTGATCCCTTATACATTAAATTTTTATAAGCTTGTTTCCCATAATTCCGTTCAGCCCAAATTTTGACCCTATCCTTCAATATTTAGATTTCATGATAAAATTATAGCCAACATTTGATTTCCAGAAAAATGTACGTTTTATATTGATATATAAACCCATGAATTCATTGGGTTTATCTCCATTTCAGTAGTAACAATGAAATACTACTTGGTTATGAGACGAGACAAAAGCATGCAATTTTCTGACACGGGGATGGAACTAGAGCATGCCATGCTCAGTGATTTAGTCAGGAGGCAGGGCAGACACAGAGTGATCTCTCCTATGTGAGAAATAAGCAAGCATAACAAATAACAAATATATATGTGAGGACTACAACCCTACAACCAAGCACCACAAACAAAACAATGCCCCCAGGAAGCCCTGCAAACAACTATGCACAAGCCTCACCACAGTGGGAACCATAGAAATGGTTATACTAAGGAGCGAACAAATGGGCCCACACACTAACACAATCTCCATGAGCAGCTCTAAGACCCTACACACTGACAACGCCTCACAATTTACAAACACACAATAGCAGTGTGGTTTTGGGTTTCCTTCCTGAAAAATCCCTCCTCTAAAAGGTATTTAAGCAAATGTTCTAACAACTACAGAGTTCCAAATGAAAAAAAAAAGTAATCATATGATCCGGGGTTTAAATATAAGCAGAAATATAGCTGATTTAGGTTAAATTTCAAAAGCTCCCCCCCCTCCTTAACACCAAGTAATAAATTTTATGAACAATAAACATTCAAAGACAGAAATTGTAGTTCCAAAGTGGCAGGGCCATATAAAATAATACTAAATAAATAACGCTAACTGACATTGATAAATTGTATTAGACAAAAATAATAACTCTTCTTTATAGGGAGGGTGGGGCCCACATCCAGATATGTTCAGGGCTTATTCCTGGCATTGCACTGAGGGATGACTTCTGGTCCTGCTTAAGGGACCATATTTGGTGCCTGAGATGGAAGTTGGAGAAAACAACCCTTTCACGCTGTTTTGCAGGCACTGCTCTGTAGACGCAAATATGCCACCACTGCAAGATCTACGGTTTGCAGGTAGGAACTTCAAACACACACTCGGAAAACCCCTACCCACGTCCTTCTTGCCTTTTACTTCCGAAATAAGTCAGAAGTGTCCTCCAGCCTGTTAGTCGTGAAATACACCTCCTATTTTTCAATAAGTGGAGAAGAGATTAATTTCAAGTCCCTCTTTCCACTTCTACAAATATTCCTTGAAACAAGGGACACATAAACCAAAGCAACGTTCCTACCCTTCCTGCACTCTGGACTGCAATACAGCCTTTCTTTTCTTTTTACAAAATTCAGAGTAGTATTAATAACGGTTTCTCTTGGACATAATTCTAACAGCACCCCCATTACCAGTGGGCCCATCTCCGTCTCCCAAGGGTCCCAGCTTCCCTCCATGTCCTTATCCCCCACTACCCACTCAGTTCTGGTGCCCGTTCCCCCTTTATGTTGCCTTTGGATCTTCGTTACTATCTTGCTGAGTATCTTTTATTGTTGTTTTGTTTAGGGGCCACACCAGCAATGCTTGGACTGAGCACCTGGCAGGTTCTCAAGAGATGTGGGATGTCAGGTACAATCTGTAGTCTCATGGCAGTGTGTGTTACATTCCACACAGAGATGTTGCATCTGTCCCTTTTCTTCTGACTTCACTTACCCTAATATCCTCCTTGCAAAAGTCTGTGTAACGGTGTTTGATTTTCTGACAGAATGGACTGAGGGCTCTCAATCAGCGTCAGGATGAGGATACAATGTAGACTTAACCTCACATAACCTATACCTTAGTTTTTAGAAATCTAAGGTACTTAAAAGGGAGCACTAGGATTTAGATTTTACTATTGTGGTGGGGTATTAAGCTCTCTTCACAGCCTCCAGGATCGATTCTAAACTTCAACTCATCAAAATATGATTAGGTTTTATGAGATGAGAAGGTAAACTCAATAATAATATTCAATATATTCTCCCTAAAAATCAAATCTTATTGACACGTCTTTCTAACACTTTAGCATTCATTCAACTATCATTGTGCTAAATTGTTCAATTATTGTTTAGGATTCCATAGATCTAGAAAGAATTTCAGTCTTTCGTAAGAATGATCAAAGTATGGCAAAAGGTAGGTAGAAGGTAAACATCCATTATTCATTCAACAGTATATATTGACCACCAAACAGTAACCAGCTCTTCCATTAGTTATTTATAATCCTGTGATAGATATTTTCCTTATTTTTATTACACTTTAGAGTACTTTAGGGAATTAATCATCAAATAATCACCACTAAATATGTAACTAACAATATACATGTAAGCTAACAACATATTGTGTAATATAATAAAGCCTACTTACCTTGAAAGTTTGGAAGAGATTTTATGAGATTGCATCACTTGAGTTATGAAGGGTGAATGTAAATAAATAATTTAAAATAATATTCCTGCATTAGGACAAACAAACAAAGACCCTATTTCTAGAGAAAATATGATTAAAAACTCAAAAGAAAACTTGGAAAGAATAGCTTCATAGGAAATTGCAGAAAAACACAATGAAAAGATCATTCAGAGTTTGGGTGGGAACTCATCTCTAAGAGCAATAGTAATTCACAGGTGGTTGTGAACCAAAAACCGTCTTGCAACTAATTGTACAGTGATCTTAAGGGATCACAATAGTCCATGTGAAAAATAATGGCATTTTTAAATGATAGTACAGGGGCCAGAGCGACAGTACAGCAGGTAGGGTGCTTGCCTCGCACGCAGCTAACCCGGCTTTGATCTCCTGATCCCACATGGTTTCCAGAGCACCACCAGGAGTAATTCCTGAGTGTAGTGCCAGGATTAACTCTGAGCATCACCAGATATGGCCCCAAAAGAAAAATTAAATAGATAAAATGAATTTAAAAAATAAAATTGAAAGTATATTCTCCTCTAATGTTGACTCACCCACCAGCCCTGCTCTACTGATTCCCACCTAACTCTGCAGGGAGCTCCGATTCATGAAAACACCTGAATCCCCTCAGTTAAAAATTAGAGTGTGCACAAGGGAGCAATTGGCCCAGTACCAGCCCTGTCGAAGCCCCAGCAGACACACCCATCCCACTACTGCAGCCATGGCTCAGTTCCACAGCTTCATGAATATTCTCTGCAGAGACACCAAACTGGTGGCCAGACTAGAACTCTGGGTCTTCTCTGAGTCGGGGTGGGCAACCCCCACTGCCCCAGTACAGTTACACCCACCTCTCCCAGCTGCCTCCATGTCAACCCAATGGCCCAGACCATGTTGCCTGAAGCCACTGGATCAAGTGGCCTCCTAATCCCTCAGTACTGAAAGTCCAGCGGGAGCACACCAGTGCTGAAAGGGAAAGTAGCAGAGAAGCCAATGAAATCCAACAAGCAAAAATAATAATATAAGAGGCTCAACTAGCAATTAAAAGCTCAATAAAGGGGCTGGAGTGATAGCATAGCGGGTAGGGCGTTTGCCTTGCACGCGGCCGACCCGGGTTCAAATCCCAGCATCCCATATGGTCCCCTGAGCACCGCCAGGAGTAATTCCTGAGTGCAGAGCCAGGAGTAACCCCTGTGCATCGCCAGGTGTGACCCAAAAACCAAAAATAAATAAATAAATAAATAAATAAAAGCTCAATAAATTGTTAAACAAGGACGTGACAACTGCGTGGTCAGATAAAACAATTTTCATACAAAAAGTAAAATTTTTATACATATTGACTTTAATATTGGAGCCTTGTTATCTACTCAATTTTAACTCTAGGATTGCATCAAGAGTTGTGGTTTTTGTCTACACCAAAATAATTTTTTTTAAGTTTAAACAAAACGTAAAATTGGTAGCAACAAAAAAATTGGTGGTATAACAGTATATTTGAGGAAACAGATTTAAGAGAATTTCAAGGCTAAAAAAACCAACTGCAGAGCTTAGTGATACTAAAGGAGGGGGGGGCGGGGATATGCTCCTGGTTTGTGGTTTGAATAACAGAATAAATTGTGACTCTCTTCCTTCAGAGGGAAGGCCTCAGGTAGTAACAGAGAGCATCTCAATTAAAGTTTGGAAATACTGGACCCTAAGATTGCTTTTGAGAGATTCTAGCATGACACCAAGGGTCAGAAAGAACCAGTATTATATCTTAGAGAGAGAAATAGAAACCAGGAAGACACTAAAACACAACCAGTAACTGAAGCAGATGTAGGCAAGACAGGAAAGGCCCCCTCTCAAGGCAATGTCAAAAGCCGACCTTGCAGAAAACAGGAGAAGCAGGAACTAAGGCCTGATAAGACCGTGAGCAGCAATGGATCATGAGGAGATTGGACCCCTTCCGATGAAGAAAATCTCTCAAATACCTCCAACCCTCCGGGAGAGCCCAGCAAGCTACCAAGAGTATCCCACCCACACAGCAGATCTTGGCAAGCTACCCATGGTGTATTCGATATGCCAAAAACAGTAACAACAAGTCTCACAATGGAGACATTACTGGTGTCCGCTCGAGCAAATTGATGAACAACGGGTGCTACAATGCAGTGCTACCCTAACTTTAGTGATTCAGCACAAAGAAGACCATCACCACTCCCAACCTCCCTGGTAACCTCTTTAGCAATGGAGTTAGATCTAGGTAGAAGCCCCACATGGGGGCAGGTTGGAGAAACCCTATAAAGGCCATCTTGAACAAAGGAAGGGTGCACATATGCTGCCCGAGCCCATGTGCTGCTTGTGCCCTCATGGTTGAGCACATGTGGTGCCTAAGCAGATCTGTATCTGTCACCCGCATCTCCCCTCTTGAGATGTGGACTTTCACGCTGGGATGTGTCTAGGGGCTCTCCCTTAGAAAAGCTCACATTCTCTCTTGAGTGTCTCTCTCTCTCTCTCTCTCTCTCTCTCTCTCTCTCTCTCTCTCTCTCTGTGTGTCACTCACTCTCTCCCCCTCCACACCTTCAAAAACCCTCCAAATAAAATCTATTTATCTCACTGCTTGTCTACTCCTGAAATTCCTTTCTGGGAGGCGAGACAAGAACCCAGTAACCCTGGGTCCCAGATGGCAGAGGCAGATGGGGAGAAAGTGACTGTTTTTCTCCTCACTTCACACAAGTCACCTGTGGACCCACCGGCATCAAAACCGTGAGTGTGGAAAGAAGTGTAGAAGGGAACCAGAATGCCGATACTGCCGGTAAGGGTTTGCCTTGTACCTGGCAGACCCAGGTTCCATCCCAGCACCACATACATTCCCCACAAGCTGTGCCAAGTGTGACCCAAAAAGAAAAAAAGTCATAAAGAGCATTTACCAGATAAACATAGGCCCGAGCCAGTCCAGGAAACTGAAGAACAATGAAGGGCTTAAAGCAGCAAATTTATGCTATTGGATAGAAGCTAGGCTGGAGCGATAGCACAGCCATTGGGCATTCGCCTTTCACACGGCTGACCCGAGTTCGATTCCTCCGCCCCTCTCGGAGAGCCTTGCAAGCTACGGAGAGTATGGAGCCCCCGCAGCAGAGCCTGACAAACTACCTGTGTGTATTGGATATGCCAAAAAACAGTAACAATAAGTCTCTCAATGAGAGACGTTACTGGTGCCCGCTCGAACAAATCGATGAGCAATGGGATGACAGTGACAGTGACAGTGACAGATAGAAGCTAAGTCAATAAGTCAAAAGCCAGCTGTCACAGAGAAGAAAAGAAATCAAAGGGGAAAAAAGTGAACAAGAATCAATGGGCATTCGTTAGACCAGAGATGTGAGGGGTAGCACCAGATAGCCACACACAGGTTCCACCAGCCACACGCCAGTCAAGTGTCCAGGCAAGGGTGGAGGTTGAGCTGGGGAGGGAATCCAGGAGCACTGCTGGAGGGAATGCCGGTTGAGGGATTGGTGCTGAACTCCATGTACCTAGAACGCAACTATTATTTATAACTTTATAAATCATGGCTCTATAATAAAAAATACAAAAAATAAGTCACTACTGCTCTGAGTTCAAATAGAAGAAAATAATTTAAGTTTTTCGCTAAGTTCTGAACAAAATACAGTCCTACACAAATGGTTAGTACATCACAGAAAAGGAGAACTCTAAGCGGGAAAAGAAACTTATCAACTTTAAGCTGTGTTTTAGGAATAAATAAGTTTCCCAGGCAAAACATTTGGAAGACTAAAAAAATAATAAAATCTGGTTATTTTTCTCAAGTAGCACAAAAAGTGTCTTCAACTGATAGGGATACCTAAGTCCTATTTTTATTATTCCTTGTTCAGTCATCCTGGCCATTTTCATTTGCCATACTTCTACTTTTTAGTAGAGCAAAGTAGGCATTCACATTTAGGAGCCTAGATTCAATTATTGTTCCCCAAACCCACAAAAAGAAAGTGATTGGGGAAAATGAAATTCCATTTTAACGCAAGGGTGGGGGACTCAAATGGCCTTTTAGACTTGGAAACTAAAAGTTACAAATTCCTGATTAGTAGTAGACTGAATATAAAAGATAAAAGCTACAATGGAAAAAGTTAAGTAAGAAAACGAAGGAAAATGAGCCATCAGTAGGATTGTCAAAACCAGCTTTCTCTCTGCACCACCTGAAGCTTGCTTTCAGTCCGTCTGACTCCAGTGCTATTTCAATACAAATGTTTCTGTTGAAAGAACACACAAAGCCAAGCTTTCCTCATTTGTAGAGAAAGCTAAGGTCACTATTAAACACAATGCTAAGTAGAACTGAAAAAAAGAATTAACTGTAAAACTTTAAGAAAATAGATCCCTACATTGGAATAATTTACCTAAATCTACAGCAAACTCTACTGGGTCTACTAAAATGTACCATTAGTATAATTAACTATGCTGGGAAGATGGTCAGAAATAAATGGTGTGTTTTGTTTGGGGGCGCACCTGGCAGTGCTCAGGGCTTTTTCCTGGCTCTGCATTCGGTGGTCACTTGTAAGGCAAGGCCCTAGCAGAACATATTTTTATAAATAGCTAGACCCTTTCTAGTCCTACCTTTTCTCCCTTACTTTACAACAAGTCTCACGATGGAGCCGTTACTGGTGCCCGCTTGAGCAAATCTATGAACAAAGGACGATGATGATGCAGTGCTACTTTAAATATTAATTTAACTATCACTTAAGCAAAAAATATTTTATAAAGATTTTATTTCCTAGCCATTTCAGATTGAGTGTACTAAAACAAACAAAAATGTGAATACAATTAAGTATTGTCTTAAAAACGACTTTTAGGAATCACACATGAATGAATTTTAGCCTGAAGAGCTCTATATGCCCTGCCCCCACCCAGCCTTGCAGTGCATTGAAGCTTCACTGGGGAGGAGTAATTACCGTAATTACCGATGCGAAGAGCCATTTAACCCTGCCTTGCGTTCTTTTCTAACCTGCATTGCTTTCCTTACATTCTGTCTCACTATTTTTCTTTTTATGCATCTGTTGTCCTTGTCACATGGTATGAGGAATGAGCCGAAAATGAAGGCCCTAATCCTGGAGGGGCGCTTACGGCTGGGCTGCAATCACATAACGCTTCCTTCCCGAGGGGAGATGAAGGAGCACCCAATGGGCCTGGGAGGGATTTGGGGTCTACAGGTGAGGGTCTCAGCGCACCCGACAGAAAAGGACAAAAGGCCTGCAGGCCGTGAGGCCTAGGCCGCTGCCTCGCCAGGAAGACCGGGGTAGGGGGTGGGAGAGACGGGCGGGGGGAGGCGCGGGGGTGCTGGGGGAAAGATGCAAGGATGCTGGGGGGAGGTGCATAGATGCTGTGAGGGAAGGTGCGGGGATGCTGGGGGCAGATGCGGGGATGCAGGAGGGGAAGGGAAAGATACGGGATACAGGACGAAAAGATACGGGGATGCAGGCGGGAAAGATGCGGGGATGCTGAAAGAAGGCGCGGGGATGCTGGGGGAAGGTGCGGGGATGGTGGCAGCAAAGCGCGGAGTAACTGCGGGAGGCGGAGAGGAGGTGCCTGGCCGGGGAGGGCCGGGCGCGGGCGGGGGTCGGCGGGCCGGGCGCGGGCGGGCGGGCGGGGTGGGCCGGGCGCGAGCCGTACCTGCACGGGCTGCAGCGCCCCTGCCCCGGGGTCCCGAGTCCACTGCTGCTCGCGGCCCAGCTGCTGGTAGCTGAGACAGTGCTTCACGGCCGAGGGCACGTTCCCCATGGCAGCACCTGCGGAGTCCCCGCACCTGCCGAGCCCTTCAGCCGAGGAAGCCTGGCCGGGCCGCTCCCCGCCCCCACTGGCGGGAGTTCCCTCCCGCGCCCCGCGCCCCGCGCCCCGCAGACGCGGTCTGTGGTTTTCAAAGGGTAGAGTCAGACCGGCAGACACGTAGGTGACCTGCGAAACAGCCCTTCCCACTGTGAGAAACCGGCGACAGATGCCTGGGGTTTGGGAGAATAGGAGCTCCAAGATGAAGCAAATAGTGTTTGATGCTCTGCTGTTAAGAAACAGAATGCATCACAAGGAACCTCCTGGCTTGTTGTCTAACCAGGGAAGATCTTAGAAAACAGATTCCAATTCGCCAAAGTCATTCTAGTTTCAACTGAAGTAGAGATGTAAAGATATTTTATCAGCTTTTAATTTATTTAAGAAATGAAATAAGTTCAAAGATTTTAAATACAAACGCTATTTATATATGAATATGCAAATGCAGTTATATATTTATATATGCCAAAACTATTAGTAATAATAAGACCAAATACATTATAGTTGTTTAATTTTTCCTCCCGATAAAAGGACTAGAAATAGGTGCACTTTTTCTGGAAAGTACAATTTGACCGCTAACATAATCTTGAATACTTAAATTTTATAAGTTGAAACAATATTCATCTACATCCTCCCTGTTTATGATTAGAATAAAAATTCTCAATAGGTACCTTTATCATTACAAATCTAAAATACTGTAAATGAAATGAAAATAGATCAGCAAACCCTGTGATAGTAATACGACTCTCTCACATATATCAGTTCAGGAAACTTAGGCTCCATCCACACAGCAAAAATATCATTTTAATAGTTATAAATCGTGTTAATGGCATATCCAGGTTTACACCTATAATATTCTCATTGCATCATAGGCCTAAACCACTTGAATTTCAATCTTGTAAATATAAAGGTGCAGAACTTCACTGCAGGGCCCAGAGAGAGTCCAGTGAGTAAGGCACTTGCCTCACATGGAGAAAACAAGATTGAGTCCACGATGTCATGTGGTCCTCTGAGGAGTGGGCCATGAGCAGAGCCAGAGTGAGCCCGAAGCACAGTCAGCTGTGCCCCCAGCTCCTGTCCCCAAGATCATTGCCTACTGAGTGACTTTTAAGTCAACTTAAGCTGCATGCAAAAACATACAACTTTTTATACCTGTCTTGAACTGTTCTTGAGTTTTTTCACCTCCCTTAATCTTCTACCCAGAGTGAAATCTAATCTGTTAACAGGATACTGGCCATTTGAACCCATTTATCATCACTCCTTCCATTCATTCCTCTCTGTGACACTCTCCTTTCTTTGAAAGACAGCAACATAATGCACAGTAGTAGAAATTATATGCTTGTTGTATGTCATCTGCAACCAGGAACGAGGATCCATCAGTTATTAACCAAGTGACTTTGGGAACGCCCTTAGCTTCTGCTTTCTTATATAGAAGGTATAATTAAATTTCTTATCTGATAAGAGTTGTAAAAGATTAGATGAGCTAAAAAAAATTGCTTCACACACAGCAGCAGCCAGAATATAATAGGCATCCAAAACACAGTGGTGGGTTGGAGCAATAGCACAGCGGGTAGGGCATTTGCCTTGCATGTGGCTGACCTGGGTTCAATTTCCAGCATCCCATATGGTCCTCTGAGCACCGCCAAGGGTGATTCCTGAGTGCAGGGCCAGGAATAACTCTTGTACATCACTGGCTGTTACCCAAAAAGCAAAAAAAAAAAAAAAAAAAAAAAAACAGTGGTTATTACTATTATTTTCTACTTTATTTTTTATTCACCAATGAAGACTGAAAAACCTCTGAAATGTTTATCTGGCCAACACTTCTAAGCTTGAAATTCTAATTTTCTTTGCAGCGAAATCATTTCTTTAAAATGATACACTCAATATTTTCCTGATGAGACACTCAGTATGTTACCTTTCCAGGCTCAATTCTGCCCAATTTCTAAATTTGGTCTCTATTATAGAATTCTCTAATTATATACTTTCCAGTGTCTTAAGGCTTTCTGATGATTGTTCTATGATTCTAATCCTGATCCTTATTACAAACACTTTAGGAAAAACAGATGTCACTGAAATTTCTCAACATAATTATAATATCTTTAAAACTCGAGACATTATGTGGCAATTTAAGGAAAATACAAAAAATGAATGTTTTAAAAAGTCACAAGAATTTCTTTAATGCCATTTCTGTATGTTACTATCAGATTCATTTATAATCTTTCCAGGTTCATAAATTCTTCCAATTCTGTTCCAATATGGTGTGCTCAGCTATTGTTCCTCTTTCTACATAATTAATTTTATTCTCTTCTTCCAGTTTCCCTCAGCCAATTAGTGGTTAAGATTCCTTTAGATCCATTTCCTCACTGGGTATGTGAGATTCTAAGAAATTTTCCAAGATACCTCTTGGGTAACCAACCAACCCTCTATATAATTCTATCCCTTTGGGTGTTCATCGAACCTATAAATAAGGAATCATCTTCCCCTGGTTCTAGTACATAATTTGACAAAATTGATAATATAGTTCATTCCATGGTTACATTAAGTTCATCAGGGAAAACTAGAGTTGAGACTTTTGTACTATTTTACATAATTTTTAAAAAATTTTATTTTATTGAATCACCAGGTGGAAAATTACAATGCTTTCAGGCTTAAGTCTTAGTCATAAAATGCTGAAACAACCATCCCTTCACCAGTGCCCATATGCCACCACCGAAGACAAAAAAAAAAAAAACAACCACACTACACCTCCCATCCCCCCCACCCCCGCACCCCCCCCCGCCTTGTAACTCATAAATTTCACTTTACTTTCTATTTACTTTGGTTACATTCAATATTTCAACACAAACCTCACCATTATTATTAGGAGTACCCCACTAGAGTCAGACCTGTTGTGAAGAGATATGAGGTTTTGTATTTCTGTACTTTAACAACTAAGTCCAGGGAGATTTCTTCCGGATCATTGCAAGCTGGTAAACCCCATCTGTGGTCGTCATAATATGGCGGTCCCCAAGCCCTTCATCCCCGGGAAGGGACAGGCGAGAGAGAGAGAGAAATACCTTTCCCCTCCTGGGCGGGCATGGGGTCGTGGTTTAGTTCTCTGTCTGGAGACAATCTGCAAGGAGCAGTCCATGTTGAAGTTGGTTCAGCTGGGTCTGGATTCACGCTCGTGCAGCTGTGGAGGAGCCGCACATGCGTGCGGCCCCAGGGGTCACATCTCTATTTTACATAATTTTTTAAAAATTGTAGTTTAAGACTCCTGAAATTCATATGAAACAATAAGCCTCCATGATTAGGTAAAGCAATCCTTGGAAAAAGAAAATGGGAGACATCACCTCCCCCAAACTCAAACTCTACTACAAAGTGGTAATAATTAAAACAGCGTGGTACTAGAACAAAGGCAGAGTCGCAGACCAATGGAACAGAGTGTAATATACTGACACCTTCTCAAATATATGATCATCTAATCTTTGATAAGGGAGCAAGAAATGTGAAGTGAAGCAAGGAAAGCCTCTTTAGCAAATGGTGCTGGCAAAACTGGACAGCTACATAACCAAAAAATGGGCTCAGATCTGTACCTAACACCATGTACAGAAAGAAGTCAGAACAAAATAGATTAAAGACCTCAACATCAGACCAGAATCCATAAGGTACATTGAAGACACAGTTGGCAAAACTCTCTATAACATTGAAGCTAAAGGTGGCATTCAAAGATGACACACCTCTGGCCAAGCAAGCCACAGAGATAAACAAATGGGACTGTCTTAAACTAACAAACTTCTGCACCTCAAAAGAAACAAGGACTAAAATACAAAGATAGTTTACAGAATGGGAAAGAACCCAATACCCATCCGATAAGGGGTTAATATCAAGGATATAGAAAGCACAGGTTGAACTCTACAAGAAGAAAACATCCAACCCCATCAGAAAATGGGGCGATGAAATGAACAGAAACTAGAAGATATCCAAATGGACAAAAGGCACATGAAAAAATTCTCATCACTAATCATCAGGGAGATGCAGATCAAAACGACAATGAGATATCATCTCACACCACAGAGACAGGCCCACATTCAAAAGAACAAAACCAACCGGTGTTGGCGCGATGTGGGGAGAAAAGGACTCTCCTTCACTGCTGGTGGGAATGTTGACTGGTTTAGCCCTTTTGGAAAACAGTATGGACGCTTCTTAAAAAATTAGAAATTGAATGTGTCTAGCACACATCCAAAAGAACAAAAGCATCCTCTGTTGGAGAGGATGTGGGGAGAAAGGGACCTTTCTACACTGCTGGTGGGAATGTCGACTCTTTCAGCCCTTTTGTAAAACAATATGGACGATTCTCAAAAAATTAGATATTGAGCTCCCATTTGACCCAGCAATACCACTGCTGGGAATATATCCCAGAGAGGCAAAAAAGCATAGTCGAAATGACATCTGCACTTATATGTTCATCGCAGCACTGTTTGCAATAGCCAGAATCTGGAAAAAACCCGAATGCCCTAGAATGGATGACTGGTTGAGGAAACTTTGGTACATCTATACAATGGAATACTATGCAGCTGTTAGAAAAAAGGAGATCATGAATTTTGTATATAAGTGGATCGGCATGGAAAGTTTCATGCTGAGTGAAATGAGTCAGAAAGAGAGAGACAGACATAGAAAGATTGCACTCATCTATGGTATATAGAATAACAGAGTGGGAGACTAACACCCAAGAATTGTAGAAATAAGTACCAGGAGATTGACTCCATGGTTTGGAGGCTGGCCTCACATTCTGGGGAAAGGGCAACTCAGAGAAGGGATCACCAACTATAATGTAGTCGAAGGCCATGTGGGGGAAGGGAGTTGCGGGCTGAATGAGGGCTAGAGACTGAGCACAATGGCCACTCAACACCTGTATTGCAAACCACAACAGCTAATTAGAGAGAGAGAACAGAAGGGAATGCCCTACCACAGTGGCAGGGTGGGGTGGGGAGAGATGGGTTTGGGGAGGGTGGGAGGGATGATGGGTTTACTGGTGGTGGAGAATGGGCACTGGTGAAGGGATGGGTTCTCGAGCCTTGTATGAGGGAAACATGAGCACAAAATTGTATAAATCTGTAACTGTACCCTCACAGTGATTCACTAATTAAAAATAAAAAAATAAAAAAATTTAAAAAACTATAAATTGAGCTCCCATTTGACACAGCAATACCACTTCTGGGAATATATCCAGGAGATGCAAAAAAATATAGTAAAAATGACATCTGCACTTGTATATTCACTGCTGCACTGTTTACAATAGCCAAAATCTGGGGAAAAAAGGAGTTCACAAGAACAGATGACTGGTTAAAGAAAATTTGGTACATCTACACAATGGGATACTATGCAGTTGTTAGGAAAGATGAAGTCATGATATTTGCGTATAAGTAGATCAACATGGAAAGTATCATGTTAAGTGAAATGAGTCAGAAAGAGAGGGATAAACATAGAAAGATTGCACTCAACTATGGAATATAAAGTAACAGAATAGGAGACTAACACCCAAGAACAGTAGAAATAAGGGCCAAGAGGTTTGCCCCATGGTCTGGAAGCCAGCCTCACATGCTGGGGGAAAGACAGCTCAGATAGAAAAGGGAACACCAAGTAAAGGGTGTTTGGAGGACCCACTTAGGTTGGGAGATGCATGCCTAATGTAGACTATAGATCAAACACAATGGCCGCTCAATGCCTCTATTGCAAACCACAACACCCAAAAGGAGAGAGAGAACAAAAGGGAATGCCCTTCCACAGAGGCAGGGGTGGTGGGGTGGTGAGAGGGATACTGGGATCATTGGTGGTGGAGAATGGGCACTGGTGGAGAAACGGATACTTGATCATTGTATGACTGAAATGTAAACACGAAAGTTTGTAAGTATGTAAATGTACCTCATGGTGATTCAATATTAAAAAATTTTTTTAAATATTAAAAATTATAGTTTAAGTAACATGTCTATAATGCTGTTAATACTTAGGGTTTTGATGTACAAAGTTACTGAACCTTGCCACTACAAACCTGCCCAAGGCCTTCCACCGCTGTCTCTGTGTCAGCACTAATCCACTTCTTTATAGCCTTCAACTTCGCTCCCACTACTTGATGATCTCGGGGTTATAATCCCAGACTAAAGATTTGTCATCGTTCTGTTCTGTGTATTCCCCTATTTATCTCTCTAGACACAGATGAATAAAATCATCTAGTATTTGTCCTTCTCACATTTCACTCAACATGTTACCCTCCAGTTTCATCCACATTGCAGCAAAAAGCACTATGTGAATTCATCTTTTCTTGGAGTTACATGGTATTTTATAATGTATATACATCACAGCTTCTTTATACATCTATCTGTCACTAGACATATGGGTTGTTTTCACATCCTTTCTACCATACTTAGCTCTATAATAGACACAGGTGTGTGTATATCTTTTCAAACCAATATTTTTGCATCAGAGATTAGAATGCCAAGAAAGGAAATTGCTGGGTCATATCAGAGCTCAATTTGTCCTTGAGGAATCTTCTTACGTTTTTTCATAGAGGATGAACCAAATAACCGGTATCATCAGCAGTGAATGAGGGTGCTTTTTTAACCATATCCAGTGAATAATGGTTGTTTATAGTCTTCTTGATTAATATCTTTTTGTACAGAAAGAAACTAAATAAATGCTTTTCTGTACAATTAATAAAAACATGTCTGTGCTTTCTCTTTTTCTGTTTTCATTCAACAATGATTTAAATTTTTGACAAAATGACCCATGATGATACAATATTGATCTATAAAAATATAATTAAAATGAACTTTTAAATAAGACCAGGGTAATTCATGTGAATTATTTTTTAAAGGGTATAGCCAACTATAGTATGATGTTCATACAAATAATTATATCATCTTAACAAATTGAATGGAAATGAAAATGTTATTGTGGTTGTGTTTCTGTCAATTTCTGATTATATTTTAATGAGGTTTGCCTAAAATATGCAGTGTTTTTTGTGTGTGTTTTCTTATGTGCTGGTATAGAATTAAAACTGGAAAGCTTTTCTTTCCTTAATAAGAGTTTTGGGTGGGGTGTGGGGAATGATATAGGAATACCCCTGAAGAATGCTTTCACTTTTGCTTGACCAAATTTTCAAACAAGGTGGGACAGACAACTGTATGCTTTATTTTTTTCTTGTTATTAAGCCTGGGAGTACCATAAGAGTATTGTGTTTCTGAAACATAAAGCCATGCATGATATCATTTCATTTCAGTTTTCCTGCAGTGATTTAATTTCTCACTCACAGAACTATATGAGATTTTTTTTTCATTTCACATACATGGAATCACTTTTAAGACATAATAGTCAATGCTCACAGAATAATTAGACTCCTCAGAGTTTCCTCACAGGGTCATACCTTTAAGTATATGCTGTCTCATGGTAATTAATGCCAATGGCCCTCAACATCTGTACTCTCCACGAATCTCTGGACAATATTTAGCTTTTGAATATGCCCTTGATACTCTCAATTGGCTTTGTCCTGTACATTTATCGATAATTCAACTTGAATTTTTCTATGATTATTGTATTTGCTATAAAAATATTATTTCATTTTTTAGTGATCTGGGATTCCCTCTAGGAAAGCAAAATATTGGAATCAAGAGAAAATAAACTGGGGGCTGCAGTGATAGCACAGCAGGTAGGGCATTTGCCTTACATGCAGCCAACCTGGGTTCGATTCCCAGCATTCCATATGGTCCCCTGAGCACCACCAGGAGTAATTCCTGAGTGCAGAGCCAGGAGTAACCCCTGTGCATCGCCGGGGTGATGCAAAAAAATAAAATAAAATAATATGAACTAAATTTGTAACAGTAAATTAACCCATAGAACCTGAACCTGTGAATCTTACAATAAAGTTTGAGTCTTTATATCATCTTATATGATGACCGCATGGATAGAATCAGAAGCAAGTGAAAAAAATCAAAATTCTCATAGAAAAAGTGTCAAACTGGCATGTATCCAAGTACCTACTGGGAAGGGATCAAAGACACATATGGTGAGTCTGAAACAATGATGCCCTCAAACTTTGGCGAGTATCACAAGAGTAATGTACTCCAGCCTTAACAATAAAAAGAGAGAATAAAAACAACTTGGTTACCAATACTGGATGATACCTAAGGGGAAGCAAAGCTTTCATCATCTCATTTTTATTGCAGAAAAATTTAGATAACTTCTCACATATGTTGTGTCTGGCTGATTTAAACTGATGGGATGGATAACCAAGTGTTTAAAAACATTCTTGGCATTTGGTCACAAAAATAAAAGTTCTATTAACAATAGCATTGTTCTGCAATAGAGCATTCTTTTGAAAGTAAGTAATAAGATCTCTTTTAGCAGGAAAACACCCCACCCCAGGTGATGGATACCTGGCACTAGATACAGAAATCAAGCAAAGCTGCAAACCATATTTATCCAGATGTAGGAGTCTGGATCACAAGGATCCAAAAACATTAGGATAAAAAAACATTAGCTTTGCCAACTATATTGTAAAATAAAAATATACACATGGACTATTCCTTAACTGTTATTAGTTCACTAGATTCTCAGTGCATATAATTTTTGCCAATGAATATAAAATTCTCTTTTTATTCCATTACATAAAAATTCCAACTCTATTTGAAAAATACTGTTATGAAGCAGTCGATATATTTTAACAGTTTTTAGTAAATGCAATCACTGTCACTGTCATCCCATTGCTCATCAGTTTGCTCAAGTGGACACCAGTAAGGTCTCCATTGTGAGACTTGTTACTGTTATTGGCATATTAAATATTCCATAGGGAGCTTGCCAGGTTCTGCCATGCAGTAAATGCAATATTGACAAAAATTTGGTTAAATTTTCTCCACTGTATCATTTGACTATGTCAAGTACTATTAAAAATCAAAACAATGTCTTTACAAACAAAAAGCACAGATTTTTGTTTTGCACATAATAGGTATTCAACAAATCATACAGTTCAATCCATTGTTAAAAATAGACATGTGACATTGCCCCAATTGGAAATTGTCTATAAATTCCATTTCAATGACTTCTATAGAGCATAAATTTAGTCTACTCAAGAGATTTTAAAATTAAATTCTCAATTCCTAATAAGAAAAAATACATATCAAACAGTATACAAGGGGCTGGAGCTATAGCACAGCAGGTAGGGCCTTTGCCTTGCACGTGGCTGACCCAGGTTTGATTCCCAGCATCCCACAGGGTCCCCTAAGTACCGCCAGGAGTAATTCCTAAGTGCCTGAGCCAGGAGTAACCCCTGAGTATTGCTGGGTGTGACCCAAAAAGCAAAAGAGAAAGAAGAAAGAAAGAAGGAAAAAAAGGAAGAAAGAAAGAAAGAAAGAAAGAAAGAAAGAAAGAAAGAAAGAAAGAAAGAAAGAAAGAAAGAAAGAAAGAAAGAGAGAAAGAAAGAGAGAAAGAAAGAGAGAAAAAAGAAAGAGAGAGAGAAAGAAAGAAAGAAAGAAAGAAAGAAAGAAAGAAAGAAAGAAAGAAAGAAAGAAAGAAAGAAAGAAAGAAAGAAAGAAAGAAAGAAAGAAAGAAAGAAAGAAAGGAGAGAAAGAGAGAAACAGAGAAAGAGAGAGACAGAGAAAGAGAGAGAGAAAGAAAGAGAGAAAAAAGAAAGAAAGAGAGAGAGAAAGAAAGAGAGAGAAAAAGAAAAGAGAGTAAAAAAGAAAGAGAAAGAAACAGAGAAAGAGAGAAACAGAGAAAGAAAGAAACAGAGAAAGAAAGAGAGAAACAGAGAAAGAAAGAAAGAAAGAAAGAAAGAAAGAAAGAAAGAAAGAAAGAAAGAAAGAAAGAAAGAAAGAAAGAAAGAAAGAAAGAAAGAAAGAAAGAAAGAGAGAGAGAGAGAGAAAGAAGCAGTATACAAAACCTTCTTAACTTTAAGGATATCCCAATTTAGTAGTGACATCTGAAGAGACTCAAATTCAGATATTTAAAAACATGCACATATGACATATGTCATGTATGTATGCCATGGGACAGATGGTTTCGAAAAACGCATGATTAAGCTGCAAAACCACAAGAACTTGGGAAAACATATGTTATAGCAACATTGACATATTCACCAAAAGTTTATTGATTCATTAGATAAATATAGGAATTATATGTGTGTGGGAAAAATAGTGAAGAAGGCAGTCTTTATCTGCAGCAACACAAATAATAAAATAAAAATTTTCTAATTTAGTAATGAAGAATATGGCTATTCAAATATCTACACCCAGCACTGTTAAGTGCCAGTGATAAGTTCAGAACTATAGGAATAAGAGGAATAAGATATACATTCAACAACAAAAAAGGCATGTCAGAAAAGAACCATATTCATTTTAGAGAGTTGGACAGACAAAACGAATTCTGAGATATTTAAGGAACGGGAAAGGGGAGATAAAGGGATATGATTACAGGTTGCATTGTAGCCAAGAAAGAACTATCAAGAAATGTAGAACTTTTTATATCAAAGTATGCATAAAAGACCCACCTTTAATGATATTTTACTTGCATGATTACTTTCTTTGATTATTGTAAATAAAATGATCATTTCCAATTTTGCAACAAATAACCAGAGGTATTCCAAAGACTAATTTGAAATTAGTAGTTGCTGGATATTAATCTGTAATTCCTGGCTATTTTAACTAGGTGTATGTATTATTCTCTATTTAAAAAAAGAAAAAAGCAAACAAAAAACTTGCTTGAGGCTCAGATATCTGAACTATATCAAAATAAAGGAGAAATGTAGAAATGAATGAAAATGCGTTTGCCAGAGCCTTATGCTCATTTCATTTCATTTTTTTAATTTGTTTTGCTTGTTGTTTTTGTTTGAGGATCACACCTGGCAATGTATGGTACCACTCCTGGTGGTACTCAGGGAACCATATGCGGTACCAGGGAGCAAATCTGAGTTGGCATGTGGAGGGCAAGCACCACACCAGCTGTGTTACTACTCCAGCTCTTCATCTCATTACTTTTTAAAAATAAAAAAAGGCTTTTTTTCACTCAAATTTTTGAGCAATAATAAAACATGCGCATACACACAGTTATTTCTTCCTCATAATATCGTTTAGAAAAACAAACTCACTCAAAAAAGTTCAAATGTCTCCAAAAGAATTTCTTTAGAGCTAGAACTTGAACTTCATTGTCTGACTATACATTCCATAAGATTTCTACAATATATGACTGAACCAGATATGTTACAAGTGTAAAATCAATGGCATGTTCAGGTTTTACATTAAAAATATAGTCCATGGGGACAATATAGTTATGCTCTTAATTTCAGAAGCTTTATATACTCTAGCTTACTCAAAGTCTAATTCTCTGAGTTTGAAAGAAACTTTGCAGTGGAAAACTTCAAGTTAATAATAATGTGTGGTGATACTTCTGATAAACCAGTTAAACCATGAATTTATTATTCCAATTTTATCAAAACATCTATGAATTTGATAAGAATATGATTTTTAAGACTCCCAGTAACTTTTCTTTTTTCTCTTTCTGTGTTCTGACATTCTCATGTTTATAATCTATATTTCCCTTGAAAAGAATTGGTTTTTTTTTTTAACTAATGAAAACTACCACTTAAGGAAAAATTTTTGTCATGGAAATTAGTTCCTTGCCAACCAATCAACCCCAAGTTTTCCTGAAAGTATAATTTTCCTAAGGATTTATAAATTGATTGTAGAATCAAGTCTCTTTCAAGATTATTACCACTCCCAGAAGTCTTAGTTAAAACTTGTAAGGATAGGGGCCACGATAGTAAGTAAGCAGTGTGCTAGCCTTGTGAAAGTCTCACCTGGGATTCAATCCCCTGCACCCATGTGGTCCCCTGAGTCAGGCCAATAGTCATCCCTGAGGACTGAGCCAGGAGTAAGCCATTATCTCTGCCAGGTATGCCCCTAAATCACAAAAAAAAAATTGGAGAAAAAATTCCTAAGGACATTTTAATCACTGTCATTACTTGACATGCTGTATTTTTTAATTTCCAAGTTCCCACTTAATTCACAAACAAAAATTCATCAATGCAGAATCAACAATTTTTTAGGGCAAAAATGATTAACTATTGTGTAAGGCAATGCTAATTTTTATTACTTTTCATAAACACAACATGACATTTGAGGAACTTTTCACTCTTGTGCTGAGTTTGAAATTAATAAAAAAGTTAAAACTCTGTATCTAAGACCTAGGAAATGGAGTTGAGGGTCAGGAACAGAAGCCCTAAAGTCATGTTCTGAAGATTCCATTCTTTCTACACAATTTTTGTTTCTCTAATGCTGTTTTTTTCTTTTGGGAAGGGAAAGTGGGAGAGTTGTTCAGATCATACTTGGCAGTATGCAGCGCTTACTCCTGACTCTGTTCTCTGGTGTAGTTCCTGGCTCTGTTCAATGGTACATAACCAGAATCGGCTACAAGTATGGCAAGTACCTATCTGCTCTACAGCATCTTGGTCCCCATCTCCTGTACCTCCTGTTTATCTTTTATCCTCTATATAGGAAGGACATACTTGTTATTTTACTGTTCCCTAAATAACTTTTCCCTACCCCATAGTTACACATCCATGGAGATATCTGACTCTCGATAATTTATCATTTGTTTTAACACAAACTTAGATCTAGAGATCACAAATTAAGATTAACCATGCTTATTTGCAACATTTTGAAAATTTTATTGGCCTCTAAACTTTATCTTTAACAGCAGAATAAATCAGATTTTACAACTTATGTCATATTGGTATTGTAGGTCTGATTACTCTTTGTTGTGGGGACTGTCCTGTGAATTCTGAAAAGAATTGCTGGCCTGTATCCAGCACATGTCACTAGCCCCCTCCAAATCGTGACAACCAAAATTATCTCCAGGCACTAACAAAAGCCCCTGAGAGGTTGAGAAGCACAGCTGGCTGAGAATCTTTAGTGCTAGGGCAGACGGGAGAGGAGGGTAACACAATACAGAGCAAATCAAGGTGTGTTAGGAAGGATTCGAATAGGTTAGGTGAACATTCACAGGAAAGGGGCTAAGTCCCACTTGGCACATGCAACAATTTAAGCCCCGAGAACTTAACTAAATCACTTATCCTTGCAGAGCTAGTCACAAAGACAGCAGGAGCCCAGGGCCAAGGCCAAGGCCTTAGACTACATTCTGAACTGTCAGGGAGCAGCTGCTTTGCTGAAATAACATGAAGCAAGACTGAAATTCATCAAAAGCAAGGAGCATTTTTGGTTCAAATTTTTTTCCATGATTTTAAACACTGAAATCTTGGAAAACAGATTATCTACACTTCAAAATCTTGCCAGAGAAATAGGTTTCCTTATTTCCTTAACAGTTCATTAAACTAAATGCTAAAACTCCATCATTAGTGACAGATTTCCGACCAGATGCTTATTTTAATTTTAATATAATGAAAATTTTATTTATTTGTATTTATAATATGGGGCTGGAGCGATAGCACAGCGGTAGTGTGTTTGCCCTGCACTCAGTCGACCTGGGTTCGATTCCTCTGCCCCTCTCGGAGAGCCTGGCAAGCTACTGACAGTATCTCACCCACACGGCAGAGTCTGGCAAGCTATCCGAGGCATATTCAATATGCCAAAAACAGTAACGACAAGTCTCAGAATGGAAACGTTACTGGTGCCCGCTCGAGCAAATAGATGACCAATAGGATGACAGTGACAGTGATTTATAATGTAACATGCATCACAACATAATTTTCAGGTGTGCATTATTGAAAAATAATCCATATAAAACTTAATTTAAGGGCTGGAGCGATAGTACAGTGGGGAAGGCGTTTGCTTTGCATGAAGCTGACCCAGATTCGATCCCCAGCAACCCATATAGTCCCCCAAGCACCTCCAGGAGTAATTCCTGAGTGCAGAGCCTGAAGGAACCCCTGAGCATCACTGGGTGTCACCCCCCAAAAAAGAAAAAACAAACAAAAACCAAAAAAAAATTTTTAAACTTACATTAAGGTTACTACTAAAAGTCCGGGTTTTCTTCATTCTTGCCCACTTTGTCCCTATGTACCCAGCCTTTTCCTCTTTTACTTCTGTTAGTCATTAATTAGCCCAGGTTGAAATTTAACACCCATATCAATGAGTTTGATTTCTGAGATTATATCCTGACAAAACCACAGTCAAGAGTATGAGCTCATGAATATCATCAGTGCACCATCTGAATTATTTTATTATTTCATAAGCATCTTTAAAATATTAAGAACATTTACATTTATTGGCTTTCATTAGTTCTATAGAGTACATTTAAATGAGTTTGCCCTCCCTGTATATATTTTTCAATATTCTTACAAATAATAGCCACAATAATTTATATTTCATTTCCATATAGTCTTCATCTCAATTGTGAACAGACATATTTTCATATAAAATAAAAACTCTCACTCTCTCCACCGAGATGTGACCCGAGCGGCTGCAATGTGTGGCCTCTCAGTTGCTCCATGATCCCGCAGGCCACCTACCTACTTTTGGCACCAGCAGCTTCTTGCAGAAATGTCTCTAGACTGTGAACTAAGCCATGGCCCCATGCTGCCCCAGGAGGGGAAAGGTTTTTCTCTATCGGCTTTCCCTTTGGGGGAGAGGGGGTGTCGTAGCGACCGCCATCTTATAAGGACCACTAAAGAGAGGTAAGAGTTTGCAATGATGCAATTTCTGGCATAAATTTCCCTGGACTTAGTAAAATACTAAAATACAGAAATCCAAAGCCTTGTATCTCCTCATTCTCAGCAATGGAAAACAAATTATCAAATGCTTCCTTTTCAGCAGGTCTGATTTTGGGGAAGAAACTCTAAACAATAATAGTGAGTTTTTTGTTGAAATATTGAATGTAATCAAAGTAAAGAGAAAGTAAAATGAAAATTATCAGCTGCACAGGCAGGGGGCATGGGGTTGGATGGGAGGTATACTGGGGTTCTTGAAGGTGGAACATGTGCACTGGTGAAGGGATGGGTGTTCGATCATTGTATAACTGATACTTAAGCATGAAAACTTTGTAACTTTCCACATGGTGATTCAATAAAAAATTAAAATAAAAACTCTCATAGAGTATAACTTATAAAGGTCCGTAAATACTTTATCTCTAGGAAATGTTATTTTTGGCTTACTTTAAAATCTTGTTTCAAGTAGGATAGGCTGATTATAAAATTTTAAAAGGAATATAGTCTAATAAAATATCACTTACATCACTTGTCATCCTATTGCTCATTGATTTGCTTGAGCGGGTTCCAGTAACATCTCCATTCATCCCTGTCAGGTGCCAGTGTACCCAATGGCATCTGTTCCTCCAGAAACACGAAGAGCCTGAAACCATTCATTCGGAGTCTTGATGAAGAAGTCCGACCATCTCATAGGTGGGTGGCCAGGCGTTCTTTTGACATTCTGTGGAATCCAGTCAATAACGGCTGTAGCCCAGTGATTGTCTTCAAATCACATTATGTGTCTGGCCCAACTGTTTTTTGATGCCTTGGCAAACGAGGCAGCATCCCTGAGCCTTGTTCCAAGATGGAGGTCGGAACTCCGGATTCCTTCTCTCACTTGAGTGAAATGTGATACTCCAAGCGTAGCTCTTTCAATTCCTCTTTGGGAGACCCAAATAGTGTTCTCATCCTGTTTTCACATGGCCCAGGTCTCTGAGGCGTATGTTAGTGCAGGAATAACAGTAGAGTCAAAAAGATGTGCCTGGAGCCAGAGGGCATCTAAAATATCGGAGATATATATATGTATATATATATACATATACACATATATGTATAATCTTATTTCAAGTTAACTGAGAAATTTGATTAAAATAATAAGAAGAACCTATGCGAAGTCATGCATATTAATGAATTTCTTCATGTATCACCTTGTTTAATTCTCTAGCAAGCCCTTCAGTTGGTAACTTTAGTTCCCATTTTGGAAATAAAGAACCAGAACCAGAAAGATTAACCAACTTGACAAAGTCATAAAACTAGCAAATGACGAAGATGGTTTATAAGCCCAAGCATTTTGGCATTAACATTGAGCTGTTATCATTTGCACCTATAGTTCTCTTATGGTGGGAGAATTCTCATCATATATCATAATCATCCTGTCAGTAGCTAGAAATAATTCAATCTTATACTAATTCAGTAATGACATTGCATCCTAAATATTGTTCAATCAATAAAACATTTGGCAGTAAAAAGTAAACCTATGAAAAAAATTAAAAGTTAATGATTCTAAATGATCGCTTAGTGCATTTGTTTTCCTTCCCTGCCTCCACTCGCTCGGGTATCTGGGCTCCTCAGCTGTCCATCCCCTGCTCGGCGAGACCAAGGCCCCAGGCTGCTTAGTTCACTTCTGGGTCAGACTTGTCCAAAGAGCCTGTACAGACCAAAATTTCTTGAATTCCTCATTTTAACAATGACTTTTGTTTAATAACTGCATTTAAATTAGCCAGAATGGCTCCATTTAACCGGAATGCTCTATTTCTAGCTCCTGGCATAATCTTATCTTTTAGTGTGTGAGATGTTTATTCCCAGAATGGAGTTCTCACTTTAACATGTGGTTGAATCTGCAAGATGACCAGCAACAGGCCCCTTTATTTGATCTTTTCCAGATGCAACATAGCAATTATCTCCCTTGCAAGGACAGCATGCAGGGTGCCAGTTGAGAAAATAAAATGTGCTTTTTGAGAAGCATATTTAAGTCTCTCTAGTCTAGAACAGTGATGACGGGGGAAATATACTCTGAAGTGCTTGCTGGCCCTTGGTCTACCAGTAAAGGGCCCCATTACCCCATGACCCCTTCTTGGTCTCTACGATGCTTGAAACTATCAGGAGACCAGTTCTCTGAGTCAGAAGGAAAGACTTAGACTAGAGACTAAAAATACACAAATTACACAGGGGCAAGAGGTGGGCAGCACTGCTACAAAGACCAGAAAACACTGAAAACTCTAAAGGTATACTTTTTAAAATGCTTTGTACTACATGAATTTACAATTGCTTCTTGGATTTTCATTTACCTAAACATTTTCTAGTTTATAAGAAAATATTTCAATAAAATTGTGATAAAATTTGTAAAATAAAAATGGCATGATAAGATAGAAACATACATTTAAAAAAAAGTTCTATAGGCTGGTGATATAGCTCAAATAATGAAACACATACTTAGCAGCTGCAAGGTCTTCAGTTTGCTCCCAAGCTCAGCCCTGAGTGGGAGTGCCCCACTCCGGCAGAAGCGAAGTCCTGAGTGTCTCTGCCAGTTAGTTGCACTGGGTCTAGCTGTGCCTGTAGAGGGGCCTAAGAGGAATCCAAACAGTAGGGCCTATATTTTCATTTCACAAAAAATGTTCATAATGCATTTGTTACTGGAACAAATACATTTCCATATTTACTCTCTATTCAGGTTTGGGCTTATGATATGAAAATCAGAAAATATAAACCTATAACAGAACCTATAACATAAAATATAAACCTATAACATAACCATTTAAAAAAACACCAATAAAACATAACTGCAGAGCTGGAAGATTTATTGTTCTTGAAACATAGCTTTTTATTGATGAATGTGACTTACTCTAAGTATCTCCTGCTTAGTCACAAACACAAAAAAATCTTTTTTTGATGAGAGAGGAGGATCTATGTGTGTGTGTGTGTGTGTGTGTGTGTGTGTGTGTGTGTGTGTGTGTGTGTGTGCGCGCGCAGTAGGGCCAATAGAGATAGCAAAGAAAGGCCTGGCCTTTTTTCATGTTCATGCCAGAAAGAAGAGAATTCCTAAATAAAGCTTGTTAGTATTGCATTGCACAGAATATAATATTCAAGCTATTTGACTGTAGGATAACATGGGGTTTGTCCTTTTAGCCTTGCTGCAGGGAACTTAGTTTACCTTAAAGCAATGTCCTTTCTGTATGGACACAGGAAGACAGTTAATAGTATGCTTTGTAACTTGGGAGCTGATTGACTCCAATAATATTTACTCTCAGGCATCTGCTTTCTCAACTCAGTTGCCCTTAATTCCTAGCACCCCAAAAGCCTGGTCCCAACGAGGGACAGAATGGACCCAGGGCAAGCTGTGAGCTACCCTGGCATCGAAATGGGCCAGGCCAAAGCGCCACAATACTCAACTACAAGTTGAGAGCATGGTCATAAACAAATGCTGTCATGATCCAAAAGTAAGTGAAAACCTGCTGAGGAAGGAAGAAAGCGACACACCCTTGTTTGGATCCCACCCTTGAGCGTGGATCTCCTAGTAACCTGGAGTAATCTTATTCGATGAGATTTTGTTAATCTCCTGTGTAAATGGTTTTACACCTCTTTGTTGATTTGTTAATGTTCAACCCACCTTGGTGTCACCACTCTATGTAATTGCTATATAAACTAAGACTGTGAGGGGAGAAAGGGCAGATGCAAGAGAGAAGCAAGGAGAAGTGGCAGAAGTGAAGAGAAGACACAGAGGCAAGACAGAAGACACAGGAGAAGACACAGAAGCAAGAGAGAAGACACAGAAGCAGAGACAGAGAGAGGTCAGAAGAGACCAGAGGAGAGACTACAGAGACAGAGACAGAGATAGACAGACAGAAGAGAGCTCAGCGGCATACACAGAAGCAGAGCACAAGGAGGAGCCATCCCTATCCAGTCCATACACAGCGGCTTGAGAGCACCGAACGCAAGCAGTGAGAGAGAGCACTGTCCCGAGAGCCTGTGAGCAACACAACACACATCACATTGCACCCTCCCTCGAGCATGCACGTTTTTGTATTTTTTTTACAAAAAAATCTGATTTTGCTTATTATCTGATCCTTGGGATCAAAGTAATGCTATTCAAGGAAAAGAACTGAATTTATTTTGAACTGTCATATTTTCAACTCAAAATTATACTCAAATTATATTGAAGATATAATCTCTTTTATTGTGATGAGATTTTGGTGTATCAGTATAGTAAATATAGGAATAGTTGCATAGTAAAAGCATGTGTGTATCATAAATTAACCTATAACAATAGTAAAGCCAACAGAAATTAATATACAATGTCAAAGTACAATTAGAAACGCACATCACTAAACCACAATAATTTTGTAATGAATTATTCCTGCTGAAAAAAAATAAGAGAGATCCAGGGTACATCTCGTTGGCTCAGAAACCTGGGCTGGCTTGAATATGATGAGACAATGTGTGTGTCTGGCAGGAAAGGGGTGGATGCTCCAGTGGCCACCAGAAGAAGGAACTGTGAACACATCACCAGGAGGATGTGTTAATGCCACGACTAGACTGCATAAGCTCCACAAGGACAAGAGCATGAACTTCAGAGAACACACATGCACCCCAACTAAAGCCGCTCAACACTGAGGGGGAAGCACTTGGGCTGTGTGAACATGTCCACATAAGCAGCACAGTCAGGCTTGTGCATGACCATGGGTCACTGCTGCAGAAGAGTGACCGGCAGGACCTGAGAGACGGTGCAAAGACTAAAGCCCTTGCTTTCTTGCGTGAGGCAGAGCCAGGTTCAGTTCCTGGCACACATATACTCTTCTGAGCACTGTCAGGACAGATTGATCCTTGATCAAAATAAATGAGATGAGATTGAAAAAGGCTATGTGGCTTTGGATCTGATTAGCTTCTTGAGCCAGCTTTCTAGAACTCAACTGCCCTTTCTGAGAAATTCGTGGACGTGGCAATGCTATGTGTTCAGGTCAGCAGATTCAGATCCACTGCTAGACAGAAATGAAGAAACAACTCTGCAGCCGGGGTACAAAGTGACAGCCACTCTAAGTCATCCTTCTGGGTTTGTAGATATAAGACAAGGAATATTTGTCCCTTCAACCCAGCACCAACTTCCAAAGTCCTGACCTTCAGGGTATATAAACTAAATAGCAGTTGTTTATAACTTAAGTATAAGGCAATTTGTTATATAGTAATAGTAGTTGAGCATTTATTAAGTGTAATTTTACCTAAAAGTTATCAGATCAGAACTCTTAAAATAGTTCAAAACTTTCCGGGGGGCTGAGGAGAGGGCTGGAGTGATAGCACAGAGAGTAGGGTGTTTGCCTGACATGCAGCCGACTCGAGTTTGATTCCCAGCATTCCATATGGTCCCCTGAGCACCACCAGGAGTAATTCCTGAGTGCCTGAGCCAGGAATAACCCCTGAGTATCTCTGGGTGTGACCTAAAAAGCAAAAAAAAAATGTCCCTGGGAAACAATGAATAAAAACACAGTGAAACTGAAGAAATATACAAAATTACATTTTAAAATATTCTCAAATAGGTATTCTCATGTATGTAAATTACATACATAAAAATGAAACATTTTTCTTTCAAATCTGATACCAACAGTGAGTTTATAAAGTATATATGAACATATATACTAGATGCTCAATTTTGTATTAAACTACTGTTTGCCAAAGTTAGCCATTTTCATTTAAAACATTTTTACAATTCTAATTGCTTTATAGATACTAAAAATCAGTAAAAGATAATATTATACACCCATATTAACACTAGCTGCTAATTATTAACATGGGGAAATATACACAGAGTAGCACTGTAGCACTGTCATCCCGTTGTTCATCAATTTGCTCAAGCGGGCACCAGTAACGTCTCCATTGTGAGACTTGTTGTTACTGTTTTTGTTATATTGAATATGCCACGGGTAGCTTGCCAAGCTCTGCCGTGTGGGCGGGATACTCTCGATAGCTTGCTGGGCTCTCTGAGAGGGACGAAGGAATCGAACCCAGGTCGGCCATGTGTAAGGCCCTACCGGCTGTGCTATTTCTCCAGCCCATATGCAGAATAAAAAAAAATTAAATAATTTTACATATAAATAGTAAAAAATTATGAGAGAAATTAAATTATTCTTAGTCAGGAACCAATTCTGAATATCACTTGCTTTATCACAATTCATTGGGGTTTTAGCTAAAGGTCAATTTGTAGCACTATATGCTATGAATAATGCAGATTGTTTCTTGGAGCTAACATAATGAAGTGAAACAAACTATTGTGATTTCTAGCTTTTATTATATATGCCATTTCAATAAACTTTCAATAAACTTAACAGTGCTTAATAAATTTGAAAAAAGTTGGTATGCTATACAACTAAATTTCTAAATATAGTCCTTTGATAGACATTACTAAGTAGAAAAACATGTTAAAATAGATGGTTAACTAAACAATGCTACTATTTTCTATCTATGAGACATAGAATCTTTTATTACAAAGTTCTTATATAAAAATTGGTCCCAGATTTTCAGAACTGTGATTGAAAAAGATACAAAAGTTGTTAAGATGAAATTGAAATATAAGAGATATTAAGATGTTGTAAATATAACAGATTGCAAAAGCTTAGAGCTCGTGACGACTCAGACTTGCATGTCTGGATTCTATGGAATACAAACAAAACAACAAAAACCAATAACCCCAAATTCTGTAATTTTTTTTTATTATCTTTGAGGAGTGATAGGCAAAAACTACCAATGACAATGATAAAGTGAAATAATTAATTCCAAAACTAAGAGCCTAAGTATTAACTGCTGGAAAGTAAAATTCTAGTTGAAATTACAAATGGGACAGTTTGCGCATACAGAAAATAAAAATGTTAATATTTATGGACCGCACAAATCAACATAAGTAAGCCTTTGTATACAAAATTCAGTTGTATTTTTGACAGAAGCCTTTATTTTAGACAGATATATCGCCTTCTTAAGACAAAACTCAGAAAGGAATATGGAAACTATAAAGAAATGTTTGGGAAAATGCACTGTTTGAAGGAAAAATTAGACTGATTTTATGTGACCACAAGATTTAAATTTTAGGGCGTTTGCCTTGCACGCAGCCAACCCGGGTTCGATTCCTCCACCCTTCTCTGAGAGCCCGGCAAGCTACCCAGAGTATCTTGCACGCAAGGCAGAGCCTGGCAAGCTACCCGTGGCATATTCGATATGCCAAAAATGGTAACAACAAGTCTCACAATGGAGATGTTACTGGTGCCCGCTTGAGCAAATTGATGAGCAACGGGATGACAGTGATACAGTGACAGTGATCAATGGTTAAAATCGTGTTCAGTAAAATAAATAATGTTTCCCACAATAAAAATAGTCTTATGTTATCTAATATATAAGGCTGTCAGTACAGAATATGTTAAAATTCAGGGTTTAAAGAATACTCCAAAGCAAAATCTAAAACAAAACCCTTATTTCACTGTAGAAGGCTCTATCATCTACCGATTGATATCAGGGTTGCTAAGCATCCATGTTGTACAGAATATGCTTCCAATTTAGCATCCCCCCTCCTGTATCTTTTATTGATGTTGATTATATAGATGCTCTAATTGATTTTCATTCTATTTTTGTGGAATAAAATAAAATATGAAAGAGGAGTTTCTTATCACAGTGATTAGTTCTCAAGTTACTTAAATTATAGTATAGCAGAAAGCCATGCCATGACAAAGAGATATCTGGATACTTCTTTATGTTTTCTTCTGAGTTTGGACAAAGGAAGATCAAGGGGGCGGTGGGGGAAGGAATCTAAAGTTTAAAGGACTAATCTTATATATAAAGAAGAGAAAGGAAAAGGCTTGGCTTTGAACCAGAATTTTAAAAAGCTAACTAATAACTGCCTTTACTTAAAGATGCCTTCAAATATTCATATACACTGAAATACACAGTCATTAGCAGCCAGGTCAATGACTCAAAGTCATCAAATCAGTAACAACCTTACTCCTGGGACCCACACTTACATATTCTATCTGATAGTCCATGAAACACATAAACACCTCTGAGTTCATTTATCCCTAATATCAGGCCTTTCAAACCTTTAAGACAAACTTTGCAGTAAGTCATATACTGAAATACAAATCTATATCTATTACAGACAAAAGAAAAGTTTACCTTTTTTGTATGTTATCAAAATTATTTGTTGCCAGTTTTTTAAATTTTTTTGTGGTTAATTCTAAGTTTGTACCTATGAAATGATAGACATTGGTAAGGCAGGTTAATTAACAAAAACTCTTTTCAAGTTTTTCGGTAGTTTGTGTGTTTAATTCGATGAGTACTCTGCCAGACGCAGAATCTCCTATCCCCGCACCAGGCTGTCTTCACCAGGGCCCCTTGGAGGGGGTGGTTTGACTTTCCCTCCCCATCTCGGCAGCCAAAAACCTTCAGAACCCAGACACAGCCATGCTCAAGGCCACTGTCCACACGCTCAGGTGAGCCTCACGCATGAAGGAACCAGCAGAGGAACCCAGGTATGCGGGACCCAGGGCTGAGATCTCCAGGCCTGCTCAGTTTGGGACTGGGCCTCCCCCACCCAGATCTCTTATTTTCCAGTAATGTGGCAGCCACACCCACAAACCTCGCCCCCCTCCACCCGATCATGTAATCCCATCAACAGTCAAGATCCAGAGACTATAAAACAAAGCTCCTGGAAGCACGCAGACACAAATGTAGCTGCATGATCTCTTATAGTCTAGCGCACTGATGTACCTAAAGCAGTACACGTGTTTGATTTTAGCATAATTGCTTGTATTCTTTTATATACATTCTCTGTCCCTCTCGGAGAGCCTGGCAAGCTACTGAGAGTATGCTGCCCACAGAGCCTGGCTAGCTCCCCATAATGTATTCTATATGCCAAAAACAGTAACAATAATGGGTCTCATTCCCCTGACCCTGAAAGGGCTTCCAATATGGCACCATTGGGAAAGATGAATAAGGAGAGGCTGCTAAAATCTCAGGGCTGGGACAAATGGAGACATTACTGGCGTCCACTCAAGCAAATCAATGAATAATGGGATGACAGTGGTACAGTGATAGTATTCTGCTTAAAAAATCTTTTCATTGAAGATCAGTGATTATTGTTAATGATGCTTTCCTATGTATATGATTCTGACACCATAACCATCACCAGTGTACCGCCTCCCACCTCCAAGAATGCAATGCTGTTCCCTTACAAACTCCCTCCCCCCCCCCCCAGAAAAAACCTCTCAGTTGTGTGAATTAGTTCTCTCACTGTGTTGCCTTTGGACCTTTGAGATGTCTTGCTGGGTATCTGTAAGTCTTACATGAGTGAGATCATTCTGTATCTACCCATTTCCTGCTAACTTATTGCATTGAGGGCACCCTCAAGTTCCATCCATGTCATGGCAAATAGCATGAATTTGTTCTTTCTTTGAGTTGCATAGTATTCCATTTTGTATGTACATAACAACTTCTCACTCTTTTTATCTGTAGTTGGTCATTTGGGTGGCTATTTTTTCATGCACAATCATTTGTTTTTTTTCATACACAATTATGTATTTTTTAATTGTGCATATCTGTACAATGAAATGGAAAATTTTGGTAAAAATTGTGCATATATATAATTATAGTGGAAAATTTTGGTACAAAATTCCTTAATTTTGGACATTTTGCTAAATAAAGTAAAGAATAAATAAAACATTGAACTATAAAAATATTTTTTTTCAGTTAAATGTAAAGCTAATTAAAAAATCCTGTACAAAACTGTATTTTGGGCTTTTACTAGTTCCATGAAATAAGATGATTATAAACTAATTTGAAATCAAATTACAAACACTTTATGGAGGTAAATTCAGATAAAGAAAAAATGATTATTAATAGATTCCAGTGAATATATTCTTTAGACTTTCTGTACAAATGACTGATGCGTTACTACTAGAAGTCATTTTTAATTCTAAGACCCTGAGCAAATTTTCAAGTGCTAGGTCAAAATTTTGTATGTTTTTACATTATGAATTCCACTAATTAAAACTATGAAAAAAGAAATAAAAACAATGTTTCAAATATAAAAATTCAAACAATTAGAGATATTAATGTCTCACTTTATTGCAACATAAACCATTTATGCCAGTAATCACTGAAACATTTCCCTTTGTTTATGCAGCAGTGTTTATGTCAAAAAGATTTGTTTAGAATATTTGAGAAATACTAGAATACTTTGCAGAGACTCATTAATTTAGCAGTTAATGAGAAAAAAATGTCATGACTTCAGTGACAATAATAGCTGGTGAATATTTGCGTAACGGTAAATAGAGTGTTTATTTGAAATTGAGGCAAACATGGGTGATTTTACTAAAGCTGTTGGCTGTTCTGTTCATATTATAACATTGCTCCACAGTCCTGATTGAATACTTTCCTATTATTCTTAAAGTATTTGTTATAGAATCACTCTTCAGCATTTTTATGTTCAATTGAAGGATTAAGCATTTTTGTGATTGCATTGAAATTCAGCACACTTTTATTCTCCCACATTCAAAAGCTCAGGGGCTCTTTTTAACAAGTCTAGTGAGTGAATCTTCAGTTTATTTGAAATGGAATATCATTCTTTAATTCTGTAAAGCATAAATTCTTTTTGACATTTTTATTAATCTATTAACTGAAGAATAAGATTATGCAAATTTTGAGAACAAAGAGTGTTACCGGAATACTCCATTTGCCTAAAGAAGCCTGCTGTATGTGTTAAAAAAAACAATGAAAAAACTGTACACTTTTAAGTACCAAGACTGTCTTTTAAAGAGACAGCTTCATTTAAGAACAGGAAAATAAAAATGCATAATTACGGTACTTCTCATGACTGGGTTTTTATACGGTATTGTCCCTTAAAGAATATTTGTATCTTGACATTAGTAAATGTTCTTCCAGGATGAAAACACAAAGCATTATGTGCAGTGTTTAAAACGAATATAATAAGGGGCTATAGCAATAGTACAGAGGATAAGGTATTTGTCTTGCACACAGCTGACCGGGTTTGAGTCCCAGCGCTATGAGCTCTCAAGCCAAGTCAGAAGTGATCCCTAAGTGCAGAGTGAGGAATAAGCCCTGAGCACCACTGGGTGCGGCCAGAAAAAAAATTTCTAAAGTTAAAAGACTGCAATGAAAATTGTTAATAATCATCTCTCTTGAATTTTGATAAACTTTCTTATCAAGATGTGTGATATAATAATGAATGATGTTGGGTGTCCGCCTTTCACGCAGCGGACCCGTGTTCGAGTCCTCCGCCCCTCTCAGAGAGCCGGCAAGCTACTGAGAGTATGGAGCCCGCATGGCAGAGCCTGGCAAGCTACCTCAAGCTACCTGTGTGTATTGGATATGCCAAAAACAGTAACAATAAGTCTCTCAATGAGAGACATTACTGGTGCCCGCTCGAGCAAATCAGTGAGCAACGGGATGACAGAAAAGTAAGTTATACTATAAAAATACTATTTTGTGCATCAACAAATCAAATATAAAGATTGACTGCCTTAGAATTTTAAATTTTTTAATTTTTAAATTTTTATTTATTTATTGCTTTTTGGTCACACCCAGAGATGCACGGGGGTTACTCCTGACTCTGCACTCAGGAATTACTCCTGGTGGTGCTCGGGGGACCATATGGGATGCTGGGATCAAACCCAGGTTGGCCGCATGCAAGGCAAACACTCTACCTGCTGTGCTATCGCTCCAGCCTGCTTAAGAGATTTTAACTTGTGGCCAGTTCAATATACTAATGTTTAGACCTAATGAACAGTATATTCTCATTAATAAACAAAAAAACAAAGTAAAATAAGTTAGGCAGTAGAAGTCATGTTTCGATAGGAAAGAACATAAATGGCAACTTCAGGGAAATTGATAAGTACATTAATGCAAAATAAGTAACTATCAAATATATTTGACAATATATTTGACAATATATTGTCAAATCCATAGGACAATAGAGTTAAAGAAAGAAGTTTGTGATATAATGCATTGCAGAGAAGTGAGACATTTTACCGTAGCTATGCTCCATGCTAACTTTATTTTATCTCAAGATAAATATGCAACTAATTATAAATTACATAAATTTAACCAAACTTCTTGTATTTACTAGATATATCTAACTACCCAAATCACTGTCAATAGCAAGAACTTAGGACCACACATAATGAACGTGATTGTCTGTGGCAGTGGGACCAGCCTTTGGCGAGTTTCAGCTAGCTCCTATCCTTGTTGACTGACTGGGGTCAGCCTCACACATATGTCCAGTTCTTTCCATGGGTTTTCTGAGGTGACAGGGATGTGAACCACTTGGCTCTGTAAGGTAGACTTGATTTGTTCTCACAACTGGGAAAGTTTCAAATAGAAATAGTTAAAAACACATGAGGTCTCTTTTCACATTGTGATGCTTTTTTGAGGGGTGAGAACTACCAGGATCAAACTCAGAGCCTCACACATGCAAGACAAGTGTTCTACCCCTGTATCCCCCACCCACGCAAGAATCAGTGTAATTCTGCTTTATTCTATTGTGCAAAGAAAACCTCAATCCTAAGTCATATTGCAAAGGACATGATTATAAGAATGAATGTACAATCGTGCCTATTTTTCGAAAGAGAATTACCTTGAATCGAGTATTTAAGAGTGGAGCACCAAAAATTAATTTGGGGAAGCATGTCAACACACTTTCTTTATTACAAAGTTAAATGGATATAACTTGCTGTTTTAGAAAATTAGCTTTTTTAACCACTGATTTTATTTCAGGGGCGTACCCAGCAGTGCCCAGTGTTACTCTGAGATCTGTGCTCAGGGGTAGTTATAGGACTGCATGTAGGTGTGATGGATCACTTACCAAGGTAAAGCGTTTCTGTGGAGGCAATTCTCTTGGGGGAATTAACTCAAGGTGACAAGCATTATGTTGCTTTTCTCTTTCCCTTTAGTTGTAAATATTAAACAATTTAGTTTACTTCTTATTAATACTTACAGTTATTTGGATAAACACAGTAAGAGACATAGGTTCCAAAACTTACTTCTCTGGGCTGTGAGGGCAAGTAAGGCTTTTCCCATAAATCCCAGACTAAGTCCTCAGACTGGTTCAGCTTGCCCTTTCCCCATGGGAGTCCTTTCTCTTAAGTCATAACAGCTTGCATCAAGTCCATGCTTTTATGTTTTCTAGACTGTGCCACTTCAATGCAAAGTAGCTTTTCCTCTCTCCCAGGGTCCATCCAAGTCTAACAGAAGAACCTCCCTTTTGGGGTGTTAGGAACTACGGCAACCAAAGCCTGAGTCAAGTAATTATGAAGGATGCCCAGGAGTAGATATATATATCAGAGTCAACCAACTCCCATATATTAGGAGCAGTATTCACAGTCTTTCTGTGTTTACACAGAAAACATTGCTCTCTAGTAAAATATGCATAACGGAAATAGGAAAGCAAGTAGTTCACTAGAAATACAAAGTCCATAGTCACCAGAAGGTTTAGCTTCTATGTAACCAAGTCTGACTTGGAGAATCTAGTAACTAACACAAAGAAAAGGCTAAACTCCATGGGGTTAGGGTGCTCCTAAGAGCACTGTAAGCTTCTCTGGTGGGGAGGAAATGGGACAATCCACTGATGATGCCTAAAACACTTAGGGTTAATATCCAACAGTGTTTTAGACAATATAAATATTTAAAACATACCCAGTATTATTTAAGTTCTAGAATACAAATACTTAGACCTTAAATAGTATGACTTCAGTTTACTATTTCCTTTAAAAGCAATATTTATTCTACATACTTTTAATCTAGGTGAATCCTTTTCATTCCTAACAATTTTTTCTTATAGGACTTATGGTTTCTATGAAAATGTCTCTATTTTAAAGGAAATATATAACAAATAATAGTAATAAGGAGCATTAAAAGTGACGACAGTCCCCCATCACTTCTGGCCATGCCCCTATGAATAAAAGCAGCTTGGACTAGGGAGAGAGTTTCAATGGTTGGAACATACACCAGGCATGCGTGAGGCCCAAGTTCAGTCACCAGTACCTGCTGGGACAAGCAGAGTCATGTGGGGGTCTCAGCATTAAAATGAACCTTCCAACACACACACAGCAGAGCTGAGTATTGGCAAGAGCCCTGGACCCCCAGAGAATTTCTTTGGAGTGCCCCCACTTCAACATAAAAAGTAACTTTATTTTCTCCCATAAGTGCAGATACAATTTATAATGATTCATCATCATTTTCACAGTGATCTGTTTTGTTGGGTGTCTGGAAAGTGTGATGGAGAGAAAGGTCATTCATAAAACCAGTTCATCTAAAATTTCCTTTTCTCTTCTGAGAGAAGAAAAGTCAACTGTGGTGGCAGCAGGGTGACTTGCTGCAGGCGCCGTCACCAATGAACGTTTTATCTATAGAGTTCTTGCTAAGGTTTCTACTGACAAAAGAAGCCCTGAAACCAATTCATCAGAAAACAAATATTACATTTAAACTAGTTTGAGAAGAAATCATATACAATCTTTAACTTCTATCATTATTTTTAAACAAAACAAACTCCTTTTACCTCTGCCAAAGTATGTAGTAAACACTCAAAACCAGCCATATTTTAAGACATTATCAAATTTATTTTCTAGATTAGCTTCAGTTAACTTTTGTGTTTCTCAAGGTCTCTATGTTTCTATCTTGTAATTTTAAAATTATCATTTCTAAAGATAGTGCACTTAGTTTACTAATGCACTTGATTAAAACAGAAGAAATTTTGAAATATTAGTGAAAAAAACAGTGATATTTATACGGGTGAGATAAATTAAAACATGAGAATATAATGAAATTTTCAAGAGCTTCTAACATACAAAGCTTGCAGTTTTATATCAGCTTACATTTTGAGTCAGTAAAATATTTTCTAAAAAATATTATAATTGCAGAAAAATTAAATCTGCGGAATAATGACCATATAGGATTCCAACTATAAAGACTTTACTCTCTCTGAATGCAGAGTGCTGTGTGTTCTGGTCTCGAACATCATACTATGGGCACCAGATCAACATTTTTACATTTATTAGTTTGCAATAATCCTGTGGGTATACAGGTATTTATTTTTTCTTTCTTTGTTTTGGGGTCACCCTGGCGGTGCTTAGGGGTTCCTCTTCTCTCTGCACTCAAGAATCACTCCTGGTGGGCTGGAGGGTGGGGGGCATTTGGGGTACTATGGATCCAACCAAGGTCAGCCATGTGCAAGGCAAACACCCCCCTCTCGCACTGTACTATGTCTCCAGCACCTTTTTTTGTTTTTCCTTTGCTTAATGATTATTCAAAGTATTTAAAATACATAGATTCTGACTAACTAACAATCATGCACTATAGTTTTTTTTCCCCAGTAATTTTTGGAGTGTTTCCTTAGCAGTGCTCAAGGGAACCAGAACAGAGGCTGGGAATATGGTCCAGCGAGGCCTACCATCACAGTGCTGGGGCAGGGGGTGCAGCACTGCTCAGATATGAATGGAGGCACCAGCACCACCAGGAAGCATTTGGGAACCACTAAGGCTTTATCCAACAGTGCTGGGGGTTGGGGACCCCTCCATGCCAGGCCTTTGAACTTCCTCTTCAGCTCTTCTAGTTTATACAATTTGATTCAGTTGCTACTTAAGTGAACACTGTGCTTACGTATATGATGGATGTGTAGTATTTCCCTGTGCCCAGAGTAGATGCTAGAAAGCTATTGGCAGAAAGCTTCAGGTGGCAGTGCCTGCAAAATCCCTCATCTCCAGAGAGCAGCAGCCTCCCTCTGCTGGCCTTCAGCGTGACTGAAGAAGGCAAGGTCCAAGCAGCCAGCGCTCTGGCATGGGCCAGCTCTGGTTGGCCACATCAGCTCCAGAGCTGTTAATGGGCTTCCATTTCATCTGGATCACTCACTCTAACCTTTCCTAGTTGCCTCCCCTCCCTTACATGGGGATTGATCTTAATGCTCCCTAGTGAATATTTTATATAACTAAGCTGTCAGAATTTGCTTTCAGAAAACCCAACAGTATTTGCATACTCACTCAACACATATATATCTATCAGATACATTTCATAATATTCTACACAAACGTTTCAATGAAAATCCTCCCCACCTTTATTTTTAGCTTTTTTAAAGCAGCTACTTCAAGTTCCTGTTCCTGCTAACTAGACCCAGATCATTTCACATCTTCATTGTACAATTTGCATAATTTTCCTATTACATATTTGTATAATTTTAATTATATATTTCATAATTATAATTTGTATAATTTCTTATTTTAGTAAAAATCTAGGACACAAATATGACATTCTACCAGTTTGATCAATTATCATAGAGTTTTTGCCCCTCTAAAATCACTTCCCTAGCCAAGTACATCCTAATCCCTTGCTTCTTGGCCTTTCGGCTGAGGTTAGGTCTAGAATCTGGTATTCTTCACCCTCTTTGGGGTGTACTGCGGACACTGGGGGTGGGGAATGTGCACTGGTGGAGGGATGGGGTTTGATCATTGTGTGATTATAACTCAATCATGAAAGCTTGTAACTATATCTCATGGTGAATCAATAAAAATTTTTTAAAAGACAAAAAAATAATTTAAAAAAAAAAGTTAGTGTTAACACTCAACTTTTGACCTTCCTTCAGAAGACTTCCCAGCACGTACTTCACTCTCTGCCCCACAGGATAACATTACACACAGTCTCACATGTCATTACATATACAGCCTCATATGTCACCCTTAGAGAAAGTCAACTACCTGCACTTGTTTCTGTCAGATAAATTCTAAGTTTACTGGTGAATAAATCAGTGGCTCTGGTGTGTGAATGTTCATTTAGTTTCTCCCTTGTCCCTGTTCCAGGCTGAAGGAAATGTTATTTACATTTATATCTTTCTACTAGAAAACCAAATATTAAGGTACTGAAGAAAAAGTACTTTATTTTTATCACTGAATAAAAAAATAATAGGGAATAATTTAGAGGTCTCTGAGGTAGCCTCTGGGATGCAAAATGAGCTTATTACAAGTTGACCAGGAAGGTCAGTAAGAAGATCTGCATCAAAATTTAGGGAAAAAATGTCCAATTCATTCTGGTAAAAAATGCCTTTCCATTTAAAATATATTTTCATCCAATACATTCAGTGTGTGGAAACAAGAGAACACTGTTTCTTTCTGCAAAAAATAATTTATGAAACTCATACTCATAGAGAGAGGAGGAGGGGTGAAGTGCTTGCTCTGCATGCAGCCGACCTGGCTGAGTACCCGCACTCCATGCAGTACCCTGAGCACCACCAGGAATGATCCCTGAACAAAAAAAGCTAGGATCCAAAGCTTCCTATAAATATCATACTATGAAAACCCTAGAGTAGTATAATTACAAGGCAGAAATTCTGTCACATATTTATATCAGAACAGAACTTTGGAAAACAATTAGGAGAGCTGATATTCGTGGATTTATAACCTGAGCTAGTGTTTCTCCCTTCTCTCCTCTATCCTGTCTTTCCCCCTTATTCCTTTGTTTCTCTCTCTCTCTTATCCTCTCTCCTTTCCTCATGCCCACATATGTGAGACAGAACAAGATGGTTGCAAATCACTCAAAAGGTTTCACCAGAAAGATGCCATGTTAAGTGACATGTTTATCTTGCTTTTCTCAGGCTTCAGAATGGTAGGAAATACATGTCTAAAGTTCAGTGTATATTTTCTATAGCCTTTTGCTATAATGGCACAGATGAATAAAAAAAAGTATTATTAAAAAACTAATACAAGGTAATTCTAATCACATGTGAAAAATCTTTCTAGTATCTTAAAAATTCTAGCAGAACATGAGCTAGAACACTTGTTTTGCATGAAGCCCACCTGGGTTCAACCTTCAGCCCCCAGTACAGTCCTCCAAGCCCCCCAAGGTGATCCCTGAGCTCAGAGACAGCACTCAGCCCCGAGCAGAGCCTGGTGTGCCTCAAAGCCAAAAATTAAATAAAATAAATTCTGTTAAAGTTAATTTTTATTATTAAACTTTTAAAGATTTTTGTGATTTTTTTTATTTTTGTGGTGGTTGTTAATGTTTGGCCTGATGACTTATGATTCTATTATGTATATATATATATATATTCAACTTATACAGATTACTTAGTATATAAATTTCTAGCATTTCATTTTCAGGTTAGAGTTATAATACTTCAAGAATATTTCTAATAAAAATATATCATTTAGTTTCTCTGGGAGATGTTAGGCGGAAGTGCTAGACTGCTGAGCAGGCTGTCCCACATGTATGACATGAACGGGGTCCAGATTCAAGACCACTTTCATGTGTGTCTCTCCCCTGAGCGCTGCCAGGATCAAGCACACAGCTGAGGGTAACCTCTGACCACCACAGGGGATGGCTCCAAACCAAGCAAAAAGAGATGATAAAATCATGTACATTCTCATAAATTAATTTGCGAGTAAAAATTAAAATCATAAACCATATTCTTTTGCCACCTATCACAGCTACATTTCATTCTGAATTGGCTCTTGGAATAAATAAAAGATTGACTTTTCTATACCAAGTTATATGTAAAAGAATGCTTGGTGAACATTATTTCTAAAAGTAAATTTTAAATTAAAGCGAAGTATGTATACCTCTTCCTCTTCCTACCTTAAAAATTTATAGTATTGTTCAATCCAACAAAAACAATGGAGACAAATGAGGTGACAGCAACAAATGTTGAAATGTGGAAAGTGGACATGTAAGAGACTGATGTTCCTACAAAGCAGGGAAAAATAAATCCAAAACTAGCTGTTGAAGAACTGAAAATATGATTTTGTCTCAAGGATCAAGGACTGAGAGACAGTAGAGACATCTGCCTGGCCCGAGCTGAGTCCCTAGCACCACATGGTCCCCTGAGTATTAATGGGTACCGCCCTGGAGGCCCCCAAGCACTGCCAGTGGTGGCATTGGTGATGCCAGCACTGCAGGGCTAAACCAGTATAGATCCCCCGGCCCTTGGCCAGTAGACTGAGTTTCCAGTGGGGCCCAGGACCTCCTGAGCCCTACTTAGGAGTTGCCCCCCTCCAAAAAAAAAAAAAACAAAAAGAAAAACTCTCGAGAATCGCAGGAATCTGGTATCTCTAAAGGGAATAGACACGTGTTGAGTAGAAAATGGAAAGCTTGCAAAAATCTTCTAAAGAGTTCCCAGTTCAATGACCCGATCTATTACTACAGAGATAGATCATTTTTCCACTTGAGGCTTTGTCTGCTCTTGCCAGAGTCAAACTTTACCACACTATCAAAATTTTGGAAATTTACTCTCTAGGGAGGTTAGCTAGTGTATTTTTTTCAATTCAGGGTCAAGAGGCGAAAATAAGCAAGAAGCACCAAATGAATTAAACATAGGACACAAGAGAAATTATTATATTGGTGGATGCTACCTTTGTAATACAGTCCCTCTAGCTACCTGTAACAGTAGCAATCAGACTTTTATGTCCTTGAAAGATTCTTTATGGAAAAATGTTCTTAGATAAAAGACTTATATAACCCAACATTTGAAAGTGCCCAACAAAACAGCTGGGAACCATTCTGTGGAAATTACAAAAATAGCCACATATTCTTTCCCGCATCTTGCTGTGTGACAGTGCAGGTCTTGCCATGAAGAGCTTTTTTCCCACTTTTTACATCTGGTTTGGCTATGTGGCTTGCATTGGCAAGAGGAACACTTATAAACATGATACAAAACAGATACTTTAAAAGGAGTTGTGCATTTGGGCATGGAGGCCATCATTAAGCAATCCCATTCTATATGCTGGAATTTGAGAGAAAGAGAACAAAGGCACCTGGGCTGAGATTGCCAAGGGATGCTTGGTCTCTCCCAAACAGCAAGGCACTTTAGCAAAGAAGCAGGACGCAGCCTGAGAGATCAGCTGGGCTAGCCAGACACAACCTGACCACAACTAACTAGTTATTAATTTTAGCCACTCATTTTGAGAAAAATTTGGGAGGGTCACATCCTCAGTGAGTACTCCTGGCTCTTTGCTTGACACTGAACCCTGGAAGTGCTCAGGATGCTACATTCTGTGCTAGAGATGGAACTCACAGGACAGGCATGCTCTCTCTCTTCCTCTCTCTTCTGCTTCTGCCCTCTCTTTTCCCCTCCCTCCCCTGCCCCCCTTACTTCCCCACCCTGAATTAACTTATCTACCTGCTGTCCAATCTATTGTTATAAACACTAAGAATAAGACCGAGTTTTTAACATAGAGCTTTCTACTTGTCTTATAGGAACTGCTTTTTAAAAAATAAAAAATATTTTAGTTTTATAAAGTTGTTCACAATAATTTGTTATATTTAATATTCGAACACCAATCCCACCACCATGGCACCTTCTCACCACCATATTTTGAATGTTTCCACCCCAAATCCCAAATCTTGCTCCCCAAAGCAGAATCGAAACAATTAATTTTGTATTGCTTGTTATGAATAATACACTAAAATGGCTCAGTAAAGTTTCCTTAAAGGAAAGCGTGTGAAGACTGCTGTATCTCACCCTGGAGCCACTAAGCCCTTGTATGAGAGATTACTAACATGTTTTTTAAACCAAATCAAATGTTTTGTGCTACTCTTGGTACATTAGTGGTGTAGAGTAAGAGAGATACTCCAGGAATTCTAAATTTAAATACAATTATACAACAGATTCACTCATGGGTGAGGCTCATCCAAGCCTGTGGAGAGTGGCTGTAAGTGTGGCAGTGATTGTGTTCTGGAGGTTTTTGGCTGCCAGGGTTCCAATAGGAGCTAACTCTTGACTAGAGAAAAAAAAAATCAAGTGTGACCTTTAGTCAGATATGACAAGAATATTTAATTAGAAAACCGAGATCAAAACAGGTTCTGCAAAATGTTCTAAATATAGAGCAAATAAAATCAATAAAGACAAAATAATAAAACATTATGAAATTTTACTTGATAACTTGGAGAGATAACATTTTCTAATGAATCAAGAAAAATAAAAATCAAATCCAGAGAGATACTGCAGAGATAAAAGCACTAGCCTTCCTGTGGCTGTGACCATGGCAATAGTTTAAATCATAGCGCTACCTAAGTACCCAGGCCCAGAGTTGCCCCATGGCATGGCCGGGGGCAGGTGCTTCTCCATGATCCCTTGTGCGCCAAATTAAACCGCGCAAATTAAACCTTTGAAGCAAATATACTAGTAGACAAATAAATATGGTAGAAATTAGAGACAAATATATTAGGAGCTATAGTAGAAAAAGTGTTTAAAGATAAGCAAAAATAGGAGTAAAAGGATGTAAAAATTTAAAAACCAGTTTGATGTACAAAATAAGAATAATATAACTTAAAAAAGTTAAAAAAAAAGTTCTCTCTGGTGAGAGAGAACTTGCCTTGCCCTGGGCTAGCTGAAGTTCTATCCCCAGCACTATAGATGGTCCCCTGAGCCTGGCAGGAGTGATCTCTGAGCACAGAGCCAGGAGTAAGACTTGAGCACTGCCCACTGTGGCTCAAAATAAAAATAAAAATAAAGAAATCAGGGATATTGCTCAAAAAGTCAGTGGATTTGCTTTTCATGGAAGGGTTTGGGCACCACCCCAGCACTGCACGGTGCCCCAGTTCTTGGCACTGACTCCCTGGCATCACACAGGAAAGGCTTGAGCACTGAGGGCAAGGGTGGGGGATAGAAAAGAGAGGAAATGATCAAAGAGGTTTTACCAGTAAAGAATATTAATACTATAGATTACTGTGCGGCAATATCTAAAAGTATGGTATGTGTTGTGGTTGTGAAAGTCCAGCTCTAGAAAAGAAAGCTTCTTTCTACAGAGAATAAAGCTTACAAAGAGGAAAGAAACAGGGCACTCATACACAAAATATCTGGAGTAAGAAAAGTATAGGACTTCTAAGTAAGTAAATTTTTGTTATGTTTTTAGTAATTTTAATATCATAACATAGATTTTTTATTTATAAGAAATTACAAAACCAAAGCTGATTGAAAGTTGAAAAATATACATGAAGTTCAACACTTGAAAAAATGCTGAAAAATGATGCAAAGCCCCCCAAAAAGTGTACACAAGGTTAAATAATTGAAAAATTCTGTAGTTCAAAAAAAAAAGTTGCACACCCAGTGACAATACTTATCAGCCTCAGGAAATAGATGATATTTAGGTATAGAGGGTTTTTTACAGGTTTTCCTATAGAGGTTACTGTACTCGGGAAGGTACCAGAAAAGATCATTCCTCAAAAGCAAAGGTAAAACATGAAAGATGATGAAGCCAGGAGACAGGACAGCGGTGAGAGCTGGTTCCCAGATTCCCAGTGACTCATCGTCACCTCAGTTCCAAGGGGGTGGCTCTGGAGGGCGCCTGCTTGTTGGGGAGACAGAGGGCTCCAAAGTATTAGTCCTTCGGCCCTTTCATTGAATAAACAGTCAAAAATCATCACTAGGGTTCCAGCCTCCTGACCCCTTGGGGGTCCCTTACTGCTAGCACACTGCCCCACTCTGCCCCCCAAAAAACAAATATTAAAAAATATGGATCCTAAGAAACACCGGGTGATGGAGACCTTATCTGGCCTCCAGAAGAAGCAGACACAACTGCTGGAAAAGATGACTGGAGGTCGAATGTGGCAACAAAGATTACACTGATAAATAGAGAATGTATTTGGAACATGCAGAGCGGTATCAGGAAATGTTCAGTTTGGATTCATGCACTCATTTATGATGAATCTGAATACATACAGCACTTCTGGTAAAGCGTACTTTGGTATAAAAGAATTATGGCAAAAATATTTTAAATAATCAGCCTAAAACATGCTTTGGACCTTAAATTATGCATCTACAAAATTAATAAGGCTACAGATTATAATTGCTTTTTCACATTTCAATTCAAACTGAAATGAAAAGATTAGGATTTTTAGGCTGCCAATATTTAATTTTCTGTAGTTAAATGCATTTGATTAATAGATCAATGAGTTAATGAATTCCTTAAAATGAATTATTCATATATGGAATTTTGTATAATTATTCAAAACTATAATTCCCACAAGGAGATTATACAAACTAAGGAAATTTCTGATCTCTTGCTTTTCCCTAAATCAAGCTAAATTAGATTTCAGTCTGGCAGAGTCTCAGGACTTCTCAACTCTATATCTAGAAAAGAAAAGGTACACAGGGCGATTTTGCCCTTGGAAATGTTTCCTGGCATGGGGAGAACGTGAAGGACGGAGTGCAGACGTCACGGGAGGGCTACTGGATCCAGCCTCCAGCTCTGCGTTCTCCAAGCATTGTTAGGAGTAACCTGAACGCAGGGCTAGGAGCAGTCTGTGACCCCTGCTCTCTCTCTGCCCCCACCCCAGAAAGAGGGGAGTGCCAGGGGTCTTTGCAGCAGTAGCAGTGACTAAATTCCCTCATAACTCCCCACTTTTCGGGGACTAGTAGAGAACCATCTGCAAAGCTTCACCAGCCAAAGAATCCGATACATTCTCGTGAACATAATGAAATCTCACACATGTCACCAGGAAACCCAGCATTTTTCATGCGCCTGAAGTTCCACACATGTTGAACAGACACGGGTTTGAATTTTAGCTCTATCTGGGACCCCCTATGTGAGCCTTTCTTGTCGAATAACGCTTAGATGAAAGATTAGGAGGACCCCATGAAACCATATGACGTGATCAGGAAAACCAGCAACAGAATGCAAGGCCCACCTCCCAACAGTGGGGCGGAGCAAGTGTGGCACTGCTGGAGTGCTGGAGGGCAGGACTGGCCGCCCCTCCCTGGAGGGTACTGCTGAGTCCATTGTCCTTCCATCCCATGCAACTATGCTTCGGACTGCCTAGGGTTGGAGTGTTTTCATGAGAAGATGGATGAGTCAAGGGGCATCCCATGGGGCTTGATGGGGCTGCGGTCACAACATGGGCACCTGATTGGTCCTGTCAATCACTGAATCAAGAAGATTTCCTGGGACCCAGAGGGTTTTTCCAAGAGACTGAGTGATTTAAAAAAAAATGCCAATTGAACCCTTGATGGAAATAAGTCATTACTGCACAGGCCTCAAGATACAGATGTGTTAAAAGCCTCACCACATTCCAACCAAGATGAAAACTACGGGATGACCCCCTTTTTTAAGTCTGGAGATGAGGGACTGGAGAGATAGTACTCTAAGTAAGGCACAAACAGATACAAAGACAAACAAATTAAGAAGTTTCTGCACCTCAAAATAAGCAAAGACCAAAATCCAAAGATACCCCACAGACTTGGAGAAAATATTTGCCCATAACTCATCTGATAGAGGGTTAATATATATCCAAGATATATAAAGCATTGATAGAACTTTTTTTTTCTTTTTGGGTCACACCCAGCTATGTTCAGGAGTTACTCCTGGCTCTGCACTCAGGAATTACTCCTGGCGGTGCATGGGGAACTATATGTATGGGATGCCGGGGATTGAACCCAGGCAAACACCTTACCCACTGTACTATTGCTCCAGCCCTGCATTGGTAGAACTTTAGAGAAAATAAGTACATACCTATCAGTAAAGAGGGAGAAATGATGAACAGAAAATTCCCAAAGAAATACAAACAGCCAAAAAGCATATGAAAAATAACTGCATCACTAATAATCAGGGAAATGCAAATCCAAACAACAATGATATATATTATCTCACACTATAGAGACTAGCAAAGACTAAAAAAAAAGAAAAGCAACCAGTGTTGGTGTGGATACAAGATGAGCAGGATGGTAGAAGAACCATTATTTACTGCTGGTGGGAATACCAACTGGTCCGACTTTTCTAAAAAACAATATGGACTGTCTTCATGAAACAAGGAACTGAGCTTCCACTTGACCCAGCAGCATGTCCACTCCTTGAAAAAAACTCCAAGGTCCAAGAACACAGTGGAGAAAAGAAATTTGTACTCCTGTGTTTATTGCAGCACTATCCACAATAGACAAATCTGGAAACAGCCCAAATGCTGAAGGAAAGATGACTGGATAAAGAAACTATGATTGGGACATTATATGACTGAAACCAAATCATGAACAACTTTGTAACTGTGTAATCACTGTTATTTAATTAAAAAAAAGAAATTAAAAAGAGAAACTATGCTACATATACACAATGAAATTATTACTTGGCTATAAGAAAAGATAAATCCTTACCACTTGCTGCTCTCATAGAATGATGTGGAAAGGACCATGTAGAGTAGAGTTAGGAAAAGAGACAGAAATTTACAAGGACTGATATCTTTCATGTGCAGGATATAAAGACACATAGTAGAGCAATAACACATGTCCTTGAGCAATTGAAATAGAGGCTCCAAACCGAGAGCTGATTTCAGTAGGCTCGGGGCAGTGATGGTGCTGGTGGTGAATGGGGGTGCGGGGGAAGAGAGCACGGCAGCAACAGTGGGCAGGAGTGGTGAAAGCTGGTCAAGTGTCATGCATGAAGCTCTATCAGCAACAGACTGTAAACCACAGTGTCAAGTTATTTTAAAAAGTGCCCGTCATAGAGGCAGGAATGTGGACAGAGGTGAAGGACTGGGCACTGGGACACTAGAAGCTTGTACCCAATAGTGAATAACTTTGTAATCTATGGTGACTAAATGGAATGTTTAAAAGATTAAAAATAAATGTAACCAAAAATAAAATAGTTTTACTCAGTTTTTTTAAAATGAGTGTTAATGTGCAAGATATAGTAGTGGTGCAATAATAAATAGGTGTAATACAATCAGGGGTACTTTATTCCAACTGCCAAAAAATTAAAGAACACTTGATAGTAGGAGATTTTTAATCAGATGACAGATATCAATAGCATAGATATATTTACACATTTATTGAAAATGTATGTAAATGATGATGTAAAATATTTGCTAAAATGTGCTCAACTACAGCATCCAGCAGAAAATGGAAGAAAAGGGAGATTTAAAAAATAGTAATAATACAAACTATGCCTAGAACCTCAGAATCTGAGTAAGAGTCTGCTACTTGATTTTAGAACTCTCCAAAATTATGACTGTGAAACCAGGAGGAATTTTAGACAAAGAGAAACTGAAGAAATGACTTAGAACATCTTAATCCATAGAGCCATAAATGATGAATGACATTTCTAAAACGACTAAAATGCTTCTCCGCATTCCCACAGTTCAATGCCCTCGATAATGAATATAAACACATCACATTTCTCCCCTAAGCAGATCAATCTGGTGGATACCTTTCCTAAATTCTAAAACCTTTCTTGGTTAAGAAAATAAGAACCCTCATGGCACATTGAGCAAATTATTCATCCATATGTGATACATTATTCATATCCTGGAAAAGGAAGAGTCCTCATAGGAGAGTTTTGGTCTCTAGAATATGTTTTACTTCCCTTGGTAATCATCTAATTAGGCCTTTTGTGGATAAAAAGCAAACAACGTTTAATGTGAAGATGGAAAATTCCATTCTATATACTATCTGAAGATGGGAACTTAAATTATTCTAATAATAACTGAGACAGTTGTTTATTTTTTAAGGCATACATATCTTTTTTTCTATTCTTTAATTAGTGAATCACCATGAGGGTACAGATACAGATTCACACATCTTCGAGCTTGTTTTTCCATCATACAATGTTCGCAAAACATCCCTCCACCAGTGCCCATTCTCCACCACCAATAAACCCAGTATCCCTCCCACCCCCCAATCCCATCTCCCCCCCACCCCACCCTGCCTCTGTGGCAGGGCATTCCCTTTTGTTCTCTCTCTCCAATTGGGTGTTGTGGTTAAGGCATACATATCTTGAGTCTCTAAGAAAACAAATAACTGAATGTGAAACTCAAAAGAATGTGGAACTTAAAGAGAACTAGATGTACTCTATAAAATTGAAATAAAGTGACCAAGGCAGAACATAACTCTTTTCTTAGGATTTGTTTTCCATAGTGGCCACACTAACCCTCTGGGCAGTGCTAGAAAAAATGGGGAAGGCCAGAAGGTCTTGGAGGTAGTTGGTGACGAAGCAGTGCTTTCGTTTTCTTGCTAAAAGAAAGTGGATTTATTGGGGTCCACTGAGAGAGAGAAAAAGAAATTTTTGAAAAGGAGACAGCAGGCCAAGTAAAAATCTGGTTAAATGCAATGGTCCGATTCTCATAGGTTTTCACCTAATTTCCAGGAATTGGAAACCATAGATTAAAAATAACTACATATCCATATCAACAAAATAGAAATGTAAAAGTAAAATATGGATCTTCTTCAGGTAAAACTGGTTTCCCTGTCCTTGTCTAACAGTAAAATACAAAAACAACAATGACATAATGACATAGATTTAAATTAAAAGGGATTATACTGTAGAGGGAACGTCTAATTTGGGAAAGAGCCAACCCGTAACCTTATCATAGAGCTAAAGAGTAAAGCAGAAGATTGACTGTTAAATGGCTCCTGTCATGAGGGCTGAGTAAGAAAAATGTCCTTAATTTTCGTGGAGTATGTCAGGCTAAAAAAAAAAAAAACTAACTTATGTGATATGTAGTGTATTTAATTGTGTTGGAACTAATTATCATAGTAAATTACTTGTATCACTTGTCATCCCATTGCTTATCTATTTGCTTGAGTGGGCACCAGTAACATCTCCATTCGTCCATGTTGCTTGCTAGTGTAGCCCAATGGCATCTGCTCACCCCAGGAATACGAAGATCATCAAACCATTCATTCAGGGTCTTGATGAAGATGTCTGACCATCTGGTAGGTGGGCAACCAGGCGTTCTTTTGATGTCCCGTGGAATCCAGTCAGTAACAACTCTAGTCCAGCGGTTGTTTCCAAATTGTATTACATGTCTGGCCCATCTGATTTTCGATGACTTGGCAGAAGAGGCAGCGTCCCTGACCCTGATCATCAACAGAGGTCGGAACTCCAGATTCCTTCTCTCAGTTGAGTGAAAATTTATACTCCAAGCATAGCCCTTTCAATTCCTCTTTGGGAGACCCTAATAGTGTTCTCATCCCATTTTCATAGGGCCCAGGTCTTTGAGGCATATGTTAGTGCAGGAAGAACAGTGGAGTTGAAAAGATGTGCCCAGAGCTGGAGGTTCCTTGTCCTCTTAGCAACTTCGACGCTCTTGAAGATGTTCCACTCTACTCTCTTCCTCCTGTGCAGCTTAGGTGCCAGGTCGTTCCTCATGTTGAGTTCTTGCCTAACATAACTGCTGCATTCAGAGATGTTCGTGCCATTGAGAGCAAATGGAATGTCAGGAACTAGTCCGTTTTTCATGAACATTGTCTTCGTGAGATTCAGCTGCAGTCCAACCTTTCCACACTCACGGTCAAAGTCAGCCAGCATTTGTGCCTCTTGGCTAATGTTTGGTGTTATTAGAACTATGTTATCAATGAAGCAGAGGTGGTGTAGTTGCCTGCCGTCTATCTTCACTCCCACTCCTTCCCATTTCAGTTTTCGCATGACATTCTCGAGGGTAGCTGAAAATTCTCTGAAGAGTTTTGGTGAAATGGTATCACCCTGCTGAACCCCTCTCTTTACGTCAATGATCACTTCCTTGTAGAATGATGAGATTCTGGTGGTGAATCTGTAATACAGCTCCCAGAGGATCCTGATGTACTGAGTTTGAACTCCCTGTTTGGCTAGGGCTTTGATGACTGATTCAGTCTCAACAGAATCAAAGGCCTTTTTTGCTTCTTTAAAGAAGCAAATTACTATTTTTTTTTAAATTTTATTTATTTTTAATTAGAGAATAACCGTGAGGGTACAGTTACAGATTTATACACTTTTGTGTTTATACTTCCCTCATACAAAGTTCGGGAACCCATCCCTTCACCAGTGCCCATTCTCCACCACCCGTAAACCCAGCGTCCCTCCCACCCTCCCCAATCCCATCTCCCCCCCACCCCACCCTGCCACTGTGGCAAGGCATTCCCTTCTGTTCTCTCTCTCTAATTAGCTGTTGTGGTTTGCAATAAAGGTGTTCAGTGGCCGCTGTGCTCAGTCTCTAGCCCTCATTCAGCCCGCAACTCCCTTCCCCCACATGGCCTTCGACTACAATGTAGTTGGTGATCGCTTCTCTGAGTTGACCTTTCCCCGGAACGTGAGGCCAGCCTCGAAGCCATGGAATCAACCTCCTGGTACTTATTTCTACAGTTCTTGGGTGTTAGTCTCCCACTCTGTTATTCTATATACCATAGATGAGTGCAATCTTTCTATGTCTGTCTCTCTCTTTCTGACTCATTTCACTCAGCATGAAACTTTTCATGCCCATCCACTTAACTACAAAATTCTTGACCTCCTTTTTTCTAACAGCTGCATAGTATTCCATTGTATAGATGTTCCAAAGTTTCCTCAACCAGTCATCCGTTCTGGGGCATTCGGGTTTTTTCCAGATTCTGGCTATTGTAAACAGTAAGAAGCAAATTACTATTATGAGAAAATAATATGGATGTACCCAACAACAGATGAATGAATGAAAAGTTGTAGTGTGGGGTGAAGAGATAGTATAGTGGGTCAGGGCTTGCCTTGCACCTGGCCAGCCTGGGTTCAATACCCAGCATTCTGTACAAACCTTCAAACCCTGTCCAAAGCGATCCTTGAAAAACAGAGTTAGGAGTAAGCCCTGAACACAGTGGGATGTGGCCCACAAGTAAACAAACAAAAAAAGCCTGTTGCAGTGAATATGCACATACACAGCTATGGAAGGGGGGTAAATCTTACATTATGCTTCAACTTGGATGGACTGAGAGGAGGTCATGAAAGTAAACTGAATCAGAAAGGAAAAAGCAAATGCCCATAGATTTTGCTCACATGCACAGTACAAAGAAACAAAGAAAGAGGTGTGGGGATCCCTCCAGGGAAGAAACAATGGAATAAAATAGCATTAAGATGCTGTCAACAAAACTAGGAACTAAGAGATGCCTCTTGGGAAAGGAATTGTGGGCAAAGGGGAGGGTGGGCGTGGTGTAGCAGCACTGTAAGAATGCAATAATAACAGGACTGTTGGCAGCCTGATACCTCGATGAAAAATTACTCGGGAAAAATGCATACAAGTTTTCAGTTAAATCCATCTCTGCAGAGGGCCAGTTTTAATGTTTGCTGAAGTCTGTGGGGAAGGCATGTTATCTTAACCCTTTGCCAGGCTTCTGCAGCATGATTTCCCTTTTACTTCATGAGTAGAGGAGAAAAAGAAAAAAAACATATATGTATACGTGTGCGTGTGTTGTGTATGTGTTTGTGTGTATGGTATGTGTGTGTTTGTATGGTGTGTGTATGTGTGTATGTGTGTATGCATGTGTTTATATGTGTACTTGTGTGTTTGTGTGTATGGTATATATATGTGTGTGTGTATGCATGTATGTATATGGTGTGTTTGCGTGTATATGTGTGTGTTTGTGTGTGGTGTGTTTGTGTGTGTATAGTGTGTGTGTTGTGGGGGTGACAGACTCATAAAGGGAAACTACCCAGCTCTACTGAACCTGCCCAACACTGAGCACTAAGGGTGGTGATGCTCAGTAGAGGATGCAGCTAAAAAGACAAATGAAGCTGTGAGCAATTGGTAACTAATCACTCCCTCTGTCTGCTCACAGGGTTATTCTGGGAAGCTAGCTTACCTGCCAGCCTCATCTGGGAGCAGACAGTAGCCTGAGCAGGCACCTAAAGTCCTTGAAGGTATATTATTCCAAGCTGAACAAGACCGTGCTCCGAAAAGCTGGCACTGTTAATTTCATGAAGAATTGTAATCCTGATATAAAAATTCTGTGTCATTTTACAACTTATCTGTATATATTGTAAGTCAAGACATCCCATAGAACTCACCTACACAATAAAATAGCATAATCTAAAGGCATAATACACCAAGAATAAATAAAAACATTTAAAATTAAAAAGAAACTATTTTAAGCAATATGGAAAGGCTGACGTGTCAACTATATTCTGTAAATATTTTACATAAGCACCTAGAGATCATGACAGAATACAAAGGAGCATTGAAGAATGATACTTGGGGTGTGCAAGCTGAATGGTAATATGTTTTCATTAAAAAGTACAGCATCAAGGTTTCCTGAGTCAGCCAGCAGTAGCACCCTCAAATTTCCATATGTTCTTATTACTACAAATGATTTGTTTCCAGTGTTATGGCTGGACTTACAACCTAAATCTTTTCAATTCATTTGCTGGTAAGCTAAATAGCTTATGGCTTAGTTTAAGGATTCATATTTCTTAACTTTTAAGCAATGAGTTGCTGCCTGTGGGGAGGTGTTAAACTAACAGAAGAGTAATAAGCCTCAAGAGAGTTCAAACAAAGAAGGTGCCCTGAATTCACACCAGGCTCCCCGTGTATTTTTCTCATTATAATCACAGACAAAACAGTGTCACTTTTGAATCTGTGCAATAATAAAGGAAAAGAAGCTTAGAGACTAAAGTGATGAACTGTTGAACAAATTTAATAAAGGGAAACAAGCTTTGTAAAATAAAGTGAACTGGAAAGATAATTCTTGGTACCATTATTCACTTCTGACAGACCCACCTGAGGTGAAGGATGATATATGAAGCTTCCTGCAGTGATATAAACTTTTAAAAACCCTGTTTCAATAGTCCCTCGAAAGTTTAAATGTGTGATAATAAAACTATCTCTCCTAGAAAAACACATTTGGAAATTGACATTAAAAGAAATTATTTGAAAAATAAAAGCAGCTATTGAAAACAGGCTCTCTTTTTAAAAAAGACTAATCTAAAACCTTATTCTCTGATATTTGGTAACACAAGTTCAATAACACAATTTGTTACTGAACATATATATTAATAGAAAGCATAATTGGCTGAATTTCCAGCAGAGAACTGAGACTAAAATACTTGCTTATGAACTCAAGGGGAAGAGCAGTGAGCATGGACTCAGGGAGGGATGAGAGCAGCTTTGTAACGCATAACACAATGCACTTGTATTGTCTCAATTGCCCACTGCCAAGCATGGGGCTGACAAACTACCTTCCGACGCAGTCTCAGTCACTTGATCCCAAAGCTGATGCCTAAACCAGATGCAATTTTGTCGTTATACAATCTTGCCAATTTTGCTATATTTTCCTTAGGTGAACAAGGAGAATGTAAGAACAGAACAAATAGCTATTAGAAATTAGAAATAAGGGGCCGGAGCGCTAGTACAGTGGGTTGGCTTGCCTTGCACACGGGCATCCCATATGGTCCCCTGTGCCCCACCAAGTGTAACTCCTAAGCGCAGAGCCAGTAGTAACCCCTGAGCATCGCCAGGTGTGATCCAAAAAGCCAAAAATAGATAAATAAAATAAAATGGTGATACTATTTTAAAAAATAAATTAGAAATAAAAGATAATTAGTAACAGGAACTTTTCCCATTAAGAGAGATTATTCATATTTGACTTGCCGTGTTACCTTAAAGACAAAGGGCAAGAAAAGTAAAATAGAAGGCAAAAGCTCAAGGTTAAATGAACAAAAAAAGTTTGATCTGAATTGAGTCCTGGATTTTTCATTATCCGTGTTTATTACCTTGAAAATGTCTCATTAACTTCTGTTCTGGAAAATTCAGTTTCTTCATTTGAACAATTGAGATAATAAAACCGCCCAGTGCACTGTTGCTAGTACACAGGAGAGGGACTGATGCAAGGGAACTTTTTATTTGGATATATTTCTGGCCTGTTTTGCTTTAGGTAGCTTGGTGTTTTTCAAATATATATATATATATGCATATATATATACACATATACTATGTACATATCCGAAATATATATGACCAGATAATTAAAGAGAATTAGGATAAACGGAAAATAGGCACAGGAAAATAAAGTCTATGGTGTATTAAACACAACATTTATAGCATATGGTTTCAAATACACTGAGGATAAGCTGTAAATTTAAATCCATGCTTCCTAACAGCCCAAGCAAAGCCGAGAAAATGACTGCTCACATCTAAAAAGTACAGAAACTTGTAATCAGTATGTAGTCACTGTAAATACTCATTATAATTAGCAGCAATTATTTAAAACTTTCTTTACTTTGTACATGACAATTTATGATGGTGTAAATAATAGTTATGGGCACACCGTATTCCAACAGCACACCTATCACCAATGCCCCCTTTTAACCTCCACCCTATACCCTTTGCTATTTTTTTTAACACCTTTGTTCATTGGGTTGATTCTTAAAATCTTTTGCCATTATTATTATTGTTATTGTTATTATTCCTTTATATTCCAAATGTAAGTGCGATCATTCCATCCTTCCTCACTGACTTCATTTGCGTGATAATCTCTAGTTTCACCCATGTTGTAAGAAAATGCATGGCTTCATCTTTTCTTATACCCAAATAGAATTTCATTGTGTTTGGATATATGTCACAGTTTCTGTGCCTACTCATCTGTTCCTGGGTACTTGGGTTGTTTCAAGATCTTAGCTACTGTGAACTGCATGGCAATGAACATAGGAGTATAAATAGCTTTTTGAAATAGAATGTTGGGGCTTGTAGCATAGATGCTAAGTAGTGAAAATTGCTGGGTATTTCTCCAACTACTGCTAGTGCTACTAAGATAACAGCTATCAAGCGTTTCATGAATATTTATTACATGCCAGGAACATAATTAATATCTTCCCAGTTACTGTAACATTTAATATTTTATATCATTCTGTAAATTTTTATTAACAGTACCAGATGACAGTCTTATTCTAGATTCCAAAAATAGAGTGATGCAAAGCATATTTCCTAAATTCCCTTGAGTTAAAATTCTGCTGGAAGAGATAGACCTAATTTTATTTTTGTAATTTATTGATATTTAAATTGAGGTTAGTAATTTGTAAAAAATACAGAGTGAGGATTAATAGGAAACCTTAATCTCATATCTGATGCTCAGGTCTAAGATATGTAAATAAGTGTTAGAAAACAGGCTAATTTTTAATAATGGTGTAAGTATTTTAAAGCTAACGCTTCAAAGAAAGTACAAAAGTGCAAATTGAGAGGATCTAAAAATTATCATACACTCTTTTAATATTCTCTTTTCTTACCCATTGTGTTTAGTTAGTAAGAGGTATATAGTGACAATGAGGAGGTGAAGGAAATTATTTGCAAAAATTGTCTCACAAAATTGAAGATATGTATTCCATGTATCTTAGCAACTATATTCTCTGGTGCAAATAAATAGTAAAGGATCTCAGTTTATCAACAGGAAAGTTGGTGAAATGATCATTATTTATTCAAATGGCCTATTATTTCCAAAAACTAAGTTAGAAGTGCTGCCGGTTTACTCCATATCCTTGTGCCTGTGCCCCAGCCCGCCACTCAGACCCTAACCCTCCCAGGATCCCCGACCTCCGCCTTTCCTGTCCGCCAAAGCCCCACCTAGAGCATGACAGGGGGTGTGGCCTCTGCAGAAGGGGGCATGGCCTCCAGGGTAGCCACTCACCCAACCACAGTTATTTTTCCCTTTCACCACACTCTGGATTCACATCTGAATCCCTATTATGTAATTTGGTGAAGAACATCCTGGATATCTGAAACACAATAGGCCAATAATCCACTATCTTATTACAGTTTCACCAAAATACTGGTGAACACAAGCTGTAGAAGCCCAATATAAAAGAACACATCCTCAGAAGCTTCACTGGAGGCTTCACATAAGTCACAGAGTAGAGGAAGGACATATTTTAGAAGGGGGAAAAGGAGACCACCATTGACTGAGCTCATCCAGAATCCTTTCTTGCTGCAAGAGGGAATAGTGAAAGTGAACTGGAAGGTCTCACCTCCACAATACCACAACATGAAGAAACAGCACAAACCCCACTATGAGGAGAGGATGAAGAGAAGCGTTCAGAAGCCTCAACAGGGGTTACCCACAAATACGATCTCTCTGCTAAAGAATTCAGAGATGAAATGTTGAAGATGTTCAACGAACTCAAAGAAACGGTGAAACAGACATCCAGTAAATTACAGGAGGACATGAAAGAAACAGTGGAACAGACAGCCAAAAAATACAGAAAAAATAAAAGCAGAAATAAGAAAGCTACAAACAGAAGTGTCGCTAATGAAGGGTTCCGTAGATGAAATAAAAAAGTCAGTCCGGTGCCCTCAATAGTAGGATGGCTACAGTTGAAGACAGAATCAGTGAGCATGAAGATAGCTGCAGAAAGCAACAACAAACAATGGAAAAAGACCTCAAAATAGCTCTAGGGCAATTCAGAGACCTAGGGAACGAATCAAAAGGAACAACATCAGAATCATCGGACAGGGAGGCAACTCCAATGAAAAAGCCACACTTAAAGATATGGTTGCTGAAAAGTTCCCAGAGCTAGAGAATGCATCCAGATCCAAGGGATGCCAGCTAAAAGAGACCCAATAAGACTCCAAGATATGTCATAGTGAGAATGATGGATGTCACAGATAGAGACACAATACTGCAAGCAGCAAGGTCAACGAAGGAAATCATATACAAAGGAGCACCCCTCTAATTTACAGCAGACCTATCAGAGGAAACCTTCCAAGCTCAAAAACAATGGTGGGATATAGTGAAAAAAACTCAATGAAATGAAAGCCTCACCAAAATTACTTTATCTGGCCAAATTCTCACTCATAATCAAAGGAATGATACACTATTTCATGCATAAACAATAGCTCAGGAACTTACAGATTCAAGACCAAACTTAAGGAGAACTAAAGGAGCTACTGAAAGATAAGAAAAACCCCTACGAGTACAACAAACCCCTACAGAAAGATGGCACAAAGCCTCATGACAATAATATATTTCAAAGAAAATGGTCTAAATGCACCAATTAAGACACAGTGGCTAAATAGATTCAGAAACTGAACCCAAGATTCTGCTGTCTACAGGAAACACATCTGAACAGTCAGAACAAACACAGACTCAAAGTCAAAAAATAGAAAACAATCCTGCAAGCATACAACTCACTCAAAAAAGCTTGAGTGGCTTACTAGCACCCAACAACATAGACTTCAGTTTGAAAAAGATTAGGAGGGACAGCGGCGGCCATTTTTTATTAATCAAGAGATATTTACAGCAGGAAGAAATCACACTCCGAAACATATATGCACCCAAATGAGGGACAAGCTAAAGAGTTAAAACAATTGCTAACAGATTTTAAGGAGGACATTAGTAGCAACACAATAGTAGTTAGAGACTTCAACACTGCTGTATCACCTCTGGAAACATCAAGAAGTTTAAAACTCAGCAAGGAAACACTGGCTTTGAAGGAAGAAATAAAAGAGAGAGGGCTAGGACCCTCTGCGACTAAAGACTTTGATTCCAGAGACCTAACACATTTTGGCATCCAGCACAGCTTCTTACAGCAATGCACTGGGACTGTGAGCTGGGCTACAACTCCACGCTACCTGGGGATGGATCTTTCCTCTCTCCACCCTGTATTTCTGCACAGAAAATGGCAGCAGCAGCAGCAATATCCACGTGGTGAGAGCCACTTTCTAAGACTCCTAACCCATAGGTATACGGATTTTACACTTTGGGGCTCCTAGGTAATTATGGGAAGTGGGTGTTACCAGCATGCCCTCGGCCCAGATAAATCCGGAGCTGCTGAGAGCGAAACGGACCCTCTGCACTTAAAGACTTTGATTCCAGAGACCTTCTAACACATTTTGGCTTCCAGCGCAGCTTCTTACAGCAATGCACTGGGACTGTGAGATGGGCTATGCAATTTCTGGCAGAAATTTCCCTGGACTTTATACAGAAATCCAACACTTAACATCTCTTAATTGTCAGCAATGTGAAACGGCTCCTTTTTAGCAGGTCTGACTTTGGGGGGAAACTCCAAATAATAACAGTGAGTTTTTTGTTGAAATATTGAAGGTAATCAAGGTAGCAGTCATTTCTCTAGACTGTGAACTAAGCAACAGCCCCACGCCAGCCGAGAAGAGGAAATATCCCTCTTCCCCGGTTGTTTCCCATTTTCGGGGAGAAACGCAGCGTGGCATCCACCATACTATGAGGCGTGGGAAGGGGGATGAGGGGAAAAAGAAAGGAAAAGGAAAAAGGAAAAAAAAGAGTTATGTACTTAGAGCAGTGGGGCTACATATCTCTTCATTCTAAGCAATGGAAAACTAACTATCAAATGCTTCCTTGGTAGTAGGGCTGTCTTTCTTGGGGGGAAACTCCAACAACAATAGTGAGTTTTTTGTTGAAATATGGAATGTAATCAACGTAAAGAGAAAATGAAGTGAAATTCATCAATTATGCAGTTGGGGGGGCGGGGGCGGGAGGTATACTGGGGTTTGGTGGTTGAATATGGGCACTGGTGAAGGGATGGGTGTTTGAATATTGTATAACTGAGACATAAGCCTGAGAACTTTGTAACTTTTCACATGGTGATTCAATTAAATAAATAAAGAGAGGGCTAATAGATTTATACAGGCCTCTACATCCCCTGCTCCCAAAAAGAATACACATACTTTTCAGTGCACACAGAACATTTTCCAGAATAGGCCACATGCTGAGCCACAAAACATACTTCAGCAGAATCAGAAAGATAGAAATTGTAACAACTATCTTTTCAGACCACAATGGACTGATAATAGAAGTTAATAAAGCTCAGATGCAGAGAATCAAATCAAGCACCTGGAAATTAAACAACTCAATGTTAAACGAGTGAGTCAGAGAGGGTATCAAGGAAGTAATCAAAAGATACCTGGAAACAAATAAGAACAAAGATACGAGCTACCAGAACCTGTGGGATGAAGCTAAAGCCGTCTTCAGGGACCGCGGAGATGTGATCCCGGGGGCCGCACGCATGTGCGGCCTCTCTGCAGCTGTACAAGCGTGAATCCAGACCCAGCAAAACCTCTTTCGGTGTGAGCAACTCCTCGCAGAATGTCTCCAGCCTGAGAACTAAGCCTCGGCCCCGTGCCCGCCCGGGAGGGGAAAGGTATTTCTCTCTCTCTCTCTCTCTCTCTCTCTCTCTCTCTCTCTCTCTCTCTCTCTCTCTCTCTCTCTCTCTCTCGCCTCTTTCTCTCCAGGGATGAAGGGCGCGGTGGCCGCCATATTAAGACGACCACAGATGGGATTTACGACAAAAACTGCAGCAAAAGGACACGAGGGTGCTCTTGGGAAGGTGGGAGGCACCGGCACCTCCCACCGCCGAGATGTGATCCCGGGGGCCGCACGCATGTGCGGCCTCTCCGCAGCTGTACAAGCGTGAATCCAGACCCAGCAAAACCTCTTTCGGTGTGAGCAACTCCTCGCAGAATGTCTCCAGCCTGAGAACTAAGCCTCGGCCCCGTGCCCGCCCGGGAGGGGAAAGGTATTTCTCTCTCTCTCTCGCCTCTTTCTCTCCGGGGATGAAGGGCGCGGTGGCCGCCATATTAAGACGACCACAGATTGGGTTTTCAAGCCTGCAATTATCTAATATCTGGAAGAAATCTCCCTGGACTTCTTGTTAAAGTACAGAAATTCAAAACCGCACGGCCGCTACCGTGGCCGCGCGACCTTATTTGTCTTCACAGTAGGTCTGAATCTGGGGGGTACTCCTAACAACAATAGTGAGGTTTGTGTTGAAATATTGAATGTAACCAAAGTAAACAGAATGTAAAATGAAACTTATCAGTTACAACGTAGGGGATGGGGGGGCAGAATGGGAGGTGTACTGTGTGGGTTTTTTTTTTTTTTGGTGGTGGTATATGGACACTGGTGAAGGGATGGTTGTTTCAGCATTGTATAACTGAGACCTAAGCCCGAAAGCATTTTAATCTTCCACACGGTGATTTAATAAAATAAAATTAAATTAAATTAAAAAAAATAAAAATAAAAAATAAAGCCGTCTTCAGGGGAAAATGTACAGCCCTACAAGCATTTCTCAGGACGGAAGAAAGGGCCCACATAAATAACTTGAATTCACAGCTCAAGATCTTAGAAAAGGACCAACAAAAGGAGCCCAAACCAGACAGAAGGAAAGAAATAATAAAACTTAGAGCAGAAATCAAATACATGGAAACCCGAAAAACAATCCAAAAGATAATGAAACCAAGAGCTGGTTCTTTGAGAAAATAAACAAGATTGATAAACCACCAGCAACACTCACAAGAAAGAGAGAGAACGCTAATAAACTGAACCAGAAATGAAAAAGGGGACATCACAACAGAAACTGAAGAAATTCAAAAGATCATCAGAGACTACTCTGAACATCTTTATGCCATGAAAACAAGAAAACCTAGAAGAAATGGATAAATTTCTGGATTCCTAAAACCTCCTAAGGCTGAACCAAGAAGATTTGGAGTAGCTGAATAGACCTTTTACTATCAAGGAAATTGAAACTGTAATCAAAAGTCTTCCCAAAATAAAAGCCCAGATCCAGATGGATTCACTATTGAATTCTTCCAAATATTTAAAGAGGACCTATTTCCAGTTCTTTTCAAACTTTTCCAGGAAATTGAGGAAACACTAACACTCCCAAGCAATTTCTATGGGCACATATCACCCTAATATCAAAAGAAAACAGAGACACCACAAAAAAGGGAATTACAGGTCGATATCTCTTATGAACACAGATGCAAAGATCTTCAACAAAATATTAGCAAATAGAATCCACAACTCATAAAAAGATCATAAACCACGACAAAGTAGGATTCATCATGGGGATGCAAGTATGGTTTAACATTTGGAAATCAATCAACATAATCCATCATATCAACAAAATAAAAGATAAAAACCATATGATCAAATCAATAGATGCACAGAAATCATTTGACAAGATCCAACATCCGTTTATGATGAAAAATCTCAAAATGGGTATTGAGGGAACTTTCCTCAATGTAGTCAAAGCCATCTACCACAAGCCTATGGAAAGCATTATCTTCAATGGGGAAAAACTAAGAGCCTTTCCTCTAAGATCAGGGACAAGACAAGGATGTACACTCTCACCACACCACTTCTGTTCAATATTTTATTGAAAGTACTTGCAATAGAGGTAAGGCAAGAAAAAGATATTAATGGCATCCAGATAGGAAAGGAAGAAATCAAGCTCTCACTATCTGCAGATGATATGATACTATATTTAGAGAACCCTAAAGCCTCTACCAAGAAACTTCTAGAAACAATAGACTTGTATAGTAAATTTGCAGGCTATAAAATCAATACCCAAAAGTCCATGACTTTCCTATATGCAAATAATGAGAGAGAAGAAAATGACGTTAAAAAATCAATTCCATTCACAATCATGCCTCAGAAAATCAAGTACCTCGGAATCAGCTTAACTAAGGACGTAAAGGACTTAAAAAAAAAACTAAAAAAACCCTACTTCACGAAATAAAAGAGGACATGAGGAAATGGAAACACATCTCCTGCTCATGGATTGGAAGAATTAACATTGTCAAAATGGCAATACTCCCCAAAGCATTATACAGACTCAATGCAATCCCTATAAGGATACCCATGAAATTCTTCAAAGAAATGGATCAAACACTCATGATATTCATATGGAACAACAACCCCCCACAAATAGCTAAAGCAATTCTTGGGAAAAGAACATGGGAGGCATCACCTTCTCCAACCTTAAGCTCTACTACAAAGCGGTAATAATTAAAACAGCATGGTACTGGAACAAAAAGAGTCACAGACCAATAGAATAGAGTGGAATATCCTGAAACCTTCTCAAATATATGATCATCTAATCTTTGATAAGGGAGCAAGAAATGTGAAGTAGAGCAAGGAAATACTCTTTAACAAATGGTAATGGCCAAACTGGACAGCTACATGCTAAAACATGTGCTTAGACCTCCACCAAACATCATGCACAAAAATCAGATCAAAATGGATTAAATAAAGACCTCAATGTAAGACCAGAATCCATAAGGTACAATGAAGACAAGGTCGGCAAAACTCTCCACAACATTGAAGCTAAAGTTATCTTCAAAGAAGATATGTCACTGACCAAGCAAATGGAAACAGAGATAGACAAATGGGACTATCTTAAACTAAGAAGCTTCTGTACATCAAAAGAAACAGTGACCAGAATACAAAGACAATCTACAAAATTGGAAAGGATATTCAATCCTATCTGATAGGGGGTTGATATCAAGAATATACAAGGCACTGGTTTAACTCTACAAGAAGTAAACATCCAACCCCATCAGAAAATGGGGTAATAAAATCAAAAGAAACTTTCTCAAAGAAGCTATTGAATGGCCAAAAGGCACATGAAAAATGCTCTTCATCACTAATCATCAAGGAGATACAGATCAAAACAACAATGAGATATCATCACACACCACAGAGACAGGTCCACATCCAAAAGAACAAAACCAACCGATGTTGACGTGGATATGGGGAGAAAGGGATTCTCCTTCACTGCTGGTGGAAATGCTGACAGGTTCAGCCCTTTAGGAAAACAGTATGGACGTTTCTCAAAAAATTAGAAGTTGATCTCCCATTTGACCCTGAAATACCACTTTTGGGAATATATCCCGGAGATGCAAAAAAATAAAGTAGAAATGACATCTGCACTTGTATGTTCATTGCAGCAGTGTTTACAATAGCCAGGATCTGGAAAAAATCCAGGTGCTGGAGAACAAATGACTGCTTAAAGAAACTTTGATACATCTACACAATGCATCTATGCAGCTGTTAGAAAAGATGAAGTCATGAAATTCCCATATAGGTGGATCAACATGGAGAGTATCATGTAAGTGAAATCAGTCAGAAAGAGAGGGACAGACATAGAAGGACTGCACTCATTTGTGGAACATAAAGTAACAGAATGGGAGACTAACATCCAATGATAATAGAGATAAAGACCAGGAGGATTGCTAAATGGCTAGGAAGTCGGCCTCACATGCTGGGAGAAAAGGCAGTTCAGATAGAGAAGGGAACAAGTAAAGGGTGCTTGAAGGGCCTGCTCAGGATGGGAGATGTGTTTTGAAAGTAGACTATAGACTGAACATGATAGCCACTTAATACCTGCATTGCAAACCACAACACCCTAAAGGACAGAGACAGTAAAAGGGAATACACTTCCCACAGAGGCTCGGGGGCGGGGGAGGGGATGAGGAGAGAAGTACTGGGAACATTGGTGATGGAGAATGGGCACTGATGGAGGGATGGGTACTCAATCACTGTATGACTGGAACATAAGCGCGAAAGTTCATAAGTCTGTAACTGTACCTCAATGTGATTCAATAAAAAAAAAGTTAGAGAACTAGAAACTAGCCTATCAGCAAAAATGAACCAGATGAATATACATAATACAAAAGGAAGGTACATAAGACCACAGTATACTATTCTTTTATATAAAGTTGTACATCTTGTGCAGCTTAAAAACATCATGTTAATTAGTTAATAAAAATGAAAAATTTTGCATTCCAGATTCATTACCAGCATTGTAAGTAAACAGAAGAAAAAAAGAGAAAACTAAAATCAGGAATAGATGGTGAGTATGCTCAATCCATTTCGTGAATTGTATCACCACAGCAGACATAAGTATTATATTTTCAAGCATTACTATATCATATTTACACATTGCCTATGTTTTACATATACCTATTAATGAAAACTTTTATATATTTATATACTACTTAATTAAATATTTCTACATTTCACTTCTATCCCAAAGAAACGTCATATTTTTTGTTGTTTAATAGGAAATCTCCAGAACGTAGCCACAGTCATGCTCAAGGCCACTCTCCACACACTCGGACGAGCCTCACCCATGAAGGAACCAACAGAGGAACCCAGGTATGCAGGATGTGTGCCTCAGCTCTCCAACTCTACTCAGATTGGGACTGGGCCTCCTCCACCCAGATCCCCAGTTTTCCAGTAGCTTGAAAGTCACACCCACAAACTCCCCGCACCATGTAATCTCATCAATGGCCAAAATCTAGAGACTATAAAACAAAGCTCCCAGAAGAGAGCGATGCAATTTTTCTGGCTGCATGACCTCTTTATTCTTTTTCTCTTTTTCCCACATGGCAGAGCCTGGCAAGCTACCCGTGAGTATTTAATGTGCCGAAACCAGTAACAATGTGCTCTTTATGTTCCTGGAGCAAGCAGATGCCATTGGGCTACACTACAATGGGACAGGAACAAGTGAAGATGTTCCTGGCGCCTGCTTGAGCAAATCAATGAACAATGGGATGACAGTGATACAGTGACAGTTTATAGGAAATCTAACTTCAAATTCAAGAGAATTTTTTTGTTAAAATAAAGTGAATTAGGCCCTGCAGACGCCGCCACCGCTGCTCCCGCGTTCCGCCATGGTCAACCGCACCGTGTTCTTCGACATCGCAGCGGATGGCGAGCCGCTGGGCCGCGTGTCCTTCGAGCTGTTCGCCGAAAAGGTCCCGAAGATGGCAGAGAACTTCCGCGCGCTGAGCACCGGCGAGAAGGGCTTCAGCTACAAGGGCTCCTGCTTCCACCGCATCATCCCCAGCTTCATGTGCCAGGGTGGGGACTTCACGCGCCACAATGGCACCGGCGGCAAGTCCATCTACGGAGAGAAGTTTGACGATGAGGACTTCATCCTCAAGCACACAGGGCCTGGCATCTTGTCCATGGCAAATGCTGGACCCAACACCAATGGTTCCCAGTTCTTCATCTGCACCGCCAAGACTGAGTGGTTGGACGGCAAGCATGTGGTGTTTGGCAAGGTGAAGGAGGGCATGAATATCGTGGAGGCTATGGAGCCCTTTGGGTCCAGGAATGGCAAGACCAGCAAGAAGATCACGATTTCCGACTGCAGACAAGTCTAAAGGCTCATTCTCTCGACCACCAGACCATTCCTTCCTTCTGCAGCTCAGGAGAGCGCCCTGTCCCCTATGTGCTCGGAATGCCCTCTGGTCCCTGTGCTCTCCCTGCGGTTCTCTCGGTTCCACTGTTTCCTACACTCATTCCCTCCAAGTCTAGCTGGACTGCAGAGTTGTTTATGATTATGAAATAAAAAATAAGTAAGAAAAAAAAAGAAAAGAAAGTGAATTATACTTTATTTACTTAAATAAATATACTTTACTTATACTTTATTTATTTAAATATATGCTTTTGGGAGATTACTTTTAAGTCTCTGGATGTTGACTGTTGATGGGATTACACACACCTGGTTCCTCTACCGGTACCTTCATGCATGAGGCTTGTCTGAATGTGTGGAGAGGGGCCTTGAGCATGGCTGTGGCTAGGTTCCAGTGGTCTTCAGCCACCGGGAGCTCTGTTCGGGGTGGGGAGGGAAGCTGGAGCCCATCCCCTCTGAGGGGCTCTGGGGAAGACAGCCAGGCGTGCGGGCAAGAGACTCTCTGCCTTGGTATATATATCTGAAAATATGTATATTTGCATATATATTTTTTTCCTCTATGATTTCTTACCTACTATCTTAGGTCATCAAAGCCGTAGCCAAACAAGGCATTCAAACTCAGTACATCAAGATCCTCCACGAGCTGTATTATGGATTAACCACAAGGATCTCACCGTTCTACAAGGAAGTGATCATTGACATAAAGAGAGGGGTTCGGCAGGGTGATATCATTTCACCAAAACTCTTCAGTGCCACCCTCGAGAACGTCATGCTATGACTGGAATGGGAAGTAATGGGAGTGAAGATAGATGGCGGCAACTACACCACCTCCGCTTCACTGATGACATGGTTCTAACAACACCAAACATGAGCCAAGTGGCATAAATGCTGGCCGACTTTGACCATGAGTGTGGTAAGGTCGGACTGCAACTGAATCTCAGCAAAACAATGTTCATGAAAAATGAACTAGTCCCTGATGTTCCATTTGCTCTCAGTGGAACGACCATCTCCGAATGCAGCAGCTATGGTACCTGGGTCAAAAACTCAACATGAGGAATGACTTGGCGCCAGAACTGCGCAGGAGGAAGAGAGCAGCGTGGAATGCCTTCAAGAGGGTCTGAGAGGTGGTTAAGAGGACAAAGGACCTCTGACTCCAGGCACATCTTTTTGACTCCACCATTCTTCCTGCAGTAACATACGCCTCAGAGACCTGGGCCCTACGAAAACAGGATGAGAATGCTATTTGGGTATCCCAAAGAGGAATGGAAAGAGCTATGCTTGGAGTATCACATTTCACTCAATTGAGAGAAGAAATCTGGAGTTCCAACCTGACTCGGTGGTCAAGAGAAACGAGACAGCATCCCATTTGCCATGGCATCAAAAATCAGATGTGCCAGACATGTAATGCAATTCAGAGATACCGGCCTGACTAGAGCTGTTACCAGCTGGATTCCACAGGACGTCAAAAGACTGCGTGGCCACCCACCAATGAGATGGTCATACTTCTTCATCAAAACCCTGAATGAACATTTTGAGGCTCTTTCTGTTCCTGGAGCGAGCAGATATCATTGGGCTACACTAGCATGTGACAGGGACGAATGGAGACGTTACTGGCACCTGCTCGAGCAAATCGAAGATCAATGGGATGACAAGTGATACAAGTCATCTGAACCCCATCAAATGTAGTGTGGTAATTATGGAGAATGGGTAGACAGTGTCTTATGATGTGTCCAGGAATATGTTTAGTCATATGTGAAGCTAGGCCCGAGCCTGTGGAAAGTGGCCTTGAGCATGGCAACGGTTGGGTTCTGGAGTTTTTTGGCTATCAGAGCTGGGTCTCTTGGGGCAGGGAGGGCTCTCACTTGCCCCTCTCTGGGGTGCCCCATGTGAAACAGCCTGGTGTGGAATCTGGTGGGATGGTTATGAGGGCCTCATGTTATGTTCCCTTTCGGGAGAAGCAGCCGTGGGATCTGACTGTTGCTGATCACAAGATTATCTGGCGTTGGCAGGAGGTGGCTTATGGGTGTCACCCCTGGGTCACCGGAGACTGGGGGAAGCAGGCAGAGGATCTCCGTTCCTGGTCCCATTGAGCCTAGAGTCCAAGGTCACAAAGTTCTGCATTACCTGGGTTCTTTAGGACTTCACTCATGCATGAGCCTCAGCCTGAACGTGTAAGGAGCAACCTAGAGCATGGCGGTGGTTGGGTTGTGGAGGTTTTTGGCTGCCAGAGCTGGGTCCCTTGGGGCAAGGAGGGCTTTCACCCGTCCCCATCTGGGGTGCCCCTATGAAACAGCCTGGCGCAGAGTCCAGTTATGGGGGCTCATGTTATGCTACCTTTCGGGAGAAGCCAGGTGGAATCTGGTGGTGGCCAATCAATATTTAAAATTATTACAAAGTATAGGAGAGAGGAGAAAATAAAATAATGAACAAAATCAGTGTATGTGTTTATAAAAGTAGCGTATGCACTATGCCTCATAAATAATTATTTGTTGTATATTTCTGTGCAATAATAGTTTAGAGCCTCAAAGATTAAAGTCATAAAGCCAATCAACATAGAGGAACCCAAATATACTAAGTGAATACTAAGTATATAGTATACTATACTAAGTTGAATACTAGCAGTCTTAATAAACATTGTACCCACAAATAAAAAAATCATACAACATGTTCTTGTTAGAAATTGAGCTTCCATATGACCCCGCAATACCACTTCTGGGAATATATCCTGAGGATGCAAAAGAGCACAGTAGAAATGACATCTGTACCTATATATTCGTTGCATCACCGTTCACAATAGCCAAAATCTGGAAACAACCCAAGTGCCCTAAAACAGATGACTGATATAGAAACTTTGGTACATCTACACAATGGAATACTATGCAGCTGTTAGGAGAGATGAAGTAATGAAATTTGCTTATAAATGGATAAACATGGAGAGTATCATGTTAAGTGAAATGAGTCAGAAAGAGGGACAGACATAGAGGGACTGCACTCATTTGTGGAGTATAAAATAACATCACATGAGGCTGAAACCCAAGGACAGTAGATACAAGGGCGAGGTGGATTGCCCCATAGCTGGAAGCCTGCTTCATGAGCGAAGGGGAGAAGGCAGATGGAATAGAGAAGGCATCACTAAGAAAATGATGTCTGGAGGTACCAGTTGGGATGGGAGATGTGTGCCTAAAGTAGATAACGGACCAAACATGATGACCTCTCAGTGTCTGTGTTGCAAGCTATAGTGCCTAAAAGTAGAGAGAGAGAGTATGGGGAATATTGTATGCCATAGAGGAGGCAGGGGGAGGGTGGGAAAGGGGGAATATACCCAGGATATTGGTGGTGGGGAATGTGCACTGGTGGAGAGATGGGTGTTTGATCATTGTGAGATTGTAACCCAAACATTAAAGCTTGTAACTATCTCACGGTGATTCAATAAAATTAAAAAAATTTAAAAACAAAACAAAATATGTTTTTGTTGTTTTTTGGTTCTTACTATGTGGTAGGGTACTTATGGCTTCCTCCTATCTCTGCACTCAAGGATCATTTCTAGCAAGGGTTGGGGGATTCTATGGGGCATTGGGGATTAAACCTGGATTACTATGTGCAAGACAAGAACCCTGGTCACTGTGCTATCTCTGTAGTCCTCTACAAAACTACTTTTTATATTTATACTTTTTTCCTTTAAAAAATAAAATGTTCCACCGCCGAGATGTGATCCCGGGGGCCACACACATGTGCGGCCTCGCCGCAGCTGCACAAGCGTGAATCCAGACCCAGCAAAACCTCTTTCGGCATGGGCAACTCCTCGCAGAATGTCTCCAGCCTGAGAACTAAGCCTCGACCCTGTGCCCGCCCGGGAGGGGAAAGGTATTCTCTCTCTCTCTCTCTCTCTCTCTCTCTCTCTCTCTCTCTCTCTCTCTCTCTCTCTCTCTCTCTCTCTCTCTCGCCTTTTTCTCTCCGGGGATGAAGGGCGCAGTGGCCGCCATATTAAGACGACCACAGATGGGATTTACGACAAAAACTGCAGCAAAAGGACACGAGGGTGCTCTTGGGAAGGTGGGAGGCACCGGCCCCTCCCACCGCCGAGATGTGATCCCGGGGGCCGCACACATGTGCGGCAGCTGCACAATCGTGAATCCAGACCCAGCAAAACCTCTTTCGGCGTGGGCAACTCCTCGCAGAATGTCTCCAGCCTGAGAACTAAGCCTCGGCCCCGTGCACGCCCAGGAGGGGAAAGGTATTTCTCTCTCTCTCTCTCTCTCTCTCTCTCTCTCGCTTGGGATGAAGGGCGCGGTGGCCGCCATATTAAGACGACCACAGATTGGGTTTTCAAGCCTGCAATTATCTAATATCTGGAAGAAACCTCCCTGGACTTCTTGTTAAAGTACAGAAATTCAAAACCTTTGTCTTCACAGTAGGTCTGAATCTGGGGGGTACTCCTAACAACATTAGTGAGGTTTGTGTTGAAATATTGAATGTAACCAAAGTAAACAGAATGTAAAATGAAACTTATCAGTTACAACGTAGGGGGTGGGGGGGGCGGGATGGGAGGTGTACTGTGTGGGTTTTTTTTTTTTTTTTGGTGGTGGTGTATGGGCACTGGTGAAGGGATGGTTGTTTCAGCATTGTATAACTGAGACCTAAGCCTGAAAGCATTGTAATCTTCCACACGGTGATTTAATAAAATAAAATTTAAAAAAAAAATGTTTATTTTTAGTTTTTATTGTACCATAATTTACAATTCTATTAATGATAGTTTCATGGATACAACATTCCATTCCCATACTTTCCACTAGGGTGTCCACTTCCCTCCAAAGATGTCCCAAGGATCCTCCCCTCCATCCCACCCCATGGAGCTCAATTCTATATATAAACCAATTCTCAGCTTCTAATACCTTTGGTCATTTTTTGTTCTATTATCTTCCCTTACATTCCACACTGAATGAGATTCTGTACCTGTCCCTCTCCTTCTGACAGGCCTCACTCACCATCGGATCCAGCTATGTAGGTAGCAAATTACATGATTTCATATAGCTCAGTAGTGTTCTATTGTGTATGCCACAATTTCTTTATCCAGTGATTTCTACTTGGGTACTTGGATTATTTCTAGATCTTTCCTATTATAAATCATGTTGCAATGAACATAGGAGTGTAAACGTCTTGAAAACAGTGTTTAGGCTGGGGCTGGAGTGATAGCAAAGCAGGTAGGGCATTTGCCTTACACGCGGCCGACCTGGGTTTGATTCCCAGCATCCCATATGGTTCCCCAGCACCACTAGGAGTAGGAGTAATTCCTGGTGCAGATCCAGGAGTAACCCCTGTGCATTGATGAGTGTGACCCGAAATGAAAAAAAAATAGTGTTTAGGAGTTCTTAGGGTAAATGCTAACAAGTGAAGGGTAATTGCTTAGGGTAAATTGCTTAGGGTAATTGCTGAGTTGTACAGGAACTAATTTCTTTGGACCAGTCATCATTTTCTAAAGAAAATAATCTAAATGTAAGTGAAGAGCTCTTATTAATTGGGTGACAATAAATAATATAAAATTAGCCTATTACCTATATAATGAAATTTAAATTTATAGCACTGATGTAAAAATTACTCCATATTACATCATCAATTGCCCATGATCCCGCTCCTTGTTATAAATAAATTTTAAATCTCTCAGTTTTATTACACTTCTAGTGGGACTTTGAATATTTGACTTACACCACTCATATGAAATGTCTTTCAGAGAAGTGGCTCTCAATATCACTCTACAGTAATTAGAATACAAATATCAACACTGAATAGAAATCTTACAGGTCTTCCTAGGTAAGTAACAGCAGAACTTTGAATCTATGATGTCTTAACATTGAAAGTCTATATTTACACAAAATTTAAACAACAGTGCATTATGCTAAGTTTTTTAAAGAGAAAAAACAAGAGAATAAGCTGTTGTGAGAATAGAGAATATAGAATGTTATTGTTTGTGGTAAGGGATTTTTGAATAGTTCTGCAGGTGTTTCTGCAGACAATTAGGTTTGTCAAAGATGTCCGTGATCTGCAGTTTGTCTGTCATCATTTCTGTCTTACTGAGCTTGAACTTGCAGGGCTGATGATCAGGGGATCCCATGACCTCCCAAAATAGTTTTCAAATTAGCCTCTTCTACGAATCCTGTCTTTTTGGAAATCAGAAAACGTCTTTGACTTTGCTCATAACTAGCTTTAAAAAGGAAATAGCCACAATGTTTATGGAAACAAAAATTAGGAGTAGGTCTTGAGCTGAGAAATAACAGGGCATATTTATACATATTAAATAGTTTGAGTTCCATTATTTCCCTGAAATTTTGTTCTGCCTAGCTATCTGACAACACAAATTTTACATTCCTTATTTCTTTGCTTATTTTTTTTTAAGGATTTATGTCTTCATTCCAAAGTCAGCATTTTTCTCAACAAGTTTTTGGTGGAGGAAAACTCATGCTTTTAGAGAAAAGAATGCCATCAATTGTCATCTTGATTTCCAATATCTGTTTGCAATATTACTTCTCCATCATTAAGCAAGAAAAAAAAACCTACTTTCCTAAAGTTTGTGTCACTTGCCTTTTCTGTATTTGTATGAAAAACAAGGTAAACTTTTTAGCTACTAGTAAAAGATTCTTTCTCCATATCCTTTCGTTGTTGTTCTATGTATTTTTTGTTGTATGGCATATAATATACCAAACTATATGGCATATGGCATATTTATACAGTTGTATAAAAACTAAATAAAAATCATCAGAAGCTTATATTTTTAAATTTTGTTTTTCACCTTTCCTTTTTCCATTTTTAGCTTTGTTGCTGCAGTGATAGGGATGTCACACACATGTGGTCATGACAGTCCCCGAGAAGCACACATCCAGTTTTAGTGCTCTCATGCTTGGACACTGTTAGCTGGGCTCGCGTACTCTATGTGTGATGCTTGTACACATGCTTGGCAGGAGTTATACTTTAGTGCAGATACTCACTGCAACTGCATTTCACGACATAATTTAGATTTTATGGAAGTTTATATATGTAACTTAATTATATACTATTGAAATTTATGATCCAAACTCAAAGGAAATTTGAAGCTAAAACTTCAAGACAGTTATAAACACTACAAAAATATATGTTACAAAGTAAAGTAGTTGTCTATGAACAAACATATGGTCTATTGTCTGACTGCAGGGAGATGCAGATCAAAACAACAATGAGATATCATCTCACACCACAGAGACTGGCCCACATCCCAAAAAACAAAAGCAACCGGTGTTGGCGTGGATGTGGGGAGAAAAGGACTCTCCTTCACTGCTGGTGGGAATACCGACTGGTTCAGCCCTTTTGGAAAACGATATGGACGATTCTCAAAAAGTTAGAAATTGAGCTCCCATTTGACCCAGCAATACCACTCCTGGGAATATATCCCGGAGAGGCAAAAAGGTATAGTAGAGATGACATCTGCATTTCCATGTTCATTGCCACTCTGTTTACAATAGCCACAATATGGAAAAAACCAGAGTGCCCAAAAACAGATGATTGGCTAAAGAAACTCTGGTATATTTACACAATGGAATACTATGTAGCTGTCAGAAAACATGAAGTCATGAAATTTGCATATAAGTGGATCAACATGGAAAGTATCATACTGAGTGAAATGAGTCAGAAAGAAAGAAACAGATATAGAAAGATCGCACTCATATGTGGAATATAAAGTAGCTGAGAAGTACAAACTTACAATGTTGCGATTCCTGGCAGACATTTCTCTGGACTTAGTTACTAAAATACTAAAATACAGAAATCCAAAACTATGCTGCTGCTAGTGCGGCCTCCTGACCTCATATCTCTTCATTCTCAGCAATGGAAAACAAATTACCAAGTGCTTTCTTTTCAGCAGATCGACTTTGGGGGGAGAAACTCCAAATCAATAATAGTGAATTTTTTGTTTAAATATTGAATGTAACCAAAGTAAAGTGAAAGTAAAGTAAAATTTACCAGTTACACATGCGGGGTGGGGGGCTGGGGAGGTGGTGGGGAGGGGGGAGGTATATCGTGATTCTTGGTGGTGGAATATGTGCACTGGTGAAGGGATGGGTATTTGAGCATTGTATAACTGAGACTTAAACCTGAAAGCTTTGTAACTTTCCACATGGTGAATCAATAAAAGAATTTAAAAAAATTTAAAAAATAAAAATAAAAAAAAAAACCTGAAAGCTTTGTAACTTTTCACGTGGTGAATCAATAAAAGAATTTAAAAAATAAATAAATAAATAAAATTAAAGAAATTAAAAAATTAGATATTTTGTAGTCTCTAATTATTTCTCTCCTCTAAATCCAAAATTCATCTCCTACAATATCCACTTCAAACTCCAAATTGTGTCAATTCCTCTTTTTTTTCATAAACTTAAACGAGGTATCCTAAGGGTCTTGCATTTACCTTGTCTGTAAACCTCACTTAAGTCAAATGTTGATTCTTTATGAGGCTTTGTGGAAATTGGAGATGAGGTTGGGGGGAGGGGGCTGAGGAAGAGGGGGAGACTTAAAAACAGTGCTCAGGGAACTGGAAACTCTCCTGGAGACTCTCAGCCAGCCTGCTAGGCAGTTCAATGCTAGGCCCCAAGAATGTGTTGTTCTTCATCCTGGCAGTGCCAGGGAGCAACCACGCCACACTCACGTGCTCGCTGGCCTCTCGGGCTAGCTAATCTGGAAGGCCTCTTGGTACTAAGGTGGAGCCAAGGGTCCAAGTGGGGTCTCAGACAAGACATGCACCCTAATGCTGGTCATAAATTCCAGTCCAAATGTTTCAACTTTTCTTTTCCACATATACAGCTTCTGAACACTCTTCAAAATATTTCAAAGCCATATAGATGTTATAATATAAACTTATGTTCACCAGTCTAAACTTAGGCTTCCATTATGTTAATATTTATGTTTCACTAATAAACGGCATCTTAAACACTTCTTTATGTGCTTTCTTGAGGGGGAAACCTCCTGAGCGGTCAGGCTTCCCTCTCGGGCAGGCTGTGTGCTGGTTCAGGCCTCGCCGGTCAGGTGGAGCCCTGAGACACAGCCGTTCAAGCTCATGATGCTGGTAGCCACTGAGGCCATCCCAGTGATGCTCATTGGCCAAGGGTGCTCCACCAGGCAGTGCTCAGGCCTTGCGTTGCTAGAGGAAGAAGTTGGGATTTGCCCATACTAAGCCTGAACTCTACCACTTTGAACTTTTTGCAGCTCTACAACCTGAAGCACTTTCATCAGAACTGGTTTTTCTGCTTCTTTCATTTCTGTAGTAGATATACCTTCTTTCTACTTATCAAAGAAAATTTTACCAATTCCATTAGAGTAAACTACTTTACTGGCAAAACATCCATTTACCTTAACTTAAAATATACTATATTTTTGATCTCTCCTTATAAATAAACAGTATTCCTCATGCTGAGGCAAATAAGCTATGCTCATGTCTTTCAAATACTTTCTACTGGTTTCTTCCAACCAACATTTATGCACACTGAAATGCTCTTTATCAAGTTAGATGATAAATTAGTAGATTAATTTTTACTCTAAATCTTGTTTCCTTGTAAATATCACAGTAGCACACTAAAAGAAAAAAATATACTTGGAATTTAATCCACCAATTACCACTAATCCTCAAGTTACTGAAATCTGCCATCTGCTTCCAGACTCGCCAATATTTATTAATACAATCTCTTAATAAAGTTATCAATAGCCTTTTTAATTAAATTATTGAAGTACATACACTAAATCGCTATCATAGATATCCTCTTGGTGATTTGATATTTTAAAGTTTCCTCTACCAGAAAGACCTATCCCTGTTATAGGTCCTTGTTACATTTGGTCATCATTTAAAATTAATCACTTCTTTGTTCTATCCTAAATATCATTTTTCTTAATCTTTCTAATTATTCTAAGATATTATCTCCATTTCAGTTCCTATTCACATAGAGATAATGTTGGCCTAGATTTCTTGCTCTAAACTCACCAGTTAGACATCCAAATTCATTCCAGAAATTTGCAATTGACTATCTCATCAGGATCTCAAACTCAACGTATATATTTTCCAGAGATTTTCCTCCACGAGAATAAGGTTTCTATGTAACGCATTCAAAGAGTCAGGAATGTAGATGTTATTTTTGACCATATTCTCTCTGAAACCTGTTTTTTCAGTCTAGCCTTATGAATTATGATGATGATTTTTTCAATTTGTGGTTATGCAATGTTAGTATTCAACAATATCTGCTATTTTCCTTTCTTCTTTGAGACATAGCTACACTGCAGTCCTCAGCTTCCTTGTAATTAGGTAAGGTTATATAACTAAATCATTTGGTAGAAATTATATATACTATATCCAGGTTTAGTTATTTAAATCTCTTAAATACTTCTCTTCTCCTCATGTCATTTCTTTAATTTCATCCACCTGTAAACTCTAAGCACATCCAGGAGTGATTCCCAAAACCCACCCCCTAATTTTAAAAAAATACTTTAAAAATTATGAGAAAAGAAAATGTATTGCAACTGTAAACATATTTTTTACATATGTTCTGAATTTTTATGAATATTTATGTATGTCGTCTACAAGCAGAAGTAAGTCTCCCTTTCTGATTCAGGTACCTTTATTTATTTATTTATTTTTTGCGGCTCAGTTGTTTTAGCGAGAACATCCATACTATGCTGAATGAAAAGCAGAAAAAGTGAGCGCCATTGTCAAGATCGCCTTACCGAAAAGGCCTTTCACCACTGAGTGCAACTTAGGGTGAAGATGAAAGATCACACAGAAAACTAAAATATAACATGAAATAAATGGAAGGAAACACAAATGCAAAGACATGCCAGGTTGATGAACCGTATCCATTTTCTAGCTCGCGCACATGGTTGTCTGTCTGCCCCCTACACTGGCTTCTCCCCACGCATTACAATACCTCGTGACAAAGCAGAGTGACCCATCAAAAGGCAAAAAGCAGGAAAGACCAGAAAGGGCTTATGTTTGTTTTATAAGATATAAAACTTGAAAGTGACATCGAGCGTATTCCTTATATCTTATGTACCTATTCAGAAGTGAATTCATCAGTTTCAAACATTCGCAGAGAAGGGGGTTAACTAAGAAGAGGTGGAATTACTGGGATCTTAGGAGCTATCTGTTGTATCTTGCTTTGGAGTCTGTAGAAGGCTCTCCAGACTGTGTTCAGAATGCCCAGGGTGCAACTGGCGGTGATACTCCACGAAGCAGGCCTGTGGTGGAATGCTAGGACCCACACAGTGCTCTGGGGTCTGCACCGCTAAAGAGCACCAGCGTCCCCCTCCCCAGATGTTCATTAGACCTTCTGGAAGGTGTCTAACTGTTGTACTTCCGTCAGCCACTACCTAGTATATAATTTTTAACTTCTTTGCTAGGAAAATAGATATGTGTATTATATTATTTTCTGTAAGATTATTTTTATTTTACCCTCATGGACAAACTTTTTTTTAATATACGGGCAATCTTTTTTTTAATATATATTTTTGGTTTGATTTTTTAAAAGGAGGCCAGTTTTTATTTGTTTTGTTTTTTAAGTAAAATCTGAGTCCTACGCTTAATCAAATTAAGTAATGTGATTTGTTTTAAGAATTTGTGACTGTAAAACAAGAATACACTCCCTTGTGACATTTATAAGTTTTATTCATCAGAGCAGCCACACGTTAATTTTTAAGTGCACACGTTTTCTTAATTAGGCTGTTCCTTTACATTTTGGACAGACAAATGTTAGACTGTAGTTGACTGGAGGATATAAGATTTAGGAGGAGATTCCAACGCTGAAATGTACAGTGCCCCCTCTCTTGGTAATTCCAACAGCACATTATCTGCCTCTTCCCCACATGACAACTTTGCAGCTGTAGAAGCTGCTTCTTCATCCAAAGCCAGATCCAAGCCTTTCCTTTCATTCTTGTTGGGAAATCCTCTTGGGCTTTTAACTGGAATTAAAACATTACTGAAAATTCAGCTGTCTCAAATCTCAGCTGTGGTACAAAAGATCATCATGTTAACTGGACTGGTTATATGAGGAAATTATTTAAATCATTCTTAAAATCCTCAGTGTAGTTCATACTAAAATTTCTCAAGATTAACAGATGGAACATTTCATTGAAATGTTTATTCCCCTGAACTCTAAACATCCCTACTATGAAGTTGGACATGTTAAATTATTAGTTACACAATTCAGATATAGAAAAAAAACCTTCAAGAAGACCACATTGCTCCACAGTAACCCTATCAAACAGCCCCCCTGTATAGAATATAAGCTTCTGAGAATGAAATAACAGAGATAGGCAGAGGAAAGGAATCTCTATGCTCATAACTTTTCAACTCACAAGCTTCCCCCCTACAAGAATGCATTTTTATAAACCTTCTTTTTTGGTTCTGAATTGAGCATACATTCTGAAGTCCCAATTGCATGCTAAAAAAGTAATGGAACCAACATGACCTGGCCATGCAAATATTTTTTGCAAATAGGGTCTAAAAACAGCATTAACTGAAACTGTACAATATGCCAGAAACAGGATTCCATTTCAAGAATTAACCCGCACGGTACTCAGTAATAAGTTAAGCCTCTTCTTGGAAAACCACATTTTTATTCACTCAAAGTTTCAGAAATTGGTTATTGTGTTTTGCAATGTGCCTGAGTTAGTCAAGGTAGAAGGTAGGCAGTATTTCTATGATCTTAAGTGAAAGCAATTACATTCTCTTTCCTCACTCATTGCCATATGAAAGGGGAAGAAAAAGCCTTACATGCTATTACATATAATATGATATGTTAAAGCCTTGTAAAGATTATATATACATATTTATATGTGGAAAACCAGGCCACAAATTATCAGAGATTCATCACAGGACTCCTTTGTTTTACTTTAATATTTTTTAACTAACAGAACATGAAGAACTCACATATATTCTTCCAAAGCAATAAAACTAAAATTATCCTTTCTGAGCTATCATCTTAAATGCTTGATTTATACCAAAATTTATACATGGAACACCCCTTAAACAGACAAGGAGTAGAGAACTAAAATACTCTCTATTCAAGTTTCTCTTATGACATTATACATGGAAAGTCAAGAAACATTCATTGATTTTTCATTCATTGATTTTTTTTCAGAAGTTTGCACTTCTGTACATCATGTGCTTACACTATGTTATAAAACCATGAATCTAGTTTCCATTGACCTGTGCCCTGCCTTTCTAACTGTGAAGAGTATTATGACTTTGTATGGAGATATTCCAGAATCTTGTTACGTGCTAAGACCACCACAAGCAAGACAACAAGCATGTTTAACATTAAAAAGATAGCTTGGGAATAGCTTACTAAGATCATGAATAAGAAAACATTCACCACTTCAAATAGGCAGTTTCTATTTTTCTCAACATTGAGTTACATTTTAGCATCTTAGAAAGTAAAATACATATATTGATTAACACATTAATGAAAATAGCATTACTGATTCTACGAGTAGCTAGACACTGTATATTGGTAGCTACAAATTAAACTTTTACTTTTTAAAATCCTATCATTAATTATGAGTTTAGAACTATATTATCATCCACATTTTGCAGATACAAAGCATGAATGCAGAAATGTTTGCAAAAGGAAAGAAATATGCACTCTATACGCTAAATTCAAGTACAGACCAATGATTTTCTTGTCTACCTATGTTTAGTACTACAACAAAAGCACATAAAATGTTTATTAATTTTGAAGTGTAAAACAATTGAACACTGTTATGAGCATTATTGATAAAGTGTGGCTATTACAAGACCAATTTTTTGTTTTATACAGCAAATTATAAATCTGACAATTATCTTTTTTCACCTTCCCAGATTGTGTATTACTTTTAGAGTAACATGTTTATATGGAGGGGATTTCCTTCCAAAAAATTTACTTTTAAATATTTTCTGTGTTAAAAACAGGGCCATGTGTCTTCAAATACACATCCAGATACAGACCTTTAATTGCATAAGTCATATTCAATTATGAAAGAATTTAACAGTGAGTAACGTTAGCAGGTGGGCCTTTGAGGTGAATATGAATTCAAGTTTGAGTTCTGGATTTTGAGATGAAATCCCTCTTGGCAATGGTGGTAACTGTGCAAATTCTAAGTCTGTGATAGGTGCCAATTCTTGTGATTGTGGCAGCTGTATTCTGATAAAGCATTTTCTATGACAAGATCAAGAGTTCTCAAGAAAGATTCTTCAACAGTCCCATTACCTTTGCCGATGTTCTAATAACCTTTAGCAAAAAAGCAAATACTTTCTTTCATTCTGTAATAAACAAAGTCCGCTTTTATTGCTGTGGTTAGGAACTTCACGTCGTGAGATACAGTAAACCCCCCTGACCCTCACCAAATGACAAAACAAAGTGGTGAAATTTGTACAGATTCAATGTGTCCCACTTTGTGGGCTCTGAAGAGAAAAAAAAGAATAAAATGGGTAAATAGAGAAAAAACACAAGGAATTCAAAAGAGCACCAAATCTGTGGTAAATTTACACTGTTTTCCTTTGATTTCCCTGACCTAGATCCAGTGCAGCCAAAGAAGCATGAGTGAGCACTTCGGTGTTCCAGATGAAACTTGGCTCAAGGAGCAAAGGAAACTACAGCTCAGAAAGAGCAAAGGAAATCCTCAACTATCATTTTCCTTTCTTTCTATATTGTCTTATGACTACCTCTCAAGAAAGCCACCAGAGGCAATTGCAGCAAAAACAGTGCAATCGACAGGAATCAGAAAGGTCAAAAGCTCCAGAAAGGCAAATCGACCTCTCTAGAACATCTGGGCCTTTGCAAAGTGAACAAACCCCTTTCTCAACTCTCGACCCCTCTCCTCCTACACTGGTGCAAACATGGTGTCATGTAAATGGACAGTTTCTAGCCAAAGAAAAATAAATTAGGGAGGACATCCAGAGCCCAGACACTAAAGAAGTACCGAGGAGAAGCCAAAGAAGAGACTGGAGACTGTCTGTGAGCTACAGTGACTCTCAAGTTGGACACAGATGAGTTGATTCTCATTAGCGGGCCAATGCTAACTAGATTGCCAAATGGATGTGCAGATACGCAGATACACTTCCTCCTGGGTTCTAGACAAAACAGTGATTGGTACAAGCAGAAAATGAGATGGGAAGCACTGAGACAACACTGAAAAATTGACTGTGGGAGTGCAACCCACAGCGGGTGTGTGTGTTTATTGGCCAAACCAGGTCAACAGCCCGCTGAACCAGAAATTTCAGCTTTTTCCATGAGAGTTAAATTTCAGAGTCTTACCAAAAAAATCTCCAGTATAAGTCCAAACTTAGTTAAATTATGAAAACAAAACCATCTTCTGTTGGGTCGGGGACTCCCCTGTCGTGCCTCACCAGTACTCTCAGCTGACAGGGTACTTGGTTCAGCACCAAGACCCGAAGATGCAATGATGCCTGAGCATGGTAGCGCATGGAATTCCTGTGCTGACTTCCAGAGGTGTGCAGGTGACCTCCAGAGCTGATCTAGTAATGCTCCAAGAAACTCTTGGCGTGAGGAATAACCTTGGTCAGGTGCCTGGCAGGAGCGACTGCTAACATCGTACTATTTCCCTGTCCTAGAAATTCTTAGGAATCCTCATAAATCAATAGACTCCAGTGATAAGGTGACATAGAGAACTACAATATCAACGCAGCTATAAAGGTACTTAAACAAGAAATCAGTCTTGAAATGAATGTTAAAATAAAACATATTGGGACTGGAGTGATACCACAGCGGGTAGGATGACTGACATGCATGACAGCAATCCAGGTTCGATCCCCGGCATCCCACATTGTTCCCTGGGCACCACCAGGAGAAACTCCTGCATGCAAAACCAGGAGTACCCCTGAGCACCACCGGGCATGACTCCATACAAAACAAAACAAAATACAAAGTATTAGCAAGTCAACAGAAGGTACAATGAAGAAACAAAGGGAAAACTTGAAAAAGAAAAATACAACCAAAACAAACAAAAAAAAACTGATTTCTTAAACAAATAGTAATATAAAACTGATTTTTAAAAAGGCAGCAATTTTTTATTTATTTATTTTTTATTAATTAGTGAGTCACCATGAGGGTACAGTAACAGATTTACACATTTTCATACTTGAGTTTCCCTCATACAATGTTCGAGCACCCCTTCCTCCACCAGTGTCCATTCTCCACCACAGTGAACCCAGTATCCCTCTCACCTCCCAATCCTATCCACCCCCCGCCCCCGTCTCTGTGGCCAGGCATTCCCTTTAGATATCTCTCTCTCCTTTTGGGATTGTGGTCTGTAATAGGGGTATTGAGTGGCTATTGTGTTCAATCTATAGTCTACTTTCAGCTCGCATCTCCCCTCCGGAGCGGGTCGTCCAACCAGAGCTTATTTGATGTTTCCTTCTCTAACTGAACTGCCTTTTCCCCCAGCACGTGAGGCCAGCTTCCAAGCCATGGAGTCAACCTCCTGGTACTTATTTCTACTCTTCGTGGGTGTTAGTCTCCTACTCTGTTATTTTATATTCCACAGATGAGCGCAATCTTTCTATTGTCTGTCTCTCTCTTTCAAAGCAGCAATTTTTTAAAGTAGATTTTGCAGTAGATAAGTATAAATATACAATCAGCAAAATAGAGAGGACAAAAATTAAAAGATAAAGTGAACCTCAGGAAGAACAGGGAAGAAATAGCAACAAAAATATTTAATGTTGATATTCTTAGAAAACCAAAGAAAAGAGTCTGAAAATAAAAACTATTTTCATAATCAATGATTAAAAACTTCCCCCATTTGGAGAACGACATGGCTATATAGATCTAGGAAATCAAGTGAAATCCAAAATAACAAATCAAAATATGTTTAACTAGCTGTATGGTAATCACACTGCTAAAAACTAAATACAAAAAAACCCCAGGGTTTGGAGGCCAGGCCGCCCTGGCAGTGAGGATTTAGGGATGGACCTGGGAGGCCTCATGCAAGACATGCTCCTTAACCCTATACTAAATCTGTGGCATGAAAGAAAATTCTCTCTCTTCCCTCTCACTCTGTGTCTCTCTCTCTCTTCTCTCTCATTCTCTCTGTGTCTCTCTCTCCCTCCCTCCCTGCCTCCTTCCCTTTCTTTCTCTCCCTTCCTCTCTCCCTCTCTCTCCCCCCTTTCACCCTCACACACACACACAAGCCCATACATGCACACACATACACAATTTATTTTTAAAGACATAAAAGTTTATCTTTTTGTTTTTTGCTCTTGGGGTCATATACAGTTGTAAAAAACTAAAGCACGCCGAGGGGGCGAGTGCACTCGCGGGCTCTCCGGGAGGCTCTGTCTCACCACCCGCGTTCGGTGCTCTGGAACTGCAGTGTGTGGACTGGATCGGGACAGCCGGTGGTCAAGGACAGGCGAAGGAAGCACGAGGATCAAGCTGGTTGCTGATTAGTTACCGTTTATTCAATCTTTAATCTTTCTCATCTCCCGCACTCCCAGCTCAGGCCTCTCTCTGGATCTACTGCTCGACTGCCGCCACTCTCTGGCTTCTCTCTCTCCTCCCCCTTGTCTCTCTCACCTTGCCCTCTAGGCTACAACCAGCCAGGTAGCCAAATTAACATAAGAAAGCCCTTCCTGAGGGCAGGGCACTCCAAAGCCCTTCCTCACTCTTAAGGTTTTTTTCTTTTCCTTAGTCCAGGAACTTATTAACATCTTAATACTGGTTATTTTTGTATGGACATAGCAAGGGATACATTGAGGCTTGCAAGGCAGCTCTCCTGGCAACATCTTGCCACAGGCTCAGACCACAGCACTCAGGCCAGATTAATCATTCCTCACCCTAGCAGGGTCCAAATCTAGTATCACTGTTTGGATCATGACAGCATTTGTCCATGATCAAGCTCTTAACTTATAGTTAAGCATTAGGCACTTTGGCCAGGCCCATCTCGATGCCAGGGTAGCACACAACTCACCGCTTGCCCTGGGTCCTTCTTGTCCCACGTTGGGACCGTGCTTTGGGGGTGCTAGGAAGTAAGGGCAGCTGAGGCTTAGGTCAAGAGAACAGATGCCCTGGAGGAAAATATCATGTAGAGTCAAATGACTCCCAGGTTACAAAAGCATAACATTTGTTAAGTCTTCCTGTGTCCATACAAAAAGGACTTGCTCTGAATAAACTATGCAAAGGACTCAAGGAGAAGAGAAAAACATTATTTACAAGTCAACAGAACACTAAGAAAGAAGCTACAAATAAACAAAGAGGAATAGGAGCACTGTAATGGGAGTAACCCAATAAACCTAAACTACTGAGACTATGTTATCCTACATACAGTCATGCCCAGGGGTTACTTCTGGCTCTGCACTCAGGAGTTAGTCCTGGAGGTGATCCAAGGATGTTCGAAACCCTGGGTTGGCCAAGTGCAAGGCAAATGCCCTATCCACTGTACTATCTCTCCAGCCCACAGGAAATAAATGTCTGAATAGGTTTCTTATAAGAAACTACGATGGCCAGAGAGAGGCTGCACAATATTTTTAAAGTATGCAAAGAAGAGAACTACAAATTCAGAATTTTTATGTGTATATATCTCTCTGGGTAATCGGTGAAATAAGGATGTTCTTAATTAAAGGTTAATTGAAAGCCAGAAGAAATGCTTGGGGAGAAGTACCAAATGTTTCAGAGAGAAAAAAATATGGACAGAAATAAATTTGAACAATTAGGAATGAAGATGTGATTAAAAATGGCAAATAACTGATCAACTGTGATATGTGTTCATTGATTTTGAGATTCTTAAAACATTTTCATGGTTAAAATCAATGAATTTGATATTGTCTGGTAGGGTTTTCAATGAGTTAGATCATTGTGACATTCATAGTTTAAACAGGAGAGTGTAAAAAAACTATGGTTTTAATGATCCAATGTTCTAATTTAAATTGTATAATATTAATTCCTTATAGACTGTGAATAATTATATATCTATAACCTCTAGGGAAACTAATATAAAAACATTAAACACATATTTACAGTAGTTAACACTAAAATAAAAGTGAATCCAAAATTCTAAACCCTCAAAGGAAGTCAGGAAATAAGAAATAAAGGGAAAACAGAAAAAAGATAAATTGACTGAAAATAGACACCAGTAATTGCATTCTATGTAAATATTCTAAACACACAAATTGAAGATATGAGTAAAAAGTTATAACCCAACTAACAATATGCTGTATCACTCCAAAATTACTTTTTAAATGATGCAGCATAATCCAAAATAATGGTAATGGAAATTCATACCACGGATTCAATAATGAAATATCTGTAGTACTATAGTGAGTATGCCTCAGAGGTAAACTATAAAGAGGAATAGAGGAACATTCCATAATGAAGAAAGGGTCAATGAATTTTAACTCAGATGAAAATGTTTCGTTACATGGTAAAAAAAATTTTGAAATTGATTTTAAATTATCAAAAGGGAAATTATCCTGTCATTCTAATCCAATGACATGTGACCTTTACAAAAGCTGTTTCCTCTGATTGGTAGAAGAATTAATAGATTTGAAACTTGAGAAGGACTTAAAGTTTATTGCTCTTTTGAACCCAGAAAGCCTTCCTGGATTCCTAACTTACAGAAAAATAATTCAATAGAGTGAAATTGATTTAGGTCACTAGGTTTATAGTAACTTGTTATGCAGCATTAGAAAACTAAATCAAATGCTTAGCAAAAAATCTTTTGCATAAAACAAAAATTGACAGAGAAGAAAGAAAAATTAAAGACTTCTGTTTTAAAAAAAATGAAACATTCTTAGTCAGAGAAAAAACTAATGAATAGAAAAACCAGAAAAAAAATTGTCATAATCTTGAGATTTTTTTCATTTATATATACTTTTTAATGATGGAAGTGCAATCAAACTGATCCTTTGCAGGACCATATGAAGGCTGGTACCAAATAACTCATAATGAAAACAGAGCATGAATGAAAGATCTTCTTCAACTAGATAAGCAGGCTTGGATACTATTGTCACTGCAGCAATATCCAGTTTGTCTGGTCCAGCCCATCGATAAGATGGTCAAAGTTACAATACAGTGAGTCAAATTCTATACAGATATAAAACAAATGGGAAAGCTGACGACATACTGTTCTAGAATAACCTCTAAGAGACATTATAGTTGACAAAGATATAGTACAGAGTGAAATGGGAAAATTCTAGTCTTCTCTGGCCTGTGTTTGTGCAAATTTGGGTTTGTGTACATGTTCTTAAATAGCCTGTAGAGGACACAAACTATTATATTACTTTGAGTGACATAACTAGGTGGTGAGGTTTTGTTTTTCGGTTTTTTTTTTTTTGCCTTGCTTCAAAATGGATCATTTAAATAAGAAGAATGATAACAAATATTTGGTTAACGAATGGGGTAGATCAGACAGAGAATATAGTTGTGTATTCAAAATAGTGTGATATTGGGCCCTGAGCACCCCAGGCTTCCCTCCCCTCCAGACTGCCAGCCCCAAGCGCCGCAGCCACTCTGTCTTCCCGCCCAGGTGTGTGACGTCCCTTCCACCAGGCCTCCCGTGACCCAGCCAACCCCAACCCCTTGACCCGCTGTCGGTTGTGGGAAAGGGGCGTGGCCTAATCGCCAGGGGCGTGGCCTAGGCAAAGTGGGCGTGGCCTCTTTTCCGTTGGCTGCGGATACTCTCCTCAACATCCTGTCCAAGACTAACATCCTAGCTATTTGTAAACAGTAGGAAAATAAAACATAAGACTTCACATAAGGATTGAAGGAACATCTCAGTGGGAGGACAGGTTCTACAAGGGGAGAGTAAAAAGGCAACCACCATTGACTGAGCCTATCTCCAATCTTTTTTTGCAACAAGAGGGAACAGGGATACTGATCTTCAAGGTCCCTCTTCCATACCACCACAACAACATGAAGAAACAGCACAAATCCCCACCGCAAACAGAGAACGATGAAAGCAGTCCAGAAACCTCAATTGGCGTTTCCTACAAACTTGAGCTCTCTGATAAAGAATTCAGAGTTCAAATCCTCAAGATGTTCAATGAACTCAATGCAAAGATTGACATTTTGAAGGAGGACCTGGCAGAAACAATACAACAGACAGCCAACAAAATACGGAAATAAATGAGAGCAGAAATAAAAAAAACCTTCAAAAAGAAATGAAGAATTCAGTAGATGAAATCAAAAACTCTCTGGCTGCCCTCCACTGTAGAATGACTGCAGCGGAAGACAGAAACAACATGCTTAAAGATGAGCTGCAAGAAGCCTACAGGCAACAACAAACCATGGCAAGAGACCTCAAAATAGCTCTAGCCAGAATCAGAGTCCTAGGGGATGATTTCAAGAGGAACAACATTAGAATCATTGGACTACCAGAACCACAGGGAACCAACCCCAACGAAAAAGACACAGTCAAACAAATCATTGCGGAAAACTTCCCAGATCTGGACAATGCGGGCATCCAGATTCAAGGTGCCCGAAGGGTGCCAGCTAAAAGAGACCCTAACAGAAAAACCCCAAGACATATCATAGTTACAATGATGGATGTCATCCAGAGAGACACAATACTGCAAGCAGCAAGATAGAAGAAGGAAATCGCATACAAAGGAGCGCCCCTTAGATTCACAGCAGATCTATCAGAGGAAACCCTCCAAGCCCGAAGGCAATGGTGGGATATAGTGAAAAAACTCAATGAAATGAATGCTTCACCAAGAATACTTTATCCAGCTAAACTCTCATTCAAACTCGAAGGAATCATATACTACTTTGGGGATAAACAACAGCTCAGGAACGTCCTAGACTCAAAACCAAACCTAAAAGAAGCACTAAAGGGGCTAAAGTAAGACAATAAGAACCCCTACAAGCACAACAAACCCTTACACAAAGATGGCACAAAATCCCATAACAATAATCTCCCTTAATGTCAATGGTCTAAATTCACCAATTAAGAGACACAGACTGGCAAAATAGATTCAGAGACTGAACTCAACATTCTTCTGCCTGCAAGAAACACATCTGAATAGCCAGAACAAACACAGACTCCAAGTCAAAGGATGGAAAACAATCCTGCAAGCAAACAACTCCCTCACGAAATCTGGGGTGGCTTTACTAGTATCGGACAACATAGACTTCAGGTTGAAAAAGATTAGAAGGGATAGTGAAGGCCACTTTTTATTAATAATGGGATATGTACATCAGGAAGAAATCACACTTCTAAACGTCAATGCACCCAATGAGGGACCAGCTAAATACCTACAAAAGCTGCTAAGAGACCTTCAGAAGGACATTGTGAGCAACACAATAGTAGTTGGAGACTTCAACACCACCCTATCACCTCTGGACATATCAAGAAGATTAAAACTCACCAAGGAAATACTGGCTTTGAAGGAAGAAATAGAAGAGAGAGGGCTAATAGATCTGTACAGGGCTTTATATCCCCAAAAAAGGGAATACACATTTTTTTCTAGTGCACATGGAACATTTTCCAGAATAGGACATGTGCTGGGCCACACAGCATACCTCAACAGAATCAACAAGATAGACATTGTACCAGCTATCTTTTCAGATCATGATGCATTGAAGATAAAAGTTAATCATGGACAGATGCAGAAAACCAAATCAAACACCTGGAAATTAAATAGCTCGACATTGAACAATGAGTGGGTCAGGAAGGAAACCAAGGAAGAAATCAAAAGGTACCTGGAAACAAATGAGAATGAAAACATGAGCTACCAGAACCTGTGGAATGCAGCTAAAGGCGTATTAAGGGGGAAATTTATAGCTCTGCAAGCATATCTTAGGAAGGAAGAAAGGGCCCACATAAACAACTTGACTTCACAGCTCAAGACCTTAGAAAAGGACCAACAAAATGAGCCTAAACCAGGCAGAAGGAAAGAGATAATAAAAACTTAGAGCAGAAATTAACGACATGGAAACCCAAAAGACAATCTGAAAGATCAGTGAAACCAAGAGCTGGTTCTTTGAGAAAATAAACAAGATTGATAAACCACTAGGAAGACGCACAAAGAAAGAGAGAGATAGAACCCTTATAAGCTGAATCAGAAATGAAAAGGGGGACATCACAACAGAAACCAACGAAATTCAAAAGATCATCAGAGACTACTTCGAAAATCTGTATGCCATGAAACAAGAGAACCTAGAAGACATGGATAAATTCCTCGACTCCTATAATCTCCCAAGGCTGAACCAAGAAGACCTGGAGTACCTGAATAGTCCAATTAACATCAAGGAAATTGAAATGATAATCAAAAGTCTTCGCAAAAACAAAAGCCCCGGTCCAGATGGATTCACTAGCGAGTTCTTCCAAACATTTACAGAGGACCTATTGCCAGTTCTTCTCAAGCTTTTCCAGGAGATTGAAGAAACGGAAACCCTCCCAAACAGTTTCTATGAGGTTCATATCTCCCGAATACCAAAAGTAAACAAAGACACCACAAAAAAATAAAACTACAGGCCAATATCCCTGATGAACACAGATGCGGAGATCCTCAACAAAATATTAGCAAATAGAATTCAACAACTCATCAAAAAGATCATACATCACGACCAAGTGGGATTCATCCCAGGGATGCAAGGATGGTTTAACATTTGGAAATCAATCAACATAATCAATCATATCAACAAATGAAATGATAAAAATCATATAATCATATCAATAGATGCAGAGAAAGCATTTGACAAGATCCAGCAACAGTTTATGATGAAAACGCTCGCCAAAATGGTATAGAAGGGACCTTCCTCAATATAGTCAAAGCCATTTATCACAAGCCTATGGCAAGCATCGTCCTCAATGGGGAAAAACTAAGAGCCTTCCCTCTGAGAACAGAGATGAGACAAGGATGCCCACTCTCTCCACTTCTGTTCAATATAGTACTGGAAGTACTTGCAATAGCGATTAGGCAAGAAAAAGATATTAAGGGCATTCAGGTAGGAAAGGAAGAAATCAAGCTCTCACTATTCGCAGATGATATGATACTATACCTATAGAATCCTAAAACCTCTACCAAGAAACTCCTAGAAACAGTAGACTCATATAGAAAAGTTGCAGGCTATAGAATCAATACCCAAAAGTCCATGGCTTTCCTGTATGCAAATAATGAGAGAGAAGAAAGTGACCTGAGAAAAGCAATCCCGTTCACAATTGCGCCTCAAATAATCAAGTACCTCGGAATCAGCTTAACAAAGGAGATAAAGGACTTGTATAATGAAAACTACAAAACGCTACTTCAGGAAATAAAACAGGACACGAGGAAATGGAAAGACATCCCCTCCTCATGGATTGGAAGAATTAATATTGTCAAAATGACAATTCTCCCCAAAGCATTGTACAAATTCAATGCGATCCCTATAGGGATACCCTTGACACTCTTCAAAGAAATGGAGCAAGTGCTCCTGAAATTCATATGGAACAATAAGCCCCCACGAATAGCTAAAGCAATTCTTGGAAAAAAGAAAATGGGAGGAATCAACCACCCCAACTTCCAACTCTAATACAAAGCAGTAGTCATTAAAACAGCATGGTACTGGAACAAAGGCAGAGCTGCAGAACAATGGAACAGGGTTGAATACTCTGACACACACGCCCAAATATATGATCATCTAATCTTTGATAAGGGAGCAAGAAATGTGAAGTGGAGCAAGGAAAGCATGTTTAACAAATTGTGCTGGCAAAATTGCACAGCTACATGCAAAAAAATGGGCTTAGACCTCCACCTATCACCATGTACAAAAGTCAGATCAAAATGGATTAAAGACCTCAACATCAGACCAGAATCAATAAGGTACATTGAAGACAAGGTCGGCAAAACCCTCCACGACATTGAAGCCAATGGTCTCTTCAAAGCTGACATGCCACTGGCCAAACAAGTGAAAACAGAGATAAATAAATGGGACTATCTCAAACTAAGAAGATTTGCACCTCAAAAGAAACAGTGACCAAAATACAAAGACAATCTACAGAATGGGAAAGGATATTTATGCAGTACCCATCTGATAAAGGGTTGATTACAAGGATATACAATGCCCTGGTTGAACTCCACAAGAAGAAAACTGCCAACCCAATCAAAAAATGGGGTGATGAAATGAACAGAAACTTTCCCAAAGAAGAAATCTGAATGGCTGAGAGGCACATGAGAAAATGTTCAACATCACTAATCAGCAGGGAGATGCAGATCAAAACAATAATGAGATATCATCTCACACCACAGAGACTAACCCACATCCCAAAAAACAAAAGCAACCGGTGTTGGCGTGGATGTGGGGAGAAAAGGACTCTCCTTCACTGCTGGTGGGAATGCCGACTGGTTCAGCCCTTTTGGAAAACGATATGGACGATTCTCAAAAAGTTAGAAATTGAGCTCCCATTTGACCCAGCAATACCACTCCTGGGAATATATCCTGGAGAGGCAAAAAGGTATAGTAAAGATGACATCTGCATTTCTATGTTCATTGCCGCACTGTTTACAATAGCCACAATATGGAAAAAACCAGAGTGCCCAAAAACAGATGACTGCTTAAAGAAACTCTGGTATATCTACACAATGGAATACTATGTAGTTGTCAGAAAACATGAAGTCATGAAATTTGCATATAAGTGGATCAACATCGAAAGTATCATGCTGAGTGAAATGAGTCAGAAAGAAACAGACATAGAAAGATTGCACTCATATGTGGAATATAAAGTAGCTGAGAGTTACAAGCTTACAATGTTGCAATTTCTGGCAGATATTTCTCTGGACTTAATTACTAAAATACTAAAATACTATGACTATACTAAAAACGAACTAGTCCCTGACGTTCCATTTGCTCTCAATGGAATTAACTAGTTCGTTTTTCATGAACATCATTTTGGTGAGATTCAGCTGCAGTCCGACCTTTCCACAGTCGCAGTTGAAGTTGGCCAGCATTTGTGCCACTTGGCTAATGTTTGTTGTTATTAGAACAAGGTCATCGGCAAAGCAGAGGTGGTGTAGTTGTCAACTGTCTATCCGCACTCCCATTCCTTCCCATTCCAGTCATAGTTTAATGTTCTTGAGGGTGGCACTGAAGAGTTTCGGTGAAATAGTAACACGCTGCTGAACCCCTCTCTTTACGTCAATGATCACTTCCTTGTAGAATGGTGAGATCCTGGTGATTAATCTGTAATACAGCTCATGGAGGATCCTGATGTATTGAGTTTGAACGCCCTGTTTGGCTAGGGCTTCAGTGACTGCTTCAGTCTGAACAGAATCAAAGGCCTTCTTTAAATCAATGAAAGTTAGACAGAGCAGCATCTTGAACTCTCACAAAACTTCATTGAGCTTGGTCACCGTGTGGATATGGTTCATTGTGCTGAATCCTTTTTGGAATCTGGCTTGCTCGCATGGTTGTCCTTCATCTAGTGTTCTGCCTATTCTATTCAGGATGATTCCAGTGAACAATTTGTAGACGACGGACAAAAGGCAATTGGGCGATAATTGCTGGTGTTGCGGATGTCTTCCTTCTTGTACAACAGGACGATCCTGCTGGTTTTCCACTGGGATGGAATCTTGCATTCAGACAGGTAGCATGCGAAGAGCCAACCAAGGATATTGATGAGTACTGGTGGCAGACTCTTCAGGTGTTCGGTCTGACCTTGTCTAGACCAGGTGCTGTACATGTCTTTGCCGATGAAATGGCTTGTTGGATTTCAGAAGGGAGGACGTTGGAAATGACATATTCATCCTGCAGAATTTGGTATGTGGGCAGGTGGACGTGGCTATTGAGATCTGAGTAGAAGTTGTGAATAGTCCTCTTCATTGCCCTTCTGGAACATGTGATAGATCATCAAGATGTCGGAGGGCAGTCTTCTTGGTCTTGTAGTTGCCAAAGGACAGGCGAGCATTTCTAATACTTTTCCTGGCTTCTGCTGCATCGGCCAACACTGCTGCTCTTCTCTATTTGAGATCTTCATTTATTGCTTCTCTGCACAGCTTTGTGATCTCGGATGTCAACTTGTGATTGACTGAGGCTTGTGCCAAACCACATTGGCGAATGAGCTTGAGAGTTTCCAAAGACTGTTGTGGCTTTCCCACTCTTGACATTCCTCATGCAGTCATGGAGGTGCTAAACCACAATCTATCATATTCCTCACTGATGTTGTCAATGACGGTATCTTCCCATGTTGCCACAATAGTGCCAAACAGCTCCCAGTTTGTGTTCATTCTGGGAGTTCTCTTCATAAACTTAAACTATGCAGACCTTTCTCCCTCCTCTGTGAAGTAGAATTTTGCATGAAGGAGATGGTGGTCCGATCCCATTTGGAATTTTGGAACAACAGCGACATCGGTCAGGCAAAACTGTCAATTGAATATGATGTGGTCAATTTTATTGTGGAACTGTCCACTAGGAGATTCCCATATCCAACGTTTATATTTGGCCTTCTGGAACTGTGAGTTACCATTGATGGTCTTGGTCCACATGATGAACTCAGACAGTCTCTCACCCTGTTCATTCCATTCTAGGCCATAGGTCCCAATGTGGGGTTCTTCAGGCGACCTTCTCGGTCCTATCTTGGCGTTAAAATCACCAACAATGATCTTGTAGAAGGTGTGGTCTTCTTTATAAATCTTCTCCAGCTCCATAAGAAGACTTCTCAATTTCTTCTTCATTTTACTTGGATGTTGGTGTGTAGATGACGAAGATAGAAACTGCTGGCAGTGAGCCACATCTATTCAAACATAATCATCTGATCAGGTTGTTAGGTATTTGAATGAATCAATGCTCATGGACAAGTTCATATTGACAAGGACACTAGCGCCACCGATGCCTTATTGTTGCATGTTCCAAGGAACAGTTCTTCTCCAGTGTCAAAAATGGCGTTATGCAATCAATGTCTTCTCATTTCGGTCGGTCCAATGATGTCGTACTTGATCTTCTGCACTTGCAACATCAGGTCCTTGGTGGATCTTTTCAATGCCGCGCACGTGCATTGAAAGTACAGTCATTTAGTCATTCTTCGTTTTGGCAGTCTAGTTTGTCCCTGAGATTTTATCAGTCTCTCCTTGCTCATACTTCTTAACACTGCCATGTTGGGGGCTCTTTCAATGTCAGGCAAATGAGGCCCATTGTTGTTACTGTTCTTGGCATATTGAATACACCACGGGTAGCTTGCCAGGCTCTGCCGTGCGGGCAAGATACTCTCAGTATCTTGTCTGGCTCTCCAGAGGGACGGAGGCTTTTAGGGCGGCCTCTAATCGCCCTTACAAGTGTTCCCATGGTTCACACCATATTTGAACCTCATCAAATATGGTGCAGTAATTATGGAAAATGGGTATTAAGTGTCCAGAAAGCAGCCTGGAGCGTGGCAGTGGTTGGGTAGTGGAGGTAGAGGAGGTCGGCCGATGAGGTATTTATCTGGCCCCAGTGGTCCGGGTGGTCCGGGTGGTCCGGGTGGGTCCTCTGGGTGTGATCCCTGGGCACCAGAGGTAAAACTACATACTGGTCTAAATTTTTAAAAAACATATTTTTATCACTTATTATAAAATTTCTAAAAATGACATATAACCGGGGCTTGAGTGATAGTACAGAGGGTAGGACCTTTGCCTTGCATGTGGCCAACCCAGGTTCTATTCCCAGCATCCCATATGGTCCCCCAGGCGCTGCCAGGAGTAATTCCTGAGAGCAAATGCAGGAGTAACCCAGTGCATCGTGTGGTTTGACCCCAAAATCAAAAAAAACAAATGACATATAACTATCCTATGTAATATTTCAACAGATTACAAAAATTTAACTGCCACTATAAATTATCAATTTTAAAAATTAATAGAAGTATAACATATTTATTTTATAATTGACAATTATAATTAACAAATAATCCTACTAATAATTATAGGGTTCAAGCAAAACTGAAACTATAGTAACTTTAAAGTAAACTTTTATAAAAAAGCAATCAATATCTAAGCCTGTGGTAACTAAATGGCTCTCAGGAGAAAGCATAATTTTATATCAGAACATAACTAGGTTTTTAAAAATAAAGTTGAGAGGTAAGTTTCAGTAAATAGCCTTTGGTACTTTTTGAATGATAAACTTTATGAGTATATTACTTTTCTAAGAGCAATGACTAATCTTCATATTTGTAAAACATCTACATAATCCCAATAATATTTTAAATAAATATACATGTATAAAAGAAAAAGAGAAAATATTTTTAAATTGTGATTTAAAATATTTAGTATCTATATCTTTTTGTTTCCCATATTTTCTAGAATAAACATAATTTCATAGAATTAAATTTTACAAAATTAAAAAAATTCTTATTCTGTATAATGATCCTATACTGAGATCCCAGAATACCTCTATTTAAGTCATAAATTTCCTGATTCTATTGAGTTAAATTCCTATTTACTATGTTCACATAAAACATCACTGAATGCTGAAATGACAGACTCATGCTCCAAATCTAACATCTTATTGTTTAATAATTAAACTGTTAGGGATATAAGCTGAATTGTTTCAGGAAAATTATTAAACAAGAAGAATTATTATCCAGAAAACTGACATTTAAAGAGTTTCCCTTGTCCCTCTGTTTGTAGTCTGTACTTACATTGTAGGATTAAGCCAAAATGCAAATAAAGCCTTATGTATTGCAACTTGTCATTTAAAAAAATTAAATCATGGTGTTACATTGTTTTAAGATGTAGAATATAAACAATATTTAGAGTAAGCTAAATATTTTTAAAAAAAACAATTAATGCATCATGTTTTACTTCCATTTCTTATCATTTTTATTTCGTGAACATACATCAGCTCACTAGCCTGTATCTTATCTAAATACTCCACAACATTGCCATGATGTCACTCTTGGGGCTACCCTATTAAGCTCGTTGATTTATATTTCCAAATAACCAGTGACACAGATGGACTTCTTATGGCTAATACTGAATTTTATGTTCACTTTATTTTCCTAAGGGCATAAATATGTTGGTTATAAGAGATTTTTTTCTATTAATATATTGAATTTATACATATACATTTCTTTTATACCACCTACATATTTTAACAAAGGAACTATTATTGTTTTAAAAAATCCTGAGTATAAACGTTAAACTTTATTTCCCTGTTCTGGCATTCCAGATCCGTACAATTAATGCCTTATTTCCCTCCGTAACCTAGACTATTCTAATAAGTCTTCTATTTTAATCAAATTAAACAAATTTAGCTTTCCTTTTCTTAAACACATCTTGTGTGTTCCTGCCAAAAAGTCTCTTGTTTACATTATGCCCTGTAAAGAACCCTATTTCTATCAGAGTTCAAAGGCAATTAATAATGAAAAAGAAAAACATAGTTGGGTTACAGATATTTTACAATTAAATTTTACCTAAATGTCTTGTTACTGAACATAAATCTTGAACACAAAAAGTACTATTCACATATGTACATCACTGTGTCACTGTCATCCCGTTGTTCGAGCGGGCACCAGTAACATCTTTATTCCTCCCCAATCTATAAGTGTATATTATAATAGCATATTTTAAATAAATTTTCCCTTTTGTGTTCCTGATAATTAATATTTCTGCATGCAATAGTTAAAACTGACTTAGCTATACAGCTTATTTGATCATAAATTCATATTATGCATTAACATGTAAAGTTTCAGACATGCTATTAGTCAACTAATTTTCAAATACTACAGAACTGAAATACTCAATTTTCCAAACAACAATCATTAGTGATGACTCAATAGATCCACGGGTAGTTCTTACCACAACCCATAGAAGCTCTCAAACGGGCGGATTGGCTGTGAGTGCCTGGTGACTTCCAGCTGATGGAACAACAGTGCAACTTCCCAAGGGATCTTTGTTCCCATATGAAGTGTTTCTCATGCCAACTGTGTTTGAAAGACAGTTTTCCCACACTACTAAGTTAGCATCTGCCACTGGACATCACCTGTATAAATCAAGGAAGGCAGGAAAGAGATTCCTCTCTTAGAGGGAATCCTGCTTCACTCGGCCCAAAGGCGTCATGTGAAAGCAAACAGGACTTACTGTGGGGAGAGCTGTCCCCTACTCGCCTCTTCACAGATCATTCATAAGCCACTGTTATGTGTTTTATACGGAATCTCCTCTCCCTATTTTTAGCAATGATCAAATTTAAAAACAAAAGAGATGAAAACAAGCTAACCCACATAAAAATATATGAGACATGGTGACCAAAAAAAAAAAAATAAACAACCCACAACGAAACAAAATGCACTGTAGAACTGTAGTCCATTAGCTCATCGATTTGCTTGAGCGTGGACCAGTAACATCTCCATTGTGAGACTTGTTGTTACTGTTTTTGGCATATCGAATACGCCATGGGTAGTTGCCACGCTCTGCCATGCGGGCAGGATATTCTCGGTAGCTTCCGGGCTCTTCAAGAGGAATAGAACATGCAAGGCAAATGCCCTACCCGCTGTGCTATCGCTCCAGTCTGACTCAAAGGAGCAAAACAAAACAACAAACAAAAGTTTAACATGCTTAAACCAGGCCAGAGAGATAATACAAATGTTAACAAATGTTTTCCCTGCATGCAGCTGATTTGGGTTCAGCCATGTATTGTCACCCGAAAACCACTGAGTGATAATAAAGCAAAGGTCCAACAATAAGTCCTGGCACTACTTGAGCAAAGAGCTAAGAATGAAGCCTGAGCTGGACCAGATCTGACACAAACATCAGGAACCCCCTCGAAAAATCTTGTCTATTTGTTTGCTCTTTGGTCCACACCCAACACTGCTCGGGGGTTACTCCTGCCTCTGCACCAGGAATTATTCCTGGCAGGATGTGGGGAACTTTAAGGACTCTACCCTGGGATGACCTCATGCAAGGCAAACACCCTACCCACTGGCCTATGTCTCTGGCCCCTCAGAAAAAGTTTTAAACATGCACAAGTGCAAGTAAAGAGCTTGGAGAAAGATAGTAGAAATCAGTTAGCTGAATTAAATAATCAAAAAAAGAAACAAAGATAAAATTGAAACACTTGTGGTAAAATATTCCTAAAGTAATATGTTATAAATCTGGTATAAAATTTTTGTTTTTTGTTTTTTGTTTTTGCTTTTTGGGTCACACCAGGCAATGCACAGGGGTCATTCCTGGCTCATGCACTCAGGAACCACCCCTGGCGGTGCTCAGGGGACCATATGGGATGCTGGGATTCGAACCCGGGTCGGCCGGATGCAAGGCAAACGCCCTACCCGCTGTGCTATCACTCCAGCCCCGAATCTGGTATAAAATTTTTAAACAGAAATATCTATTTTGGTGGTGTTTATATTTAAAGAATGGCAGTAGTAAGATAATTAAGATGGACATTGTGTTACTATTTATTTTTACTGTGTGTTAAATAATATACAAAACATTTCAAATGCTTTATTCCAATTTCTTTTCTCAGCCACTCCATGGTTTTATAGTCAACTTTGGTGTTTGCAATTTTATAAAGACAATGGAACTTAAACAGAAATGAAGGGGCTGACCTAGGACACAGGTAAGTGTCCCTTGTTCAATCCCAGACACTACATATGGTACCCTAAGCACATTCAGGAGTGATGCCTGAGCACAGACAGGTGTGGACTCAAAACCAAAAAATTTTAAAATAAGATTAAATGTTTAGAAGTGAGTATATTTATCCATAAGAAGCTCTTAAATGCCACAAGTAAATCCCACAAGACTGCTTTTAGTATACAAAAAGGATTAAAAATTAAATTCTATTCTCACCTATAAATGCAAATATAAGTGCAAACTAGAAACTGACATTAAGGGTGAAAACTCCACACACCTGCGGCAAAGTTAATGTGACTACTGCAAGGCTGCATCCAACTATTGTAGCAAGGGCAATAGGACTGAAAGGAAATATTCAGAGCTTGGAGTTGTTAAATGAACTAAAAAAGAGAAAGTTTAGGAGTGACTTATTATTCTAAGAGGTGCTATCCAACAGCTGCCCTTTTTCACAGTGAACCAAGAGGGATAGGAGACAGGCTTCAAGTGTGGCAAGAGAAATTTAGAATGAAGTTCTAAATTCAGAACTTCACATCTGCTAAGTTGACATAATTGACCCCATTTAAAAAAAAAGAAAAAAATCATGAATTTATACTCAAAAGTACTATTAAAACAATTTTATAAAAGACAAAAATCCAGTCATACTAATGTGTTTTGAAAGAGGAAAAAAATTATTTATTTGTGCTTAAGAAGCAGTACATTTTTGCATCATCAGATATGGATATACATTTTTTAATTAAAGCACACAAAAATACAGCAAAAATAAAACAAAAGTTTTATGTAAACATTGGCATAAGGTAGAATTTAATTACTCAAATTGGTACAGAATGTTCTAAAAACTGTAGAATTTTGGGAATAAATTTTATGTTTGAAGACAAGCAAAAGAAAAGATTCATGGGAAATGCATTTTAATCTGGTTCTATTCTTTGCCTGTTGGAGTACACTGAATTAACAATGAGTGTAATAAAAAGTTATTCACATTTGGGATAAAGATTGAATCTTCTAGGTGTCAGTGGCTTCAAACTGACTAAAATATGTCAAAGAGGGCTTTATTTTTTTCCTAAAGACTCTAATAATTAGATTGTTTTATTGTGATTCTATCTGATAGGTCTCTCTAGCATTGGAAAGAGCGACAATATAAAGTCCTGAATAACAAATAATCTCTTGCAGAAACACATACAGTGGTTGCCATTGGTTCTTCTGTCGTGTGTTACACTTTTGAAAGTTTGTTTCCCTTAATTAGTACATGCCTTTACTTATCATTCTTAATGCGCTGTTTTTTTCACTTCTGAAAATAAAATTGAATATTTTATTTTAAATGTCATTAGCAATCCATTTTATCTACATATTAAAGTTCCCAGCTCCTAAATCCTTGGAATCAAAAACTGAGTACTTAAGCTACCGATAGCCATATTTGCCTAAAGATTGGTTTTCTGCATTTGATTACTTGTACATATTTAAAGCATATGTGCTTTGCAAAGGCACACTACATATTTTTGGAATTTCATCACTCATGGCCACAGATGGTTAATACCAAACACCACTCATTTCCAAATTTTGACAACTATCAAAGTGCAATTCTTCACATCACAGGAACAGATATTCTTATGGTTAGGTGGTGTCCAACATAAAAACGAGCAAAGAGAAAAAAAAAGGTACTGTATCACAGCTACTGTAGAGTTCTGGTAATAGAGCTATGGTCATTGTTTCTTGTTTTCTTCTCTATCATTTTATGAGAAACAGAGAAACAGCCTAACAGAAGAGCATGAATATTCAAATTTATGCCTTTGAAATTTTAATAAGACACACCAAAAATCTACGGAGGTGAAGTTCATTGATGAGTCCCACACCAAAACAGTGCTGATAGTAATAATCTCTCCCCTTTCCTCAACCCCTCTCCAAAAACTGTTTCTAAGTACTTCCCTCATCTTTAGACTTTTGCCCTCACTTGACATCAGTACAGGAGTAGCATGGAGCCTAGTGCTTTGATTAATCTTCATAGTCTTTGAAATATTCAGACTCAGAATAATTCCTATCCAACTTTTTCTCAAGAGTGCTTGAGACAAACACCATGTACTAAAGATTTCTGCTTGCACAATCTAGATTATCCGTGTTTTCATACAAGAACCAAAGTGAAAAATTGTTTTTTAAAATAAAAACGTTTCTTAACAAAGAAAATAACTAAATAATTCAAGCTGCCTATTTCAATGGAAGTTTAGTTCTAAAGAGATGGTTGCCATATGGAGGAATAATAATGCTTTGCCTTGCTTTCATATCTGCCTGGTACTGAGACTTATTTATTACTTCATAATCTTGAACTCAATAGCAGTCAGAACATAGTTCTAACGGTGGAAAGAAGCGGTATTGAAGGTCGAATCTGAGATTTCACAAACGTTATAAAATCGATTTTTTTTTAGTTTGGGCTATATTCAGCAATATGCACGGATTAGTCCTAGCTATGAACCAAGGAATTACTCCTGGTAGTGCTCAGGAGACAGTAAGGGGTTGCTAGGGGTCAAACAGAGGCTGACACATGCAAGGAAAGTAACTTACTGCTCTACTATTTCTCCAGCCCTATCAAACCCAGTCTATATAGTACTTATTATAGCCTAAATTAAATTGTGAGGGAAAGCTCTGCTCCATTTAGAGATTTATCCAATATTTTATTGTTGTTGTTGATAATAATAAAACTATACTTTGTTATGAGATGCTATATTTGGTTTTAAAGGATTTCTAAAATTTTTCTGGTTGGGAATTCACCACAGTAATTATTTTTTATTTTTTTTAATTTATTAATTTTTTATTAATGAATCACCTGCGGGTACAGTTACAGATTTACATATTTTTGTGCTTGTGTTTCAGTCATATAATGCTCAAGCACCCATCCCTCCACCAGTGCCTACTGTCCTCCACTGATGACCCCAGTATCCCTCCCACCCCCTCACCTCCCACCTCACCCCCTACCCGCTTGGGATGGGAGAGGTGTGCTAAAAGCACACTATAGATTGAACATGATGGCCACCCAATTCCTCCATTGCAAACCACAACACCAAAAAGGAAAGAGAGTACAGTAATTCTTAAATTAAGACACTGTGTATTAGAGAATGCATGTGCCAGTTATCTAATATTAGATAATATTAATAAATAATATTAATAAATATTCTGATAAATAATTAAGACTTCCACTTATATCTCAATCTTATGCACTGAGAATATATTAAGAAAAACCACAACCTTCAAATAACACCAGAGCTATCAACACACCAGCATATGTTCTCTTTTGAAAGACTATTTGTATTCATCTCATTTCATTTTCACATTTACCCAGTGAGGTAACTATAGAAGGTATTCTGTTTTATGCATGTTGGCTGACTCAGCGTTTCCATCTGTCACGTGTCAGGACTTAATGTCTGTGTCTGACAATGATGGTGATGCTGAGGCGGATGATGACATACCCCAAGCAGTCAGTGAATCTGTGTCTTTGTCGTGGACAAACTCCAGCCTCCAGGTTCTTGCCATAATATAGTTCTGAAAACACACAAATGGCCAGAAGGTGACCACATGGGGAGGAGAGGACTACTAAGCACTCCCAGGTCAGGGTGTTGGCTCATGGATGGCTGGTATTGTGAGAAGCCAGAATGTAGGCTGATGTAATATTAAATAGAGGCTTAACTACTTGGCATCATTCAATATATTTACTCTAGAAATATCAGTTTGGTCTACCTTTATTTTTCTCCTCTAAACCTCTTATCATTATTCATCTGAATTAAAATGGAAATGCATCTACAGAATCTTTGTAAATTGACTAAAAACTGGGAAAAGACATAACACAACCTCCACGTTCTGAGTGCATACACACACAATACACACAACACACACGCATACACACACAACACATACAATAGCAAAATAGTCTGGGAATAGAATAACATGAACTATAGATTTTTAAAAAAGGTACTAATAAATCTGATTTATGATCCTAAGAGGACCTACCACCATGTGAACGACTGAAAATGATGTCATAGTAATATGGTACCTAGGCTGCCAGATACACCACCTATAAAATCTCATATCTCCAGTGATATTAAGTCAAAAAAGAAAAGAAGCCGTGAAGAAGAAAGCAGCAATTTCTATGCAAATACTCTCTCATTAACTCAGTCATATATATATATATGTATGTGTATGTATATGTATACATGCATATATATACATACATAAAGTATTTTTATATTGCAGACAAAAATGAGTCACTGGGACTGGAGCGATAGCACAGTGAGTAGGACATTTGCTCTGTGTGCGACCAACCTGGGTTTGATTCCCAGCATCTCATAATGTCCCCTGAGCACCACCAAGCGTAATTCTTGAGTGCAGATCCAGGAGTAACCCCTGAGCATTGCCAAGAGTGATCCAAAAAGAAAAAAAAGCTTCACTTATTCACTTAGACTTTCCACTTTAGATTGTCATAAATATACAAAAAGTGTTGTGAAAAATAAAATGAATGTTTGAGTGATTCATGATAACTTTTTTTTGTGTGTGAAACCCTTATGCCTCTCTGTAGCTAGCATGCAGCTACTTGACAAGGAGAATCCCTTTCCACAGGTGCCCTTCATATATTCTAGTTATGAGTCCATATATTCTCTAAGAGCCACATAAGAACTGAGAAATCTCTCCAGTATGAAAACAACCTGGAGTTTACTGAAGAAATGCCATCTATCTTTATTACAATCTAAATGAGTCTTTGTTCATCAATACTGATTTTTAGCTCAATTAACTTGGCCCCTTCCCTTCAATTTACCACACAGTTGAAACTAACGGTATCTTCAAAGATGGCATGCCACTGGCCAAGAAAGGGAAAACAGAGAAAAACAAATGGGACCATCTTAAACTAAGAAGCTTCTGCACCTCAAAAGAAACAGTGAACAAAATACAAAGACGATCTACAGAATGGGAAAGGATAATCACCCATCCAATAAGGGGTTGATAATAAGGATTAACAAGGCACTGTTTGAACTCCACAAGAAGAAAACATCCAACCCCATAAAAAGATGGGGTGATGAAATGAACAGAAAGTTTACCAAAGAAGAAAACTAAATGGCCAAAAGGCACATGAGAAAATGCTCTATATCACTAATCATCAGGGAGATGCAGATCAAAACAATGAGATATCATCTCACACCACAGAAACTCGTCCACATCCAAAAAACAAAAAGAACCCACGTTGGCACAGATGTGGGGAGAAAGGAACTCTCCTTCACTGCTGGTGGGAATACTGACCGGTAGAGCCCTTTTGAAAAACAGTATGAACGCTTCTCAAAAAATTAGAAATTGAGCTCCCGTTTGATCCAGCAATACTACTTCTGGGAATATATGGGAATATACCCCAGAGAGGCAAAAAAAGTATATTTGAAATGACACCTGCACTTCTATGTTCATTGCAGCACTGTTTACAATAGCCAGAATATGAAAAAAAAACCCAAGCACCCTTAAACAGTTGAAGAGACTTCAGTACATCTACACTATGGAATACTATGCAGCTGTTAGAAAAGATGAAGTCATGACATTTTCATAGAAGTGGATCAACATGGAAAGTATCAAGCTAAGTGAAATGAGTCAGAGAGAGAGGGACAGGCATAGAAAGATTGCACTCATTTGAGGAACATAAAGTAACAGAACGGGAGACTAACACCCAAGAGTAGTAGAGATAAGGACCAGGAGATCTGCTCCATGGCCTGGAAACCAGCCTCACATACCTGGGGGAAAAGGCAGCTGAGATAGAGAAGGGAACACCAAGTAAAGGATGTTGGGAGGACCCATTTGGGTTGAAAGATGCGTGAAGAAAGTAGACTATAGACGGAACATGATGTCCACTCAATACCTCTATTGCAAACCACAACACCCAAAAGGAGAGAGGGAGCAAAAGAGAATGCCCTGCCACAGAGGCAGCATGGAGTGGAGGAGACAGGGGCGGGGGGGGGGTTGTGGGAGGGTTTCTGGGACCATTTGGTGGTGGAAAATGGGCACTGGTGGAGGCATGGGTACTTGATCATTGTATGACTGAAACACAAGCACGAAAGTCTGTAAGCTGTAACTACCTCGCAGTGATTCACCAATTTACCACACAGTGATTTTGCTTAAATATTATTTTTCTGATTTTAGTTCTATGCCCAATCAAATTTTCCCAGAAGTGGTATTGCTAGGTCAAATCGGAGCTCAATTTCTAGTTTGTTGAAGAACATCCATATTGTTTTCTAAAAAGGCTGAACTAGTCAGCATTCCCACAAACAATGAGAGTACCTTTCTCCCCACACCCAAACCAGCACTGGTTGTTTTTGTATACTTGGATGTGTGCCAGTCTCTGTGGTGTGAGATCTCTTATTATTGTTTTGATTTGCATCTCCCTAATGATTAGTAAGACAGATAATTTTTTCATGTGCCTTTCAGCCTCAAATTTCTTTTTTGAGAAAGTTTATTTTCATTTCTTCTCCCCATTTTTATATCGGTTTGACGTTATTTTTTCTTATAAAGTTCTACCAATGACTTTTATATCTTTGAAATGCCATATGAGATGGTATTGTGGGAATAGTTTTTCCCATTCCATGGGCTGTCTTTGTATCTTGGTATCTTTTGAGGTGCAGAAGACTTTTAGTTTAATGTAGTTCCATTTGTTACTTTTTGCTTCCACTTGATTAGTCAGTGGCATTTCATTTTTGAAGATACCTTTACATTTGTCTACATTTTCTTCCATGTACTTTATGGATTCAGGTCTGATATTGAGTGCTTTAGTCCATTTTGATCTGACTTTTGTGCATTTTGTAAAATAGAGGTCGGAGTTCATTATTTTGCATGTAGCTGTCCAGTTTCCCCAGTACTACTTGTTAAAGAGGCTTTCCTTGCTCCACTTCATATTTCTTGCTCCCTTATCAAACATTAGGTGATCATATGTTTGAGGGTCTGTGTCAGGATATTCAACACTATTCTGTTGGTTTGTGGGTCTGTCTTTATTCCAATATCATGCTGTTTTAATTACTATCGCTTTGTAGTACAGATTGAAGTTGGGAAAGGTGATGCCTACCATCTTCTTTTTCTGAAGGATAACCCTAACTATTCATGGGGGGTTATTGTTCCCCATGAATTTCAGTAGTGTTTGATCTATTTATTTGAAAAATGACATGGTTATCCTTGTAGAGATAGAATTGAATCTCTATAATGCTTTGAGGAGTATTGCCATTTTGACAACGTTAATTCTCCCAATCCATGAGCCATTTTCTTATGTCCTCTTTTATTTCATATTGAAGTAGCATTTTGTAGTTTTCTTTGTATAGGTTCTTTACTTCATCAGTTAAGGTGATTCCAAGATACTTGATTTTATGCAGTGCAATTGTGAATGGGATTGTTTTTTAAATACCACTTTCTTCTCTTTCATTATTTGTGTTTAGGAAAGCCAAAGACTTTTGGGTATTGGTTTTGTAACCTGCCAATCTACTATACAAATCTGTTGTTTCTAGGGGCTTTTTTGGTAGACTTTAGGATTTTCTAATAGTATCATGTGATCTGCAAATAAAGTGAGAGCTGACTTATTCCTTTTCTTTCTGGATATCTTAATATCTTTTTTTCCCTAACTGCTATGAAGAATACTTTCAGTACTATACTGAATAGAAGTGGAAGAGTCTTATCCCTGATCTTATAGAAAAGGCTTTTAGTTTTTCCTCATTGAGAATAATGCTTGCTGGGGGCTTGTGGTAGATGGCTTTGACTATATTGAGGAAAGCTTCATCAACTCCCTTTTTGTTAAAGAGTTTTTATCATGAATGAATGCTGGATCTTGTCAAAAGATTTTTCTGCATCTACTTATATTATCATAGGTTTTTATCTTTTCATTGATATGTTGTATTATGCTGATCGACTTGCGAGTTTTAAACTATCCTTGTATCCCCAGGGTGAATCTTACTTGGACATTGTGTATGATCTTTTTGGTGAGTGCTTCAATTCTATTTGCTAATATTTTGTTGAGGATATTTGCATCTGTGTTTATCAGAAATATCAATCTGTAATTTTCTTTTTTGTGATGTCTCTGTCTAATTTGGGCATCAGGGTGATATTTGCCTAATATAAACTGTTTGGGGGTGTTTCTGTTTCTTCAATTTTCTGGAAAAGCTTGAAAAGGATTGGCAGTAGGTTATCTTTAAAGGTTTGAAATAATTCACTAGTGAATCCATCTGGGCCTTGTATTTCATTTTTGGAAGATTTATGATTACCATTTCAATTTTCTCAATAGTGATGGATATGTTCAGATTTTCCAAATCTTCTTTGTTCAGCCTTGGGAGGTTAAAAAGAATACAGAAATATATCTATTTCTGAAAGTTTCTCTTGTTTCATGCTGTAAAGATTTTCAAAGTAATCTCTGATGATCCTATGGATTTCTGCAGTTTCTGTTCTGATGTTCCCTCTTTGCATTTCTGATGCAGTTTCTAGTGCTTTATTGATCTTGTTTATTTTTCTCAAAGAACCATCTCTTGGTTTCTTTGATCCTTTGGATTGTTTTATTTGCATTCCAGCTCATTGATTTCTACTTTAAGTTTTATTATTTCCATCCTCCTGCCTGGTTTAGGCTCCTTTTGTTGGTCATTTTCCAAGATCTTAAGCTGTGAGTTCAAGTTATTTATGCGGGCCCTTTCTTCCTTCCTTATGAATGCTTGCAGAGCTTTAAACTTTTCTCTTAACACTGCTTTAGCTCTGCCCCACAAGTTCTGGTAGCTTGTGTCCTCATTCTCATTTGTTTTCATGCATCTTTCAATTTCCTCTTTGATTTCCCCTCTAACCCACTGGTTGTTCAGTAATGAGTTGCTTAATTTCCAGGTGTTTGATTTTATTTTCCACTTCTGTGTGTGATTCACTTCTATTTTCAGTGCATAATCAGAAAAGATAGTCAATATAATTCTTATCCTCTTATTTTATGGAGGTATGTTTGTGGTTCTACATGTCCTCTATCTTGGAGAATGTCCTATGTGCACTGGAGAAGAATGTGTATTCAGTCTTTGGGGGATGAAAGGTCCTATATATATCTACTAACCACTTTTCCTCCATTTCTTCCCTCAAATAAAGTATCTCCTTGCTGAGCTGTAGTCTGGTTAATCTATCAAGAAATTACAAAGCAGTGTTGAAATCTCAACTATTATTGTGTTGCTATTAATGTTTATCTTCAAGTCTATTATCAGTTGTTTCAGGTATTATTCCTGCCTTTATTAGGTGCATATACATTTAGGAGTATAAGTTCTTCCTAATGCGCTAATTTAGTTATCATTAGAAAATGACCTTCACTGTCTCTTATAACCTTCTTCAGCCTGAAGTTTATGCAGTCTGATACTAGTATGGCCACCCCTGATTTTTTGAGGGGGTTGTTTGCAGGGAGAATTGTTTTCAGACCTTTGACATTGAGCCTGCATTTGCTTTGATTGTTCAGATGTGTTTCCTGTAGGTAGCAGAATGTTGGTTCAATTTTCTAATTCATCCTGTCACTCTGTGCCTCTTGATTGGTGCATTTAGTCCATTGACTTTGAGAGACATTATTGTAATAGGAATTTGTGCCATCTTTATACAGGAATGTGGAGTACTTGTGGGAGTTATCTTACCATAAAGTATCCCATTTAGTTCCAGTAACAATGGTTTTGTGTCTATGAAGTTCCTGAATTATTTTTTTATTTGTGAAATTGTGTATTGTTCCCTCAAATCTTAATCAGAGTCTGGCTGGGTAGTGAATTCTTGGTAAGGTGTTCATTTCATCAAATTTGTTCACTATATCCCACCACTATGTTTGGGCTCAGAGGGTTTCATCTGATAAGTCTGCCATGGATTTTTTTTTCATTAGTGAATCAGTGTGAGGTACAGTTACAGACTTACAAACTTTCGTGCTTACATTTCAGTCATACAGTGGTTGAGTGCCTATCCCTCCACCAGTGCCCATTTTCTACCACCAATAGTCCCAGCATCCCTCCCAAGACCTCCACCCCATCCTCCCCCCACCCCACCCCACCTCTGTGGCAGGGCATTCCCTTTTGCTCTCTCTCTCTCTCCTTTCCGGTGTTGTGGTTTGCAGTAGAGGTATTAAGTGGCAATTATCTTCGGTCCATAATCTACTTTCAGCATGCCTCTCCCATCCTGAACGGGCCTTTACTTGGTGGTCCCTTCTCTATCTGAGATGCCTTTTCCCCCAGCATGCAAGGCCAGCCTCTAAGCTGTGGAATAATCCTCCTGATACTTATCTCTACTGTTCTTGAGTGTTAGTCTCCCATTCTGTTACTTTATATTCCACAAATGAGTGCAATTTTTCTATGTCTATCCCTCTCTTTCTGACTCAATTCATGTAACATGATACTTTCCATGTTGATCCACCTATATGAAAATTGTATGACTTCACCTTTTCTAACAGCTGCATACTACTCCATTGTGTAGTTGTACCAAAGGTTCTTTAACCAGTCATCTGTTCTTGGGCACTCGGGGTTTTTCTATATTCTAGCTATTGTAAACAGTGCTTCAATGAACGCAGTTGTCATTTCTACTATGCTTTTTTGCATCTCTGGGGTATATTTCCAGAAGTGGTATTGCTGGGTTAAATGGAAGCTCAATTTCTAATTTTTTGAGAAGCATCCATACCATTTTCCAAAAGGGCTGAAACAGTTAGCATTCCCACCACCAGTGAAGAGAGTCACTTTCTCCCCAAATCCATGCCAACACTGGTTGGTTTTTGATCTTTTGGATGTGGGCCAGTCCCTGTGGTATGAGATGATTACTCATTGTTGTTTTGATCTACATCTCCCTGATGATGAGTGATTAGGAGCATTTGTTCATTTGTCTTTTGGCCATTCGGATTTCTTCTTTGAGAAAGCCTCTGTTCATTTCAGCACCCCATTTACTCATGGAGTTGGATATTTTCTTCTTGTAGAGTTCAACCAGTGCCTTGTAAATCATTAATATTAACCCCTTATCTGATGAGTACTGGGAGAATATCCTTTCCTATTCTGTAAACTGCTTTTGTATTCTGGTCACTGTGTCTTTTGAGATGCAGAAGGTTCTGAGTTTAAGGTAATCCCATTTGTTTATCTCTGTTTCCATTTGCTTGGACAATGGTGTGTTACCTTTTAAGGTATCTTTAGCTTCAATGTCATGGAGGGTTTTGCCGACCTTGTCTTCAATGTACCTGATGGACTCTGGTGTGATGTTGAGGTCTTTAATCCATTTTGATCTGACTTTTGTACATAGTGTTACATAGAGATCTAAGCCCATTTATTTTGCATGTAGGTGTCCAGTTTTGCCAGCACCATTTGTTAAAGAGGCATTCCTTGCTCCACTTCACATTTCTTGCTCCCTTATCAAAGATCAGATGATCATATGTTTGAGGGTGTGTGTCAGGATATTCAACCCTGTTCCATTGGTTTGTGGCTCTGTTTTTGTTCCAGTACCATGCTGTTTTAATTGTTATCACTTTGTAGTAGAGTTTGAGGTTGGGGAAGCTGATGCCTCCCATCTTCTTTTTCCCAAGAATTGCTTTGACTATTTGTGGGTTCTTATTGTTCCATATGAATTTCAGAAGAGTTTGCTCCATTTCTTTGAAAAATGTCATGGGTATCCTTATAGGAATTGCATTGAATTTATATAATGCTTTGGGGAATATTGCCATTTTGACAATGTTAATTCTCCCAATCCATGAGAAAGGGGTATGTTTCCATTTCCTCGTGTCCTCTTTTATTCTTGAAGTAGTGTTTTGTAGTTTTCTTTGTATGGGTCCTTTACCTCCTTAGTTAAGATGATTCTGAGTTACTTGATTTTCTGAGGCATAATTGTGAAGGGGATTGCTTTTTTCATGTCACTTTCATCTTCCTGATTATTTGAGTATAAAAAGGCTTTTTTTATACTTTTGGGTTTTTATTTTATAGCCTGCAACTTTGCTATACATGTCTATTGTTTCTAGGTGTTTCTTGGTAGAGGTTTTAGGGTTCTCTAAATATAGTATCATATAATCTTCGAATAGGGAGAGCTTGATTTCTTTCTTTCCCACCTGAAAGCCCTTAGTATCTTTTTCTTGTCTAATCACTATTGCAAGTCCTTGCATTACTATACTGAACAGAAGTGGTGAAAGTGGGTATCCTTGTCTTGTCCCTGATATTAGAGAAAAGGCTCTTATTTTTTTCCCCATTGTGGACAATACCTTCCACAGGATTGTGGTAGATGGCTTTGACTATATTGAGGAAAGTCCCTTCTATAACCATTTTGGTGAGAGTTTTCATCATAAGTGGGTGCTGGATTTTGTCAAATGCTTTCTCTGCATCTATTGATATGATTATATGGGTTTTTTCTTTGCTTTTGTTGACACTATAGATTATGTTGCTTTATTTCCAAATATTAAATCCTTGCATCCCCGAGATGAATCCCACTTGGTCATGGTGTATGATATTTTTGATGAGTGATTGAATTCTATTTGCTAATATTTTGTTAAGGGTCTTTGCATCCATATTCATCAGAGATATTGGCCTGTAGTTTTCTCTTTTTGTGGTGTCTTTGTTTGCTTTTGGTATTAGGGAGATATGTGCCTCATAGAAACTGTGAGAGTTTCTGTTTCTTCAATTTTCTGAATTAACTTGAGAAGAACTAGCAATAGGTCCTCTTTAAATGTTTGGAAGAATTCTCTAGTGAATCCATCTGGACCTGGGCTTTTGTTTTTCAGAAGACTTTTGATTACAGTTTCAATTTCTTTGATATTTATAGGTCTATTCAGGTATTCCAGATATTCTTGGTTCAACTTTGGGAGATTATAGGAATCCAGGAATTTATACATTTCGTCTAGGTTCTCTTGTCTCGTGGCATACAGCCTTTAGAAGTAGTCTCTAATAATATTTTGAATTTCATTGGTTTCTGTGGTGATGTCTCCCTTTTCATTTCTGATTCAGTTTATTATGGTTCTCTCTCTCTTTCTTCGTGAGCCTTGCTAGTGGTATATCAATCTTGTTTATTTTATCAAAGAACCAGCTCTTGGTTTCATCGATCTTTCGGATTGTTTTTTGGGTTTCCATGTCATTAATTTCTGCTCTAAGTTTTGTTATTTCTTTCCTTCTGCCTAGTTTGGACTGCTTTTGTTGGTCCTTTTCTAAGATCTTGAGCTGTGACATCAAGTTATCTATGTAGGCCCTTTTTTCCTTCCTGAGGAATATTTGCAGAGCTATAAATTTTCCCCTTAACACGGCTTTAGCTGCATCCCACACGTTCAGGTAACTCGTGTCCTCATTCTCATTTATTTCCAGGTATCTTTTGATTTCTTCCTTGATTTCCTCTCTGACCCACTCATTGTTCAACACTGAGTTGTTTAATTTCCAAGTATTTGATTTGGTTCTCCATATCTGTGCGTGATTAACTTCTATCTTCAGCACATCGTGGTCTGAAAAGATATTGATACAATTTCTATATTGCTAATTCTATTAAAGTATGTTTTGTGATCCAACACGTGGTCTATTTTTGGAAATATTCCGTGTGCACTGGGAAAAAATGTGTATTCTTTCTTTTTCGGATGCAAAACCTTGGATAGATCTATTAGCCCTGTCTTCCTTCAAAGCCAGTGTTTCCTTGTTGATCTATCTAGAGGTGATAGGGCAGTGTTGAAGTCTCCAACTACTATTGTGTTGCTGACACTTCCCTTGTTAAAATATGTTAGCAGTTGTTTGAAGTATTTCACTCATCCCTCATTAGGTACACACACATTTAGGAGTGTGATTTCTTCTTCCTATACATATCCCTTGATTAATAAAAAATAGCCTTTGCTGTCCCTTATAATCTTTTTCAACCTGAAGTCTATGTTGTCAGAAATTAGTATGGCCACCCCAGATTTTTTGAAGGAATTGCTTGCTTGCAGGATTGTTTTCCATCCTTTGACTTTGAGTTTTTGTTTGCTCTGACTGTTCAGATGTGTTTCTTGTAGGCAGCAAAGTGTTGGGTTTAGTTTCTGAATCCATATTGCCACTCTGTGTCTCTTAATTGGTGCATTTTGACCATTGACATTGAGAGAGATTATTGTCATAGGGTTTTGTGCCATCTTTCTGTAGTGGTTTGTTGTGCTTCTAGGGGGTTTTCTTGCCTTACATAGCCCCTTAGTCCTTCTTTTAAGTTTGGTTTTGAGTCTATAAAGTTCCTGAGCTGTTTTTTTATCCTTGAAATAGTGTATCGTTCCTTCGAATTCGAGTGAATGTTTAGCCAGATAAAATATTCCATCAACTTGTCTACTGGTATATCATTATCAAATGACTCAATTACTGTCATTTTGTAAGTTTCTTGACATTTAAAATGTCAAGGAAATATTCTTGGTGAGGCATTCATTTCATTGAGTTTTTCCACTATATCCCACCATTTTCTTTGGGCTTGGAAGGTTTCCTCTGATAGTTTGCTGTAAATCTAAGGAGTGCTCCTTTGTATGTGATTTCCTTCTTTGACCTTGCTGTTTGCAATATTATGTCTCTATCTGTGGCATCTATCATTCTGACTATGATATTTCTTGGAGTCTTTTTACTAGGGTCTCTTTTTCTGGCACTCTTTGGGATCCTTGGATCTGGATGCCTGCATTCTCCAGCTCTGGGTACTTTTCAGCAATGATATTTTTAACTGTGTCTTTTTCATTGGGGTTGTCTCCCTGGCCTTCTGGTACTCTGATGATTCTAATATTGTTCCTCTTGAAATCATCCCCTAGGTCTCTGATTCACCTAAGAGCTGTTTTAAGGTCTTTTCTCATTGCTTGTTGTTGCCTGTGAGCTTCCTGCAGCTCATTTTCAAGCTCACTGATTCTGTCTTCAGCTGTAGCCATTCTACTATTTGAGGGTGCCCACTGAGTTTTTAATTTCATCTACAAAATCCTTAATTCGTGACACTTCTTTTTGTAGCTTTTAAATTTCATTTCTCAATTCTTCCTGTATTTTCTTGGCCATTTCCATTGTTTCTTTCATATCCTCCTTTAATTTACTGGTGTCTGTTGAAATGTTTCTTTAAGTTCATTGAACATTTTCAACATTTCATCTCTAAATTCTTTATCTGAGAGATCATATTTGTACATAATGCTTGTTGAGGCATCTGGACCGTTTTCGTCATCTTCTCCTCGTGGTGGAGATTTTCGCTGTTTCTAAATATTTTTATAGTAGTATGGTGGTGGGATCTTCCAGTTCACTATCACTATTTCCCTCTAGGTTTGACAAAGGGTTCTGGATGAGCTTGGTTGATGGTGGTTACCTTTTCCTCTTTCTAGAATTTCACCTTCCTCTCAGGTGCTTCTCAGCAGCGTATGTGAGTTCTCTATAAAGCTTCAGAAGATGTGTTCTTGTATATTAGACTTGTAGAGCTTCTTGTTATACCAGTACTATGGTGCAATAGGAATAGGCCATTGGATTATTGGCCTAACGTGTTTGAGATGGTCAGGATATTCTCCCGAGAATTAGGTGATGGAGATGAAGATGTGAGTCCAGAGTGTCATGAAAGGCCTCCCCAAAACAGGCCACACCTACTTCTGCAGAGGCCATGCCCCCTACAGCACTACAGCACTGTGTCCTCTGGAGGGGTCACACACTTGGGATGGGGAGCAAAGACTTGGCCCTGGAGAACAGTGCACACCAGCGTATGGGGCGGCAGCCCAGGTCGTCTGCCATGAATTTTAAGGATGCTCCTTTACAAAGCAATTTCCTTTTTGATCTTGCTGCTTTCAATATTTTATCTCTATTGATGGTTTTCATAGTTCTGATTAGGATGTGCCTTAGGGTATTTTTACTTGGATTTCTTTTAGCTGGTACCCTCAGACCTCCTGGATTTGAGTATATGCATTCTTCAGAGCTGTAAATTTCTCAGCAATGATGGCTTTGAAGGTTGCTTCTTCCTGAACCTTTGGTAGCCCGATGATTCTTATTTTGTTCTTAAAGTCATCCAAATATTCTCTTATCATATGTTGGTCTATTTTGAGGCTTTTCCCATCTTCTGGCTGTAGTCTGGAGGTTCTCTGTACCTTGTCTTGGAGCTCACTGATTCTGTCCTCAGCAGCTATTTTTCTGTTGCTGAGGCCTTCTAGTGAGTTTTTCATTTCACCTACCAGGTTATTCAGATCTGTCATTTCTGCTTGTATTTTCATTTGCATATTCCTATTTCTGCTCTCACATCCTCCTGTATTTTATTGGTGGTGCGTTCCATGGTTTCTTTGAGCTCCTTATGCATCCCTAACAGTTCCATTCTAAATTCCTTATCATAGAGGTTATATAGCTCATTATTATTTGTTGAGTCACCTAGGCTAGCTTCTTCATTCACTAAGCCTGGTGGGATACTCTGTGGATTTATCATCATGACCTTTGCATTTAGGGTTATTTTCTGTGTGTTTTTGTGTGGTTAGGGCCTAAGTTAGAATGTGTTTTTATGTTGAGGATGAGTCACAGAGTGGGGAAGAAAGGCACGTGGCTACAGAAGTGCTCTTTGAGGCTGCTTCTGGGTTAGGGGGGGGGGTACCTGACAGAGTCAAATAGTTCCCCACAGTCCTGCCCACACATCTTATAGCTCTGTTCTTTCACTTCTCGAAGGGCTCTTCACACAAAGCATATTGGTTTAAAATGTCATACATATATATCTTTATGTTTTCTTCAGTGTCATTTCATTGTGGGATGATTTTGAGTTTTGATAAATAGCTTCAGATCATTTTATATAATAAACTGCATACATTAGGATGTGTGATTTAATAAGCATTAATATATGCACACATGCATGTAAAGATTTTTACAATAGTGAAAACATTTGTTATCCACATTGTCTACAAAAAAAATCTCTTAGCAAATATTTTATTCCAACAGTATCCTTGTAAAAACAAAAATTCTAAATTTTGGTAAAGTAACACTTAACAATTTTTAATTTATTTATCATATTGCTGGTTTTATAACAAAACAATAGTTGTCTTACCCATGGCCACAAAGCTTACTGTTTTATTAAGCTTTTGTTTAAGTATATAATGCATTTTTTGGTATATGAATTTACAATTTTCCCACTATTATTTGTTTTAAAGGCAATCAAATATTCACTGATTTTTGAGTGTGTGTGCATGTTCAAAGTCATTATCTAGGAGTTGAAGAGATTAATCCAGTATACATGGGTTCTACTCTTGCTTGGTCTGTGACCAACCCTGGATTATGCCTGGCCCCACACGTGGGCCTCTGGGCACCACCAAGTGTTTCCTGGGTACATGTGGCATGTGGCATGTCCTACAAGCCCTTGAGATAGATAACTAAATCAATTACCTACATATATATGGATCTATCCCTTTCCATCAATTTGTCTATTGGGATATCATTATCAAATGACTCAATTACTGTCATTTTGTAAGTTTTGACATGAGAAAAATGTGAACCCGCAATATTTTATCTTTGAAAGTTGTTTTCTGTCAGTTCACTGAACTATATTTCAATATAAGTGTTGGAATCAGCTTGTCAAATTCTTTTTTTTTTTTTTTGGGTCACGCCTGGCGATGCACAGGGGTTACTCTTGGCTCTGCACTCAGGAATTACCCCTGGCCGTGCTCAGGGGACCATATGGGATGCTGGGATTTGAACCCGGGTTGGCCGCGTGCAAGGCAAATGCCCTACCCGCTGTGCTATCTCTCCAGCCCCTCAGCTTGTCAAATTCTAATAAAAGACATAAAAATACAGGTAAAGATTATACTGAAGATGTTCACTTAGCAAAAAGTCACTTATGAATGATACTCAAGTTTTCCAAATTATCCCCAGATGAGATTCAGAGCAGCCGCGCATGACACAGACCCTCTGCTCCTTAAAGACTATGATCTGGGAGGTCTACTAACCCATTTTGGCACCCAGAGACTTATAGAAATGCATCTAGACTGTAAGCTGAGCTACAACTCCATGCTGCCCGAGGAGGGGGAAGGATTTTCTCTCCCAGTGCCTTCTTTCTATGGAGAAGATAGCAGGGGCTCCAAAAGCAGCGCCCACGTGGTGTCTGCCATTTTCTAGGACTCACAACCCAGAGGTACTTGCTTGTAGTGACGTGGCACGCAAGAGAACATGGGATGGGGGTGTTACCGGCATGCCCTCAGCCCAGATGAGATCTGGAGCAGCCGCGCACAACATGGCCCCTCTGCTCCTTAAAGACTATGATCCGGGAGGTCTACTAACCCATTTTGACACCCAGAGACTTATAGAAATGAATCTAGACTGTAAACTGAGCTAAAAGAACAGAAATCCAAAACCACTCGACTGAGACAGCTCCTATAATCTTCATTCTCAGCAATGGAAAACAAACTATCAAATGATGCCTTTTCAGCAGGTTTAGTTGTTGGGGGGAAAGTCCAAATAATAATAGTCAGTTCTCTGTTGAAATATTGAATGTTTCCAAAGTATAGAGAGAATAAATTGAAGATCATTGGCCACTCAGGTGCGAGGGTGGCGTGGAAGGAGGGATATTGGGGTTCTTGGTGGAGGAACAGGTGCACTGGTGAAGGGATGGGGGTTTGATCATTATATGACTGAGACTTAAAAAAAAAGTGGCAAAAACTATTCTCAAATCTGTTCTCAAATCTGTTCTATCAGAGTCTAATAAATATTCATTATGTAAAAAAAGTTTTCCAAATTATCAAATAATGTCTATATTTATATTATTTTAAAATTTATCTTTGCAATACTTCATAACTTCAAAACATTTTATAATGTGACAAATATGCACTGTCGCACTGTCATCCCATTCATCAATTTGCTCGAGCAAGCACCAGTAACATTTCCATTGTGAGATTGTTGTTACTGTTTTTGGCATATCGAATATTGTTGGAATATTTTCCCTTTTCCAGCTGCCTTCTGGAGTTTTGTCACAGAAACCTTTTGTCACAGAAACCTAGCTGATCTTTGACCCCCGCAGATCTAAGGGGCTAGCCAGGTTTGATTTGACTTTGTAGATTCCAGGCTCTGGCCCAGCCTAGTCTTTGGAATGTAAATTTCAGGTGCTGTCTAGTTTGTAATTGACATGTAGATTTCTTGCTGCAGCCTGGTCTTTGGGATGTAAATCGAGTGCTTTCAGCCCAAAGAAGGCTTCAGTTTTGTTTTTGTATCTTCTTTGGGGGGGGGGGGCGGGCCTAGATTAAGGGCCTGCAGATACAAGAGAATTATGTTGCCTCAATGTTCTTCCTGTAAGATCTTTTGGTGCTTTTGGTGACGTCAATGTGTTGCGCCCTTTGGAAGGGCCATGATCAATAAAAGGGGTTCGGAGAGAAGGCGAGGGGGCGGAAAGTGTATGGAGGGCAGAAAGTGTATAGAGGACGGAGAGTGTATAGAGGGAAGACTGGAATAAACTGCAAGTGAGACCAACCATCATGGCTCCGTTCCTTCCTTCGCCTGACACATCTTCACCATCAACCTCCCCGGGGTGGGGGAAGTGGCCGGAGGCTACCGAACTCGGGTGGCAGGAGAGACAGCTGCTGCCCTAGGCCCTGTGCCTGGCTCGGTGCGGTGAGGCGTCCCTTCCCTCGCCCGCGCCCTTTCTTTTTATTTTTATACAGAATATGCCACGGGTAGCTTGCCAGGCTCTGCTTCGAGGGCGGGATACTCTCGGTAGCTTGCCTGGCTCTCTGACAGGGATGGAGGAATCAATCCTGGGTCAGCTGCATGCAAGGCAAATGCCCTACAGGCTGTGCTACTGCTCCAGTCCTTGACAAATATATCTCCACAATGTATCTCTACAAATTACATGTTTTCTAATACTTCTTATTTTATACGGATATTCATTGTTCATTAGCTATTATGCATAGAACCCTCTTGAGTGTTATATGTTGACATAATGAAGTCTCAATAATTCTGATAGTTTAGTTAGTTTTTATTGGATATTCTGCATACACAAACATATAAAGTTAACACACCCTACTCATTTCATTCTGATCTGATGCCTCATGTTTCTTCTTTCTTATTGGCCAGCTGAGCCTTTTCATATAATATTATTTATAAGGGCTTAGAGTTGAAACTCTGTCTTTTCCTTGATTTGAGTGGGAAAAATATTTATGCTAAAAATTGTTCCACATATTTCATTGATGTTTGATCGTCTTAGTTTTGAACAAAAATTCAGCCAACTTAACTGGAAATAGAAATGCCAGAGACTTAATAGCTGTCATTTTTGTTTTTTTTGTTTTATTTCAGGACCACACCTGTGGGTGCTACGGCTTACACCTGGCTCTGCGTCGGGGATCACACCTGGGGTAAGTGGGGGACTAAACAGGAGTCATATGAAAATTGAACCCAGATCAGCTGTGTGCAAGGCCCACCTACTGGAGAGTAGCTGGTATTTTTAATAGTTTTCCCATACCCAAATTTCTAGAGGTACATGAGGGGAAACTCTTTGCTTCAATCATTACCCACATTGCCAGAATTCAATCTGGTTTGTTCGTTTAAAATAAGAATTTTTTTAAAGTTCTAAGAAAGAATAAGAAAAAAACATAAGATTAAATAGATTAGAATCATTTGGTGTATAAATTCTACCCACAATTTTTCTTAAATTTTTTATTAGTGAATCACTGTGATGTACAGTTACAAACTTATGATCTTTTGTGTTTTCATTTCACTCATACAGTGATTGTTTACCCATTCCTCCACCAGTGCCCATTCTCCACCACCAATGATCCCAGTATCCCTCTCACCACCCCCACCCCATCCCCCACCACCCCACCCTGCCTCTGCGGCAGGGCATTCCCTTTTGTTCTCGCTCTTTTGGGGTGTTGTAGTTTGTCATAGAGGTATTAAGTGGCCTTCATGTTCGGTCTATAATCTACTTTCAGCTCGCATCTTTCAACCCAAATGGGTCCTCTCAACATCCTCTACTTGGTATTCCCTTCTCTACCTGAGCTACATTTTCTCCCAGCACGTGAAGCCAGTTTCCAAGCTGTGGGGAAGACCGCCTGGTCCTTATCTCTACTACTCTTGGGTGTTAGTCTCCCATTCTGTTATTTTATATTCCACAGATGAGTGCAATATTTCTATGTCTGTCTCTCTCTTTCTGACTCATTTCACTTAACATGATACTTTCCATGTTGATCCACTTATATGCAAAATTTTCATGACCATCTTTTCTAACAGCTGCATAGTATTCCATTGTGTAGATATACCAGAGTTTCTTTAGCCAATCATCTGTTCTCAGGCACTCAGGTTTTTTCTAGATTTGGGCTATTGTAAACAGTGCTGCAATGAACATACAAATGCAAATGTAATTTCTACTATACCTTTTTGCCTCTCTGGGATATATTCCCAGAAGTGGTATTGCAGGCTCAAATGGGAGCTCAATTTCTAATCTTTTGAGAATTGTCCATATTGTTTTCCAAAAGGGCTGAACCAGTCAGCATTCCCACCAGCAGTGAAGGAGAGTCCCTTTCTCCCCCAAACCAAGCCAAGACTGGTTGCTTTTGTTCTTTTGGATGTGGGCCATACCACATCCAAAATGGTGTGAAATAATAGCTGTGGTGTGAAATGATATCTTATTGTTGTTTTAATCTGCATCTCCCTGATGATTAGTGATGTAAAGCATTTTCTTATGTGCCTTTTAGTCATTTGGATTTCTTCTTTGAGAAAACTTCTGTTCATTTCCATCCCCCATTTTTTGATGGGGTTGGTTGTTTTCTTCTTGTAGAGTTCAACCAGTGCCTTGTATATTCTTGATATCAGCCCCTTATTGGATGGGTATTGGGTGAATATCCTTTCCCATTCTGTAGATTGTCTTTGTATTTTGGTCACTGTTTGTTTTGAGGTGCAGAAGTTTCTTATTTTTCTTTTAATGGTATTAAAATTACCAGCCCCAAGCTCATGGCTGGCTCATGGGCCCTACCTACTTGCCTGCATCAGACTGAAGCGCTAGGACTTGTTCTCTTCACACCTACTACCACCTGTGATTTATCCTCTGAAAAATGGGACTTCTTAGGTTTCCAGGTAAATAAATATGATCATAACCCTTAACCCTTGAAGTCTCATTCTAGCACACTTGATTGACTTATACTTTTGAAAAAAACAAAAATAACTCAGAAACATCCTGTGATTATGTGTGGTATTGATGTAGGCAGGTAGATAGGAAGAGGCCCCCATAGCAATGGAATTCCAAGTAATAAAACCAACAGCCCTTTGAGGCTACAAAAAACCACCTTATGAGCTCAGACCTGCTGACTAACCTCGCTCCAACAGACTGAGTGAAGGCTAGATCTCTTCCAAGGAAAGGTCCAGCAGGAACAAAATCCAGGGAAGAAATTTCAAAGAGGAAATCTTAGAATCAACCACTTCCATATTTACCCACTTGGCAACCACCCTAGCAACAGACTCTTACCTAGCTAGAAAGCCTTACCTGGGAGAGATTGGAGAAACCCTATAAAGCCACCTTGAACAAAGGAAGCGTACGCATATGCTGCCTGTGCCCACCTGGCCGAGCACATGTGGCGCCTGAGCATATGTGTCACCCGCATCTCCCCTCTTGAGATCAGTAGTGGGGATCTCATGTCTCTGGAGAAGCCCAGATTTTTCTCTTGAGTGCATTACTCACACCCACTTTTCTCTCCCTCCTTCTCCTTCCTCAAAAACTCCAAATAAAATCTGTTTTACTTGATTGCTTGTCTACTACTGCCATTCTTTCCTGTGAGATAGGACAAAAAGCTGGAAGCCTGGGTAAGCCGTAGGACTGGCTTTCTTTTCCTGCAAAGAGCAATTCCTCACTCCAGTCTAAGTCCAAGCTCCCTGAGAAATTGGGTGGTGGGGTTACTCCCATGCTGAGAAGACCAAGTGCCCAGCAGGTGTGGCTTGATGGCCAGCTGGGGGCGGGTGTGGGGGGCATTGGCAGACCTCACTGCAGACTTTATCAGTCTCTCCTTCATAGCCAGTCCTGGGGGGAAGAGGTGGATGGGGAGAAGGTGGTCTTCTCTCTTCTCAGGCCTCACATAACCACCTGTCCACCCACTTGAATATGAAGGTTCAGACTTTTCATCCAACTTGCATTATTTGCTGCATAAAATGTGGTGTATTATCATCATGAAAGAATAAATGATCTGGTAATGATCTTAGGAAGAAGCACTTTATTTTCTCTTAAACTGGTCCATGGAGAAGCACTTCCTTTTCTTTTCAGTGACTTAAATTAAGCGAAGGTTCCCTATGCTAAGCAGAGAAATCACCAAATAAGCCCGTCAATCCTGTGCTGACATTAGAGAGAGGAGACTCCCTGGCTGGAAGGCATCCATGGGATTAAACAGCCCGGCGTGGGAAGGGCCGAGAGTGTCACGCCGAGCACCAGCCCACAGGAATGCAAATCACGCACAAAGCCAGGAGAGGAGCTAGCAGGTGGCCTGGCCCACTCAGCCCATGTCAACACCGCTCAGCTCAGCTCTTCCACAGCTGGAAGGCCGTCTATTGCTTTTAATTAAGGCGCATATCAGCCACGTTGTGCTCCTTCAAACAGAAAACCACAATAAAAAAAGAGGTGTCTGTCATTCCACTGAGGGCCATTCTGCTCACAGAAATAAACACGGATATTCGGCTTCAGCAGTATGGTGGTTTTAGCTTTGCAGATTTTCCATACATCATTTCAACATTTTATAGAATTTTTTAGCTTCTTCATGACAGACCAAAAGTTTCATGAGGGGAGAAATACATTCTTTTACTTTTCTTATGATTAACATTCTATACTTTGGAACTATTTCTACCTAAAAAAGTTTTAGAATAACCATAACATCTTTTTAAAATGAGTTTATGAAAGATTAACCTACAACAGTGCAAAGTGTCAGGGTATAGAATTAACTCTGAGGTCTGAGTCGGAAACCAAAATCTTTTTTAAACGTAGTTCTGCCTAGAAGTGCACACACACACACACACACACACACACACACACACACACACATACAAAACACATGCACATACACACACAAGCACATGCACAAACATGCACATATATACACACACATGCACATTGTTAACCAATGACACAATGGTACACACATGCACATATATGTACACACACATCGAATACATTTGTTTATACAAAATAAATGTCAAAAGCTACTTCAACCAACACCTATAGAGCCTACCTAGTAGAAGTAAAATTTCTTAAGAGTAGGAACCATGTTTTGTAAAATTTATATTAGAAAGACCAACAAGGCAATTGATGGTTCAGAATACTCACTTAGAATTTCACTACAGTGATGTTATTATTTAGTTACATTAGATTTGCCCTCTCTTAAAATTCCTTTGAGGAGCTGGAGTGATAGTCTCTTACGTGGAACACTTGCCCTGCATGGAGCCACCCACGGTTCAATCCCAGGCATCCCATATGATACTCCAAGTCCCAGTAGGAGTGATCCTTGAGCACAAAGGTAGGAGTAGCCCTGACTACCGCTGTATGAGGTCACCCAAAGAAAATCAAGCAACAAAAAACCTTTGGATGATAAGATTTTATTTTCTGATATAAAAATGTTCAATGTCTGTGGAGGAAATATTCTCTCTTGTTAGAAAGAGATTAAACATCACTACAAAGTAACTATCTGATATAAAATCTAAATTGTTAACCAATGATACAAATTTTACTATCAGTCTAGTAAGTATACTGAGAAACATGGTAAGAAGTTTTTGAGATGAGGGTTACACATCTCACATCTATATTCATAAATCATATATTAATACATAATATATATTCAAAATATGCTCCTTAAATGAATGCAGAAATTAATGAACAAATGAGAGTATGGCAGCACTTTTAGTATAATTTAATAAGATAACAATATAAAAGTTTTAAATGTCACATGTTCAAATAGTGCATTTCAATTCACAATCCAAAGTTTCAACAAGCTGTTTAATATTCTCTAAAATTCTGTTCTTAGCACTCCCATTTCACTACTACTGCCATGTATGCTTATCTGCCAGCTGCCTTCCAGAGACTCATAAGTTAATCTTGAAAGGGATCAACGAGCTACAAAAATTTCTAGCATACCTTTCCCAGCTGAGACCTGGGGACAATCTCAGAAGGGGGTGAGTCAGCTCCTGGACAACCAAGGCCGGGCAGCCACTCCCATGCCCCAAACCATCACCATGCCTCTGGCCACTCTGCGCCTCAAGACTAAGCCCCACAGGCACCTATTCTGCTGAACATTTCAGGACCAAAGTACCAGCTCAGTAGGAAACTATATCAAGGTTTCTTAGATAATGAATTGTCGGACTTTCCATTAAGTTCAAAAAGACTCCTCAAAATGTGTAAGAGTAGGTCTTGACTAGGAGAAACATGTTCCCAGCCCAGGGCTCAGGGGTTGTTCCTGAGAGTGTCCATGTACTATGAGGTACTTAGGATTGAACTCTGACCTCCTGTGTAGGATGACATTGCTTTGTCCTTTCTCCCTTGCCACAAGGAGTTTAGGTTTATCCGAGTCACACCCATCAAGGTGCTCCCGAGTCACTCCCATTCCTTTGTTTATCTGTAACCATTTCTCTGTGCTCTCTTCCCCAACCCGTTAATCAGCTTTTCCCCCTAATCAGACTCTGTTAATTTGTAAGGCCAGATCTTTCTAGGACACTGAACTTATATTGTAAGTTAATATTGCTTTTCTCCTCTTCTTATGTCTTTGCTGGAGTGATAGCACAGCGGTTGGGCGTTCGCCTTTCACTCGGCTGACCCGAGTTCAGCCCTCTCGGAGAGCCCGGCAAGCTACCCTCTGAACCCGGGCCAGCCTATGAGGAAAGCATACACGCCCGCATGCAAATCATTTGTTCAGCCCATTGAGTTGTCTCTCTGGCTTGCATCTCTGTGTTTTATAACTTTTTGTGTGCAGAGACCTCCCAAGCAGTGCTCTCGAAGGGCCCCTCCTGTGATTCTCAGACAGCAGGACTTCAGTTTAATGCAAGCACCCAAGGATGTGTGTTGGTCTGTTCTGGAGCACTAGGTATTCCCCAGCCCACACTGCAGGGCTCCACCCAGTGATGCTCAGGAAACAGGAAACGTGGTGCTGAGGAGTGAACTGAGTCAACCACAAGCAGAATATGCAAGCATGCACATAAGCCCTATGCTATTTTTTTTCATAATGTAGAAGCAGTGCTATTTATACAGCCACCGATTGAGTTGATTAAATTGGGCATGAACTCCACATTACTTTTTTAAATTATTATTTATTATTTTTAATCTTTTTAATGTTTTAATTTTATGTTAGTTCATAATGTTTGATAACATTCAACATTCAAATACCAATCCCCACCACCATATTTGGGATGTTCCCATCCCAAACCCCAGTCCCCATCCCAAAACACAACTGAAATAATGTATTTTGTATTGTCTGTTATGAAGAACTGCTGAACATGTTTACATAAAAGTGTTCATATAGGAAACAGTGTGAAGATTGTTCTATTTTGGTAGGAGCCATTAAGACATACTATATGATATCACTAACACGTTGCTAAAGTTTGGGTGATCTGAGGTTTGGTATATATATATGTATATATATGCATATATACATATATATGAAAATATGTATAGATGCATATATGTAGCACTGTAGCATTGTCGGTAGCACTGTCGTCCTGTTGTTCATCAATTTGCTTGAGTGAGTACCAGTGACTTCTCCATTGTAAGACTTGTTATTACTGTTTTTGGCATATCGAATATGCCACAGGTAGCTTGCCAGGTTACACTGTGCAGGTGGGATACTCTTGGTAGCTTGCTGGGCTCACTGAGAGGGATGGAGGAATCGAACCTGGGTCAGCTGCATGCAAGGCAAATGCCCTACCCGCTGTGCTATCTCTCCAGTACATATGCATATATATGTATATATATGCATCATCATCATCATCATCATCATCATTATGATCATCATCCCGTTGATCGTTGAATTTCTCAAGCGGTCTCAGTAACGTCTTCATTCATCCTAGCCCTGAGAAAATATATATTGGAAAATATATATGCATATAAATATAAATGCATATATATGCATATATAATGACTATACATTGGAAAATATATTTGCATATATATGTATATATATATACATTTCCCTCTATGATTTGTTGCTGACTATATGAACCCCATTAATTATGGTGTGGTAATTATGGAGGATGGGTAGGGAATATTTTATGATGTGTCATGCAGCCACAAAAGTGGTTATGCAGTTCAGGAATATGTTTGCTCATATGTGAGACTCGGCCTGAGCACATGGGGAGTGGCCTAGTGCATGGCGGCGGTTGGGTTGTGGAGGTTTTTGTATGCCAGAGCTGGGTCCCTTGGGACAGGGAGGGCTCTCGCCCGCCCCCCTCTGGGGTGCCCCATGTGAAACAGCCTGGTGCAGAGTCCGGTGGCATGATTATGGGGCCTCATGTTATGCTCCCTTTCGGGGAAACCAGCCATGTGATCTGGACAGTGGCTGATGACAAAATTTTCTGGTGCCAGCAAGAGGGGGCTTATGGGCATGACCCTGAGTCACCTGAGACTGGGGAAAGTGCGAAGAGGATCTCCGCTTCTGGTCCTGTTGAGCCCAGAGTTCAAGGTCACAAAGTTCCACATTACCTGGGTTCTATAGGACTTCACTCATGCGTGAGGCTTGGCCTCAGTGCGTGGGGAGCAGCCTTGAGCGTAGTGGTGGTTGGGTTGTGGAGGTTTTTGGCTGCCAGAGGTTTTTGGATGCCAGACCCATCCCTTGGAGTGGGGAGGGCTCTCATCCACTTCTCTCCTGGATGCCCCAGCCTGGTGCAGGGTCAAGACATTCTGTGGCGCTCTCTTTCAAGAGTTTTAGTTTATAGTCCCTGGGTCTTGCTGTTGATGAGATTACATGGCACTGGGGACAGTTTGTGGTTATGACTACCAAGCTACTGGACAACTGGGTTCTGGGAGGCCCAGTCCTGATCCAAGAGGGTCTGGAGCTCTCAGTCATAGGTTCCTGCCTACCGCTGCACTACAGGCCCTAACTGTTGATCTCTTTTGAGATTTATGGGTCTGAAATAAGGCCAATAAATGAGCTTATATCGCTGAGCCGGAGGTGGTTTGTGGGTGTGGCTCCCATATACCTAACTTTTGGCCATTTAATTTCTTGGTAAACTTGGCCCCAAGTTGTCGGGGCCTGGCCAAAGGCACAGCAGCAATTTGGGGGTATCAGGAAACCTGAAGGCACCATCAGGCTGTTGATGCACTCGCTCCACAGGTACAGGTTGACCTGGTGGCAGCACCATATCATATCCCCAGCCCTATCAGCCCTATGCTATCTTTCTCGCCCCAGATACACACACACACATATATACATATATATATGTATATATATATATATATATATATATCTTAACTTTTTAAGTGCATTAGACAGATCTATAAAACTTGTTAAAATTATGAGCCAGAGCAATAGTACATTGGGTAGGGCATTTGCTTTGCACGTGGTCAACCCAGGTTCAATCCCCGGAACCCATATGGCCCCCTGAGCAGGAGTGATTCCTGAGTATTCTCAGATGTATTCCCTGAGCATCACTAGTGTGACCCAAAAAGCAAAACAAGGACAAAAAAAGCTTGTTAAAATTAGACATTGTAAACCCCCATCTTAGACATACTGATTCAGACTACCCCAGTAAGGTCCCAGTTTCATACATGAAAATATTCTGGATTTGATTCATGCCCAACAATTACTGATAAGCACTGTTTCAGTCACCTAAACCAGTGCATCCCTTTCTGTGTTCATGCTATTGCTTCCACACGTTAGTTATACACTTTCTATTTCCACACACTAGTTTTCTCCATTACTAATCAAATTTTGGTATTCTAAGTTTTTCTCTTTACTTTCAACCAAAATACCCCAGAAAAAAATGTATTGTTCCCTATAGTTTCTTAAATCACTTCTTTACTATGAATGTGGTTTTGATACTCCATAAAGCTCCTTGCAACATATTAAAATTGGTTTTAAACCCCCAGTATTCTAGAGATACTAAGAGGCACTGCATGAAAACTGCTGATGGTCTAAGGAAATGACAGGGATTTAGACTTAGGCCTGGCACGTGCAAGTGGCAGCTTGTCTTCACTGAGCACTGTGGGCCCTTGGGACTATTCATATCATTCTTTCCTTCCACACAAAATAGAATCATGAGCTCCTTAACTGGAGCTGAGTGCCCAGCCTCCGCAGGCATTGTTCACCGCCATACCTCCCCCCCCCCCCCGTTTGCTCGCTGGCACCACAAATAGTCTCCTGAGCACCACAAGGAGTGGTCCCCGAGAACAGAGGCATGAGAAGCCCTGAACACGCCAGGGTGTGCTGCCCCGTCTCACAACCCAAGACAAATACAAATCAGGTAGGTGAAGAGAGGTCAATGGCTTCAGAATTATGTCCAGATTTCTGTTAAGACCTGAAAGGAGAAACAAAGCCTGCAAATGCAGTGCCGTGCAGTTGCCTGTGGGTTTTTAACGACAGTTGTAATGAGTCCTGGGATCATGCATCACTGCAGTGTGTCACTAGGTTTGATGCTGAGAGAACACGATGAACTCTCAAGCAAGCCAACCAATCCTACGAGTAAGTGGTCAGGTGTCCTAAAAGGTTATGCATGACAGATGTTGGAAGGATGACAGATGTTGGAAGGAATGCATGACAAATGTTAGAGGGAAAATCATACTGGGTAAAGACTGGGAAGGAAAATTAGTTGGCAATGGAGAAAGGTGAATTAAAAATGTGGTCCTCAAAATAGAGGCATTGGCGCATGCAGGTGCAATTCAAGAACAAAATTATGCTCTCCTGTGTTTCATTTTTCTCCTGGTCTAGAAATTACCACAACTATCACCAACTTTTCTCAATAAAACTGCAGTGAATTGAGACAATATGGAAGAAGTAACTAGGTAGCAAACTGAAAGCCTGGTATCCTATAGCAAATCTTCTGCTGGCTCTGTTGGAATAAAATTCTGACTGTGCAGGAACTTGAGTCTGGACACTTCAGGCAATGACCAGTAATAAAGTAAACAGCTTTTCATGAAAGAATTAAAAGCAATGTGATTTTGCCTGTGAAATTAAAAGTGATTTTACGGTCTATAACTCAGGAGAAAAAGCAAACAGTCTCACTACCAACACCCTGGAACAGAGGAGAGAAAGCAAATGATAGGTTACACTAAATAACTTTTAAAAATTCAATTTTCCGTTTCTTAATTAGTAACAGAACAAGGTACCTTGTCAACATTGGAGGATTAATGTAGAATGCAAAAAAAAATTAGGAAAACATGGGTTTCAGAGCTCTATTAAAGAAAAAGCATGTGAGTAAAGTGAGTCGTAGGAGAGGGACAGACATAAAATAATTGGACTCACTTGTGGGATACATATATATGAGGTATGAGACTAATACTCAAGGACAGTAGAAACAAGTGCCAGAAGGATTGGACCTTGATTGGAAGCCTGCCACAAGTGGTGGTGGGAGAGGGCAGCTTGGATAGAGAAGGGACCACCACTATGAGAGCGACAGTTGAGAATGATCACTCTGGACAAGAACTGTCTGCTGGCTGCGGCGGCAACATCCACGTGGTGAGAGCCACCTCCTAAGACCCCCCAACCCAGAGGTAGGACTTTTCAGCGACGTAGCTTGTAGGCAATTCCTGGGAGGGGGGCATTACCAGCACACCTTCCGCCCAGATAAGATTCAAAGCTGTGGCGCGAGAAACGGACCCTCTGCTCCTAAAGACTATGATCTGAGAGGTTTTCTAACCCATTTTGGCAGTCAGAGTGGCTTCTTAGAGAAATGCATCTAGACTGTGAACTGAGCTAAAATATCAGAAATCCAAAACCGCGCAGCCACTGTCCCAGCCGCGAGAGCTCATAGAGTCTTCACTCTCAGCGATGAAAAGAAATTATTAAATGATGCCTTTTCAGCAGGCCTGATTGTTGGGAGAAAATTCCAAACAATAATAGTGAGTTCTCTATTGAAATATTGAATGTATTCAAAGTATAGAGAGAATAAAGTGAAGATCATTAGCTACTTAGGTGGGGGGTGGGTGGGAGGGGGGTATATTGGGGATCTTGGTGGTGGAACATGTGCACTGGTGAAGGGATAGGGGTTTAATAATTATATGACTGAGACTTATACCTGAAAGCTTTGTATTTTTTTTTCACGGTGATTCAATAAAATAAAAACTAAAAAAAAAATAAAATTGGCCAAAAGAGAAAAAAAAAATGAACTGCCTGCTGAGAGTAGGGAAAGAACAAACATGTATCTGTATGCAAACCATAATACCCAAAAAGGGAGGGGAAGAGAGAGACAGAGAGACAGAGAGAGAGAGAGAGAGAGAGAGAGAGAGAGAGAGAGAGAGAGAGAGAGAGGAAAAGTGCCTGCTAGAGGCAGGCTGGGTTGGGTGGGGGGCAGAAAGGAAATTGCGGACATTAGTAGTGGGAATCGTACACTGCTGAAGGGATAGATGATGGAAAATTGTATGACTAAAATCCAATCATAAGCAATTTTGTAACTGTGTATCTCAGGATGATTCAATAGAAAAAATAAAAATATATAATAAGAAAAGGCGTGCAAGCATGTACATAGCTAAATTGTTCTCGTGGCATGTACCAATTACTGGGCTAAAGTTCAGTATTTTTTAAATTAAAGTGGCTAAAATTCTAAACAGACGTAATGAAGATATATATTAACCTGGTAAGAATTTTCAGAATTTTATATTTGTGAAAGTTATTATAAGTAAATAGTGGAAAACAACTTATGGAAATCTGTCAAAATACAATAGAAAGAATGGACATTTATGAATATACAGTTTCACCAGAAGTATGTTCAAGAGCTCAAAAATGTCAGAAAATATGATATTTAAAAATATTTTACGCTAACCTTACCTTTGCTGTTGTATCTCTTTTTGTCTCATATAATTATTCCTTAAACTGACTATTTTCTGTTTTATTCATATACTTCTGAAAGACAATGTTCATTATGGGTATGAAAAATAATATATATAATAGATTCTGTTTGAGTGAGGCAATAAATATCCTAGAATTTAGTGTTAAGAATATAAAATTTCTACTTTAGAATTCAAATATACCTTCAGAATTATTTTTTTGAGAGTTAATTTTAAAATGGTGGAATTTCCTTTACTTCTCTTTAGCAAAAGTTTGGGCCTATATCCATTGCATTTACCAGTTTATGTTAAAACTAGCTAATAGAATAACAAGCATGGTAGCCAGGAATTTGTCTAAAGAACAGCTCATTGTGTTTTCCAAAATGTATTTTGCAATTCACAGGTTTTACAAAAACTTAATTCTACCAAGCTAAATAGAAAACGTTTTGATTCATTTTGCAGGAATGATATTGATAATTTCTGATTTGTATATTCTGTTTTCCACAGAATACTCAAACTCCTCTAGAGGTAAGAAAAGGTGATTTTTCACCTATCGCTTTTCTCAAATATTTTACATGAATCTATGGAGGGGCTAAAGGGCTTGGGTCATCTCAACACTATAAATAAGTATATCTTGTGACCTCTGAACCCACAATAGTTTCTGCTGTGAATCATAAACTGATAAAACAATGACCACATGGACACAAATATAAAACAATGGAATAATCATTTAAGTAATAATCAGGGACAAGGGACTGGAATTGTGTAAATATAATATTTGGGAATACGATAGTAAGAATTAATATTCTAGGACTAGGACAGGACACCCAGTAGGGCACTGGTAAAATGTCCCACATGTAGACATGAAACACACTAAGTTGGAGATGTGATTATTCCACTGATTACCTATAATTTCTTAGTGAAATTCAAAGTGAGATCATAAACTGGTGTTTGGGAGGGAAGAAGGGTATCAATAATTTGATAAATTATATGTGAGAGCAGAAAGAGGTTCACTTGAGTTTTGATCATTGAATCATTGTGAAACCAGAGAACATGATCACATTCTTGTGCCTCCAAATTGCATCATCTGGAAAATAGTCTAGAATTGACATAAGATTACTTTTCATTGAGAAAGCAAACTTTAAGAGAGACATGGGAGCTGAAAAATTGTGTATGTAGTACAATGGAATATTACTCAACTAGAAGAAAAGATGATAGTATGCAATGTGCTGTGCTATGTACGCATCTGGAGAGCATCATGCTGCGTGAAGCTAGACAAGAAAATACAGAATAAGCTCTCTCTTAGGCAGTATGCAAAGAAACACAGTAAAGAAATACATACCCTCGAAGGCAACTGAAGCAGAATTGATCTTTAGTAGGAAGCTTATCAAGGTAGGGTGGTGGAAAGAGGGGAATAAAAGGGTGTGTGTGGGTGACACAAGGGAAATGATAGTAGTTAGGGCACACTGGTGGAGGCTGTGATATTGAAATCCTTTATTTATGGAACCCTGCCACTAACAGTGTTGTAAATCACAATGGCTAGCAAAAAATGGATCAAGAAAAAAGTAATGCTGATCACAGCACTGGGCTTACCAAAACTGTGGGGTGGGCTGAAAGGGCTCGGTAGATTACAGTGGAAAAATATCAGCATTTTGATTGCGGGTGTGGGATGCAGCGTTGTGCCCCTAAAACGTGCAGACATCTACACTCCTGCAAATGGTGTCTCCTTGAGGAAATTAGGCTGAAAACTGTTTGCAGTGTATATGATAATGGGTCAATGAATTTACCAGATTAATGTATCTTTTAAATCAATAAGGGAAAAAGAGCCCCAGTAAAAATTAGCCACATATTCTAAGACAATTCTATAATAATAAGTTCAAATCAATAATATACACATCAAACAGATTAAATCATTGTTAAATTGGATAAATGTCTATCAAGTTCTAATTGTCACTATAAGCAGATTTACAGTAATACAATTCTCATCAAACACGGGTGAATATTTTAGCAAGAATTTTTTGACAATGAAAAACTTATTATTAGAAATTTTAAGCATGTACATCTCCTCTAAAATAATAATTATATATCCAGGAATTTGGTTTTGTACACAATTAAAAACGTATGTGCCACGCTCAGACAACCTCACCCAAGATGGATGAACCTCACTAGAGAGTGGACCGGCAGGAAAACCTAGGTATGTGGGAATCCATGACAGATCTCTGAGCCCGCTCAGATTGGGACTGGGCCTCCTCCCCCCAGCTCCCCAGTTTTCCAGTAGCTTAGCAGTCACACTCACAAACTGTCCCCAGTGCCATGTAATCTCACTAACAGCCAAGACCCAGAGACTGTAAGCTCAAGCTCCCAGAAGAGAGCACCACAGACTTTCATGGAGTGTGCGGCCGCATTCAAAGCAGCGTGACCTCTTATGCTCTACCTCACTTACTTATCAAAAGTACCACACATTTGTTTGATTTCTAATATACTTGCTTGTGTCCTCTTATATTCGGGTTTAAATGGCTGCAAAATGAAATATAACAACCCTCACATACTTCCCTCTTATTGTGGTGGGAAGGTGCTTGGTGGTGGGATTAGTGTTTGAATATTATGTTATGAATGATTGTGAACTACTTTTATGAAAGTAATATATAGAGACATTTCGTTAGTAAAGACATGTACAGCACCTGGTCCAGACAAGGTCAGACCTGAACACATAAAGAATCTGAAATACAGAAATCCAAAACTGTGCGGCTGCTAGTGCGGCCTCCTGACCTCATATCTCTTTATTCTCAGCAATGGAAAACAAATTACCAAATGCTTTCTTTTCAGCAGGTCGACTTTAGGGGGGAGAAACTCCAATCAATAATAGTGAATTTTTTGTTGAAATATTGAATGTAATCAAAGTAAAGTGAAAGTAAAGTGAAATTTACCAGTTACACATGTGGGGTGGGGGACTGGGGAGGTGGGGGGAGGGGGGAGGTATACCGTGATTCTTGGTGGTGGAATATGTGCACTGGTGAAGGGATGGGTGTTTGAGCATTGTATAACTGAGACTTAAACCTGAAACTTTTGTAACTTTCCACAAGGTGACTCAATAAAAAAATAAAATTTAAAAAAAAAAAGAATCTGCCACCAGTACTCATCAATACACTGGCTCAGCTCTTTACACGCTACCTGTCTGAATGCAAGGTTCCGTCTCAGTGGAAAACTAATAGGACCGTTCTGTTGTACAAGAAGGGAGACATCCACGATATTGGCAACTATCACCCAATCTGCCTGCTGTCTGTCATCTACAAGTTGATTACTCGTGTCATCCTGAATAGAATAGGCAGAACACTAGACGAAGGACAACCATGCAAGCAAGCTGTGTTCCGAAGGGGATTCAGCAAGATAGACCATATCCACACAGTGGCCAAACTCATTGAAGTTTCGCGAGAGTTCAAGATGCCGCTCTGTCTAATGTTCATCGACTTAAGAAGGCCTTTGATTCTGTTGAGACTGAAGCAGTCATCGAAGCCCTGGCCAAACAGGGCATTCAAACTCAGTATATTAAAATCCTCCACGAGCTATATTGTGCATTCACCACCAGGATCTCACCATTCTACATAGAAGTGATCATTGATATAAAGAGAGGGGTGTGACAGGGTGATACCATTTCACAGAAACTCTTCAGTGCCACCCTCGAGAACATCATGAGCTGACTGGAATGGGAAGGAATGGGAGTGAAGATAGACGGTCGGCAATTATACCACCTCTGCTTCACTGATGACATGGTTCTCATAACGCCAAACATTAGCCAAGCGGCACAAATGCTGGCCGACTTCAACCTCGAGTGTGGAAAGTCAGATTGCAGCTGAATCTCAACAAGACAATGCTCATGAAAAACGAACTAGTCCCGGACTAGTTTTGCTCTCAATGGAACGACCATCTCCGAATGCAGCACCTATGTGTACCTGGATCGAAAAATCAACAGGAGGAACGACTTGGAGCCAGAACTGTGCAGGAGGAAGAGAGCAGCGTGGAATACCTTCAAGAGCATTGAAGAAGTGATTAAGAGGACGAAGAACCTCTGACTCCAGGCACATCTTTTCGATTCCACTGTTCTTGCTGCACTAACATATGCCTCAGAGACGTGGGCCCTACACAAACAGGATGAGAACGCTATTTGGGTATCCCAAAGAAAGAGCTATGCTAGGAGTATCACATCACACTCAAGTGAGAGAAGGAATCCGGAGTTCTGACCTCCGTCAACAGTCAAGAATCAGGGACGGTGTCTCGTTTGCCAAGGCATCAAAAATCAGATGGGCTGGTCATGTAATGCTATTCAGAGACGACTGCTGGACTAGAGCTGTTACCAACTGGATTTCATGGGACATCAGAAGACCGTGTGGCCACCCACCAACTAGATGGTCAGATTTCTTCATCAAATTCCTGAATGAACAATTTGAGACTCTTCCTGTTCCTGGAGCAAGCAGATATCATTGGGCTGCCCTAGCACGCGACAGGGACAAATGGAGACGTTACTGGCGCCTGCTCAAGCAACTCGAAGATCAATGGGACGACAAGTGATACAAGTGATAGAAGTGAATATATAGACATATATAATCATCACTGTCATCACTGTCATCCCGTTTCCCATCGATTTGCTCAAGCGGGCACCAGTAACATCTCCATTGTGAGACTTGTTGTTACTGTTTTTGGCATATCAAATACGCCACGGATAGCTTGCCAGGCTCTGCCATGAGAGCGAGATACTCTCAATAGCTTGCCAAGCTCTCCGAGAGGGGCAGAGGAATTGAACCCAGGACAGCCGTGCACAAGGCAACCGCCCTACCTGCTGTGCTATCGTTCCAGCCCTTAGAATAAAAAATAAAAAATAGTTTTAAAAATGTATGTGCCAGGTGATTTTTGTTTGGTTTTGTTTGGGAGCAACACTAGCAATGCTTAGGGGTTACTCTTAACTTTGAACTCCGGAATTACTCTTGGCTCTGGGGACCATGTGGGATGCTGTGGAGCAAACCTAGGTCTGCTGATTGCCCAGCAAATGCCCTTCCCACTGTACTGTTGCTCTGACCCCAGTGCCTGGTTTTTATTTCAGAGTGTATTTAACATTTTATCAGTGAAAATTGGAACCATCTTTTCACTTTTGGACCACATCTGACAATGTTCCTAGGCTACTCCCATCTTGATCCATTGGGTTATTTATGACATTGATTGGGATAGCCAGTTGAGCTATCTCTCTAGCCAAACTCATGGGGGTTTTTTACAGTTTTTTTCATAATTATTTTATTTTAATGAATCATCGTGAGATACATTTACAGGCATACAAACTTTCATGATTGCAATTCAGTCAAATAATGTTCAAGTACCCATCCCTTCACCAGTTCCCATTCTCCACCGCCAATGTTCCCAGTATCCCTCCCCCATCCCAACCCCTTCCTACCCCAGCCTCTGTGGTATGCACATTCCCTCTTACTCTGTCCTTTTAGGTGTTATGGTTTGTAATACAAATATCAAGCAGCCATCATGTTTGGTCCATAGTCTACTTTCAGAACGCATCTAATACCCTGAGTGATCCCTCCAACCATAATTTACTTAGTACTCCTCTCTCCATCCCAGCACATGAGATTGGCTTCCAAGCCGTGGGATAGTCCTCCTGACTCTAATTTCAACTATCCTTAGGTGTTAGACTCCTGTTACGTTACTTTATAATCCACAAATGTCTGTCCCTCTTTTTCTTACTCTTTCACTTAGCATGATACTCTGAATGTTGATCTACTTATTATATGAAAATTTCATGATTTCATTTTTTTCTAACATTGGCATTGTTTAGATATACCAAAGTTTCTTTAACCAGTCATCTATTCTGGGGTACTTGAGTTTTATCCAGAATCTGGCTATTGTAAATAGTGCTTCAATAAACATACAAGTGCAGATGTCACTTTTTTAATTTATTATTTTTTATTACTGAATCACCATGAAGTACAGTTACAGAATTACATATTTCCATGCTTGTGTTTCAGTTATAAAATGCACGAGTACCCATCCCTCCACCACCGATGATCCCAGTATCCCTCCCACCCCCATCCCATGCCCCACCACCACACCACAGTTCTGTGGCAGGGCATTCCCTTTTGTTCTCTCTCTCCTTTTGGGTGTTGTGCTTTGCAATAGAGGTATTGAGTGGCCATCGTGTTCAATCTATAGTGCACGCATCTTCCATCCCGAGTAGGTCCTCCAACCACACTGTACTTGGTGTTCCTTTCTCTATCTGAGCTGCCTTCTCCCCCAGCATGTGAGGCCAGTTTCCAAGCCATGGAGCAAACCTCCTGGTACTTATTTCTACTATTCTTGGGTGTTAATCTCCCATACTGTTATTTTATATTCCACAGATGAGTGCAATCTATGTCTGTCTCTCTCTCTTTCTGACTCATTTCACTAAGCATGATATTTTCCATGTTGATCCACTTATATACAAAGTTCATGACTTCATCTTTTCTAACAGATGCATACTATTCCATTGTGTAGATGTACAAAAGTTTCCTTAACCACTCATCTGTTCTTGGGCACTTGGGTATTTTCCAGATTCTGGCTATTGTAAACCGTGCTGTGATGAACATACAAGTGCAGATGTCATTTCAACTATACATTTTTGCCTCTCCAGGATATATTCCCAGAAGTGGTATTGCTGGGTCATATGGGAGCTCAATTTCTAATTTTTTGAGAAGTGTCCATATTTATTTCCCAAATTGCTGAACGAGTCGGCATTCCCACTAGAAGTGTAGGAGGGTCCATTTCTCCTCACATCTACATGAAGATTGCTTTTGTTCTTTTCGATGTGTGCCAGTCTCTGTGGTGTAAGGTGGTATCTCATATCTCATAGTTGTTTTGATCTGCATCTCCCTGATGAGTGATGAAGAGCATTTTTTCATGTGCCTTTTGGCCATTCGTATTTCTTACTTGAAAAAGTTTCTGTTCATTTCTTTGCCCCATTTTCTGATGGAATTGGATGTTTTCTTCTTGTGGAGTTCAACCAGTGCCTTATATACCCTTGATATCAACCTCTTATCAGATAGGTATTTGGGTGAATATCCTTTCTCATTCTGTAGATTGTCTTTGTATTCTGGTCACTGTATCTTTTGCAGTGCAGAAGCTTCTTAGTTTAATATAGTCTCATGTGTTTATCTCTGTTTTCACTTGCTTGGGCAGTGGCATGTCATCTTTGAAGATACCATTAGCTTCAATGTCGTGGAGGGTTAAGCTGACCTTGTCTTCAATGTACCTTATGGATTGTGGTCTGATGTTGAGGTCCTTAATCCATTTTGATGTGACTTTTGAACATGGTGTTAGGTCGAGATCTAAGCCCATACTTTTGCATGTGGTTTTCCAGTTGTGCCAGCACCATTTGTTAAAGAGGCTTTCCTTGCTCCACTTCACATTTCTTGCTCCTTTATCAAAGATTATGTAATCATATATTTGGGGTTGTATGTAGGGATATTCAACCCTGCTCCATTGGTCTGTGGCTCTGCGTTTGTTCCAGTACCATGCTGTTTTAATTGTTACTGCTTTGTAGTAGAGTTTAAGGTTGGGGAGGGTGATGCCTCCCATTGTCTTTTCCCAAAGAATTGCTTTAGCTATTTGTGGGTGTTTTTTGTTCCACATGAATTTCAAAATTTCTTGATCCATTTCTGTGAAGAATTTCATGGGTATCCTTATAAGGATCGCGTTGAATCTGTATAATACTTTGGGGAGTATTGCCATTTTCACAATGTTGATTCTCTCTATCCATGAGCACGGGATATGTTTCCATTTCCTCATGTCCTCTTTTATTTCGTGGAGTAGTGTTTTATAGTTTTCTTTGTAGAGATCCTTTACTTCCTTATTTAAGCTGATTTCGAGGTACTTAATTTTCTGGGGCATGACTGTGAACAGGATTGCTTTTTTTTATGTCGCTTGCCTCTGTCTCATTATTTGCGTATAAGAAGGCCATGGACTTTTAGATATTGATTTTATAGCCTGCGACTTTACTGTACAAGTCTATTGTTTCTAATAGTTTCTTGGTAGAGACTTTAGGATTCTCTAGATATAGTATCATATCATTTGCGAATAGTGAGAGTTTGATTTCTTTCTTCCCTATCAGAATGCCCCTAATATCTTTTTCTTGCCTAGCTGCTATTTCAAGTACTTTCAGTAAAATATTGAACAGAAGTGGTGAGAGTGGGCATCCTTGACTTGTCCCTGATCTTAGAGGAAAAGCCCTTAGTTTTTTCCCATTGAGGATAATGTTTGCCGTGGGTTTGTGGTAGATGGCTTTAACTATCTTGAGGAAAGATTTTTCAAAACCCATTTTCATGAGAATTTTCATCATAAACGGATGTTGGATCTTGTCAAATGCTTTCTATGCATCTATTGATATGATCATATGGTTTTTATATTTACTTTTGTTGATATGATGGATTATGTTGATTGATTTCCAAGTGTTAAACCATCCTTGCATCCCTGGGATGAATCCCACTTGGTCATGGTATATAATCTTTTTGATGAGTTGTTGGATTCTATTTGCTAATATTTTGTTGAGGAACTTCACATCACTGTTGATAAGGGATATTGGTCTATAATTTTCTTTGTTAGTGGTGTCTTTGTTTGCTTTTGGTATTAGGGAGATATGTGCCTCATAGAAACTGTTTCGGGGAGTTCCTGTTTCTTAAATTTCCTGGAAAAGCTTGAGAAGAACTGGCAACAGGTCCTCTTTAAATGTTTGGAAGAATTCGCTAGTGAATCCATCTGGACCTGAGCTTTTGTTTTGGGAAGAATTTTGATTACAGTTTCAATTTTCTTGATATTAATGGGTCAACTCAGGTATTCCAAGTTTTCTTTGTTCAGTCTTGGGAGATATTAGGAATCAAGGAATTTATCCATTTCTTTTAGGTTCTCTTGTTTCGTGGCATACAGATTTTCAAAGTAGTCTCTGATGATCTTTTTCACTTCATTGATTTCTTTTGTAATATCCCCCTTTTCATTTCTGATTCAGTTTATCAGGATTCTCTCTCTTTCTTTGTGAATCTTTTCAGTGGTTTATCAATCTTGGTGTTTTTTTCTTTTTCTCAAAGAACCAGCTCTTAGTTTTATTGAGCTGGTTCTTATTTTTGGATTGTTTTTTGGGTTTTTATCTCGTTAATTTCTGCTCTAAGTTTTATTATTTCTTTCCTTCGGTCTGTTTTGGGTTCCTTTTGCTAGTCCTTTTCTAAGACCTTGAGCTGTGAAGTCAAGCTATCTATGTAGGCCCTTCCTTCCTGAGGAAAGCTTGCAGAGCTATAAATTTTGCCCTTAACACAGCTTAACTACGTCCCATGAGTTCTGATAACTCGTGTCTTCATTCTCATTTGTTTTGAGGTATCTTTTGATTTCTTCCTTGATTTCCTTCCTTACCCACTCATTGTTTAACATTGGGTTGTTTAATTTCCAGATGTTTGATTTGTTTCTCTGTGTCTGTGTGTGATTAGCTTCTATGATCAGCACATCATGGTCTGAAAAGATAGTTGATACAATCTCTATCTTCCTCATTCTATTGAGGTATGTTTTGTGACCCAGCACATGTTCTATTTTGGAAAATGTTCCATGTGCACTGAAAAAGAGTGTGTATTCTTTCTTTTGGGGGTGTAAAGCTCTGTATAGGCCTATTAGCCCTCTCCTCCATTTCTTCCTTCAGAGCCAGTGTTTCCTTGCTGAGTTTTGTTCTTGTTGATCTATCCAGAGGTGATAAGGTAGTGTTGAAGTCTCCGACTACTATTTTTCTGGTAGCAATGTCCTTCTTAAAGTCTGTTATCAATTTTTTAATTGAATCACAATGTGGAAAGTTACAAAGCTTTCAGGCTTAAGTCTCAGTTACATAATGCTCGGACACCCATTCCTTCACCAGTGCACATATTCCACCACCAAGAACCACAGTAAACCTACCCCCCATCCCCCCAACCCCCCAGCCCCCCACCCTGCCTGTGTAGTTGATAAATTTCACTTTACTTTCTCTTTACTTTGATTACATATAAATAAAAAACTCACTATTATTGTTTGGAGTTCCGCCCCCCTCAGAGTCGGACCTGCTAGAAAGGAAACATTTGATAATTTGTTTTCCATTGCTGAGAATGAAGAGATATGAGGTCGTGTGGCCACAATAGCGGCCCCAAGGTTCTGGATTTCTGTATTTTAGTATTTTAGTAACTAAGTCCAGAGGTATTTCTGCCAGAAGTTGCATCATTGCTAGCTCATACCTCTCTGCTACTTTATATTCCACATATGAGTGCAATCTTTCTATGTCTGTCTCTTGCTTTCTGACTCATTTCACTCAACATGATACTTTCCATGTTGATCCACTTACATGCAAATTTCATGACTTCATGTTTTCTAACAGCTGCATAGTATTCCATTGTGTAGATGTACCAAAGTTTCTTTAACCAGTTATCAGTTGTTTTAAGTATTTAGCTGGTCGCTCATTAGGTGCATATAATTTAAGAGTGTGATTTCTTCCTGTTGTTTAAGAGTGTAATTTCTTCCTTTTTTATCTATCCCTTGATAAATAGAAAATGACCTTCACTGTCCCTTCTAATCTATTTCAACCTGAAATCTATGTTGTCAGATACTTGTATGGCCACCCCAGCTTTTTTGAGGGAGTTGTTTGCTTGCAGGATTGTTTTTCATCCTCTCGCTTTGAGTCTGTGTTTGCTCTAACAGTTCAGGTGTGTTTCTTGTAGGCAGCAGAAGGTTGGGTTTAGTTTCCGAATCCATTTTGCTACTCTGTGTCTCTTGATTGGTGCATTTAGGCCATTGACACTGACAGAGATTCTTGTCATGGGGTTTTGTGCCATCTTTCTGTAGGGGTTTGTTGTCCTTGTAGGGTTTTTTCATATCTTACAGTAGCCCCTTCAGTCCTTCTTTTAAGTTTGGTTTTGAGTCTATGAAGTGCCTGAGCTGTTGTTTGTCCATGAAATAGTGCATTGTTCCTTCGTGTTTGAGTGAGAGTTTAGCCGGATAAAGTATTTTTGGCGAGACGTTCATTTCATTGAGTTCTTTCACTATATCCCACCATTGTTTTTAGGCTTGGAGGGTTTCCTCTGATAGGTCTGCTGTAAATCTAAGGGGTGCTCCTTTGTATGTGATTTCTTTTTTTGACCTTGCTGCTTGCAGTATTGTGTTTCTATCCGTGGCATCCATCATTCTGACTATGATATGCCTTGGAGTTATTTTTTATTAGGGTCTCTTCTAGCTGGCATTTTTAGGGCTCCTTGGATCTGGATGCCTGCATCCTCCAGCTCTGGGAATTTCTTAGCAATGATGTCTTTAACTGAATTTTTTTCATTGGGATTACTTCCCTCTGCTTCTGGTACTTCAATGATTCTTATGTTGTTCCTCTTGAGGTCATCTCCTAGTTCTCTGATTTGCCCTAGAGCCATTTTGAGGTTTTTTTGCCATTATATATTGTTGCCTGTAAGCTTTCTGCAGCTCATCTTCAAGTACACTGATCTGTCTTTGACTTTAGCCATTCTACTGCTGAAGGAACCTACTGTGTTTTTTATTTCATCTACCAATTCTTTTATTTGTGTCATTTCTGCTTGTCGCTTTGAAATTTCTGCTCTCATTTCTTCCTGTATTTTCTTGGTGGACCGTTCCATTGCTTCTTTCATATTCTCCCTTAATTTATTGGATGTCTGTTACATGGTTACTTTGAGCTCGTTGAACATCTTTAAGATTTCCTCTCTGAATTCTTTATCTAGAGAGGTTGTATTTGTGAGGCTTCTTGAAGCTTTTCTTCATCCTCTCCTAGTGGTAGGAATTTTTTATGTTTCTTCATATTATTATGGATCTATAGAGGTGGAGTCTTCTAGTTCTCTATCTCTATTCCCTCTTGCTGCAAGAGGGGATTCTGTATGAGCTAAGTTGACGATGGTAGCCCTTTTCCCCTTCTAGAATACTTCCTTACTCTCATGTGCTCCTCCTGGTTTAGAAGTGAAGATTTGAGGCTATGCTTTCTTTATAAAGGGTTTTGTGCAGCTTCTTGTGTTCTCTGACAGTTTTTGTGAAATTAGAATAGACTAATGGACTATTGGCATATAGTGGTAGAGATGGCCAGGGTGTTCTTCAAAGAATTAGGTCATACAGATTGTATCCTAAGTATGCAGTGCAGGGAAGGGGGAAAATAACTACAGCTGACCCCACAGGAGACCACGCCCATTTTTGAGGCCACCCCCCCCATATAGAGGCCACTCCCACAGCAACCTATTCAGGGAAGCGGGGCCTGGGACGCTGCAGGGCTGCTAGTCTGGTCTGACAGGGCAGCTCCCTCGGGCCTGGCGGGCAGAGAGGGTTCCACACACCTGTTCGGAGAAGGACAGAGCTAGGGTGGTGAGCAGGGAAGCCTGGGACCGGAAACCAGGGTGCTGGGGGGCTGCAGGGGCGCCCATGGGACAGTTCTGGCAGGCTGGGTGGCACTGAAAGCCAAACTCATGTTAAGTACTGGAGCCATCTTATAGAAAAAGGTTACATCAAAGTATATTGAGTAAAAATTTTCTCTTCAGTGAAATTCAATGGAAAATCTTTAAACAATGTTTTAAATAAAATTTATTGACAAATCTCTTTTTCTATAGTTTGGTTTTGGGCCACACCCCATTGTGGTATTCAGGACTTACTCCTGGCTCTGTTTTCCTGGATCACTCCTGGTGGGTTTCAAGTGCCCTACCTGCTGTACTATCACTCTAGCCCATAAATCTTAATATTTTTAAAGGGCAATAAGAAAAAGTACCCTAAAAAATTATACTACACAATTTCCCCCTAAAAATATAATGCATATATACCATAATATACATAAAACCTGGAAGGAAAACTAAAACTTATTAGTGCTTATTTCTGAAAATTGAGTGACTTAAACATTCTTTTCAATAGTATTCAGGTCCTATCCTGAATAATAATATGCTTTGTAACTTGGGAGCTGATTGACTCCAATAATATTTACTCCCAGGCATCTGCTTTCTCAACTCAATTGCCCTTAGTTCCTAGTACCCCAAAATCAGGGTCCCAATGAGGGACGAAATGGACCCAGGGCAGGCTGTGAGCTACCCTGGCATCGAAATGGCCAGGCTAAAGCGCCACAATACTCAACTATAAGTTGAGAGCATGGTCATAGACAAATGCTGTCATGATCTAAAGGTAACGACGAGACTCAGACCCTGCTGGGTTAGGAAGACTAACCTGGCCTGAGAACTGTGGTCTGGAATATATAGTGAATGTCCTCAGGAAGAACCAAACTTTAAGGTTATATCTCTTACTGTGTTCATTCAGAATGACATTGCTATAAATGATATAATTAGATTTACTATAACTATTTAAGCTTATTACTAGCTCACACCCTGATACACCCTTGTTTGGACCCCCACCCTTGAGCAGATCTCCTTAGATGAGATTTCCTTTGATGAGATTTTATTAATCTCCTCGAGAAATGGTTTTACCCTTCTTTGTTGATTTGTTAATGTTCAACCCACCTTTGTGTCACCACCCTATGTAATTTTCTATATAAACTATGACCATGGGGAAAGAGGAAGAAGACAGGAGAGACAGAAGAAGAAGACAGAGGAGACAGAAGAAGATGACACAAGAGAAGACACAACACACAGGAGAAGAGACAGAAGCTGGAGAAGACAGAGAAATAGGGGGGAGACACAGAAGGACAGGAGAACACAAAGAAGCTCAGGAGAAGACATAGAAGGAGAGAAGACATAGAAGCTGAGAAGACACAGAAGCAGAGACAGAGAGAGGTCGAAAAAGACCAGAGGAGAGACTACAGAGGAAGAGACAGAAGAAGAAGATGACAGGAGAGACAGAGGAAGAAGACAGAAGAGACAGAGAAGGAGACACATGAGAGGACATGAGAGAAGAACAGAGAAGACACAGAAGCATGGGGGAAAAGACACATTTGTAGTCTTCTTGCTCACAATTTATCAAAAGGTTTCAAAGAGCCTAAGGAACATAGATTTTAATTTTCTTGGTTCTTAACACATTTCATCCCTCTTTCTTTGTGATTGTAATCAAGCTAACATTAGCTGAAGTTTTAAGATTCATTCGCAGTGCTTTATTCATATAGAAAAGCTGGGTCATGGTGATCGGCATATTTCAGCTTCTCCAGAAAATGTCAAATTGGTTGTATCCACATGCATAGCTCTTATCTTAGTTTTTGGTTGTGGGCTATGACCAGCTGTGACCAGGACTTACTCTTTGTGCTCAGTGGTCACTCTATATGCAGTGCTGAGGGGTAAACCTGCATAGTCCACAGGCAAGGCAAGGTATGTAGCTCTGTGCTAAGCGGTAACACAGGCCTCAGGGGAAGGGGATGGGCCGGTCCTTCCCATGTCCCCACCCCCATGAGACCCTGGAGGTCACACTCATGAGCTGCGTCCCACTGCTATTTAAGCTTCTTAACAGTCATGATCCAGAGACACACAAAAGAATCTTAGAACCAAGCAGCTTGCTGGAGAGATTTCTCCTGTACCTAATTATCTAAAATTTTAGGATACCAGAACCACACCACATCTTATACTATTCATAACAAGCAATACAAAATAAATTATCTAGCCTCTGCCTTTTCAGCAGGTTTGAGTGTCACTGTCACTGTCACTGTCACTGTCATCCCATTGCTCATCGACTTGCTTGAGCGGGCACCAGTAACATCTCCATTTTGAGACTTGTTATTATTTATGGCATATCGAATACACCACAGGTAGCTTGCTAGGTTCTGCCGTGCGGGCGAGATACTCTCGCTAGCTTGCTGGGCTCTTCAAGAAGGGCGGAGGAATCGAACCCAGGTTGGCTGCATGCAGGGCAAATGCCCTACCACTGTGCTGTGGTAAGAAAAGATGGAATTGTCAATGCTTGAATTTCCTCCCATTCTTCTTTAACTCCTTTCCAATCAGTTATTTGCCTTCAGAGTGCTTCCTATGAAAGTAATAAAGACCTCCAAGTAAGTTAGGTTTGTATCTATCTAGGTCCTTCTGTAGGGTGACCTCACAGAACCATGGTTTCTCATAACTCAAGGCTTAAAAAAACTTTTTCCACATGGGACTGCTTTTTGCCAGTCAATTTTTTACGCATCCCCTGTGTACATAAAATAGGTCTACAAATCGAACTTTACTGATATTAAATCAATAAAAGCAAACAAATTTATGTTTAAAGAAACCCCTCATTGGGTTCCCATAGGGATTGTGACACTTTTGGGGGGGAATGGAGAAGAGCACACTTGACTGCTAAATACTAAAACCTCTTCATTTATCCCCAAACTCACTGGCTCTTCTTTTACACCTTCCTTTGCTGTTTTCCCTTCACAAGGACAGGACGAGACCACTGCAACTTTGGACTAGCCCACACTCAGGGAACAATGGTAGAGCTAGAGTTTTAGCCCTTCACATGGTCCATAATTTAATCAACCATTCCTGGGCAGTGAAACCCCAATAAAACTACTGGACTGTGTACTCAATGGAGCTTGTGGATTGGTGACTAAGAGGGTATGCTGAGAATGTGACATGTCTGGATGCCATGAAGGAGACAGCCTAACTCTGGTCCAGGTGTCTCTTCTATTTGAACATTCCTTATCTTTATTCTCTAAATAAAACTGTAATCATAAGTACATTGGTGTGGATGAGTTCTATTAGACTTTCTAGCAAATTATCAACTTTGGGTTGTGGTTATAGGAGCCCTCAACCTTTTAGATGTCCACTCAGAAGTATTGGTGGTCCTGAAACTTGAAGCTAGCATGTCAAGTGGGATCAGTCTTGTGAAAGATTTGGCCCTTCATGTCTGGCACTGCCTGTTCTCTTACAGGACAATCAGTATTAGTTGAATTAAAATGCAAGAACCCTTGTTAGTTGGTGTTCAGAGCCCAATATCTAAGTATAAGTCAGTGTAGAGTGCATCTGAAATAATAGGGAATTAAGCTTAGGTAAAACTCCTATGGGGGAGCACCTAAGAGACAAGTCTACTAACAGACATTCAATTATTAGCTCAATAAACACATCCATTTACAAAGCACTTTGAAATTTTCTATCTGTGAGGTTGAATTGCACAGAAGTTGAAATAACTTGTACCAAAGCAACTTTTCCAGAGGATTTCCTTTCCCACCCACATTAATATATAAAGGCAAAGCTTCTGTGCCAGTTCTTCCTACTGCAAAGTAGAAATGTGGCAAGTATCCAAAGCATGTGACCAGGGTAAGTGGTAAGCCTGACGGATGCAGGAACAAAACCTACTTTTTAAGTCATCATATTTCATTGCTTACACATCATTCTGGCATTGGTGCATCTTGATTTCATTTAAACAATTTTTAGCCCTCTACAAATAAAAATGTAGGGCTTTCACAAAGAAATACTAGGAAAATATAAACCCAAATATAAACAGTATGTCCACAGGATTGTTATAGCAGCTCCAATTATAATGAAAGCAATGTTTTTAAGCTTTCTTGAGTTATGAACATAATGCTTCCAGTATTTCAGAAGCCAGGGGTCTATTTATAATGGCCTAGTCCTCACTATGCCAAATCCTTAGCATGTGAACTAAAGCCAGAAAATCAAGAATCCAAATTACACCATGTAGAATGCCAATGCAAGTTTCCTACCCATTTCCCAAAGCATAATAAGACCAAGAATTTAGTAAGTCTAGCTAAAAATATGTTTGCCCTTGGATCTTCAAGTATGTGTAAAATTTTTAAAAATCAGGTATTTAATCTCCATTTCTTGATGTCTTTATTCAAATCTATTTAAAAGAACATTGAAATTATTTGACACTGATTTTATGGCAAAGAGAAAGCGGAACAAAATTAAACTACACAAAGAAATGAAGTCAACAGCAGACCTCACCTCCTTCTTGCAAGACACACTAGAGAAAGCTTAGTGGTTTCAAAAGAAGAAAAGAAACTGCTGTTCTGTTAAAAGATCTAAGGAGAAATCTCCAGAAAACAAAGCACTGCAATTATACCTTCTATCTGTAAATGTTAGGTGGTGAAAGAAGTAAAATGGATTGATGGCTTATGATAACCACTGGAAAATTATACTCTGTGACTGAGTAAAATTAGCTTGCTGAGAACTTTCATTTCTATGTAAGTCATAATGGGAGTATTGGTTTTCGTACCTACATGGTAAACTGCCATTTTATAAACTGAAACACCCAAACTCTGGAACTTGAGCTCATTTCCCCGCGTCCCAGCTATTGAATTAGTTTTCCATCTCAGCTATTGAATTAGTACCAAGTCATCACAACTGTCTGTTTATTATTGCCCAGGTTAAAAGCTATGTAACTCTGAACATTTCCATTATAAAAGTGTCTATTTCCCGACAGTACTAAAAGTTTCCTACCAAGGATATTTCCAAAGTTTTTTTTATTTCCTCTGTAACTTTCTCCAAATGTGAATTCTGTATTATTTCATTCCATATTTTCAATCTGAAAATAATGAATTAAACTTTGTTTAGCAGACACTGTTTTCCTAAAAAAAATTTAAACTTCAAGGGGTATATTGATAAAACACTTTTCCCTACTCAGCAGGCAAAGAAATGATAAAGTGTAACAACTAGTCAGGTCATAATTAGCTCCTGGTTTCCTATTACCAACAACAAGGGAGAATAATCAAAACTTCAATTCGAACAAAATGTCTCATTGAGATTCCCCTTGAGCCCAGTTTGGTTCTTCAGAATCCCTGGTTTTACTCCACAACTCTCCTTACAGAGAATTTTTCAAGATTTTTGTCTCTTAAACTATTTATCTAAACAAAGCAATGTGTAATAAAAATATATGAAATTGTATCAGAGGTATTGAATATGCCTTATTTGGTTTCTACTTTGAACTGTTCTGCTTACTTTTTAAAATAATGATGACAGATTTTTTAAATTAATGTGGAGCTTCACTAGGTCTTCCATAAAACATGTGCAGCCGCTTAGTTATTTGGGCCAGATTTTGGGTTCCCACTGTCTTCCCTAACTCTGTCTGACCGTGCATTTCCTTTTTTCCCAAAAGTTAATTAACTAATTTTTTTTATTAAATCACTGTGAGATGCACAGATACGTAGCTCTTCATGATTGGGTTTCAGCCATGCAACGTTCCAACCCTGGTCCTGCTGCCCCCAGCCTCTCTCTATGGCAGACAATTCTCTGATTCACACACTCTCTCCCCTGTCTCTTTCTGTCTCTCTCTGTCTCTCTCCCTCCCTCTTCTCTCTCTCTCCCCCTTTCTCTCTGCCTCTTCTCCTTCTCTCTCCTTCTCTCTCTTTCCCCCCCTCTCTCCCCCTTTTTCTCCTTCTCTCCGTTCCCCACCCCCTTTTGGACATTATGGTTTGCAATACAGGAACTACAGCACTCAGTTCTTGTTCAGAGTGATCATCTCCAACCATCGTTGTCATAATAGTTCTTCTCTGTCCTAACTTGACCTTTTGGCTCAAGTTAGGAAGCTTAGATCAAGTGTAGGCTGCTCTGCCTTGATGCCATAAACAGAGATCACAAAGTAGTCTTTCCTCTGCAAAGTGAAACAAGTTGAATTTTGAAATGTTTAGAAATGGTCACTTAACCCAGTAATGTTAGATGATTTGGAAACGCTATGTTTTGGCGGATGATTGTTCATTATGGATTCCTTCGTGGGGTGAAGGTGGGAGCGGGGTAGGGAGAATGGAGGATGGGAGGAGGGGTGGAACACAGCTGGCCATGCTCTAACCTCACAGCTGACTGTGCTCAATGGTCACTCCTAGCACTGCTTGGTGGATCACATGCAATGCAGGACAATGAACTGGGGTTAGCTCCCTGCAAGACAAGACGCTCAACCCCTGTTCCCATCCTGTGTCTTCTGTCCCAAGTCTGCTTTCTGAAGCCACAATATTTGTTATATCCTTTTTCAATTTATCTTCCTTGCTCTTCAGATATCCCTGTCTTTTAAAGTTCTATCTTTACTATTTAACCTCCATCATTGTAAAATTTAAGCCCTTTTCTTTTTAAGTTTTCATAAATCTAAAACTCTTGGACATTATAATAGAGGATAACAGATATTCTTAATTATAAAATAAAAGCTTCTAACAGTATGTGAGAAGCAACCATAAGTAGGACATCAAAACACTTTGTTTAATAATCATTAAACAAAAAGTTTGTTTAATGATTATTTATTTAATGATTATTAAAAACTCTGTTTAGGCCCTCCCGTACCCCGATTCCCGCCAAATGGGGTCCCCGACCTCCTCCTGCAGCTGCCCCGCCCCGTGTCCTGCGCATCCCGCCTGGCTGTCTAACAGGAAGACACTGGGGGCGTGGCCTGTATCTTAGGGGGCGTGGTCTCAAAGTGGGCGTGGCCTCCTGTCGGAGCGGCGGCCGCTAACATGGCCGCAGTTATTCTTTGTTACCTCAGCATAATAGTTACTATTCCTTTGAAAATCACTTTAGCCATCTCAAACACTCATGCAAAATATCCATTAGCTTAGTTTGACACTATAAGAGCTGTCAGTTAATAAGGGAAGTTTAGCACGATCAGAAAACCTTCTTTCCACAAGAAGAAAAAGGAACAAATAACTACAGAGCTCCAACTCTATACTTCCGTAACAATATGAAGAAGCAGCGAAAATCCCCTCCACGAAGAGAGGGAGAAGAAAAGATTCCAGAAACATCAACGGGGGCTACTCACATCTACGACCTCTCAGATAAACAATTCAGAGAGGAGATCTGTAGGAGAGTCGACCTACTCCAAGCAACCATGGAACAGACATCCAATAAATTAAGGGAGGAGATGAATGAAGCACTGGAACGGTCTACCAAGAAAATCCAGGAAGAAATGAGAGCAGAAATCTCAAACCTACGAACGGAAGTCACACAAATAAAGGAATCGGTAGATGAATTAAAAATCTCACTAGATGCCCTCAACAGTAGAATGACTACAGCTGAAGACAGAATCAGCGACCTGGAAGATGAGCTGCAGAAAGCTTATAGACAACAACAAATCATGGCCAAAGACCTCAAAATGGCTATAGAGCGAATCAGAGCCCTGGGGGATGACTTCAAGAGGAACAACATAAGAATCATTGGAGTACCAGAACCACAGGGAAGTAACCCCAATGAAAAAAACACAGTCAAAGACATCATTGCTAAGAAATTCCCAGAGCTGGAGAAGGCAGGCATCCAGATACAAGGAGTCCGAAGAGTACCAGCAAAAAGAGACCCAAATAAAAAGACTCCAAGGCATATCAGACCACGATGCGCTGAAGATAGAAGCTAACCACTCACCGACACGGAGAACCAAATCAAACACCTGGAAATTAAACAATTCAATGTTGAACAATGAGTGGGTCAGGAAGGAAATCAAGGAAAAAATCAAAAGATACTTAGAAACAAATGAGAATGAAGACACAAGCTACCAAATCCTATGGGACGCAGCTAAAGCCGTGTTAAGGGGAAAATTTATAGCTCTCCAAGCATTCCTCAGGAAGGAAGAAAGGGCCCACATAGATAGCTTGACTTCACAACTCAAGACCTTAGAAAAGGACCAGAAAAAGGAACCCAAACCAGACCAAAGGAAAGAAATAATAGAAATTAGAGCAGAAATTAATGACATCAAAACCAAAAAAACAATCCGAAAGATCAATGAAACAAAGTGCTGGTTCTTTGAGAAAATAAATAAGATTGATAAACCGCTAACAAGACTCACAAAGAAAGAAAGAGAGAGAGAGCCCTAATAAATCGAATCAGAAATGAAAAGGGGGACATCATAACAGAAACCAGTGAGATACAAAAGATCATTAGAGACTTCTTTGAAGGCCTATATGCCACAAAACAGGAGAACCTAAAAGAAATGGATGAATTCCTTGACTCCTAAAATCTCCCAAGACTGAACAAAGAAGACTTGGAATACCTGAATAGACCCATCAATGTTAAGGAAATTGAAACTGTAATCAAAAATATCCCCAAAAACAAAAGCCCAGGCCCAGATGGTTTCACCGGTGAATTCTTCCAAACATTTCAAGAAGACCTGTTGCCAGTTCTCTTCAAACTCTTCCAGGAAATTGAAAAAAAGGAACTCTCCCAAACAGTTTCTATGAAGCATACATCTCCCTAATACCAAAAGCAAACAAAGACACCACTAAGAAAGAAAATTACAGACCAATATCCCTGATGAACACCGATGCGAAGATTCTCAACAAAATACTAGCAAATAGGATCCAACAACTCATCAAAAAGATTATACATCATGACCAAGTGGGATTCATTCCGGGGATGCAAGGATGGTTTAACATTCGGAAATCAATCAACATAATCCATCATATCAACAAAAGTAAAGATAAAAACCATATGATTATATCAATAGATGCAGAGAAAGCATTTGACAAGATCCAACATCCTTTCATGATGAAAACCCTCACCAAAATGGGATTTGGAGGAACTTTCCTCAAGATAGTCGAAGCCATCTACCACAAGCCTACAGCAAGCATTATCCTCAATGGGGAAAAACTAAGGGCCTTTCCTCTAAGATCAGGTACAAGACAAGGATGCCCGCTCTCACCACTTCTCTTCAATATAGTACTGGAAGTACTTGCGATAGCGATTAGACAAGAAAAAGAGATTAAGGGCATCCAGATAGGAAAGGAAGAAATCAAACTCTCACTATTTGCAGACAATATGATACTATATCAAGAGAAGCCTAAATCCTCTACTAAGAAACTCTTAGAAACAATAGACTTATACAGTAAAGTTGCAGGCTACAAAATCAATACCTAAATATCCACGGCCTTCCTATACACAAACAATGAGGCAGAGGAAAGGAACATGAAAAAAGCAATCCCATTCACAATCGTGCCCCAGAAAGTCAAGTACCTTAGAATCAGCTTAACCAAGGAAGTAAAAGACCTCTTCAAAGAAAACTATAAAACACTACTCCATGAAATAAAAGAGGACATGAGGAAATGGAAACATATACCCTGCTCATGGATAGGGAGAATCAATGTCGTCAAAATGGCAATACTCCCCAAAGCATTATACAGATTCAATGCGATCCCTATAAGTATACCCATGACATTCTTCAAAGAAATAGATCGAGCAATCCTAAAATTCATATGGAACAACAAACGCCCACGGATAGCTAAAACAATTCTTGGGAAAAAGACGATGGGAGGCATCATCCTCCCCAACCTCAAACTTTACTACAAAGCAGTAACAATTAAAACAGCATGGTACTGGAACAAAGGCAGAGCCATAGACCAATGGAACAGGGTGGAATATCCCTACACACAACCCCAAATGTATGATCATCTAATCTTTGATAAGGGAGCAAGAGATGTGAAGTGGAGCAAGGAAAGCCTCTTTAACAAATGGTGCTGGCACAACTGGACAACCACATGCAAAAAAATGGGCTTAGACCTTGACCTGACACCATGCACAAAAGTCAGATCAAAATGGATTAAAGACCTCAACATTAGACCACAAACCATAAGGTGCATTGAAGACAAGGTCGGCAAAACACTCCACGATATTGAAGATAAAGGTATCTTCAAAGGTGACACGGAACTAAGCAATCTAGTAAAAACAGAGATCAACAAATGGGACTACATTAAACTAAAAAGCTTCTGCACCGCAAAAGATACAGTGATCAGAATACAAAGACTATCCACAGAATGGGAAAGGATATTTACACAATACCCATCAGATAAGGGGTTGATATCAATGGTATATAAAGCACTGTTGAACTCTACAAGAAGAAAACATCCAACCCCATCAAAAAATGGGGCAAAGAAATGAACAGAAACTTTACCAAGGAAGAAATACAAATGGCCAAAAGGCACATGAAAAAGTGCTCTACATCACTAATCATCAGAGAGATGCAGATCAAAACAAACATGAGATACCACCTCACACCACAGAGACTAGCACACATCCAAAAGAACAAAAGCGACCGCTGTTGGAGAGGATGTGGGGAGAAAGGGACCCTTCTACACTGCTGGTGGGAATGCCGACTGGTTCAGCCCTTCTGGAAAACAATATGGACGATTCTCAAAAAATTAGATATTGAGCTCCCATTTGACCCAGCAATACCACTGCTGGGAATATATCCCAGAGAGGCAAAAAAGTATAGTCGAAATGACATCTGCACATGTATATTCATCGCAGCACTGTTTACAATAGCCAGAATCTGGAAAAATCCCGAATGCCCTAGAACGGATGACTGGTTGAGGAAACTTTGGTACATCTATACAATGGAATACTATGCAGCTGTTAGAAAAAAGAAGGTCATGAATTTTGTATTTAAGTGGATCGGCATGAAAAGTTTCATGCTGAGTGAAATGAGTCAGAAAGAGAGAGACAGACATAGAAAGATTGCACTCATCTATGGCATATAGAATAACAGAGTGGGAGACTAACACCCAAGAATTGTAGAAATAAGTACCAGGAGATTGACTCCATGGCTTGGAGGCTGACCTCACATTCTGGGGAAAGGGCAACTCAGAGAAGCGATCACCAACTATAATGTAGTCAAAGGCCATGTGGGGGAAGGGAGTTGGGGGCTGAATGAGGGCTAGAGACTGAGCACAGTGGCCACTCAATACCTTTATTGCAAACCTCAACAGCTAATTAGAGAGAGAGAACAGAAGGGAATGCCCTGCCACAGTGGCAGGGTGGGGTGGGGGGAGATGGGATTGGGGAGGGTGGGAGGGATGATGGGTTTACTGGTGGTGGAGAATGGGCACTGGTGAAGGGATGGGTTCCCGAACTTTGTATGAGGGAAGCATAAGCACAAAAGTGTATAAATCTGTAACTGTACCCTCACGGTGGTTCACTAATTAAAAATAAATAAATTTTAAAAAACTGTTTAATGATTATTATTATTATTAATGACTTTGTGTAGCCCCAATAACTTAAGAAGTTCCCTAAATGGGGATCAAATATCTTCCAAACATTTTACTCTTGCTCATAAGGATTTTTAAGCTGTTAAATAAAGCAGTTCTCTCTCGGGGGCCAGAGCACCAGGACAGCAGGCAGGGTAACGCCTGGCACACGGCAGGCACAAGGCAGTGCCTCAACAACCACAGCAAATACAAAGGAAATCTGTTGCCTTTTCAAACTTAGTATTTATTAAATGTTAATAGTTTTTCCACATAAATAAAACTTAATTTAATACTGCTTTCTATTTTTAGTATTACAAATATTTTTTAAGCTATTCAAAATCAGAAATGCTGTTTTTTGTTGCTGCTGTTTGTTGTTTTTGCAGGTTCTGAGGATTGAACCCTTGTTATTTTAAAATAGAGGAAAAATAATAGAAAAAAGGAATGTTATGTTTTGATTTTATGACTCCTGAAGGTTGATTATTATAAATATGTATAACATGATTATTTTGCTTACAATGTCTTGTGTGTTCTCTACATATCTGTATGCAGTTTTTAAACATCTTGACATTAGGGACTGGAAAGAGAGCACAGTGAGTAGGATGTTTGTCGTGCATGTGGCAACCTGGGTTCAAGCCTGGCATCCTCTACAGTCCCCTGAACCCTCCACGAATGATATCTAAGTGCAGAGTCAGGAAAAATCCCTGAGCACCACTGGGTGTGCTTTAAAAATTAAAATATTTGCATTATATGAGAAAACAAATATTTATTTAGGGGGTCTGAAGCCATAGTCCGGCACGTAGGGCATTTGCCTTGCATGGAGCTAACCTGGGTTCAATCCTCAGCATCCCATAAGGTCCCCTGAGCACTGCAAGGAGTAATTCCTGAGTGCAGAGCCAGGAGTTACCTCTGAGCATTGACAGGTGTGACCCAAAAGTTAAAAAGAAAAAAATAATATTTATTTTTGTAGTAATGAGAAAAGTATTTCAGAATAATTACATTATTTAAACAAACTTAAAAATTAAAAATCTATCCCCATATATCTTAATATCTATATTAACATAATTTTATTTTAATTGATTTTATTAGAGGAACTGTTCTGCTTTTCAACAGAAAGCATCAGTAGTCAATTAACTTTAAAAACCTCTTTGAGCTCTCATCTTACCAATTTTAAGCTATACATCCTAACACTTCTTCAATCCTAATTAAGATCTGCTCCTGCCATCTTTTCCACATTTCCCCTATTGAAACCAAATGTCAGAATCTCAATAAAATTCTTCTGAGCTACCTTCCCATTCTGATATATGACCATCGTTCCGTTGTGGCATTGATTTCCCAGCAGTAAGCTTTAAAGTCAGTGTTCTCTTATCCACACTTGTTGAGAAACTTGCATTCAATATGAATATAACTAAAAAGATTTACTACATTTCCTTCAAAACATGTTTTTTTGTTTGTTTGCTTGCTTTTTTTCCCCGCTTTTTTGAATTACACCCAACGACACTCAGGGATTACTCTTGGTGGTGCTTGGGAGACCATATGAGATGCCTTGGATTGAACTCAGGTTGGTTTCATGCAACACAACTGCCCTATCCCCAGTACTATTGCTCAAGCCCCAAAACATGTTTTCTAATGCATTTTTGAATGCATAGGCTTACATTGGTAGATGAGCTTATCTAGTTAATCCTAGATAAGCAGGTAGCATAGACTTTGAATCTTTGAAATGACTATTTGAGTGGGGGTAGAGGGCTCCCACTCAGTTTTCATGGAGTCACTCAGTGAGACTCGCCCAGTTATGTGGGTCAGCTGGCTCAGTGCTCAACAGTTCAGTGCTCGTGCTGGCTAAGGTGTGTTGCTCAGGCCCAACAAGACCACAGCAGACAGTAGCAGGCGGGGTGGGGGAGCAGTACGTCTGATCTAGCATCTGCAAGGCACACACTCCTGCCTTTGGAGAGATCTTTCCAGAACCTAAACTTGCGACGAATAAGGAGGTGGTGAAAACTCACAAAATAGAAGGCATTTTTTCATGTTGTAAAAGTTGTAATAGAGAGGAACTTTCTCCACATTTCTTCAAAATTTTAAAGATCTGTTTGCTGTATTTTACATAAAATTTATGAAGCACTACCACAAAATGAGTAGCATTGGGAAAACCATTCACTACCACATTCAAAGGAGTTGGAAAATGTAACGTGCGAATTACCCATCTTCTTTTCACAGAGAAGAAACATACATTGATTCCTTTGAAAAGTGCCATGATGAAAGCACTGTGTGTGTGGACCTCTCTGAAATGCAGATATAGATCCACATTCATAACTATTTCCACTGGATCCTTCCATATGCCCGCAGTGTTGCCTTCACGTCAAAGCTCATACACTACCGTTCTGTTCAAAAGCAATGGTAGAGCCAAATTCATGCTTCTTATTTTGAAAGTTCTGTGTTTTTCAAAGAATTTGATCAATGCTTTATAGCCATTAAGTCAGCAAAAATATTTTACTTAAAATGCAGTGAAAGGAATGAGGTAAAGGTATGGAAAGGAATGGAATAAAGTTGGGGCTGGGGTGGGGAGACAGGATGCGAATGGGATAAACAAGTGAGAAGGGGCTCTTTAGATTTATGGCCTACTGCAGCCTGAGTAACATAAAGAACAAGGAGTGCTAGTTCACAGAGCTAAAGAGGAAGCTAAATCGGCATACACAGCCATGGGAAGGCTTTCATTTCCTAGAATTCTGAACTGTTGTCAAGCATACTTTATAATCAATCTCTTTATTTCTCTCTATACCCCAGAGATAAAAATTAGAGAAATCTTTATGACTTCTTAAACATTGATTGGCATTCATTTAACATTCACTTAAGAAGAAAGTCACCCCCACAGTGCTCGGGGACTATTCCTGGCTTTAGGGGTCACTTCCAGCTGCTCTGGAAATCAGATGTCACCAGGTCAGCCACATATAATGAAGGTACCTTAAAGCCTGGCATATCTCTCTGGTTTCCCCTGTTTAGTTTTGATGTTAAAATATTTTTGTCATATTAAACATGACTATAATAAATTTTCTATTAGCTAAAAAGAAGAAAGTCACCCCCATTTACAGTTGGTGGGGTTTGATCTTTATGGGAAATAGTATGAGTAGTTCTCAAAAGAAAAAAAAAGGATTACTGCCCTATTATCCCACAATATCACTTAAAGGTATCTAGCAAAGAGACATACAAAAGAACTATTTGGGGGAAAATATGCACACCTGTGTTCATTGCAGTGCTTGAAAAATTTTCAAAAATGATTAATCATTGCAGCATTTAAAAAAAATTTATTAGTGAATCAATGTGAGGTACAGTTACAGACTTACAAACTGTCGTGCTTGTGTTTCAGTCATAAAATGCACGAGTAACCATCCCTCCACCACCAATGATCCAGTATCCCTCCTACCCCCCATCCTACCCCCCACCACCACACCACAGTTCTGTGGCAGGGCATTCCCTTTTGTTCTCTCTCTCTCCTTTTGGGTGTTGTGATTTGCAATAGAGGTATTGAGTGGCCATCGTGTTCAATCTATAGTCTACTTTCAGCACACATCTCCCATCCCAAGCCGATCCTCCAACCACACTTTACTTGGTGTTCCCTTCTCTATCTGAGCTGCCTTCTCCCCCAGCATGTGAGGCCAGTTTCCAAGCCATGGAGCAAACCTCCTGGTACTTATTTCTACTATTCTTGGGTGTTAGCCTCCCATACTGTTATTTTATATTCCACAGATGAGTGCAATCTTTCTATGTCTGTCCCTCTCTTTCTGACTCATTTCACTTAGCATGATACTTTCCATGTTGATTCACTTATATGCAAAGTTCATGACTTCATCTTTTCTAACAGCTGCATAGTATTCCATTGTGTAGATGTACGAGAGTTTCTTTAACCAGTCATCTGTTCTTAGGCACTCGGGATTTTTCCAGGTCCTGGCTATTGTAAACAGTTCTGCGATGAACATATAAGTGCAGATGTCATTTCGACTATACTTTTTTTGTTTCTCCAGGGTATATTCCCAGAAGTGGTATTACTGGATCAAATGGAAGCCCAATTTCTAATTTTTTGAGAAGCGTCCATACTGTTTTCCAAAGGGGCTGGACCAGTCGGCATTCCCACCAGCAGTGTAGAAGGGTCCCTTTCTCCCCACATCCTCTCCAACAGCGGTTGCTTTTGTTCTTTTGGATGTGTGCCATTCTCTGTGATGTGAGGTGGTATCTCATGGTTGTTTTGATTTGCAATCACTCCCTGATGATTAGTGATGCAGAGCACTTTTTCATGTACCTTTTAGCCATTCGTAACAGATGCCATATCTTACTACAATTAGTAAAATCAAAAAATTTCTCATCAATACAAATTAAGTCTTTGGGAAATTACTTTAAGTTTGTGAATTACAGAAAAAACAATAGAATCATATATATATATGTGACTATATATATATATGTGGAGATAGATAGATATATATCTCCAAACTCATTTCATATAAATAAATAGAAAAATCCTATGAAAGAAATCAAAATGTAAAGTATCCTTTACTTATCTCTAAAGTCAACTGGATTCTTTTCTGTTTGTATATATGTTTGACCAATGTTCTGAGTTCCTTTTGTATGCAAATTATATGACTGACACTGAGCACTATAGCACTGTAGCACTGCCTTCCCATTGTTCATCGATATGCTCAAGCAGGCACCAGTAATGTCTCCATTGTGAGACTTGTTACTGTCTTTGGCATATCGAATACGCCAATGGGTAGCTTGCCAGGCTCTACCATGTGGGCGGGATACTCTCGGTAGCTTGCCAGACTCTCCAAGAGGGATGGAGGAATTGAACCCAGGTCAGCTGCGTGCAAGGCAAACACCCTACCTGCTGTGCTATGGCCCCAGTCCACCAAGCACTATAATAATAAAATTTTTTTTATTCAAAATAAAATGTGTGTCTCCCAGGGAGACAAAACTTATGTGAAAATTTATATAAATTCTATAATATAATGGCTTGAGGAAAACGAACTCCCTGTAGAAGTTTTTATGGTCTGTTCCCAGTCACAAAGTCAAAATTACATCAATGCACACAAACACAAACACACACACACACATTTTCTGTTGAGCAGACTTGATTTTCTAATACAGTACATTTACAGAAGTGCTAAAGCCATTAATTTAACTTTGGTAGAGACTTGGCTGTATCATTTATAAATAATTCATTTTGAATGACAGCAGGTGTAGATTCTAACAATATGCTTTACTTATTGTCGTGGCTTTCAACTTATCTATAAATAAGGACAATTTCCTCAAATGGAAGCAACTGAAAAAATAATATTTGTTGAATACCAACATGGTGCCTAGCATACAATAACAATTTGCCTTAACTAGCAAACAGGCAGATCCCTTCCCCAGCTTTTTCTGTAATTTTAACTTAAATGATGGGTCTTTCAGAATAAACAATGTACATCGTAGTTGCATACAGGATTTTAGAAAAATATGCCATCCAAAAGGCAAAGAACCATGAGAGGGAATAGTGAGCAGCATATTTGTTCATGGTTTCTTACCAGAGATTTGTTTCTTTGGTCAAAGTAGAATCAGAGAGGAAATACTATTCTCGGTGAAGTAGAAAGGTTGAGTGTACCTGCTAGAGTATATCAAAGAAAAATTGTACTGAATATGAATAGACATATGTAGGCCAACTAATATGGATTTTCCATGATATACAATCAAATGTAGGAATTTGGGGCCAAAGAACTTTGCAGTCATAATTAGTGACGGGTTTGCTCAAATTTGTGGTAAAAACACTCTAGAAAGTATAGCTGAGCCCTGTCAGCTTCATCACTTTTGTCTCCTTAATTCCCTTTAATCTGGAGCACTAAGGAGACATACAGAAAAGAAAATAATGCCCTGTGTTTATAATCAGAGAGTTCTCCCTTGACAATATTTATGATAATATATCTGAAATGCTACTAAATATTTGGAAGTAGAGCATAGCTATGGTAAAGAGAATGTGGGGTGGGAGACCAGACAAATGAAAAGCAATTGTGTATTCATAGTTAAATATAATCAACCGAACTCTTAAAACCAAATTGAAATATTTTTTGAGAATAGCTTGACTCTAAGTCAAAAACAGGTTTAGGTCCAAATTCTGGATTGCAAAATATAGTTATGCTTCATTAATATCTGCTACTAAGACTCTTTGTCTGCAAAAGGATGAACATGTCTCAGATCCTCTATAACAAGTCATACTAAAGAGAGTGGTGGAGGGAGACGACCACCCGCGACATATCTGTGACTCTTCATCAAAGGTGCTTCTAGAGCTATGTGCTAATGTTGAGATAAGTGATATCCACTAATCCAGTGATTATAAATAGAGAGCCTTGGATAACCTATCTGCATCTGCTTTTAAGAATAAGGAGAACTCATGCAACCACGTCAAGCTTTCACAATGGTGGGAAGCCCAGCATGTTAGCAAAAATGTCACGATAAATAAATATAAAACATAATACAAATGCCATTAATTCTCAAAAAATAAATATTTAACTATCCTTTTACTTGGAAACACTTTGCCAATCAAGAGCTAAAAGGCCTTAAAGTAGTTATTAACCCTTTATAACACTCCAGATTCCAGTATTTTAGAGAGCAAATAAGGTTGAAATGGTGATGTAATTTTCCGCCACCATTTCATATATCATCAAGGACTTTTTAGTTTAAATAATAAATATATCAGGACTGATAGGCTACTAATAGAATGGTATTGTTAGACTGATTTTATAAGTCTACTATTAAATACATGGCAACTATAGCCACTTACAATGCTAAGAAATCCCCATTCTACAGGCTGTTACACTGAGCCTATTATGGATACCAAGATTAATGTTGAATATGGAAATGTTTTACTTCAAAAGTGTTTGACTTCAAGAGCATATACTGTTGGTATTATTTCTAGGATGGATAAATATAAATATTTTAAATAGTAGAGAATATTACATAGAGTATGAATAGAGAGAGTACATAATGTAACACTGGAGAAAATAGCTTCCTTGGACTGTCACTGTCATCCCATTGCTCATCAACTTGCTCGAGTGGGCACCAGTAACGTCTCCATTGTGAGACTTGTTGTTACTGTTTTTGGCATATCAAATACGCCAAGATTAGCTTGCCAGGCCCTGCCGTGTGGGCAAAATACTCTCATTAGCTTGTCAGGCTCTTTGAGAGGGGTGGAGGAATCGAACTCAGGTTAGCCACTTGCAAGGCGAACGCCCTATCTGCTGCGCTATCACTCCAGCCCATAATTCCTTTGGACATCACAATTAAAATCTGAATGCATTCATCTAGATTATTAAAATGACAATCTCTATTTAAAAAATGCCCAAATTCTTGCATCCTTTTACTTTTCTAATTAAAAAGAAAATTGCTTGGGCCGTACCCAGCTGTACTCAGGGCCTACTCCTATTTATTCTTTCCCCCTGTGTTGTGTCTCTGCCTTCCTATGTGTCCTTTACAGAGACTCCATTATTCCCAATGAAGCTAGCAAGAGTATTTTAGCACGTAACACAGTATTAAATGTTAAATATATTCCTCTTGTATAGAAAATCATCATCATGATTTTAAAGGAGCATGTATATCTTTAAATATGCACAGCATGGTATATGTGTATTAATGTGTGTGTATGTGTTTACAAATAAGCTCTGGAAAGTAGGTTCTTGATTAAAATTCTGTATCTCATTTTAGGGGTCCTCTACATGGTGGTCTGACTTGGAGTAAGAGAACAGTGGAAATAAAATATGCAAGAAATATTATATCCCTTGATGAAAAAATATTGACAATTTTTAATTTTAATTTTTCATGGATTTATAAGTATAGTTAGAGAAGTTATGCAAAGTAAGGGTTTCTGCTGGAAAACAGCTTAATGGGATAAGAGTGAAAAAACGTTGAATAGTAGTAACAATTTATAGTTATACTTTTTGTGAACAATGGCGCAGCTGCTGTAGATTTTCCTCCCATTTGGGGTCAGGGTGTGAGGCCAGGCAAAGGAGCAAAGATGATTCAAAACCAGTAGATGAATTTACTTTGAAGCAATTCTAATTAGTATGCCATCAGGGCTGTTTACATTTCAGCTGTCATCTGTCTGCGTTAGCACCAGGCTAATAGCAGTCTGCAAGCCAAGGAGAGCCCAGGACTCCACTGCTGTTAGATAGAGCGTCGGTCGCTCTCGCCTCACTTCCTGGGAATAACCTTTGATCTTCGGATCAACAGAAAAAATAATTACTGACTCTGGCAAGCCAGGGCGAGTCATTTCAGTTCTGAGCAGCCTCACAGCTGGGGGCAGATGTGCAGGTCTCCTCCACAGACCCAAAAGAATCTTTTCTGAGCGTTTATATCATGCTTGTCATTCGTTTATCAGAGGCCAAATATTTCTCTTTAGTAAACGTGTGTAAAACATTCTCAGAATTTCAAACAATAACAAATCTGGGTTAAATATGACCAGAATGCAAAAAAGGAAATCTCCCATATGTGCAAATTAAACAGTGGTATTATAAGAAATTAGGGATTAAAAGAGCAGGCATGAACACACACGCATATAATTTTAAAGTATATTTCCAAAATTTATCAAAGAGAAGAAAATGCCCAAAGTCAAAGGAATCAAATTATGGTGAAAAATATTTTAATTATGAAAATATCATAATATATTGACCCACATATCTTATTGTAAAATTTGTTCATTTTTGTTGGCGATATTATGAAAAATTTTATATTATTGACAGCTTCAACGCCGTATGTTTAGAGAAGGTTATTGGCCTATTTAGTAACTATTATTTCGAGCCTGTTAGGTACTACTGTGAGCAGGACGGAACAGATAGGTGACAGATTCAATGAAGAGGGAGAGCCAGCAAAGGAATAAACAAGCAAGTTCATTCCAAGAACAGATTGATGTTTGGCGGACAGCTAACAAGGCCAAAGATTTTAGATGTGACAGGGGTGGGTGGCAGCCTGCTTTCCACGAGGTACCAGGTTGAGGAATACTTTTCTAAAACAGCGTTTCCTGTTATTTGACTTAATGATGGAACCAATCACAGGAAAAGCTGTGATCAAAAGCCAGAGAGGCAGAATGAGCAGCGCTACAGGCACCCCGAGCAGGAATGAGTCTGATATCCTCAAGGAGCAAAGAGGAGGAGCTCTGGGGACTATGAAGGCTTTTCTTTTTCTTTTTCTTTTTTAATTTTATTGAATCACCGTGAGATAGTCACAAGCTTTCATATTTGGGTAACAATCACACATTGATCAAACACCCATCCGTCCACCAGTGCACATTCCCCACCACCAATATCCCCAGTATACCCCCCCTTTCCCACCCTCTCCCTGACTCCATGGCAGACAATATTCCCCATACTGTCTCTGTACTTTGGGGCATTATGGCTTGCAACACAGACACTGAGAGGTCATCATGTTCGGTCCATTATCTACTTTCGGCATGCATCTCTTATCCCAACTGGTTCCTCCAGCCATCATTTTCTTAGTGATTCCTTCTCTATTCCAGCTATGGGGCAATCCCCCTGGTCCTTATATCTACTGTCCGTGGGTGTTAGCCTCATGTGATGTTACTCTATACTCCACAAATGAGTGAAGTCCTTCTATGTCTGTCCCTCTCTTTCTGACTCATTTCACTTAGCATGATACTCTCCATGTCTATCCATTTATAAGCAAATTTCATGACTTCATCTCTCCTAACAACTGCATAGTGGATTAAAGACCTCAATATCAGGCATGAATCTATAAGGTACATAGAGGAAAATGTAGGCAGAACTAACTCTCCATGACATTGAAGCTAAAAGCATCTTTAAGGATGAAACAGCACTGGCCATGCAAGTGGAAGCAAGCATAAACAAATAGGACTACATCAAACTAAGAAGCTTCTGCACTTCAAAAGAAACAGTGACCAAAATACAGAAAGAGCCCACAGAATGGGAAAGAATATTTACCCAATACCCATCTGATAAGGGATTAATATCCAGGATATACAAGACACTAGTAGAATTGTACAAGGCTTTTCTTTTGATGCGGCCTTGGAGACGATGATTTTCTTTTACACATATTTTGAGTTTTTCCTCAGCATATTTTTAATCCTTTCCCTTAAGGAGCATTGATGGCATAAAAATGCTAAAACTTTTCTCTTTATAAGGTAATTGATATGAAATAACAATAAAGAAAAGCAGACCCATTCTCATAACACAAAAAATCATCTTACAGACTCTCTTTCAAAACTGAAATGCATACATCAGTTAGATTATTATTATTATTATTATTATTATTATTATTATTATTATTATTATTGTTACCTATCACCATAGTCTATTATCAAACACAAGGTGATAAAGGAAATTTCAGGTTAGATTTCACAAATGTCAAAAATCATCTTGGGGCTGTTTTTTCAAAATTTTATTGAGTTTGGCTTCTGGATTGTCTGATTTGACAGAATTGACTTTTGGGTATCACACAGACTAAATAAATTTGCAGTATTTCTGGAAATCTACTGTTTTTATTCCAACTGTTCATTGGAGTTTAGAACCCATTCTTGCTCATTTAAGAAATAACTATGCAGAGGTCACACCACATATTCTACTAAAGAATGAATTAAATTAATATTATTTCAATAAAGCTTCCCACAGTGAATAACTTTACGTAAAGTCTGTTATACCACTTGTAAGGATAATGGGTAAACTACAAAATGATTCAATCATCTAGAAATATTTTTGTTACCATATTTCAGCTATCAAGCTTTTTAAAGCCTACATAATTAACTACATGTTTGTTTTTATTTTTAACCATCTACAGGGCTTCATATATTTCTGTCATCCCATTGCTCATCGATTTGCTCAAGCGGGCAACAGTAATGTCTCCATAGTGAGACTTGTTACTGTTTTTTTGGCGTGTCAAATACACCACAGGTAGCTTGCCAGGCTCTGCCATGTGGGCAGAATACTCTCCGTAGCTTGCCAGGCTCTCCAAGAGGGATGGAGGAATCAGAACCCGGGTCGGTGGCATGCAAGGCAAACGCCCTACCACTGCGCTATCAATTCACTTGTATCACTTGTTGACCCGTTGATCTTCAATTTGCTCGAGCAGGCGCCAGTAACTTCTCCATTTGTCCCTGTCAAGTGCCAGTGCAGCCCAATGATATCTGCTAGCTCCAGAAACAGGAAGAGCCTCAAATAGTTCATTCAGGGATTTGACAAAGAAATCTGACCATCTAGTTGGTGGGTGGCCATGAGGTTTTCTGACATCCTGTGGAATCCAGTCAGTAACAGCTCTAGTCCAGGGTCGTCTCTGAATCGCATTACATGACCAGCCCATCTGATTTTTGATGCCTTGGCAAACGAGACAGCGTCCCTGATTCTTGACTGTCGATGGAGGTCAGAACTCTGGATTCCTTCTCTCACTTGAGAGAGACGTGATACTCCTAGCATAGCTCATTCAATTCCTCTTTGGGTATATCCAAATAGCGTTCTCATCCTGTTTGCGTAGGGCCCAGGTCTCTGAGGCATATGTTAGTGCAGGAAGAACGGTGAAATCAAAAAGATGTGCCCAGAGTCGGAGGTCCTTCGTTCTCTTAACCACTTCTTCGACGCTCTTGAAGGCATTCCACGCTGCTCTCTTCCTCCTGCACAGTTCTGTCGCCAAGTTGTTCCTCATGTGATTTCTCGACCCAGGTACACATAGCTGCTGCATTCGGAGATGGTTGTTCCATTGAGAGCGAAACTAATCCGGGACTAGTTCATTTTTCATGAGCATTGTCTTGTTGAGATTCAGCTGCAATCCGACCTTTCCACACTCATGGTCGAAGTCAACCAGCATTTGTGCCGCTTGGCTAATGTTTGGTGTTATGAGAACCATGTCATCAGCAATGCAGAGGTGGTGTAATTGCCGACTGTCTATCTTCACTCCCATTCCTTCCCATTCCAGTCATCTCATGATGCTCTCGAGGGTAGCACTAAAGAGTTTTGGTGAAATGATATCACCCTGCCGCACCCCTCTCTTTACATCAATGATCACTTCCTTGTAGAATGGTGAGATCCTGGTGGTGAATCCACAATATAGCTCGTGGAGGATTTTAATATACTGAGTTTGAACACCCTGTTTGACTAGGGCTTCGATGACCGCTTCAGTCTCAACAGAATCGAAGACCTTCTTTAAGTTGATGAACGTCAGACAGAGCGGCATCTTGAACTCTCGCAAAACTTCAATGAGTTTGGTCACTGTGTGGATATGGTCTATTGTGCTGAATCCCCTTCAGAAATTGGCTTGCTAACATGGTTGTCCTTCGTCTAGTGTTCTGCCTATTCTATTCAGGATGACACAAGTGAACAATTTGTAGACGACAGAGAGCAGACAGATTGGGGGATAGTTGCTGATGTCATGGATGTCTCCCTTCTTGTACAACAGAACAGTCCTACAGGTTTTCCACTGAGATAGAACCTTGCATTCATACAGATAGCACATAAAGAGCCAAGCCAGTGTATTGATGAGTACTGGCGGCAGATTCTTCAGGTGTTTGGGTCTGACCTTGTCCGGACCAGGTGCTCTACGCATCTTTACCAACGAAATGGCGTGTCGGATTTCAGAAGGGAGGACGTTGGGAACAACATATCCATCATGCGGAATTTGGTATGTGGGCAGCTGGACATGGCTGTCAAAGAGATCCAAGTAGAAGTTGTGAATAATCCTCTCCATTGCCTTTCTGGAAGATGTGTTAGATCCATCAAGACATCAGAGGGCAGTCATCTTGGTCTTGTAGTTGGCGAAGGATAGGCGAGTGTTGCGAATATTTTTCCCAGCTTCTGCTGCACTGGCCAACACTGCTGCTCTTCTCTCTTTGAGGCCTTCCTTTGTCGCATCTCTGCGCAGCTTTGTGAGATCAGATGTTAGCTTGTGGTTGCCTGAGGCTCATGCCAAACCATGTTGACAAATGAGCTCGAGAGTTTTCGAAGACAGGCATCTGTTTGTGGCTTTCTTACTCTCGGCATTCTTCGTATAGTCATGGAGGTGTTGAACCAGTCGATCGTATTCCTCATCAATGTTGTCAAGGACAGCAACTTCCCACGTTGCTGCAATAGTGCCAAAGAGCTCCCAGTTGGTGGTCATTCTGGGAGTTGCCTTCTTAGACTTAAATTTTGCAGACCTTTCTCCCTGCTCTGTGAAATAGAATTTTGCATGAAGGAGACGGTGGTCCGATCCCATTTGAAATTTTGGGACAATAGCGACATCGATCAAGCAAAACCTTAGACTGAATATGATGTGGTCAATTTCATTGTGGAACTGTCCACCGGGAGACTACGATGTCCAGCGTTTAGATTCGGCCTTCTGGAACTGTGAGTTACCATGGATGGTCTTGGTCAACATGATGAATTCAGATAGTCTCTCACCCTGATTGTTCCATTTTAGGCCATGGGTCCCAATGTGGAGTTCTTCGGGTGACCTTCTCAGACCTATCTTGGCATTAAAATCACCAACAATGATCTTGTAGAAGGTGTGGTCTTCTTTATAGAACCTCTCCAGTTCCATATAGAACCTCTCAATTTCCTCTTCATCGTAGTTGGAAGTTGGTTTCGTAGACAACGAAGATAGAAACTGCAGGCAGTGAGCCACATCTATTTAAGTGTAATTGTCTGATTCGGATTGTTAGGCATTCGAATGAATCAATGCTCATGGCCAAGTTTATGTTGACAAGGACACCAACACCACCGATGCCTCTGTTGTCGCATGTTCCGAGGAACAATTCTTCTCCAGTGTTGAAAATGGCGTGATGTGATTGATGCGACCCTGAACTCTAGGTTCAACGAGACCTGAAAACAAGATCCTCTGTCTGCCTCCTCCAATCTCTGGCATCTGAGGGAGGGGTCAAACCCAGATGCCCCACTCTACCCAAGCCAGATAAATACCTCATTGGCTGACCCCCACTATATCCACTACCCAGCCAACGCCACACTCCAGGCCGCTCTCCGGATACCATAAGACACTTAATACCCATTATTCCCAAGCCATATTTGATAGGGTTCAAATTTGGTGTAAACCATGTTAACACCTCTAAGGCAATTGTAGGCCGCCCTAAAAGTCTTCATCCCTCTCGGAGAGCCCGGCAAACTACCAAGAGTATCCCGCCCGCACAGCAGAGCCTAGCAAGCTACCCATGGCGTATTCGATATGCCATGTAACAACAATTGGCCTCATTCCCCTGACACTGAAAGAGCCCCCAATACGGCAGCACTAAGAAAGACCGAGCAAGGAGAGGCTGAAAATAATCTCAGGGATGAGCTAGACTGACAAAACAAAGAAAGACAAAAATGATTGTCTAACCTTCAATGCATGTACGCTGGCATCAGAAGCATCCATCAAGGACCTGATGGTGCAAGCACAGAAGATCAAGTATGATATCATTGGTCTGGATGAAATGAGAAGACATCAATCACATCACGGCATTTTCAACAGTGGGCTATCACTTCAGCCCCATATATTTCTAAGATGAAGAACCATTGATAATTGATAAACTAGATTTATAAAATAAATATAACACTATCAGATCTTTAAAGGGTCATAAGTATTCCCTTGAGTTTATTATTTTATTTCTTTGTATTTTCTTTAGTTTGGGTTTGGCTTGGTTTCAGGGTGACACTAGGCCAAGTTCTGGGCAACTCCTGCCTCTGTGCTTAGTGACCACTCTTGGGTGTGCTCAGGGGACCATGACCAGGGTTAGCTGTATGTAAAGCGAACACTTGTTACACTATCACTTTGCCCCAACATTCTCTTATTTTTTTAAAAGGAGTTCACAAGCCTCCTGGTACATATATTTTGGAATATCTTAATAATTTATTAATTAATGCTATCATGAATACCATTGCCTAGATTAATAGAACTTAAAGAATTCTCTGAAAGTATTTATTATTTAATTTAGAAATCAATGTGACTGTTTTCCTTTGCTTGCCTAGTTTGATAAGACTATTGGGGGTATACTAATAAATTCAAATTATTCAAGTAACTATGTAAATAATTCAAAGTGTCTGTGCTTTAATTTTTGTTTTGGTTTGGTCTTTCTCTTTGGATTTTAACCAAGTACATACATTCATAAGTTTGTAAATGTTGGAGGTGGATATTACAGTCAAATTCTCACCTTTTCTCTCTTCTGGCCAATAAGAGTATAAGCATATCCATATACGTTTAATAAGTGATTGAGAGACTTAGAGAAAGAACTAATGGTTCCCTCTGAATCCCAAGGAAACTGAACAAAACTCCTCTGGAAGAGACACATTTTATGTACTTTTTTTAGATTAATTTATAACAGGAATGACTCCTTAGAAAAACAAATCTTATCTATGCATTGAATAAACAAAATGTAGCTGATTCTTTAATTAGTTTTAATAATATGTAACAAGTATGAGTAAAATTATTGTACATGAGTTTTTTATGTAGATATATAAACATCTGTATGTACATATACATATATACACATAGAGAGAATTGTCTTAGTGGCCAGATACATAGTACCTGACTTCCATGTGGTCGAATGTGTTTGATCCCTGGCACCACATACGGTTTTCTGCTAGGCCTAATTTCTGAGCACAGGAACCAGGAGTAAGTCTTAAACACTCCTGAGTGTGGCCCCAAATATAAATAGATAGATAGATAGATAGATAGATAGATAGATAGATAGATAGATAGATAGATAGATAGATAGAAAAAATAAAAATGTCTCCGACAGCAGGTTGGGTGCTTGCCTTGAATATTACTGACCTGAGTTCAATTTCCAGCATCCCATGTGGTTGCTAGAGCCAATCAGGAGTGATTCCTGAGAGGAGTCAGAAGTCAGCACTGAGTACTGCCAGGTGTTGCTCAAAAAAACAAACAAACACATCTCTAGCAAGTGTAATTAAAGACAAATGAAACATCCTAACTTTAAGATACTCATCTAATGTAATTATACAGGACTATAAGATTGCTATCATAAGAGAAAGTTGATCAGTGTGACACACTTGAATTAAAAAGGCCTTTTCAACTACCATCACGAGTAATTCACCACATATATGGCCACACAACGTCTCCTAAATTCCTCAATACTGAAATTCCAGTAGGAAAGTACCAAATTAGATGGGTGTGCTCAAGTAACATAGAAGCCAGCTAAAATCAACAAAAACAACAGTAGAGGCTTAACTAGCAACACACATCTTAGTAAACCCTTGAACCAGTACTTAACAACCCTGTGAGGACATATAACAATTTTCACATTTAAAAGAATTGCTTTTGATTTTAATATTAGAGCTCTATTATCCAATCAATTTCAAATCTAGAATTATATTAAGTTTTTTTAATGTAGGCATAATTTTTGCCTACATTTGAAAAATAAAAGAAAAAACAAAAACTTTATTAATACAAAGAGTGTTTTTGAACAAGACATTGTGAAAAATGTTATTAGTAATAATATGAAAATTATAACTGTTACAGAACAATAAGAAACTTCCACACTGAGAAAATATTAAAGAAAAAAAAGATCAGTTAGACAGTATTCCTTTTATAATGGAAACTGTTGCCAACTTCTATCCTGGAAACATTTTAGCTTTTGGCTGAAATCTTTTTCAATGAGCTATACTCTATGTGATCACAGAGCATATGATTGTGGGATCATAGGCTCATAAACCCAAAATTCTATTCACTATTCACACTGCCCAATTTCCTTTGCTTTACGAACAAAAACGTGTTACTTCTTTGCACTTGACTCCAAGCTGGACCGGTAAGATCTCCTTCTAAATAAAACCTCTTTCTAAAGTAAAATTTTAAGATTCTATTTTCTTCTCTGAATGAGTTCCCTGATCATAGTGGTTCTTAAGCAAGAACAATTTTGCCCCTCTGGGGACATTTGGCAATATCTGGATGCATTTGGGAAGAGAATGGAGGGAAGCAGTATAAGGACAGAGACCAAGGTGCTGTCCAATGGCTAAAATGTCTAGAACAGCACTCAAAGAAATAATTCTTCAGTTCAAAGTGTCGGTAGCAAAAATAAGGAAGAAAAACAAATATTAATATTACCTAGATTTAAAGAAAAACTGGTTTAGGGCAAGAGAAGTATAATCTTTGAAATACATTTCTAAGTGAGTGAAAGAGGAACGTTTTCTGAGATAAACACAAAAGAGAAAAGCAGATAACGTGTTCCTTGTTGTCTTGTACCTTGTTAGAATACAGCCGCTCTGTCGCTGTTCTGAGTGACCATTCCACCGTGACCTGGGGTCCCTTGGTGCTTTCAAGCTGATGACAGTTTCCTGGCCGACTGACAAAGGAACAGGGACCACAGGGTTGGTAATCAGTGGCTGTTTATTCAAGTCTCTCAGTGTTAATTATAGAGAAATCAGAAATAGTGAAGGGTTGGGGGCAGTAATTACTCATAGGTGTGGTTGAACATTAACCTAAACAATGAACAGATACGAAGCCCCTCCTTCAGGGGAAGCTCTTCTGGGAAATCCATCCAAGGATGGAATCTCATCTAGGGGCTCTGACACTCTAGATTCCTACCAGTAGATCCACGGTGAAATCCTATCTACGGGGGTATTCAAAAGCGTTATCTCAATTCCCTGAATACAATTTCCTATGCAAAAGCAGGATAATAAGGGCTAGAACAATAATATAGCAAGTAGCTGACCCAGAGTTTGATCCCCAGCATTCCATTTTCCCCCAAATCCCATAAGGAGTGATTCCTGAGTACAGATCCAGAGTTACCCCTGAGATTACCAGGTGTGGCCCAAAAACCAAAAATCACTTTGAGATTAGATTCTCATTTGACATCAATGATAACTAACTCTATGTTTTGAATGATTCCAATGTTCCTGAATCAGAGAAGCCCCAAAACTTATACATAATTAAAGTTAGCTGCCTGCTATCTAGTCTCTACTTTACTTATCCCTGCCTACTGCAAAATCTGTGCTTAATTCATGTTTTTAAGTAGAAATTTTCCTGAAATATATATAATGCTTATCTTTTTAAAGTGTATAATTCACAAATTTGGATGACTACCACTACTATGGATTCCCGAATATTTCAGCACTCCTGAACTCACCTCATGCCTTGCAGGGGTCTCTCCCAGTTTCCTCCTCTCCAACCCCAGTCACCAAAAATACAGTGATTTTCAGCTGTTTGGTACTGAAAACTGGCACCTGTCCAAGTTCTCCCACCTGCAGCCGAAAACTCTGCACTAGTCTAACTTTTATTCCTGTAGATTCACTTATTCTGGACATTTTATGCAGTAAAATTAGATGACATATGGCTGTTTGCTTCTGATTTCTTTCAATTAGTGTGACGTGCTCACAGTTCGTCATGTAATGTCTGTCAAAAGGTGATTCCTTTCATCTTCAGCGACTCACCGCTAACTCTTCTGTTTATCCTGGGAATCCATGGCCTTCTGGCTGGCACTGAGAACAGATGGTCTGCTAGGGAGCTGGAGTGTGACTTCTCTCAGATTGTGGGAGTGGTGCTGCCAGTAGGTCAACCTATACCTGTGGGGCGAGTGCATCAGCAGCCTGACGCTGCCTTCAGGCTTCCTGATACCCCAAAATTGCAGCTGTGCCTATGGCTAGTCCCCAACAACTTGGGACCAAGTTTTCCAAGAAATTAAATAGCCAACAGTTATGTATGTGGGAGCCACACCCACAAACCGCCTCTGGCTCTGTTATACAAGCTCATTTATTGGCCTTATTTCATAGACCCATAGATAAATCTCGAAAGAGATCAAAACTCACATTTAATCACGCACATGGCTGAACAGACTGGAATAAATCAGATGGGGACAGGTTTTTTTCCAGGAAAAGCAGTATGTCATACTAAGTTTTGCAGGCGTAAAAGAAATGACTTTGTTTTAGAACTTGGTTCAAGGCAACTGGGAAAAAATTGTTGGAAATACAAAACAGCAAGATATCTTTTCCACAAAGATTAGTGGTTATAGTAGCAGAAATAGAATGTGAAGATGAGAAAATAGCTTCCTTTTAGTTTCCAGGTTTGCATAAACCGAGACTCAGTGGTCTGAATGCCCCCACTATCAAGTCTTGAACTTTTAAAGTGAGGCCTGGCAGCTGGGATAGAGAAGGAACCACTAAGTGAATGATGCTTGGAGGGCTCCCTCGGGATGGGAGATGCATGCTGAAAGTAGACTATGGACCAAACATGATGACCGCTTAGTACCTGTATTGCAAGAGGTGAGTCGGGGGGGGGGTTCGGGGGGGGGGGTGGCAGGAGGGATACTGGGGTCATTGGTGGTGGAGAACTGGTGGTGGGGGGGATGGGTACTCAATCATTGTATAACTGAAACATAAGCACAGAAGTTTGTAAGTCTGTAACTGTATCTCTCGATGATTCATTAAAAAATAAAATTAAATAAATAAATAAATAAAGTGAGACCCACAGAGCAGGAGGTAGTACACTTGCCTTCACATGTCCGACAATTCCTCTATCACTACACACGGCCCCCTGAGCATCACTGAGTGCAATCCAGGACAAGGAGTTATGAGCACAGATGTAGGCTCAAATAAAAATATCTGAAAAAAAGGTCCATGTGCTGGAAAAACACACATGACCATTCAAATCCACCAATATACAGAAAGAAAGTAGCATTCATTTATAGTATGGTCTATTAAAAGGAAATTGATTTTTTCAATAATCCCTAATATCTGGCATTAGAGTTAAGAATGACACAGAGCTAACAGGTCCAGTTCACACTTAGCTTGTTTTTTCAGCATATTTACAACAGACTGATCACTGATATTTTCATATATAAATGTTTGACTCGAATTATTATAAACATCAGATTTATTATTATTGAATATAATTATTTGATATTAAATGGAAGATGATCTTGTAAAGTTTTTGTATCCCCTAAAAGTTCATTAGTTATCACCTGTCAAATATTTTGGTTTGTTGAATATAAGTGTTATTTATAAAAAGAAAATAAAAACACACTTATGTTCATGGCAACATTATTTCAAGTAATTAAGATATGGAAATAACCAATGTGCCTAGCTATATAAGAACAAAGAAAAAGCAGTATAAAATATAAAAGCAATATTTGCATTTGTTTTAGGGCCATAACTGGTGATGATCCAGGGTTATTCCTGGCTCTCACTCAGGAATCATTCCTAGCAGTGCTCAAGGGGGAAATATGGGATGCTGGGGATAGAATCTGAGTTGGCTGCATACAAGGCAAGCACCTTATCTGCTATACTACCTTTCCTGCCCCATCAATGGCACATTTTATATCCATAAGATTAATAAAAATTGTGACTGTTTGAAAAACATGGATGGAACTTGAGGGAAGTATGCTATATGAATTAAGTCATAAGAGAGACAAATACTTTTATGCTCTCATAAATACAGAAAACTAGTTGGTGGCTGCTACGGGTAGAGGTGGGACAGAGGTTGCGTAAAATGGTTTTGTAAAGGTTATCAGAAACTACAAACTTAAGTGATAAATAGAATGTCACTGGGGTTCTATTCCTCCGTCCCTCTCAGAAAGCCTGGCAAGCTACCAAGGGTATCTCGCCTGTATGGCAGAGCCTAGCAAGCTACCCATGGCATATTCGATATGCCAAAAACATTAACAACAAGTCTCACAATGGAGACGTTACTGGTGCCTGCTCAAGCAAATTGATGAGCAACGGGATGGCAGTGATACAGTGATACAGTATACTGGCTATAGCAAATAATATTAAATGGAAACCGAGTATTTAAAAGTTTCTAAGCTTAAGATTTCTCATCACAAAGAAGGGGAACTATGGGAACTATGCAGGATAACAGATGTAAACTAGACTTACTTTGGTCATTGTGTTTCAGTATATACATATATAAAATTGCTCACTGGTATATCTGAAACTAGCTTAATTGTCATATGCCAAATAAATCCTGACAGAAGCAAATTTTAAAAATGCTTTTTCCAAATAATGTTAATTGTACTAAATTGAAAAATACATGGACATATTTTCTCACTCATTAATTTTACTTTATATATATGCCATATAGATATGTCTCTACTTTGAAATCAATCAACTATCATTAAAATAAAATGGAATTTTATTAATCTAAATCCAAATCTAGATAATGTTTATAGAATCTAGAAGAAAAGAGATTCAGAATAAGTTTCATCTTTATTTAGAGTTTTTTTAGACAAGGTATTCTCATTTATTTTTCATTTCAGTCTTGACTCCCTTCTTTCCATTATAATAATACTCCGGATACACAATCATCTACATACATACTATGGAGAAAGAAATTTTTTAAGAAACATAAAAAACACTGGAATCAGGTCACCTACAGAGGCAGAGAAACTTGGAAGTATTAAACCTGGATTGGAAGCCAAACAGGGAGAGACTGTATGGGGTTACCTGATAAGGGTATATGTCCAAGGCTAGTTTTAAAGGATTTATAAAATGATCTATATAAACTCTGGCATGGGATGGCCTGTGGATTTAGACTATGTCATTTGACATTTGATATAAATGTGGGGTTTTCATTTTGTATTTTTCTCTCTCCCAGCAAACTAAATTGAAAACAATTTGAGTTAGACTGTCTCTTCTATTTTTTATCTATTTAAAGGAGAACAAAAGATGGCATCAGAAGGACTTTCTCTTGGCTTTAGTGTTTATATTCATTTTCTACTGTTGTCATAAAACAAGTTACCACAAAACTATCACCTAAAACAGCACAAATGTTTTAGCTCCAAGTTCAGTCAGAAATTTCAGCTGATTTTTCTCTCTTCCATTAGCTTTAACTGAGGTATTAGTAGGGCAGACTTACTGTGAAGTTCCAGGCAAGAATTTGCTTCTAGAATCATTGAGTTTGGTGACCCAGGGTCTAAGACTTGTGGTTGTAAGACTGGGGTTCCCATTTTCTTAGCGGTTGTCAGCTGGTCACTGGTCTTGTCTTCTAGAGATGACCTATATTCTATGGCTTTTTTCCTTTCCTGCATCTCCAAAGCTAGGTCAGGATAAATAGCTCAATGGGTTGAGCTGTGCTTTGCACACAGGAGACCCAAGTCTGGTCAGCAGCACCACCTGGTCTGCAGAAGACCTGCAAGCTCAGAATCTGGAGAAGCCCTGGATCATCACCAGGTTGTGGCCCTCAAACAAACAGAGATGAAACAAAATGATACCTCGAACACTTATTTCCCCTCATATCTCAAGTCTTCCTCTTTAATGGCATTTTTTTGGATTTTTATATTCTCTTGTGAGGAGTTCATGTGATTCAGCTGCGTCCAGTCAAATAGTCCAAGATAATCTCCCTATATTAAGGTCACCTTTCTCTCAGTTCTGCTTTGGGGCAGGGGTTGGGGTTCAGGATGGGAACATCCAAAATATGGTGGTGAGAAGGTGTAATGGTGCTGGAATTGGTGTTTGAATAGTAAATTCATAAATTGTGAACTACTTTATAAATTGAACTTTATAAACTTTATAAATATCATAAATTGTGAACTACTTTATAAAAATAAAATTAAATTTAAAAAATAAAGTCACCTTTCTATCAGTTTTTAATTTTCTACATTCCTAGATTAAGTACCTTAATTCACAGGCAATAACTTAGAAAAGAGAAATTTGTTGTCACTTTTTTCAGAATTCCATTCTGTTATAAAAAATTTTGTCACTCCAACCAAGCAGGTAACTCCTCTTAGATGCTTCCCACCAAAACATTACAAAATCAGGTCAAATACCTTGGACTCTGGGCTCAAAGGGACTGGCAGCAAAGATCCTCTGCCCATTTCCCCCCATTCTCCGGCAACCCAGGGATCACACCCATAAGCCACCTCCTGCCGGCTTCAGACAATCTCGTCATCGGCCATCATCCAGATCACACAGCTTTTTCTCCCTGAAGGGAGCTCCCTGGCGACCACCATAGCCATGCCACCGGACTCCGAGCCAGGCTGTTTCACTTGGGGCACCCCAGACAGAGGCAGATGAGAGCCCGCCCCGCCCCAAGGGACCCAGCCCCTGCAGCTGTAAACCTCCAGAACCCAAGTGCTGCCATTCTCAAGGCTGCTCCCCACATGCTCGGCCGAGCCTCACCTATGAGTGATATTCCTGGACCACGTGGCCACATTTGCGGCCATGCAACACATAAGATGGTTTTCCATAACAGACAATACAAAATATATTTTGGTTGTGCTTTGGGACAGGGCTTTGGGCTTGGGATGGGAACATCCCAAATTTGGTGGTGGGAAGGTTTGTAATGGTGGTGGATTGGTATTTGAATATTAACTGTAATCAATATTGTGAACCACCTTATAAAATAAAAAAAATTAAGGGTACTGGAGCAATAGCACAACGGGTAGGGCATTTGCCTTGCATGTAGCTGACCCAGGTTCAATTCCCAGCATCCCATATGGACCCCTGAGCACCGCCAGGGGTAATTCCTAAATGCAGAGCCAGGAGTAACCCCTGTGCATAGCCAGGTGTGACCCAAAAAGCAAAAATTAAATTAAATTAAATAATAATAAAAAATTTAAAAAGCAGATCAAATGAAACCTTATTTTCCAGACTTGATTATTCACCTAAAATTCTTCTCTTGGCATAACAGAAGCATTCAATAGGTACCAATAAATATGTCTAAAATTTTGTTGATAAAATTAGCACAATTCCTGCATATTTGTCCTATTTCCATTCTGTTTACTTTATAAATATCTATTACTGAATATAGAACTTCTTATTCCTAAATAAAAATTCTATTAGATATAAATATATATTTATTATATATAATATATGCAGTTATTATTATATAAAAATTGCACAACATAATTATTTATCTTGGTACTCCTGGTGCTGTGCTCACTCTTCATGTAGTTTAGGGGGCCATATGTGGTACCGGGGATTTAACCTGGACCAGCAACATCAAGGCAAGCACCCAACCCTCTGTCCTATCTCTCTGGCCCATGTATAAAGTTTAAAAATACTGGCAGATATTTCAAAATCATTTCACGGGCCCCTCCCGCCGCCCGGGGGCCACAGGCGTGTGCGGCCTCTCTGCAGCTGCACGAGCGTGAATCCAGACCCAGCAAAACCTCTTTCGGCATGGGCAACTCCTCGCAGAATGTCTCCAGCCTGAAAACTAAGCCACAGCCCCGTGCCCGCCCAGGAGGGGAAAGGTATTTTGGTATTTCTCTCTCTCTCTCTCTCTCTCTCTCTCTCTCTCTCTCTCTCTCTCTCTCTCTCTCTCTCTCTCTCTCTCTCTCTCTCTCTCTCTCGCCTCTTTCTCTCCGGGGATGAAGGGCGTGGTGTCCGCCATATTATGACGACCACAGATGGGGTTTTCAAGCTTGCGATGATCCAATACCTGGAAGAAATCTCCCTGGACTTAGTTGTGAAAGTACAGAAATCCAAAACCGCGAGGCCACGCGACCTCATTTTTCTTCACAATAGGTCTGACTCTAGTGGGGTACTCCTAACAATAATAGTGACGTTTGTGTTGAAATATTGAATGTAACCAAAGTAAACAGAAAGTAAAGTGAAACTTATCAGTTACAAGGTGGGGGGTGGGGGGCAGGATGGGAGGTGTACTGTGTGGGTTTTTTTTTTTGGTGGTGGTGGTATATGGGCACTGGTGAAGGGATGGTTGTTTCAGCATTGTATAACTGAGACTTAAGCCTGAAAGCATTGTAATCTTCCACATGGTGATTTAATAAAATAAAATCTTTATTTAAAAAAATATATTTCACTCCCCAAGTCCCCTACCCCTACACCAAGATTTACATATCCTGCTGTTAACACAATTCCAATGCCAATTATTACCTTAAACAATATAATTATACCACTGTACTCAGACATAGAAACTCCAAGGTCCAATATATTCCCTCCTGAATATTTTCAACTATCAGACTTCTCTTAATTGAGGACGTCAGAAGATCTGATTGTGTTCCTTTTCATTTTTTACTAGTAATTCTGTCTTCATTAGGGATATGTGAGTGAAAAACATTCTGAGTTTCTTCAGTTCTCTAGTAGGTGTAGCAATGTCTGGTGAATTTTTGCTTTTCCTCAAATAAGTGGATATTTGAGGATACAGTTATCTAGTGAGTAGAAGTTAGATATGCTGCTAAATATTCTATAACTCATATAAATTTTCTCCAGAAAAAAAGAACTATCTGATACAAAATGTCAACAATAGCAAAGTTGAGAAATCCTGTGTGACACCTGTGAGAAATAAAAAAAAATGATTCATTTACTGATCTTTATTAGTCTTGATTTAGAGATAACGATTCTTCTTCATATATATATATATATAATTCATCACATTTATATAAAAGGTACAGCATTGATTTCTGGATTTTCCTTTTGATTTTATCTATTTCCCAAGAGCTTCCCCCTGAGTGAGAAGCCATTGGTTGGTGTCTGGTCACAGTGGTGTCATGTCAGCAGATCAATATCACTGTGGCGTTCTTGGCTATGGATTAGGTAGGCTGATATGATTTCAATAATGAAATTAAGGAGACTTGACTCTGGAAATAAAGTTATTTTCTGTGTTTCAATGCCAACTGGAATTAACGTTGCTTCTTATTTTTCTTCCCCAAATTTTATTTTGTTAAAGCACCATGGATTATAATATTATTCATAGTTGGGAACTTTGCTTCTTTTTCTTTCTCACTTGTTTTTCCACTGTCTCTCCTGCTCACATTTTTTCTTGGCTTAATATAAAGCTGGAGTAACTTCTCATCTCTGCTGCTTCTTTACCATGCCACTACTCATTCTAAGCCTAGTTTCTAAAGCTAAGTAATGCAACCTCCCGTAATAACTGAACACAGGTTCAGGACCAATTTGGCAACACTAAAAGGTTTTTGAATATGCAATTATCAAAAATTATTTCAAAATGAAAAATGCAATAAATCTGGGGTGTTTGAGACGGTGGTTATCCATGTTACATTTCTCACGTGAAAAGCAGGTGTATAAAGTTTAAAAGTCCTGCTCTAAAGTAACTCTGAGTTAGATGTCAGATTCTAGACTGGAGACAAATATTACTACTCCTGGTAGTAATATTTGAGAAATACTAAAGAGAAAGGAAAGATTTATCTAAGCCAAAATATTACTAATTCATTTATGCAATTTATTTGCACGCTTATCACCAGGATGTCTTCCTAGTCCTTTGTATTTCCTGATCTTAGAGTTTCTCATGGGCTGTGTTAGGACTGATTGCTCTCACTTCTGGAATCTTGGCATAGGTTTTTCTGCTCTGGTTTCCCCATTAATTCCATCCCACCTGTTTTTTAGCTTCCAGGTTTAGGCTTTCTGGTCCACTGGTATCTCTATTTCCTGTTTTTCAATGCTATTTTGTTTTGATTCTTAAGAATGGTGGCCTTAATCATTTCAACAAAACCTTAAGGAGGAGGAGGCATAAACATGTAAAACAGAAGTTTTCCTAAATGAGTTACAGAAATTTGATTTAACAGATATTTGTTGGTTTTTAAAAAATTGTCAAATGCCTTGTATTTGGTATGTTCCCCAGATGGATGTATATTCTTAGATAATGATCCCCATATTTATTGATGAAATTAATGATTAATAAAATTTTGATAAGGTAACCTACTGTGGGTATGAGGGAGCAAAGTAGGAGACACTCAAATGTGATAAGCAGAATAATTTTCCTTCTGAAAAAACATCATGCCACATATTAATCTCCCAAACTCATGAGTATGCTACCCTCAATGGCTAAAGCAATCTTGTTGGTGTAATCAAGTTAAGGATTTTGGAGAAAAGAGATAATCCTACATAAACTAACTGGGCTAAATATTATCTCAAGAACCATTAAAAGTGGTGAAAGAGGGTGCCAGGGAACTAAACATATTTTTAATGGTTCCTTGTCTACTTTGAAGAGAAAGAAACGGCCCACAGGTCATCATCATCATCATCATCATCATCATCATCATCATCATCATCATCATCATCATCCCATTGATCATTGAATTTTTTGAGCAGTCTCAGTAACATCTCCATTTGTCCTAGCCCTGAGATTTTAGAAGCCTCTCTTTACTCGTCCTTTCCAGTGGTGCCACATTGGAGTCTCTTTCAAGGTCAGGGGAATGAGACCCATCATTGTTACTGGTTTTGGCATATGAATTATGCCATGAGGAGTTTGCAAGGCTCTCCCATGTGGGTAGGAAACTCTCGGTAGCTTGCCAGGCTCTCCCAGAGGGAGAATTAGGCCATAAGAAGTCTTGAGGCTGCAAAGGGGCCATGCACTTCCAGGAGCTTGGTTTTATAGTCTCTGCATGTTGGCCGTTGATGAGATTACACGGTGCTGAGGGCAGTCCGTGGATGTGACTGCCTAGCTATTGGAAGATGGGGAATCTGGGCAGAAGAGGCCCAGTCTGGATCCGAGCAGGCTTGGAGGTCTCAGCCCCGGGTACCACACACCTGGGTTCCTCTGCTGGTTCCTTCATGCGTGAGGCTCGTCCAAACGTGTGGAGAGGGACCTTGAGCATGGCTGTGGCTGGGGTCCGGAGGTTTTTGGCTGCAGAAGCTCTGCTCGGGGTGGGGAAACTGAAGCCCACCCCCTCTGAGGGGGCCCAGGGAAGACAGCTAGGCACAGGAGCAAGAGACTCTCTGCCCACAGGTCAAGGATAATTATAGAATAATTATTCTATAATCTGGACTAGACAGGAAGCACTCTGGAAACAATGCTCCTTCTGAGCTTTCTGAGACCTCAGCATTGCCAAGCCTCCATTGGCCCAAAGGAAACCAGTTTGGGCTTTTCACTTTCATTTTGAAAAGTGTTAACCTATTCATGCTCTGATAATTTGTCACAGATACAAAAGGAAATGAATACAATAAACAACAGTGAAATCTCTAGTAAAAATCCATCATAAGTTATCTTTGACCTGATCCCATAGACGTATCCAGGGGTGTTAAAAACTGCCTCAGAGTTGCTCCCATGTAAGTGGGTGTCATTAGGGACTGTCAGGACTGTTCCTGTTGACAATTATCACTAAATTTCCAGTATTACTCAAGTGGGAGCTCAGATCCGTAAAAATGCTTCTTAGGTAAATGCTGGTGCTGTGGTGTTACTCATCAACCTCCCCTCATCTCATCCTCGTTTCAGAAATCAGGCCCAAGATTTTAGAGAACTGACACCTCTAAATAAAAATGCTTGCACGTTCGAAGTAAAAAATTATTTTTCTGGTGTTAAATTTCTGCCTTCCTGTTTGGAAATGTTTTTCTTTAATTTTACTAATAGTGAGTTTCTACTTTTCACAACCTAATGCTTGAACAACATGGCAAATGGATTATAATATAGAATCTTCAAAGGGATCGGGACTTGGTTTTGACTGTCTCCCACTCTAACTTAAATAGGGTACCAACTTATGAAAGTCTCAAAATTGCAAGACAGGAATTAAATAGTTCTTATCATAAATGCTGATATCTGAAGAAAAGTATTCTCTTAGATCATTAGTAACCAAATATCTTTTGGAGGCATTTAGGTTTGCCTATCTAGGATTTTATTTTTAGACCTGAGAATACTATGAATGGTATAAAACAAAGATTTAAAGGCAATTGATTCCATATAAATAATTGGTTACAATAATAGAAGCCACAAATTGATATACTAAATATGATTCAGACATAATTTCAGAAGATACTTCCTGAAGCCCAACCTTTGTCTCATACTTAACACATAAAAGACCAAAACCAAAAAACATAAAGCAAATTGCTTCACCCATTCAATGTATCCAAATGAGTACATTTTAGTAATGTTTATAATGCAGTGTCACATCTAGAATTAGCAAGAATAATAAGGAGTAATACTACACATGCTCTTTGATTTCAGAAAGATGATAATCGTAGTATAGGGCATACATACATACCTAAATATATGACATATAAGTATATAAATATGAGATATATCTATATGATATAAATATTTTGTGCACTATTAAATATAACATACCTCATTTACCTGAAGCAAATACAATGAAAAATATAATTCTGGCAATTATATCATTAAAGAAAAACTAGCTTAAGATACACTGTGTTTGGTTAAATAATTACCATGAAAATATGGGACAGTAAAAGCATCTAATCCAAGTAACAAATTCCTTCCCACCAACACTCATTTCCTGATTCCACAAAGATATTTCCATCAGCTTTGGTTAAGAAGGTATATTATCTACATTTCACCATATGAGAAAGTAATTGCCTGTTTCATCATATCAATGTGGTACTTAAATATGTAAAGATATAACCAGCTGTTTAACATTTCAACCATCTTTCACTTTACTCCGATTAACTTAAAACTTTAGTAATTGCCATGTGGGAATTCAAAACTCTCACTGGTACAGGAGATGAGGTTTGAAATTTATTTTTCATATTGACACTTTATACATTCTTAATATTAGAACCATTAATTCTAAGAAACTCATTGACAAATTAAGGCTTTATTGTATTCTATACCTGAAATTACTTGATTCCAACAAAAATAAAACGCAAGTTATATCTACTTACTGTAAAGAATTGTTACATTTTTTTACTTCAGGGTTTTTCCCTTGTACATATTAAAATAGGAAATTTAAATCCAAAGCACATTTAGTTAATTTTCCTGTAGATTTAAGGGCAAAATATAAGTTTCAGATCCTAACCAAGAGTTCATAAATCAGCGATACAGTTTCATCAGTTCAGTTGGATTTAATTCACAGAAACTATAATTAAAATAGATTGAGAGTAACAAATTAATGAGACAAAAATTTACCCAAAAAGTTTTTTTAACCATTATTTGTAAAAGATTCTAATTTAAATTCAACTAACCTAGTTGTCAATATTTTATTGCCCTTATTCTATTGCTTTTATTATAGAATTCAGCATACATATTTTTTCTCTAATACAAAGGCCTTTAAAAAATTTGTTCTTTTTTATTTGAATTAATGTAAGTTTATTTGGGAAATAAGGAGTGAGAGAGAGGGAGGGAGACATTGTGTGCACAAGAGAGCTTCATGGGCTTCTTCATGGAAAAACTGCCAAGTACACATCTCTGGCAGATGTGGGCCAGTTCCTGAGTCCACGTTCTTCACAGATGCAGGCCATTCCCCAGAAGGGAAATGTACCCTCAAGTAGAAAGTATAGGTAACAGACAGTGATGTGGGCAAAAGTGCCATAGGATAAGACAATAAACATCTCGTGGGGAAATGTGGGCAAATGCATTCTAAGGTAAAAATAACAATGAATACACATCGCAGGCAGATGCAGGCAAATGTGCCCATTTGGTACACACACTTTTAAACTATGTATTATAGTTTATTGTGGTGCTGCCTTCTTCATAATGTTTATTGTTATTATTTATGTCATTTTTTATAGAAATTCACACAAAATACCATTTTGGACTCTGTTTAAGGGAAAGTGTAGCCAATGACACTATTACAGAGAGTGAGTACTTGATATTGGACAAAAACCATAGTTAAGTGAGTCTATATGACCCACTTATACATAAGTGTCTTCTTCACTGCATACTTTCTGCAATGTTTATCATGAAACCAATTCCTTTTGAATTGTAACCAATATGTATCTACAAGCTGAATAATTTATTAAAATTTAAATATTTGATCTGATGTGACACCACCGCACCCTATAATTACTTCCTACATATTAATAAGAGAAGAATGCAACCTAAATAATACATAATGGTCTATGGTAATTGGTTGTTTGGTAAAGCATGGACATGCAAAGGGCATCTCTGGCATGAGAAATTCGAGAAGGCATGTCTGGACTCAACTTGGGGAATATGAATATTCCAAGTACCCAAGTGAGACATAGTCAAGTTGATTTGATTTTCTAAGCAGGAAATATCCAGCTATATATGGGATCAGATGAAGAGGTAGTTAATTTTTCTATCCTTCCACATTAATTAAAATTATAAGTTAAAGAAAATAACAGTGAATATTTTTTATGTATTTTAATTATCATCACTCTTTCTTAGTGTGCTTCTAAATAAATGTCTACAGTTGCAAAGGTTTATATAACAAATTTATTAGTCTTAATAATTACCACTATAGAATGACCATTAATCTAAAATATAAATTTCAGTTGGAATAGATAATATAGGGATTAGGCATTTATTTTCATGTGGCTAGTTCTGTTTAATTCCCTGGCACCACATATGTGTCCTGAGCTCTACCAGGCGTAATTTCAGAGCACAGAGCCAGGAGTAAGCCCTAAGTACTGTGTAATGTGACTTAAAAAACAAAATCAAAAGCTTTCAGTTAATTAGAACATATATGGACCAACACCAACTTGTTCTATAAGGTTTCCAAAACAAAATTTATCAACTGATTGGAAATAAGATCTAAGTATCAGGATTTTTCTATCATGCAATGAAAAAACTAGATAGATCATAAAGAATGTCACTATTCTCTTGACTCAAAGTAAAGTGAATATTTAAAATCATTTTTGAAAAGTAACTTGAATTAATACAAAAATAAAGTATATAAAACTAACAGAAATTGAAGTATGCAATATACTACTTTGCATTTTCTATCTGAAAAGTTAAATGGGAATAAATTGTAAGAATTCCAGTTGTAAGTAAATACTCTTTATTTAAATAATATAATTATAATATAATAATATAGCGTATAACATAATAATAATGTAATTATAACAGACTGTGTTATGACCACATTGAAACCACTGAATATGAATAGCAAAATTAACTCCTATTTCTTCACTTTTAACCTAATGTAACATAGGATGTGCTTCTAAAATTAGAGCTTTGCTTTACCTATGAAAAATAATATATTCCTTCTGGAAATACTCTATATAACATAGATGTATGTGTAATCTCCCAGCAGTAAGAGTTTGGAGAAATTAGTCCGTAATGATATCCACACACAGGTCTTTTATTATGTCAACAACTGCTCTTCACCACTGAAAAATAGGCAGAGAATCCTGTCGGGTCATCTAAAGGGGGCAAGGCGTGGCAGCTCTGCGGATCTTGATTGGGGTTGTTCCTGCGTCACATCCTTATATCCAAGTTTCTTGTCCTTTAGGAGACAGCAGCCTCACTAAAACATGCCCGTCTGGTTCTGGCAAAAGTGCAATGAGCGGGACTTTGTGACTGAGAACTCTGGGTTCAACAAGACAGGAAATGGAGATCCTCTGCCCATACCCCGTCTCTGGCATGACTCAGCAGTCATGCTCATAAGCCACCCCTGGCTGGTGCCAGACAATCTCCTCATCGGCCACCATGCAGATCATACATCCTTCTCTCCCAGAAGGGAGCATAACATGATGCCTGCCATAGCCATGCCACTGACCCTGCGCCAGGCTATTTCACTCAGGGAGCCCCAGAGGGGACAGGTAAGAGCCCTCCCCACCCCAAGGGGCCCAGCCCTGGCAGCTGAAAACCTCCAGAATCCAACCACTGCCGGTCTCACGGCCGCTCTCCACATACTCAGGCAGAGCATCACCCATGAGTGAACCTATTCCTGGACTGATACTTCAAACCACACACCCTACCCGTACTCCAAGATTACAGCACCATACTAGATAGGGCTCAAAGTAGGAGGGGAAATATACATTTTTTTACAATGTACCAATCTTAGAGGGAAATACACATTTTTTTACAGACACGCATATTAAAAAAGCACACAAGGCTCAACCTTTAACAACATGTTAGTCATCTCATATAGAAGGGCTTAATTGCCCCTGGGTGAAATACAACAATCTTCACACTCTTTCCTCTAAGGTTACTTTTTTGTAGCATTTTCAGTGGTTTTTCATAACAAACAATACAAAACATATTATTTCAGTTCTGCTTTGGGGCAGGGATTGGGGTTCAGGATGGAAATATCCGAAATATGGTGGTGGCAAGATGCAATGGTGGTGAGATTGGTGTTTGAATATTAAATGTAATGAAATATTGTGAACTACTTTATAAAATTTAAAAATTACTAAAAAAAAGTGCAATGAAAAATGCCCAGTCATGCAAGTCCTTTATGATGCCTTTTTCAGCCACCAACCCTCCATTCATTAATCAAAGTTACATTATCAAGCTCAAAGTGAAGAAATACATTTTTTTCTTGGTTTAAGTTAGAGGAATAACAAATCCAGTAACAAAGGATGTGGATACATAGAAATGTGAATAACTGGACCTTTTGGAATTTATCATAACCATTTATAATACAAAGGTGTTTGTGATACTTCTACGGCTTTCTTCTATAAATCCACAGGCCGAAACCACTGCCTTTGCTACTGGTGGTTTTATTTGCTTTTAAATTTATATGTTACTATATAAGTTTTTTATACAAAACATTTACGATTAATTTTTATTCAATCAAACTTCTTTGTTCTTTAAATACCTGGTCAGAAAGACCTCTTAGATACTGCCTATTAGAAAAAGTGATTTAGTTAAATGTGGTTACTTTTGTTCATTCTTGAAAAGAAAAAAATCCTTAATATCACTTGATTCCTTGATAAGAGCTTCCTTAATGAGGCCAGAATTAGCTTCCAGGATGACTTGGGAAACACTATTTCCAATTGGGTAGCTAGGCATCCAAGATGAAGAGGACAAGGATTTGGGTGAAACACAAAATACCTAATTAAATTTTCCTATCATCCCTTTAAATATGTTTCAATTCTTTTAATGACTCAGAAAACAAATCCAATGCCTTCTTTAATGTTATTCGTGTGAGTGTGCCGTCTGGTGCCTCTGTTTACATAGGTAATAGAAACAAAGCTAAAATTCTGTTGTATCAATAAAACTAAACATTAAAAACTCCCCCCTCTCACCTTGCCCTTCGTTGCTTGGAGGGTGTTTCTTTGGCTACACTTCTGTACCATCCTACCTCCCCCAGCCCTAACCCCATGTGCTCAAGGTCACCAGCCAAAGCTTCCAGCACTATGACTCGGGTCTTTCCGTCAGAGCAGCGCTGCTCCTGATAGCTCCCCGTGCTCTGCACCTCTCCGTACATGCTGCCCTTCCTTTCTCTTACTGGGAGGTTGGTGTGCAATGGTGCGAAAGGCTTCTTCATGGATCTGAGCTCAGGGCTCACTCCTGGCAGAGCTCAGGGGACCATGTGGGATGCTAGGGATTGAACCCAGGTTGGCCGCATGCAAGGTAAGCCCCTTACCTGGTACTATATCTCTGGACCCTGCTGCGCTCTTTCTTTATTTCATTGTGCAATATTTCATATATGCAAGCAATATAAAAAAATACATTTCAACAGTTCACCCGGCAGTCTGATCAGTCTCTTGTAGACAAGGTGTGGGTGGAGGGAGAGTGGAAGAAAATGAGAGTGACTGCAGGGGGAAAGGAACTACTCCTCATCCATGCTTCCTTCTCTTGCTTAGTTTTCAGAAAACCTTATCTGTGTCTTTGCTAATCTTGAGGTGGACAGTTCTACAACTTGTCTTGGCTTAGGAGACAATTGCAAATATGATGCAAGAACGTGAAAAGGCCTCTCACAATTACACAGCACTACCCAGCTTTCCAGGGGACACTGTGGCCTGCACAAGTGAGTAAGCCTGGATCAACTGGTCACCAAAGTCATCAACCGATACACTGCTGGGCTACTAAGAAGGTCTCCTAGTCTCCAGCTCAGCAGATGCGGAAACTGACTCAACTGCAGAGATGAACTCAAGCAAGAGGAACAGAACAGTGATATTTGAGCTTTGTCCATATTGCTCATCTATAGAATTATGAGCCAAAATCAATACTATCACCCATTCAGCTGCAGCAATCAATATATATCTTTTATTGGTTCACCATGAGCTACAGTTACAAAGCGTACATGATTGAGTTTCAGTCATACAATAATCAAGCACCCAGCACCCATCCCTTGACGAGTGCACATTCTCCACCACTAATGTCCCCAATATACTCCCCATTTCCAATTTTCCCCTCGCCTCCATGCTAGATATTTCCCCTATACTCTCTTTCTCTACTTTTGTACATCAGCATCATGGTTTGCAATACAGATACCGAGAAGCTAACACATTTGGTCCATTATCTACTTTCAGCACACATCTCCCATCTCGAACTGTTTCTCCAACCATCATTGACTTAGTGATCCCTTTTCTATCCCAGCTGCCTTCTCCTCCAGCTCAAGGGGCAGGCTTCCAACTATGGAGCCATCTTCCTGGCCCTATCTCTACTGTCTTTGGGTGTAAGTCTCATATTATGTTATTTTATATTCCACAAATGAGTGCAGTCATTCTATGTCTGTCCCTCTCTTTCTGTCTCATTGCCCGTAGCATGATACTCTCCATGTCTATCCACTTATAAGCAAATTTCATGACTTCATCTTTGCAGCAATATTTTTACAAAGCAAAATGTGGATGAAGTCAGCCATTTTTATTACCATAGATACTAAGAATAGCATCACTGATAACCCCATTCTCAATTAAAATCACTTCCCCATCAATAAGGATGGGGAACATTTTGAAACTTTACTATGAATAACTTTGTAAATCACTGACTCAATAAAAAAGCAGTTTAAAATATTTTTGAAACATCTTGAACTTTTTTCTTGTCATTCTTTAATGTACTTATGCACATATGTGTCCAAAATACATTACTCAGTTTTGCTTCAAAATTGATGAAAATAATACCACCTGTCACTATTTCTCATACAGGGGCTATATAGCTACCAGAATATCCAGAAAGCTACAGGGGAAAAAAATCCCAAAATGGGCAGGTGGTGGTGGTGGTGGAAACACAGCAAAACAGTAGTGGGCCACCCAGAAGCACATGGAGGCAATGAAAAGAAAGTAAGTTGGAAGGAGGCCATGATAATCAAGGTGGTTCTAGTATTCTATAATATTTCTTTTCAACATTAACTTTCTGTTATTTATACAGTTTTGTAGCATATTTATGTTCATACTTTGGTCCATTTCTCTAAAGATAAACATCTGTGTCAAGTTTAGGCTTTTGATTATAAGATATATATGCTTATTCATTTTTGTATCTCCATAATTATTATATAATTTCATAATTCAGACCTCCAGACATGTTCCTGGAATGAATACTTAACAGAGGAATCATTGGGTGGTAGCATATGTAAATTATTTTAACATACTTATACAAAATCATTTTTGAAATTATTTTACCAATTACCCTATAGTATTCTATCACTAAATATTAGATTAGTCTTTAAAACTTCTTTGCCAATATGGCAGAGTATGTAATCTTATTATGTTCTTTGTGAAGTTATTTTTACATATTTCTTGGTCATAACTTTTTCCTTTTGGGAAAAAAAGTTTCGCTCAAATGTTTACTCATTATTCTATTGGATTATTCTGTATATGTTCTCATTTCGTTTTCATTTTCTTCTTTTTCATTATGCTTAGAGTGTATACCATGGAAAATTAGGAACACTGTAGGAAGTCAAACTCCCCATGAAGGAAAACTATGTTTTTGGTTTTTAGACAATGAAGAGTAATGCATTATGCAAATTGTGTATGATAGGAAATTTTCTACCTTTAGTTTTCATGGGAAATATTATATCAAAAACAATTTAGTGGGGGTCGGAGTGAAAGACAGCAGGCAGGACATTTGCCTTGCATATGGCCAGCCCAGGTTTGATCCCCAGTACCCCTTCTGGTTCCCTGAGTCCCTTAGGAATGATCCTTTAGTACAGAGCCAGGTGAGGCCCTGAGCACCATTGGATGTGGCCTCCCAACAGACAAACAAAATTTAGTGCACGTATTTAAAAATAGATTATACATTTGTCTTTCTGAGTTGATTGTCAGTCGCTCTTGCTGGAGAGGGGACACTTGAAAAGAGGACATAATGATTTCTTTAAAAGACTCACCACAGTGTAACATGCAATAGATGTGGCAGGCTGAATCCCTTCAAAGAGTTGTTAGGAATTGTGGCTAATAAACAAACAAAACATACACTATACTGAAAATACTTCTTCGGGATCTACAGACAAAATTTTAGGTACTTATACCTAAAACTAAATAGGAACATCCAACATAGATGTAAAACAGTATCTGAAAAAAATGGTGACATAGTCTACATTGTGTCACTAGCATTAACACATGGTATCTAAAAATATTTAATAATAAATAGTTTCTTGATTTAATAATATTGCCTACCTATGGAGTCATTCCACTAATATAACAATTAAGAAAATTTGCCCTTCCTTTTGATATAAATTCCTTTCTACAATATATATGTTGTTTAGAAAACAAACTTTCTTACTAACTAGGTCATAATGCAAAAAACCTCTAATTTTTTAAATGGGAAATAACTAATTTCTGTCCAAATATAGCATTTGATTCAACTAAATTTTAATAATATGCAAATGATATTATAGTTGGAAGATTTAAGGCAAGTTTGTACCTTATCAATACTGAGAGATAAGAATTACAAAATACTAACAGCAATTCTAGAAATGTTCTTCCTCCTTTTATTGGAAAACTATCTTAATATTTATTAAAAACTTGAATCTAGAATGCATTTCTTAGTAGATGCCTTCTCTTTTAACTCTTTCATGTAATAAATGTGCTGTTATATTTATTTCCTGGTGATGTTTGTGCCTTGCCAACAAGATCAGGAGCTACTGCGATCTGGTTCTGTGCTGGAGAGTTTGAAGCCAGTGAAGCCCCGAGCATCCTTAGTTCTGGAGATGGAACTCGAGCTTCCCACATACAAAGCTGTACTACCTACTGAATTCCTAATGATTAAGAGCTCATAGGCATGTAACGTTTTTGTCAATGACATTTTATACAAATGGATATTCCGTTTTATTCATAATTTTTCCCACAGCCTTATTCACTTTCTGAAGACTACTTGGACTATTTTAAATGCAAAGCACACAAAATTTTATTACTAAATTACATTAGTATGCTTAGTAAACTAATATTTAGATTTACTTTCTGAGAAATGTTCAGGAATTTAACCAAAGTTAAACTTGCAGAGATTTAATGGGAGTTTAACTTCAACTCTCTCAGGACACAGAAATAACCTTATTCATAAAGTCATAGGACTATTCATAAAGTCATGGTTCCTCATATGTAGACATGTGGCATGATTGAGCTGGTAATGAAAACCAATTCTCTTTTATTGCTAGTACCTTATATCTCCAGGGATAATTTTGCTAATCTTATATATCTTTGAAAGACATTATATGCCAATTAATGTCACTGTCCAAAACCTTTTATCTTAGGATATATATTCATGTGGGCTTCTCTCTCAGAAGTTAAAATGCCAAGTAGTGGTGGAGTGGGGGCTGCGGGGAGGGAATCAGGAAGCACTGGTGGAGGGAGTAATCTTAAATTAGTCTAAGATGCAACTCTCAGTAACTTTGTAAATCATAGCTCTTTAATCAAACTCAAAGGAAAAAAGAAGTTAAAATTCCTACAATCAACTTATATTCTGGGAGCAACTCATCCCATATTCTGTTGAAAATAAATTTTCCTGTTTACTTGGGTACAGGCCACCCGATACCCCCCAACCTGCATGTGCTGTGAGAATACTCACACACACACAACTCACACACACACACACACACGCACGCACACAAAGCATACACATGCACACATGCACACACACATGCAAATACACGCACATGCACACACACTCAATGCATGCTCACATGCACACAGACGCACATACATGCACACACACACTCACATATGCACAAATGCACTCAAATGTGCACACACGCACACAAAGCATACACATGCACACATGCACACACACATGCAAATACACGCACATGCACACACACTCAATGCATGCTCACATGCACACAGACGCACATACATGCACACACACACACTCACATATGCACACATGCACTCAAATGTGCACACACGCACACAAGCACACACACATACACACATATGCATACTCACACACACACACACCAAAATTAATATGGTAAGCTACTTGCTATTCATTACCGAGTAATTTATGGAACATTAACTCAGAAAATATTTTTATGATCATTTCTAAGGAATTAGAATAAATGAATGAACATGGTAGGATTTCTTCGTCTTCCAGTGTGTAAGGAGTACAAGATTTCTTTCCCAAATAACTGTCATAGCTGGTATAATGTGATGCATAACTCAGAAATAAGAGTGTGGCTGTGGTTTATTGGAGGGATCAAGCACATCTGGTTTGGTATATTCAGCTTTTGTGAAGGAAGTAGCAAATGGGAAGGGCCTTTGGGAATCAGGAGAGTACCAGCAGGCAGAATTCAGTGAGGCCATTTCTCTAAATGGAAAAATTTTATCAAGACCTGGAAGCTAAATTAGTGTAGTGGGGATACAGGAAGTAGCTTCACGTCTTTTCACGTAATAACAGCCCTTGGAGTGTAGTGGGATATGAGAGTCATTGGAACAATTATATTCAATAGCCAAGATCTTTCAAAAATTCCTCTTTCTCATATCTCTGGACTAAAGCTTGTGCTCTCATATCTACTTTATTTTATTTGCTAAGTGAAGCAACTTTAGGAAGGCTTTGTCAGACCTAGAGGTGCTGTCTAGGCAATACTCTGGTCTTTTTTCTTTCAGTCACACAATTTTAGATCCACCAGTGTCAATGACCTTTATAGGGAATGTCTTTCTGAGCTAAGATAAAATCCCTTTGATTTATTAGTTTTAAGCAGAAAATTTTAAAAGTTCTAAATACTTTTATGAGGAGGAAGGCCAACAAATGAATAGGTAACAACAGCATGTTCTTATATTACAAAAGAGGACACTGTAATTTAGTTATAATCTTTCTGAAGGAAATATTGTTTATTTTGTAGTTGTACATCTACAGGAAGAAAAATTTGTTCTAATGTACTTACACATCATAAATTTGGCCTTGTCATGAATTTGACCTGATTCAGCATATGGTTTTTAAAAGTGGGTGAAATGACCAATTATAATATGTTTTCTGTTTGCTTGAAAATCATGTCTATTCTGCAGTGTTCTATATGTTCATTAAGTTATCCTTATTAATGAGAACATTTGCTGTATGTCCATTCATTTTTTTCTCTTGCAAATGTATCACTTAATAACCTTATTCATAAAGTCATAGGACTATTCATAGAGTCATGGTTCCTCATATATAGGAATCATATGTAGTAAATAACCTTATTCATAAATTGTTAAAATTTTATACTCAATGGTGTACATTTAAGTTTTTCTTGTAGTTAATTTTACTTTTTATATTCCAAGACGGTTACTGCCATACATATAAACTTTCAACTGTGTCTGGAATTTTAGATGTGCCTATTTGAACAGAAGTAGGAAAATAATTCCTTACCTCACACCATTGGCCTTGTGGCTCGAGAAAAAGAATTTTCCTAATTTGGGCTTTCTCCATGGCCCACTGTAAGAGAAAAAAAAAAGTACTATCTGCCTTCTTAAGTAGAGTAGATTTATGTTTCCCCGTAATATTTGTAGCCACAATGAACTCTTGGCAGGGGCTACAGTTTTCACTTCCCACTTGTGCTCCCACTTAGGACCTCTCTGACACTCATATATAAACTGACAAATTCTGATATGGGGGCATAGAGACAGTGGTGAAGTAGGCAGAGTGAGAGCAGAAAGAAACACCCCAGGAGAATGGGCCCAGGGAACCTCCCCAGGGGACACAGAGAACTGCCCTCTTAGTGTCTTACTCTTCCGCAATCCTCTGTTTGCCACTTTGCATACCTTACCCCCCATGTAATGTGCTCAGCAGTGCTCTGAGTGATGAGCGTGTAAAAGGAGAGGCTTTTCACCTTTATCAGATCAATTTAAGGACACCCCATGCCTTAGCTTTCCACCCTTTCATGCCTTTTCTTTCATAAAATTTCTATTGAATTCCGCTGCCTCGTTGCGTGTATTACTCCCAGTCTCTGAGAACTGTCTCTGGACAAGAACCCACAATCTCCAGGGTCCACTGTCCTCGCTGTGAGCTTTCCAAAGTGAGTAAAGACTAGGTGCTTTCAGGAAGCTGAAACAAATACTTAAAGGTTAAGTTGCATGTTTAAAAATTCTGAAAATTCTTCGGAATTTCAAAATCTATCTGTGCAATCTACATTCCTCTGTTTTTTTAAAAATACACTCCTATCCTGATACTTTCAAGCAATATTTAACAAATAGTTCAACCCACTTTGAAGTAATTTTTACAGAATATTTATTCCCTTTAAACTGTTGATTTGATTGCCATTGATTGTTACTTTTCCTACTTTCCCTTCTATTATGAAAAAAGAACTGAATTTAACGAAGATGATTTAAAAAATCTATGTACTTAGCAATGTGATGCTTTCTTGCTAAGATGGACCCACTTCACGTCTAACTTTAAAAAGTTCCAGGTTCCCCTCATTCCTCTCAAAAAAAAAAATTCTGCAAAAGAGAAAACAGAAAAACAGGTAATCTGAGATGGAAATTGGATGGTTGATTGAGCACTTGACTGGATGGTTATGAGGCAGTTACTTGTGTTTGAGATTGAGGATTTCTTATGCCTTGACTGGAACTGCGACATAAGCTAATTATTCACTGGGAATGTCTCGAGAGATAATATTTGCCAGACCATTTACTACCCAGGGCTCTGGCTCAGAACTGATGCTGGTGTATCAGAACTTATGAAAGAACAGTTCTTTCACTGGAAAAAGATAACTGAATTCTCTTGTATTTTCTTGTATTTCTATAAGATAATTTATTTTGCTTAGTTTTAAAGAATTTGAATATTTCTTTTTTGAAATATTCAAAAAAGAATATTTGAAATATTGAATCTTTCTTTTTTGAAAAAGGGCTAGGGCCACTTTACAAAGCAGAACATTTATAAAGCATAAAATATTTATAATACACAAACAAACAAAAAACTTTAAACCTAAAAACACCTAAGTAGTTGATATTCTATTAAAATAGATAAGATAATTTTTATTCCTAGTAACAGCATTAGTGTTACTAAAGTAATGTTAGGAATTTGCTCTCATTGTTAATTGAGATTGTTTGCATGTACAAACTTATAACATGTGCAGATATATGTAATTTGAGAAAATAAAAGTAATGAAGGTAATATTTCTGAAATTAGAGAGAAGTTATATATTTTATCACCCTAATCATATATTGCTATTTTTAAAATACCTTTATTGTTTGAATACATTAAAATATTTAATTCATGAAATGATCATTTGGTCATTTAATAGTGAGTTGTTTATTAACAATACAACTAGTTTGTCAATTAAAAACAAAATAAAGAATTATATAATCCAAAAATATTTTACATCTGATATACTTATAATCTTATTTTATGACATACTTACAGTTTAAATTCCTCTTAAATAAAGAGCCAAATCAAGGAGCACATAGAAACTAGCATTATAAGTTTAATATATTTTAAAATATAGAAATATTTTTAAACAACACATTTAAAGAATATAATAGTCTTCCTTTTAAATTCTTACAATGGTATACCTTTAATTAAAAAATATATTACTTAACGTACTCCCAATATAGTTATCAACTTTTCTTTTAGATAAATCATATTTTAAAACATATTGCAATAAACCTGAATTACCAACAACCCCATAGCAGTTTTGAAGAAATATCTGATACAAATTTATTTTAAAAATCCCAAAGGATGAGTAATAAATGTTTTATGGATATTTTAGATAACTGTAAATAAACATAAATGGAGTCGTATTCCATCTAAATGCCATTCTTCAAAAACTCAGTGTTTGTTAAAAAAAAAAAAGCAAAAACTAGAAGGCAGAAAGAGAAAATAAATTAATTTCAGAGGAAAGGGCACACATGCACATACATAAACAGGACCTTCCCACTTGGAGTTATTTGTGCTTGGAGGAAGGTTTACAAAATCCCCTTACAAAATAAGGTTTTCATTGAGCTCATTCTCAAAGATATGAAAAATGGATTTCAGCTGTTCTTTCGAAATGGCAATTCTGTCAAAGCCATTCTGGGATTTTTGGTAATTTCCTCCAGTTTAGTTTCAGTGCTTTTACCCTAAATAAAACCCCTTGTATCGCATCAATCAGCAAACTCAGTTATAAAGTAGAGCTGGAGAAAATGCTCTAAAGCCATCTTTGCTCTGGTGTATTTTATACTCAGTGACTCTTTGTGGGGAGAGAAGCAGAGCAAACGTAAATGTTTCTTTATCTTGGACTATTCTTAAATTTCAGGGGAAATGCAGCAGTAGTGTTCTAGATAGTGGGCAGGCATGATTTATTTGAGGTAAGAAGGTTGTCCTGGAATTTTTTGTATGAACTCAGAAAATTATGGACACAGGCTCAAGCTCACCTCCACAGAATCCCTGAAGTTTTGAGCTCTTTGCAAAATCTACAACCCACAAGCCAAGAAGAAACCGGCTAGCGTCCCACCAATTCTGTTTAAGCAAACAGATAAAACAGTTATACGTAATCTTTGAGCTGCTATGTTCTGCCTACTGTTGACTTATTCAAATCCATTTCAACATTTTACTTTATCTAATGAAACAAAATCTATAAAGGGACTCTTGACTTAAGGTTTTTGTTTAATTTTTTTAAACTTTAGTTAAAAATAAATATTATGTCATGGCTTTAATTGGCACAGCATAACTAAATGCATTTGAATTTCCTTCCACAAAAATTTAAGTCAAGGGAGTACTAATCTCAGAAAATTAGATAACAAAATATTAATTAGAAACAAAAGGTTGAAATGGTATTGAATAGGCTGGTGAACCAATTGTGAAATATAGTAAATTATAAAATATATTTTAATAATAAGGTATCCACAAAAGAGAATATATACCTTTAAATAAATAAAAGTGACTATATACATGATATCTACATAGAGATGAAATGAACCACACTAATTTTACAAAATTTCCCTGTTGTCTGAAAGCAGTATTTTTATTGTAGTCATAACTTTAATACAGAATTTTCTTATTAACGTTATTATTTAATCTTAGTGACAGCCGCAGGAGCGCACTACCATATTTCTGTATTTTTTCAAAATAACATTGGAACTGTCATCAAAGTACAGCACAGAGATGGCGTTTAATTTGGTCGGAGCGCAACAGGGTTTGGGCACATGGTCAGGAAACATCAGATGAACCTGAGAATGAAAACAAATGTTTTGTTTTTTAAAGAAATAATGTAGACATTTTGTCTGCAGCTTTAAATCACTATGCTTGCTTTATCACTTATACCCAGCCGTACCCTTCAGCTACCATTCTTTCTATTTTCGTAGGACATAAAGAGGAAAGACATTAACTAAGACATTAACATTTAGAATCAACCCAGCCATGGCAATTATGTGTTGGGGCCTGGAAACATATTCTACCAAGGAAGAAAAAAAAAAAAAGGTCCCTCGATGGAATATTTAGTGGAAAATTTCCCTGGCATAAAAAGACATGGCAACTCTCTGTGAGTGGCATTTAGTTCAAATAACCATTTCAAATCCTTTCATGAGAAGCACAGGATGAAAATGAACATTGCCACCCGACTGACCGTAGAAAGAATCGAGCTTAAGAATTATTTGTAAAGGGTATTTAACAATGAATCATTAAAGGTATGTGCACTTTTAATTATCTACGGTAAAGGATGTATAAAAATCACAGCAACATAAACCCTAGGTACAATCTAAGGCTTGCTTTAAAGCAATGATTTCAATTCTTCTCCACAGAATTTTTACCATATTGGCAGAAGTTTTAAATCCCTCAATTTTCTCTCTTAAAAGGAAGTGCCAAAAAGCAGGCTAAGTCAGAAGCAAGAGTCGAGATATTTTACAAATTGCATATTCACTACTCTCCCCTGTTCCAGACCTTAAAAAAAAAAAAGAAAGAAAGAAAAAGAAAACCAAGGTAGAGGGAAAGTGAAAAGCTTAAATAAAAGGTTTATACTCATTTTGATCAGACTGGCAGTATGCCTGATTTGCAATAATTGAGAAAGGGACCAGAACGTGGCTTCCCTTCCCACCACCTAGCCCAAGCCTTTTCCCCAACGGGGTTGATGGGAAGTACTGCTGATGACTCCCGAGGGGTCTACAAAAAGCAAACGCAGCCTCTTTAGAGTTTGGCTGCACAAAGTCCTGGCTGAGATGATATAAGAGCCCTGCATGTGGACAGAAACAGCAGGAAAAATGAGGTGAGCTGACATGAACTTGAAATTTCCTAAGACCTCACAAAACTAAAAGTTGGATAGCTTCGACAAGTTCAGACACAGCCTGGTCCCTGGTCAGCTTCATCTTCCATGACCCACACACACATGATTGATAACCCTCTGTTTCAATGGCCTTGGCAGCCCCACGAAGCAGTCACTGAAAAAATGGATTGTTCTTAAATGGTTTCTCAAACCTATTAGTCACAAACATGCTTTTCTTGAACAACAAACATTCCTGTCTTGTTTCACATCCTTCATAGAACAAACGAAGAAAGTACACAGTGCCAGAAAAAAGGGGAAAAAAGACTTCCCATGGACACTTCAAGTTTGGCGATGACTTATGTCCTATATCCCAGGACAGTGATGCAGAAGTGAGGTCTTGTTCCAAATCTATGTAATGTTTTTTACATTTTTTTCCTGACACAGCCTTCTAGATAGACTACAGCCCTGAAAGCTGACAAAATGGAGATGAACATTTATGAGAGAGAAAAAAATAGAAATCAAAGAGGGTGCTTGAAGAATTTTTTTAATAATTAAGTATTGTTTGCTTTAAGAAACATTTTCTATATTAGATATAAACCTAAAGAAGTAAAAAGAGGGGCTGGAGAGATAGTAGAGCGGGTAGGGTGATCACCTTGCAACCTACGCGGCTGACACAGGTTCAATTCCCAGAATCCCATATGGTCCCCTGAGCACTGCCAGGAGTAATTCCTGAGTGCAAAGCCAGGAGTAACCCCTGTGCATCGCCAGGTGTGACCCAAAAAGCCAAAAGAGAGAGAGAGAAAGAAAGAGAAAAAAAAAACCTTTTTAAATCACTGGCTGGAAGGACAATATTTTTTAAAAGCAAAATTTTCTGAGAATTGAGTGGCATGTCTCCATAAGCTAATGACCCTCATGTCCGTCCTGTCTCTCCAGCTATCCCTCAGAGATGGGAAACAGCAGCATTGCTCACTCACTCAATGGACTTTAGGTCACTGTGAATGTTTATGGCCAAGGATAGACAGCTAGACTTTCCTAGAGATTCTCTGTACGGTGGACTCTTGTCTCCCAGCACCTTCCTGACAGCATCACTGTTACTCAGCACCCAGAGAGACAGCCAGCAGGCGAAATGTAGGAACTCAGACCTCACGGCTCCCCCAAGAATAACTCACTGCCTACTGGCTACACAGTGCAGAAGTCGGCAGGCCCACTGGTCACAAATTGATACAAAGACCATTTCTAAGTGACGACCTTCCCAAACATCCATTTATCCAGGACCGGAGGGGCTTAGGTGAGCTGGAAGTGCTTTCCTTCTGCTGCTCTGCCTTCCCCAACCATCCAGACTCTGGTAGCTTCTGGAATGGAAGGGCTCTGGCCACTCCCGAGCTTGCTGAGGAATGGGGTGAAGGAATGAGGGAATCTCGGAAGTCCTGGCCCTCTCGTTTCCCTAAAACCCACCCCATTTTCCAGAAGGAACACTGCTATATCTCAAGGGCTAGTATTGAAAGACACGGTCAGAAGCCCTCAAGCCCGGGAACACCTGAGCGCTCACTGTCTGTGGGTGGTGGTGGGGAGGGCACAGGCCTGGAGCGTGTCTAACCTTTGTCCACCGGCACCTGAACCTGCTGTCTAAATAGAGATGTGCACGAGACACACATTGATTTGATCTCTGTTTCTCTCTACTCCAAAGTTCTCTCAAAACTTTCAATAAGATGAGGGTACTAGCAGACACAGATGTGAATTGTGATTAGCTATTTCTGAGTGACTCCATGGTAAAAATGCATAAAAATGCATCAGGTTACCCAAGGATTTAGTCTGTCAGTGTATACTTGCCTCTCTTAGTCAGAAGGTAACTTACCGTTTTCATCAGCTTTCCAAATTAATTGAGGAAAAAATAACCCTTTGAAGAGTTAATGCCTCATAAATTCAAATAGCTAAATTTTCTTTGGGTCCTAAACTAGTCACACCCACAGAGACAGATTTTTTTTCTGACAGTTTGTTCCCTCCTATTGCCATCCACCAAATACCTTCCATTATTCATCTCTTAAATATAAAAATCGGGGCTGGAGCAATAGCATAGTGGGAAGGGCGTTTGCGTTGCACATGGCCGACCCAGGTTCGATTCTTCCATCCCTCTCAAAGATCCCAGCAAGTTACCGAAACTATCCCACCCGCACGCACAGCAGAGCCTGGCAAGCTACCCGTGGCGTATTCGATATGCCAAAAACAGTAACAAGTCTCACAGTGGAGTTGTTACTGGTACCTGCTCGAGCAAATTCATGAACAACGGGATGACAGTGCTACAGTGCTAAATATAAAATCATCTATTTTTTTTCTTTTCTACTAAGTACACATTGCTAAAATATTCTCCCTGATCCAAATAATCCCAATAATTAATTGGAATTATATCAAATAGTCTATTACCCCTTCTGAAGCCTCTCTATTTCCAAGATTACACCTCTGCCATAGTAATGAGTCACATACCAAAATACAGACTATTTCAGACTCTCAAGCTTCTCATGAGCATGTTATAGGAAGCACATCTTCACTTTTGGACCAGAAAGTGCTTTTTTCCACAAAATTATCTGTTTTCACAAAAATAAACCTAGGGTAGTAGAGGTTAAAGCACCTGAATATTCCTCAGTGTGGAAGTGACTAATGATGATTACTTTCTAGCTGGAAGATAACCAAAATTTGGTACCAAGGTGCCAAGAAGTAAAGATGAATCTGCTACATATATTTTATTTAGGTGAATTTCTGTAAAAAAAATATATCATGGGGCATTCTTAAACAATTAGAATAAAAACTCTCAGCTGAAATTCAGTAGAGTTGGTATTTAATATTTTCACAAATTTTACTGATGAATTGCAAAGTCTCAAACAGTCCCTGGAAGCTGGGTGGTGAGTCACCGTGGAGAGTGAAGAAATCATCACAAATGACCTTCTCATGTGATTGTTCCAATATTCCATCCACATTTTTTTCTTATTCTGGAATCAGGGTTAGAGATTCTTGAAACCAATTTGAATCTCTCAACTATACCCAAAATTGCCACTACGGCTCTAAAAAAAAATGCTAGGGTAACTTGGAAAATAATGCACTGATGACTATAAATCTCTCCTTAAAACAATTTATATTATTCTAGGCTCATAAACCATTTATAATGCTACAAAAACAAAGCATACCAGAGTCTGGACTATGGCATGGTTGGTGGCATTCATGTGAGCATTGAGTGGGAACGAACACTCCCCGTCACAATAAAACGCAGCATATCCTTCTGGGGCTATAATCCAGTCCTAAAATGCACCAAAAAAGAAAAAACTACATTAACACAATAAAAACAAAACATTTCAAAGAATATTTAAATACACTTATTCTAGATATATTTTGTCTTCTTGGTCTAATGATTGTTCTAATAGAATATCCTCCAAGCCGTTTATTTCTACTTGTTATTTTTAAATCCACATTGTTTTTAAATCAAAGCTTACAATAAATATATAAATATTTCACAAGAAATTGCCTTCGTAATATCTCCTGAGATTGTTATAGAGGATATTTGTAATACAAATTAGCCCATGTGTTCATGAATAAAATGATAATTATGAAATAGCTTTATTGTTTAAACAGGAAATGATGAACTCTGGAAAGTTCAAGTGAACCAGAAAGGAAAAGAAGAATAAACATAATTTTAATAATTCTAATTACTTCCTAATAACTCACCCTTGTTTTAGAAGCCTGAAAGCCTCCTAAAACTATGAACAATTGTTTACTGTGCCATTATTTTCATTCACATATTAACTTGATAGTCTCTAAAATAAATGTATTAGCAGTGTATTGAAAACAGAGAATGAATTAAAAATTGTGAAAAAATTTTAGGAAGCTAAAAAACAGACATATGAAATTATTGCAAATTTTTTCCCTTCTAATGTACAACTTTGTTCAAACATTAAATTATTTAGCTATTAATGTTGAAGGTTTACTATAAAATATATCCCAAAAGTTTATCATAAATTGTTAAATTTTAATTATTCCCCAATAAGATGCTAATATTCTAAGAATGCAAAATAATATAAAAATTTCAATTTAAGTGACTTATTAACTTATTCACTTATTCACTTCTTTAAGTGACTTATTAGCATGTGAATTACTCATCTATTCAATACAAACTTTACAGAGCCATTAAAACTATATAGTTAAATCTTTTTTCTTACTCTATTTGTGAAGCACATATAAAAGACAATGATAGGATTTTTAAGTGCAAGAAACAATTTTTTCTGAAGATCTGCCTTATATAATGAAAATATTATACTTGAGGATTTGATTTCCTAGACAACTATTTTGGAATCATGGGGAACAAATGGAGTTAATCTGAAAAATAGTGGCACATTTAAACAACACCTTTTCCCTTCCCTTTTCTTCAATATAGTTGTTTACTATAAGTTCTGGCAATTAGATTCAAATTATAAAAGAATAATGAGGCATCTTAAAAATGCAAATACCGAATAGTCATGTCAAAGCCAACTGTTACTGTGTTGGGGAAAAGATTGTAAGGAACTCAGGATATATATACGAAGCAGATTCGGACCTAAGCTGACTCACTATTCTTACCTGCCACCCCAGGTCCCGGAAGCTCACATACAATTCATGCTTCTTACAAGCTTGTTTTTGTTCACTTGTGTTGTAATCTGAAGATTTGAAAAAAAAAATCAAAGTTTAAACAATGGAAACTTATCAGGTACACAATTTTTTATTCTGTAAGATAACTGGAAAAAAGTTTAAAAGGATATATTTGGAGTTATAAAGTGTAAGTTTTAACCGTAAAGCCAGAATCACAAACATGGTTATCAGGCAAATAACTTGTCCTATTCTTCCATAGCACTGTGTCACTGTCATCCTGTTGTTTATCCATTTGCTTGAGCAGGCACCAGTAACGTCTCCATTGTGCGACTTGTTGTTACTGTTTTTGGCATATCAAATACGCCATGGGTAGCTTGCAAGGCTCTGCCGTGCGGGCGGGATACTCTCAGTAGCTTGCCAGGATCTCTGAGAGGAACAGAGGAATCGAACCCGGGTCAGCCGCATTCAAGGCAAACACCCTACCCGCTGTGCTATTTATCTTGTGATGTTTCAGTAAGAATTTGATTAAATAGCCCCTTTGTGATAGCAGATAGCCTGAGGCTAGTCAATCACTGAATACCAGTTATTCAATGAATATTCACTCTTAAGTACTATTATATTTCAATAGTACTTAATATACATGCACATATATATGTACACATATATAAATCAAGTAGTTCATACAGTAATTTTTTTGATAATTTCCATGAGGTAGACCATGGAAAGTATCACTGGAATGTAAGAGTTGTTGTGTAGAGGTCACTCCTAGTTCAGTACTTGGTGGTCACTCCACTCTGTGCTTGGGGGCCCATGCAACACTGTGGAGCAAACCCACGAATATCACATGTGAAGCCTGCAAACCTGCCCTTTGAGACATCTTTCAGCCTTTCATTGATCCTATTTCAATAATTATCTTTAATTTAAGATTCCAATGTTGAGATTTTGACCTTCCCCTGCAAACTAGTAACCTGTGGATGTCTCCATTCTTGAATAATTGCTGCTTTTTGAGTAGAAACAAAACAAAATTTAATTGACTGATATTCCTTATTCTTTATCATTCCACTTCACGTCTTCCAAAAATGTACTATTCCTTTAAGTAGCTAAGGATCCCCTACTTCATGACTTGAATGACTGATCCTGTCCAAGCACCCATCTTCTCTCCCCTGAATTTCAACAATATCTTCATTGGTATCCTCCCTGCTTCTCCCCTTCCTTCCATATACCATTCACTCCCCACCAATAATCCCACTAAAGTTACCCCCTCTTCTAAGTGGCTTTGAAGGCTCTATGACATTTGGTGTCATTTCCTAACACCCTTCCTCCTCTTCGCTTGACATTTGCCGTGATGATGTTCCATCTCTTACACACAGGACATCTTTTTCCCATCGTACGATCTTCATTGGGCTGGAGCGATAGCACAGCGGTTGGGCGTTTGCCTTTCACGCGGACGACTCGTGTTCGATTTCTCCGCCCCTCTCGGAGAGCCTGGCAAGCTACTGAGAGTATCCAACCCATGCGGCAGAGCCTGGCAAGCTACCCATGCATATTGGATATACCAAAAACAGTAACAATAAGTCTCTCAATGGCAGAGACTCAATGAGAGATGTTACTGGTGCCCGCTCGAACAAATCGATGAGCAACAGGATGACAGTGACAGTGACGGTCTTCATTCTCAAATTACCTATGCCCAAAATTCAGATTTACTTGCTTACTATATGTATTAATTCACATCTGTTTCCCCCTACTAGAAAAATGCTCTTGTCAGGCAGAGAGATAGTACTGCTCGGGGCTGGAGAGACAGTATGGCAAGTACGGTGCTCGCCTTGCATGCAGCCAACCAGGGTTCAATCCCCAGAACCCCATATGATCCACCAAGTCCTGCCAGGAGTGATCCCTGAGCAGAGCCAGGAGTAAGCCCTGAGCACCTCCAGATGTGGCCCCAAATCAAATATATATATAAGTATATAAATATATATAAATAAAATATGCACATCGTTTCTCTCTGGTTCACTGATATAACCCAAGTGTTGGATTCAATGCCTAGCACATAGCAAGTATTCAATAAATAATAGAATAATAAATTAAAATATTTCCTCAGAATGTTCCACAAATGATTTTCATGGCTTTTGGAAAATGATTTGAAAATTTACAACTGTTTATTAGTGATGAAAAGAATAATGGTAAATATATAGACCCAATCTTGCATTTTGGTAAAGCACAACAGTGAAGAAACAGAAATTTACCCAAAAAAATCTCCCTATGTTTTTCTCTTGCAGCATTTCACAGTTCATATGAAAAGCATTCTGTAAGATAATCCATTTGGACTATATCCAATATGAACTCTGAAGGAGGGAAAAATTTAGGGTGAGGGAACAAGTAAATACTTTACTTTTTAAGAAGACAGCTAAATAAATGAATTTTTAAAAAGACAGCTTTTCCCTCTTTCTATGTATAAATTCCACATAAATTTGACAGTCACCTCTGAAAAAATCAATGGAATATTTTACTATACAGAAGCAATATGTCTTCAGGTGCCAACTTCAGTTAAATTATCCTCAACCTCTAATGAAAATATAAACATATCAAAGATCCAATGGGCCCATCTTAACAGGTCCTGTCATCTGCCTTTTATGGTTATTTCAACTATTTATTTAATGTCAGTCTAGAAAACATGATTAAATATTTCACTCAGAACATTTTCCCTTTCTGGACAAGTTATTCCAACAGTGCAATGGCCTTGGCTTCAATAAATCTAATATGCAGGTAATGTTGAGAAAGAAAGGAAAGAGAATTTAACTAAAACATGGTCATCCTATTATTTGGGTAAACTTCAAACATAGAGTAACACTAAGAACAGCTCAACAAAGTGGATGTGTTATCCAAACTATGTTTAGGGCAAAGAAACATTTGGATCTGGTGTTACTTTAATTTCATAAACTTTCTGATATTTAAATTTGGGAGTTGGGGACAAGCAGCCTACTAAGTAGTGCTCAGAGGTCTCTGACTGAGATCACCCCCTGATTCTTGATAGCTAGTCAGTGGCCCAAGGAAAGGGCCTGAGGCACCAGCGATCACACCAGCCACACTGGTGCTGCTCAGGGGCGTCCACAGCACCCCCTGGAAGTGCTGGAGGCTTTCAGGGATAAAACCAGCAGGACTTGGGGGTCCTTGCCGTGTAAAAGAAGGATAAGGGTTGACGACATGCAAGACATGCAACTTAAATCCTGTAGCATACCATTGACCTTAATACTTGAGGTGATTTTTAAGTCTGCTATGCATTAGACCAAGTATCAGCAAACAGTTTCTTTAAAAAACTGTTTATAGTATCTCTATCAAAACCATTCTACTTTGCTTCTCTAGCAAGAAAGCAGCCATAGAGTATCTATAATGAATAGTTGCGGCTATATTTCTATAAATCTTGCTAATGGATGCTAAACTTGAATGTCATTGATTTTACATGAAATTTAAAAAATCATCTTTTGAGTCTTTTTTCAACATTTAAAGATAAACAAACATTCTTAGCGGCTGGGACGTACAAAACCAGGCAACTGGCAAGTTTAAGCTTTCAGATAATACATTGCCAACCACAAAAATAATTTTTCACTTTTACTTCATTAAAGGGACTGGAGCGATAGCACAGTGGGCAGGGCACTTGCCTTGCACTCAGCCGACCCGTGTTCGATCCCTCTGTCCCTCTCGAAGAGCCTGGCAAGCTACCAAGAGTATCCTGCCTGCATGGCAGAGCCTTGCAAGCTACCAGTGGCTTATTAGATATGCCAAAAACAGTAACAAGTCTCACAATGGAGACGTTACTGGTGCCCACTGGAGCAAATCAGGACACAGTGCTACAGTGCTACTTAATTAAAACATTGAATACAGTGAAAAAATGAATAAAAACATTGTAAAAATAGGACCTATAAGTGCACATGAAATGCTGTATGCTAGGTATATCATTTTTGAATTCTGTGTTTATAAAAAAAGAAAGGTAGTAAAACTTAAAAGTCAAAATATATCTGCTTCATCTATGTGTTTTCCATGCAGACTAAGTGATATATATAATATACATATAAAGTATGTTTATATGTATATGGGTAATGAGCAATGAAATTTATAACAGAATCTGGTTCCAGGAATCTGATTTCATACAATGTTGGGCCCATACCATATGCTTATTCTGTCCAGAATAAAAATTAATGGATACTGAATGAAGTAAAAGTTGTACCCAAACCAGCAAAATCTGTAGTTAAGTTTACTCTCAATGGCTGAAGGAAAAAGCTGTGAGAGGATGGGCAAAGAAATTAGATTTAAACCTTTATTTAAAAAATACTGGTTTGCAGCTGCCCTTAGGATAATAAAACAAAATAGACATAATGCTACTGTTGATGAACACACCTACAGATGAGAAGTTATATCAGAAACTATTAAAATTTCCTGGTATCACAACTAACACTTAAATTACTTAAATTCCTATTGCTTACATTCCTTAGCAATAAGAAAAGTTTTATTTAAAAATATATTTGAATTATTTAAAATTATATTTGAATTATATTTGAATTATATTATTCAAATTATATTTGAAACAATAATGTCAAAATATGAAAAGCATTACTCTAGTGTCTAAATATGTAAATACTAAATAAATTTCTTTAAGGTAAAAATCCTAAAAATAGAGTAAGTTTAATGTAAGAATGCCATTTTAAAAGATATTTTTTGTCTGAGAAGAAAAATGTCAGAAATTAAAAGACATGGAAATTAAAAAGTAGTAGATAATTAATTCCTGAGATTTATGTAAGGTTTTAGTGGTCTGTCCGTTCATCACTGAAATCACCAAATAAATAAACAGAGGTTAACTTAGCTATGAAGGTGAACTAAGATAGTCAATTGCTGGGGCAGAGAGATAGTACCAGGATTAAGGTGCTTGTTATGCATGCAGTTGGCCCCGAATGGGCTCTAAACTCTGCATATGGTTCCCTGAGCACCCCAGGAGTGACCCCCGAGCACAGCCAGTTATAGTCCCAACTCCCACCCTCCAAGAAAAGGAAGCCAAATTTTTTTTTAAATTCTGTTTAACAACATAACTTCTTTTTAAAAAAAAATTCTTGTTAGATCTTTTTGGAAGCAGAGCAAAGTTCCACTGGGTGGATGCTGCCTTGCAAGCAGCCAGCCCACGTTTGATCCTGGCACCCTGTGTGGTCCCCATAACCTGTCAGGAGTGATCTCAGAGCTCAGAGCCAGGAAAAAACCCTAAGCACTGCTGGGTGTGACACCCTCCACCATTTTTTTCCTCTCAGGTCTTTCAGAGGATAAAATAAATGCATATCTGTAAAAAAAAAATCAAAGTAGAATTTCCAATTACAGCAATTGTTAAAATAAGCCAAATATGAAGGAATGTTTTATTTCAAAGTAGAAAAAGATTCATCATCTCCCACTAAGTTCTCTAAAAGAACATTGTAAAAAATCAGCACCTTTAACATCAACTTTTAAATTAATTTTTAAAAATTAAACAAAGATGTAGGAGGCAAAGACACAAAGATACCATCAAAGACCATTCAGTGGCACACATTTTGGAAGGCGTTGGTATGAGAGAATTTACAATTAATGCCAAATAATAATCCCTCCAAGATGAGGAGTAATTCAAACTACTAATGACACCCTGTGTAACCTCCATCTTAATCGTCATGTCCACTGCATTTCTCACTAGGAATGTGTGCCCACCCTAGTAGAAACCACTGTTACTGACTCCTCAGGAATAGCAGGTTTTGTCTGTGTACACACACATGTGACATGAAACAGACACCATAAAATAACCATGATCTGGTTTGCTTATTTCACTCTGCTTCGCTGAGTGTCTGTGTGGATGATCCATCTCACATCCTTACCTCTGAGCTCATTGACATAAAAACCTGTCCACAAATCTGTGTTTCCAACTGCTCGCCAGACATCTCTAAATTAAAGTTTCCCAGATGCTTCGCACTTACTCCTTTTTCTTTTGACTCACACAGACACATTGCTTAGTACTTTGGTTTGAACAGTATCACCAGGTGTCTACTGATCCAAATGCAAAAGTTACTATGGATTCTTGATTCCCTAGCTTCCCCCAATCCCGCCCCATCATATTCTACATTAAATGGGTCTACAAGGCCCATTTCCAATCTAGCTAGCCTAAATCTGAACGTTTGGTTACTTAATTCCCCGTCACAATCCTGTTAGTGTCCAGGACAATACTTCATCCCCGGATAACGCTTCTCTGATAGGAATCCAGTCCTTCAGCTTTTATGGAATTGCTGTAGCTTCCTGGCTAGTAACATGCTAACACTTCCCGCGGAGGCTCCATCGTGATATTTCCGCTTGCTTTCTTTTCTTTGTGGAGCTATTACTTCCTACCCTTCTTGAATAATCCATGCTCATGACTCTACCTTTTCCCTATTTCTTCCACTTACTGTTCAGACTCTAGAGTACTAACACATCCACCTTGCTGGCTCCTTTCCATGTATTTCCTGGCTTTCACTGCGTTTCTCTGCAATCCCAAGTACTGCCAGAATCTTCATTGCTCAAAATAGTAAACTTGACTTTTATTTTTTAAATTTATTTCCTTTACTTATTTAATCTCCTCACTTCCTCCTCCCCCTACCTTCAACATTCAGGAGATCTGGGTTATCACCAGTGCTTCTAGGCTCTGGGGCTGATCACCAGTGCAAGGGCTGAGATGTGAGCTGCTGGGCCCTGCAGAGCTGGGAACTTGGACCTGCACCTTGTGATGGATGCTTGAAGGACCGTGAGCTGCTGGGAACAGAACAGGGAGGGCACACGCCCTAACTGCTGTACTAGTCTGGATTTCAATTTTATGTAGTCTTTGGATTTCCTTCCTTGGAAATCCATCTTTCATTCTGGTTTTGTATTTAACCTTGTATTTATTTGTTCAGTTAATTTGGTTTGAGGGACATACCCAGCAGTGCTCAAGAGTTATTCCTGCCTTTGTAGTTAGGGATCACTTCTGGTGTACTCAGGGGACCTTACTGGATGATGCCAGGAATGGGGCCAAGGTTGACCATCTGCAAAGCAAGAGCCCTACCCACTGCACTATCACTTTGACCCTATTTAACCTTTTAAAATGAATATCTGAGTATAGGACGCCCTTTTTCCAATGATCTACAAAGATACCCTAGCTCCTGGTCATCACTCAACTACATAATAGCAAACTGGTTGTCTTACCTAATTTTTTGATATCTCAGTTTTCTTGCCCAATACACTTCCTGCCCTTTGACATTGATACATGACTCTATAACTATATATATATGTATATATATCAGTCTAAAATAGCTTTATTTACCTCTTAATTTCTGTAAGATATAGTTTCTTATCAAGTTTACTTGGCCATACCCAGGCACTATTTAGGTGATCTATATTATCTATACTTTCACGAAAATAACTGATCTCCCAATAAATATAAATTATCTTTTCTATGCTTTTAGAAATGATTTGGGGATAGTAGACACAACTCACTCTGCTCAAGGGTGACTCCTAGATCTTTGCTCAGGTTAAGAATCACTCTTGGCAAGTCTTCAAGGGACCATATGGGGTCCCGGGGATCAAACCCAAATCAGCCACATGCAAGGCAAGTATCGTAATTTCTGCACTCTTTGGTCCTTATGGGAATGATTTTTAAGAAGCAAGATCCTTATGCCCTTTTTATATATTGTCTACTGTAAATACTGTGCATAGTCATATGATGGCTGCTTATGTATAATACTGAATAAATATTATCATACAATAAATTATAAATGTGCATCAGGTAAAGCATTTGCCTTGCAAGCGGCTGACCGGGTTCAATTCCTCTGTCCCTCTCTAAGAGCCCCGCAAGCTACCGAGAGTATGCCGCCCACACGGCAGAGCCTGGCAAGCTATCCGTGGCGTATTCGATATGCCAAAAGCAGTAACAACAAATCTCACAATGGAGACGTTACTGGTGCCCGCTCGAGCAAATTGATGTGCAACAGGATGACAGTGACAGTGATATATATATAGACAGATAGATAGAGAGAGAGAGAGAGAGAGAGAGTCTCTGTGGATTCTCAACCTGAATCTTGACAATAGATACAGTAGATTAAGAATGTTTTCTCAGATGAAGTCATGAAATTTGCATGTAGGTGTAACAACATGGAGAGTATCATGCTAAGTGAAATGAGTCAAAAAGAGAGAGACAGACATAGAAGGATGGCACTCATTTGTGGAATATAAAGAATGGGAGACTAACACCCAAAGATAGTAGAGATAAGCACCAGGAGGTTTGCTCCAGGGCTTAGAAACTGGCCTCACATGCTGGAGGAGAAGGCAGCTCAGATAGAGAAGGGAACATCAAGTAAAGGGTGCTTGGAGGGCCTACTCGAGATGGGAGATGCATGCTGAAAGTAGACTATAGACCGAACATGATGGCCGCTTAATACCTGCATTGCAAACTACAACACCCTAAAGGAGAGAGAGTAAAAGGGAATGTGCCTGCCACAGAGGCAGGGGTAGGGGTGGTGGGAGGGATACTGGGAACATTGCTAGTGGAGAATGGGCACTAGTGGAGGGATGGGTACTCGATCATTGTATGACTGAAATGTAAGCATGAAAGTTTGTAAGTCTGTAAACTGTACCTCACGGTGATTCATTAAAAATAAATAAATAAATAAATAAACAAATAAATAAATAAATTTTAAAAATAAAAAAGAATGTTTTCTTATATTTACTTGCTCAGAAAGATGGTCAAATTAGATCAAAGGCTAAAAGTCCTGATTTCTGAAGTCTTAAAAGCCAAGGAACCTCATAAATAAATATGCAGGAATACGGGAACTTGGCTCTCCTCCCAGATGTGATCACGAGTGGCCGCACATGAGTGGCCCCTCCGTTCCTGAATGCCTGTGATCCTGGAGGCCACTAACTCTTGCAGCACCCAGCGCCTTCTTGCAGAAATGCCTCTAGACTGTGAACTAAGCTATGGCCCCATGATGCCCCAGGAGGGGAAAGGTTTTTTCTCTCTCAGCCTTTCCTTTCCCTGGCGGCGGCATGGTGACCACCATCTTGTAAGGCCTACTAAAGAGAGGTACGAGCTTGCAATGATGCTACTTCTGGCAGAAATTTCTCTGAACTTAATTACTAAAATGCCAGAAATCCAAAGCCGCACAACCACTATTGCTGCCACGCAACCTCATATGCTCTTCATTCTCAGCAATGGAAAACAAATTATCAAATGATGCCTTTTCAGCAGGTCTGATTGCTGGGGGAAAATTCCAATAATAATAGTGAGCTTTCTGTTGAAATATTGAATGTAATCAAAGTAAAAAGAAAGTAAAGTGAAAATCATCTGCCACAGAGGCGGGTGGGGGGTGAGATGGGAGGTATACTGGGGTTCTTGGTGATGGAATATGTGCACTGGTGAAGGGATGGGTGTTTGATCATTGTATGACTGAGACTTAAGCCTGATAGCTTTGCAATTTTTCACATGGTGATTCAATAAAAAAATTAAAATAAAACATTTCTGAATAAACCTAAAAAAATACAGGAACTTATTAGAGAGAGACATAGCACCCAGTACCCTCTGTTGTAAGAGTCCAAACTACTTATGTACCAGGTCTGGAAAAATAAAACTCTCTAAAGCTATTTAAAAATAAAAATAATAATGCAGAGAAAGCATTTGACAAGATCCAGCATCCGTTTATGATGAAAACACTAGCCAAAATGGGTATAGAAGGGACCTTCCTCAATATAGTCAAAGCCATTTATCACAAGCCTATGGCAACCATTGTCCTCAATGGGGAAAAACTAAGAGCCTTCCCTCTGAGAACAGGGACGAGACAAGGATGCCCACTCTCTCCACTTCTGTTCAATATAGTACTGGAAGTACTTGCAATAGCGATTAGGCAAGAAAAAGACATTAAGGGCATTCAGGTAGGAAAGGAAGAAATCAAGCTCTCACTATTCGCAGATGATATGATACTATACTTAGAGAACCCTAAAACCTCTACCAAGAAACTCCTAGAAACAATAGACTCGTACAGTAAAGTTGCAGGCTATAGAATCAATACCCAAAAGTCCATGGCTTTCCTATATGCAAATAATGAGAGAGAAGAAAGTGACCTGAGAAAAGCAATCCCATTCACAATTGCGCCTCAAAAAATCAAATACCTCGGAATCAGCTTAACAAAGGAGGTAAAGGACTTGTATAATGAAAACTATAAAACACTACTTCAGGAAATAAAAGAGGACACGAGGAAATGGAAAGACATCCCCTGTTCATGGATTGGAAGAATTAATATTGTCAAAATGGCAATTCTCCCCAAAGCATTGTACAAATTCAATGCGATCCCTATAGGGATACCCTTGACATTCTTCGAAGAAATTGAGCAAGCGCTCCTGAAATTCATATGGAACAATAAGCCCCCACGAATAGCTAAAGCAATCCTTGGGAAAAAGAAAATGGGAGGAATCAACCTCCCCAACTTCCAACTCTACTACAAAGCGGTAGTCATTAAAACAGCATGGTACTGGAACAAAGGTAGAGCGGCAGACCAATGGAACAGGGTTGAATACTCTGACATACACCCCCAAATATATGATCATCTAATCTTTGATAAAGGAGCAAGAAATGTGAAGTGGAGCAAGGAAAGCATGTTTAACAAATTGTGCTGGCAAAACTGGACGGCTACATGCAAAAAAATGGGCTTAGACCTCCATCTATCACCATGTACAAAAATCAGATCAAACTGGATTAAAGACCTCAACATCAGACCAGAATCCCTAAGGTACGTTGAAGATAAGGTCGGCAAAACCCTCCACGACATTGAAGCCAAAGGTATCTTCAAAGCTGACAGGCCACTGGCTAAGCTAGTGAAAACAAAGATAAATAAATGGGACTATCTCAAACTAAGAAGCTTCTGCAACTCAAAAGAAACAGTGATCAAAATACAAAGACAGTCTACAGAATGGGAAAGGATATTTATGCAGTACCCATCTGATAAAGGGTTGATAACAAGGATATACAATGCACTGGTTGAACTCCACAAGAAGAAAACTGCCAACCGGATCAAAAAATGGGCTGATGAAATGAACAGAAACTTTTCCACAGAAGAAATCCGAATGGCTAAGAGGCACATGAGAAAATGTTCAACATCACTAATCATCAGGGAGATGCAGATCAAAACAACAATGAGATATCATCTCACACCACAGAGACTGGCCCACATCCCCAAAAACAAAAGCAACCGGTGTTGGCGTGGATGTGGGGAGAAAGGGACTCTCCTTCACTGCTGGTGGGAATGCCGACTGGTTCAGCCCTTTTGGAAAACAATATGGACGATTCTCAAAAAGTTAGAAATTGAGCTCCCATTTGACCCAGCAATACCACTTCTGGGAATATATCCCGGAGAGGCAAAAAGGTATAGTAGAGATGACATCTGCATTTCCATGTTCATTGCCACTCTGTTCACAATAGCCACAATATGGAAAAAACCAGAGTGCCCGAAAACAGATGATTGGCTAAAGAAACTCTGGTATATTTACACAATGGAATACTATGTAGCTGTCAGGAAACATGAAGTCATGAAATTTGCATATAAGTGTATCAACATGGAAAGTATCATGTTGAGTGAAATGAGTCAGAAAGAAAGAGACAGACATAGAAAGATTGCACTCATATGTGGAATATAATGTAACTGAGAAGTACAAGTTGGCAACGTTGCAACTTCTGGCAGATATCTCTCTGGACTTAGTTACTAAAATACTAAATTACAGAAACCCAAAACTGAGAGGCCGCTAAGTGTGGTCACTGGACCTCATACCTCTTCATCCTCAGCAATGGAAAATAAATTATCTAATGCTTCCTTTTCAGCAGGTCTGACTTTAGGGGAGAGACTCTCCAAATAATAATAGTGAGTTTTGTTGAAATATTGTATGCAATTAAAATGAAAGTAAAGTGAAATTTATTAGTTACACAGGCGGGGGGGGCTTAGGGTGGGGGGCTAGGGGCGTGGGGGGGGTTGGGGTGTGAGGGGGCGGGGTGGAGCTATACTGGGATTCTTGGTGGTGGAATATGAGCACTGGTGAAGGGATGGGTATTCGAGCATTGTATAACTGAGATTTAAACCTGAAAACTTTGTAACTTTCCACATGGTGACTCAATTAAAAATTTTAAAAAAATAATAATAAATAAAATAAAATTAATTTAATAACATAGCTAATTGCTACACAGTAATAGATTTTCTAAAAATAATAAAAATAAAAATAAAAATAATAATGACTAACACTGAGTAAACATATCATTTTTCTCAGTTCATATATATTCACATTCAGTCATGTCATTTTACTTTATAAAGCAAGTATTATAACATTCTCACTATACAGAGGTAAAGAGAGATGATATATCATGACTAGTGATTAACCCATGATTAAATGAAAGAAATATAGATGCTAAATCGAGAGAACAATGGATGGAAAGACAGTAGGGAGACCCAGAGAGTGAAAGAACTAGAAACATATATCAAAATTATTGTTTTAGAAAAGATTTATAAATGTATAACTTGGGAGGTGATACATCAATTTTTTTAGTTAATTACTTTACAAAGTATGTGGGTTAGGTGCCAGATGTGGAGTAAAGTGATAAGGGTGCTTGCCTTGCTTTTGGCAGACCCAGGTTTTATCCCTAGTACCATATCCGACACCCCAGGCACTGCCAGGAGAAATGTCTGAGCTGATGGCCAGGAGGAAGCCCTGAGCACAGCTTGATGGGACCCTCCAAAAACCCAAGACGAATCATGTGAGTCGGAAACACTATAAAAGTTGCAGCCTTTCAGAACTTTCACTGAACCATTGACTTTGGGGTCCCATTTGGAAACGCGAAGAGGGACAGGATTATGCTCTGATAGAAGCGCTACTGGACATATTGTAGCAGTTGAAAAGAACAAAATTAATTCTATTTTAAATTGTTAGATATATTGTTAGAATACATAAAACAAATTATATGATATTTTGGAAAAGGTTACATGTAGGGATTAAAGAATCAGTGACTGATAGGTAAAGGGAGGGAGGCAGAGACAGAGGGACAGACAAGGCAGTTCAGCCATCTCTGTAAGCATGATGGACATACGATCTTATACATTGGTCTAGACAACAGAATTGACAACATTGAGATTGACCCCTACAGAATTTGGGGAATGATTATTTCAATGTAAATCCATTCTCAAGAATAAACATACCATTCTGGTGAGTGATGTTGATAATTTGAGAGGAAATGCATGAAATAGAACAAGGGTATGAGGTTTCTGCACTTTTCTTTTAAAGTGTGTTGTGAACTTAGAGCTACTTTTAAAATATTCCTTAAAGGTATATATCATACATGTAATAAAAATAAAACAAAAATATTTTCTACAAAAGATATATATTAAAGAGTAAAATTTCAGCAGTTTCATTCCATGATGCTATAAGTTTATCAAGAGTAAAAGATTGGGTGATTAAGGGAGAGCTTTAGCTTTACTGTGTGATCATTGTAAGGAATGCAAATGTTTATTAATTATCTAATAGAAAATAATAAAGAAAGAAAGAATTCAATTAATACTTATGATTGGATTAGTATCTTTGGCCTAAAGACATGAGTTTACTGATTTTCAGACATGTCTTAAGAAAGCACTATAGTTTTAAATAAGAAAAGCAGTATCTGATTCATCTCAGGAGGTTCTTAGTATCAAACATACAAAAGGAAATTTTTCAAGTTTTTCTGCAATAAACCATGTCCATCTGAAGTCTACTTGACTTGTCAGTTCTTCCAAATTCTATGACTATTTTTCCCAGCACTAAACAGTCTTTGAACAGCATCTTAATCACAGTAGGTTTTTAAAATCTTATTGTAGTAGCATTATATCAGAGAGAGTTAAGTAAAATTTAGCTGTGACATCTATTTCCTTACCACCCCCCCATCCCAAGATTCAAAAACATTCATTGTGCTGCTTCAGCATCAATTAAGTAATATCTTCTGCACTGTAGATCTGATAAACCTTCTTGCCCAAAACCTGAAGAATAAATAGGGAATTTTTTTGCAGAACATCTAAGAACAGTGGTTCTGTGTATATTTATCTGAAGAAGAAACTTTTTCACATAGTCAACACATTAACTTATTCAATAAGCATCCAGGGGTTCCTAGTTAGTGATCAACACTGTTTTAGGTGCTTCCTTTGTTTCTTTGAGGGCAAACATCTTGGAGTAGAAAATAAGTAGGGTGAAGGAAGTAAGAATGTCCTAAACTTTGATTATCCTTTACTAATTTCTATATTTGATGATATGCATTGCAGAAAAAAGTGCAATCAGACAAATACTATACATTTGCAGTGTATTTAAATTCATACACTTCCCCTCCCCACTGACCTGATTCTTAGCCCTGGAGTCTTGCACAGTATTTTATTGTAAAACTAGTACTTGTTATTTATATTTGGATAATTTTAAAATTTCACTGGCATTTCAAGTCTCCTACGTATCAAATTTTGTGTTTATATTGGCCTTCTCTTTCCTTAAACCCCTGTCTGTTAGGCCAAATCCTACCAGACTTCTTTCCATCTGCTTGATTACTACCTATTGAAAGGTTAAGTCTCACCGACACAAACCAGCCACTTTCTTCCTTCTTATTATCAAAATATGAACTTGTTCCAAAATAATCTACCACATAGTTCACAGAAATGGTTGCCAATTACAAAGTTTTCAAAAGAAAATATTAGTTTATATTAGAAAAATTTTGCACTCTAAATGGCGTTAGGGAACTGGTGAAAAGTTTTGTGATTTCTACTCCACGTGTTTTTATTCATCTCTAGTTATAGAAGTCCATTTGTTAGTTGTAGTCAGGAAGAGAAGATAAATAGAATTCACCAAACGGAGAAGGACTCTGATTCAGCGAAGGCCCACCTCTGCCAAAGTGCTTATGAGCTCTTGTAATAAGTATGAGACTTACACTTTTTCCTTTGTAATTTCCTCAAAAATTATTTACTATTCTATTAAAGAGTTAACAAACCATTTTCTTAATGTAGTCTGCTACACTAAATTAAAAACATTTCAACCAACTTCAGAACCATTCTACATGAAAAGAAAAATATATAACTTTGACAGACTAGTATTTACAAGGAAGAAAAGGTCTTAGAAAGTTATTTTTCTCCATCTTTCAGATTAAGCAATTATAATTTTTGCCAAACTAAATATCTTGAGAAGACCCTTATAAAATAGCTCTGTAATAAGGCACTAATATCATATTTTATTTTCAAATGACAGTTTAACTTATTTGTTGGAAAATTATTTTTAAATATTACTTTACATGTATCTTATGATATAGTATAATGCAGTTGAATATAGAAATTTTTACTTCTGTTTCTGTTGCTGTATACAGCAAATAGAATTTTTTAAAAAAATTTTTATCTAATCACTGTGAAATAGTTACAAGCTTTCATGTTTGGGTTACAATCACACAATGATCAAACACCCATCTCTCCACCAGTGCACATTCCCCACCACCAATATCCCCGATGTGCCTCCCTTTCCCACCCTCCCCCTGCCTCCATGGCAGACAGAAAATAGAATTTCTTTAACATGTTTCTCCTGGTTCCAATAGGAAGAACATCCTAAAGGTTCCAAAGAATATTTTTGTGAAGTTACCTGCTGCACAAAGAGAAAAAAATTAAAGAACACTTTCTGTTTTATTTTTAATGATTTATTTATGTAACACAGATGTTTGAGTAATAATTGCAGCAGAAGTGAGAGGTTTCAAGTGATTTAGAAAACAATGATGATTTTAAAGACAGTGGGAAAGATTGATGAGAATATGAGAGAATAAATCTTTCTCATTTATTGTTTGTTCTGTCACCAGCTCATCCAATCTGCTTCTTAAGTGCTCTGCTTACACTGGTCTTTAATAAAGAAGAGCACATATTTTACAAATTAACAGACATGTTCCTAAGCTGGGATGCTTTAAAAGTTTTCTTATCCTAAGAAAGATACTTAATGAAGATAATTTTCTGAAATAATATATACCATCATTTTCTCCTAAGAGTAGCTTATGAAAAATGTTTTGCAGCCTGAATTATACAAACTACTTAATGGTATGCATAGTAAGATTAAATCACTTAAGGTTTTGGTAGATACATTCTGATGAACTGTTCTTCTAGTTTCTTTTTCTATCAATTAATAGATTAAACTGCAAGCACAATGGACTCTACTTAAGATTTGAAATATTTTATTGATATATTTTCTATATGGTATGTGCATATAGATATATAAAATAGCTCTTCTAGGCCATCACTTATCCTATTATTGAGGTCAGATAAACATATAATTTGAATGACTTACATGTTTTATTTGAAATACTAAATAAATATTTTTATGTTGAATTAACATGGTTACCCATCCCTATTTGAGAGGACCTGGGGGAGTCTGCTCAGCAAGTTTACTCTGGGCTAGTTTTTGCTAATGCAGTCATTTCATAATTTTTAATTTTTATTTCCAGCTTGATTTTAATTTGAATTGAATCGCTCAACATACGAAGACAGGACTTGTTTATTTTTAATGGATTACTGAGTGGTTTACCAGAGAAACCTTTTGGAGGTGCTAGAAATCTTGCCAGATGATTTAATAGACCAAAAGAAAGTGTATCCAAAGGGTAAATTGACTGTGGCTACCTGATTTGCAATATATGACCTGACTACAGGGAACTGTCCTCAGGTAAGGTGTCCACTTGAGCACCGAGGCAGGAGGGGTTCATGCAGCTTTAGAAATGCAGCAGAAGTAGAACTCTAACCCAGGACCAGCACCAACACAGCCCCTCCCCTACAGGTACAGTGGTGACGGAGGGCATGGCCTCTGGGGTGGAAGCCATCTCTCCAATTATTTTTCCCTCTCATAGCACTTTGGACTCATATCTCAACCCCCATTACCTAATTCTTATGAGAACAGCCTGGCTATTCCAAACACATTAGGCCAATAGTCCACTAGCCTATTCCAATCAGTACTCCCAAAACTCACCAAAATAAAAGTGAACACAGGAATCTGAACAAGCCTATGTAAAAGAACACATCCCCTGAAGCTTCACTAAAGGCCTCACATAAGGCACAGAGGAGCACCAAAGAGGAAGTTAGTATTCTAAAAGGGGAGAAAGGAGACCACCATTGACCGAGCCCATCCAGAATCCTTTCTTGCAGTGAGAGGTGGTCACTAATAATAAACTGGAGGGACCCATCTCCATACCACCACAGCAACATAAAGAAACAGTGCAGATGCCCACCACAAAAACTAGATGAAAAAAAGAGCCCAGAAGCCTCAACAGGGAATACCCACAAATACAATCTCTCTGACAAAGAATTCAGAGAGTACATTCAGAAGAACAAAAGCAATAAGTGCTGGTGTGGTTGTGGGGAAAAGAGGACGCTCTTTCACTGTTGTTGGGAATGCCAACTGGTCCATCCTTTCTGGAAAACAATATGGACAGTCCTTCAAAAACTAGAAATTGAGCTTCCATATGACCCCGCAATATCACTTCTGGGCATATATCATGAGGATGCAAAAAAGCACAGTAGAAATGACATTTGTACTTATATATTCATTGCAGCACTGTTCACAATAGCCAAAATATGGAAACAACCCAAGTAACCTAAAACAGATGACTGGTTAAAGAAACTTTGGGACAGCTACACAATGGAATACTATGTACCTGTTAGGATAGATGAAGTCATGAAATTTGCTTATAAATGGATAGACATGGAAATTATCATGCTAAGTGAAATGAGTCAGAAAGAGAGGGACAGACATAGAAGGACTGCACTCATTTGTGGAGTATAGAAGAACATCACATGAGGTTGACACCCAGAGACAGTAGATACAAGGGCCTGGAAAATTGCCCCATAGCTGGAAGACTGCTTCATGAGCAGAGGGGAGAAGGCAGATGGAATAAAGAAGGGATCACTAAGAAAATGATGGCTGGAGGAACAAGTTGAGATGGGAGATGCATGCCAAAAGTAGATAATGGACCAAACATAATGACTTCTCAGTGTCTGTGTTGCAAGCCATAATGCCCAAAAGTAGAGAGAGAGTATGGAGAATGTTGTCTGCCATGGAGTTAGGGGGAGGGTGGGAAGTGGGAGGTATACCCAAGATATCGGTGGTGGGGAATGTGCACTGGTGGAGGGATGGGTGTTTGATCATTGTGAGACTGTAACCCAAACATGAAAGGTTGTAACTATCTCATAGTGATTTAATAAAATTTTTTAAATAATAAAAATGAATAAATAAATAAATAAATAAATAAATAAATAAATAATTCAGAGAGTAAATGTTGAGGATCTTCAAGGGGCTCATCAGGTAAAAATAGGCATCTAGTAAATTAAAGGAGGATATGAAACAAACAGTGGAAGGAGCAGTCTATAAGATACAGGAAGAAATGAGAACAGGAAATGAAAGCTACAAACAGAAATGTTGCCAATAAAGAATTCGGTAGAATAAATTTAAAACTCAGTGGGTGCCTTCAACAGTAGCATGACAACAGCCAAAGGCAGAATCAGTGAGCTTGAAGATGAGCTGCAGAAAGCATCCAGGCAACAACAGATGATGGGAAAAGAACTCAAAGTGCTTAAGGGGCAAATAAGAAACCTAGGGGATGAATTCAAAAGAAACAATGTAAGAATCATCAGAGTTGGATGTGGGGAGAAAGGAAGTCTCCTTCACTGTTGGTGGGAATACTGACTAGTTCAGGCTTTTTGGAAAACAATATGGATATTTCTCAAAAAATTAGAAATTAAGCTTCCATTTGACCCAGGAATACTACTTCTGGGAATATATCCTGGGGCCCAAAAACACACAGCAGAAATACCATCTGCACTCCTATGTTCATTGCAGCACTGTTCAGCATAGCCAGAATCTGAAAACAACCTGAGTGCCCAAGAACAGATGAATAGATAAAGAAACTATAGCATATCTACACAATGGAATACTACGTGGCTGTCAGGAAAAATGAAGTCATAAAATTTGCCTATAAATGGACGGACATGGAGAGTATCATGATGAGTGAAATTAGTCAGGAGGAGAGGGACAGACACAGAATGACTGAATTTATTTGTGGGGTATAAAAAATATACATAGTAGAAGTCTAATGTTCAGGCCAGGGAAAACAGAGGTTAAAGGGACTGGTCAATGGTTGTAACTAACCACAAGTGTGTGGGAGGCTGAGGGTCAGTAAGATAAGAGAAGAAAACCAGTATGACAGTAATAGTGGAAACGATCATGCTGGACAATATCTGAGGCTTAAAAATAGGTATAGGGATATTCTTGGTAACCTTTTAGTATCTATTGCAAACCACAATGCCCAAAATGAGGGAGAGGGGGAGAGAGAGAGTGAGAGAAAGAGACAGGAGGAGAGAGAGAGAGGTGCCTGCCATAGAGGCCAGTGGGGATGGCTTGAAGGGATGGGAGGGAACATGGGGACACTGGTGCTGGGAAATGTACACTGGTGGAGGGATGGTTGCTGAAACACTGTGTGACTGAAATCCAATCATGAATAGCTTTGTAAGGGTCTACCTCACAGTGATTCAATAAAAAAGTTTCCAAAAAAATTATGACCCTATATTTCTCTGGCTTATTTAAATTTTTTCTTAGTTTATATGGGTCACACCCAGCAATGTTCAAGGCTTACTCCTTTCTCTGTGTCCAGGAATTACTCCTGGTGGACTTGGGAGACCATATAGGGTGCCAGGGGTAAAATCCAGGTCTGCAGTGTGCAAGGCAAGTGGTCTACCCGCTGTATTACCGCTCTGGCTTTATCTCACCTCCAACACTGGACATTCTGGAGGAGTCCTGATGAGAGCTGGATTTGTTGCGATTTTGATTCTTTCGTTTGTTTGCTGCTCTCACAGATCGGAGAAGCACCTCGCTTGCCTTGAAGAAGGCCACCATGAACGGTTGTTTGGACTGAGGTCCATGTCGTCCCACAAGACCAGCAGACTTGATGTTGATGCTGCGTCCTAGAACACAATGCACAGCACTTGGCTTAGAGATGACGTGAATTAATTTGAGAGGACTTTGAAAATGAAAAGAAGCTCTGAAATATATCAAAATGTTGGCTTGACAGGTTAGAAAATCTTGTAACACAAAAATTTAGTATTACAGAGAAATATTCAAGTTTGCTTTTTGAAAAAAAATTAAATTTAAAAAGTACTATTAATTTTTTATTTTATTGAATCATCTGCTATCATTCTTACAGCACAGAACACCCTCCAGATGCTACTCTCCCTGACTGCTACTTCTCAGACCCACTGGGAAATCAGCAATATTTTAAATGGAAAAGTCTCACTGGAAATATCCACATGAAATAACAATTTTGAAAATATTAGCTATGGGCTCTTCTGCATTATTTGCCCTATAATTTTCTCTAAGTGATAAAAGCTGAATGGCTGGGAGACTGTTTCTACTTCTCCAGCTTATTTCAAGCCTTTCAAGTGTTAATTAGTGCTGAGAGCCTCCCCCTTTCACCTCTGGCCTGTGCCCAATAAATTTTGCTGAGCTGTACTCTACTTAAATCGTTTCATAAGTCATTCTAGAATCTTCTGCTGGGCATAGAGGCTTGGCCTTAAATTCCAGTGCTTTCTTAAGGAAAAGAATTTTGAAGTAAATATGGAAATTTCAGAACTTGAGTTCCTCTGAGACACACGTGAATTTTTACTGAGAGATTTTCAGAAAGTGAAAACCAAGCCAGAAGAAAAGAATTGCCAAGGGACATTTGGGGCTGCCTTTTGTCCACACCAGCCTCAGTCCCTGACCGTCTGAGCCTGCTTGCTGGACAGCAGAGAGTAACTTAGGTCTGGACAGCAGTGGGGCACCAAGGTGTCCTACAGACTAGAAGTAGATGCTGATAAAAGAGCTTTTTCTCACTATTTGGATGGTAAGAATAATAGTCATAACAGTGCATTTAGAATCATGTACTTGTACTAAATGTAGCAGGGATTATTCTACTTCTCCATGTATACTAGATATTTTTCTAAGTTTTTCACACATTATTGAATTGGGTTCTTTATGTACCCTAAGACTTAAATATCACAATCCTTCTCTTGTAAAATTCACTCTCGTTATGCACATCTAATTTACAAAATTATCACAAAAACCAATAGCGCTTAATTTATAAAAACTAAAAGAAAACCTAGCTCCAAAAATATCTCTCAACAAGGATGAGCCATTTAATCTTAAATTATAAATTTAGTTGAGAATCACTCAGAATGCAAGTAAAATTTATACTTTAGATGCAGAAGTTACCAAATCTTTTAAGAAAATTGCATCATGCAGTTTGAAATTGGGCATGGTTGGCTCTGCCATGCTCCTTGAGAGACTTACTTGTTTCCTGAACATATTTATTGAGTAGGCCTGTGTACAACCTCAGTCCGTTTAAGACCAGACCCACTTTCGATGAAACACAACAAAAATGGGCCTTGGAATGGCATTAGTGGCATTTTAGCAAATAAACTCTTGCTATGAATGAAGTTTATTCTGGCGGCATAAACACTTTTGTGTATGTATACTTGCATTGTGCAGAGACTTTGTGCTGTCAGAAAAACGAGACTGTGTCATGTGAGGCTGTGCAGCTGCAGGAGGGACACTGAGAGGCTCCTAGTAGTTCTCATTTGGGGGAAGAGGAAGAAAGAAAGAGACAAAGAGAAAAGGAGGAATAAGAAAAAGGAGAGGAGATGAATGTGTCATTGCAGGCAGCTTCACCGTTCTCAGTAATCATTCTGCGACGTACTGGGATAATGTGTTCAGCTCTTACATATATAAATGTGAGCATCTGCCTCACAAATCCTCCTATATTCAGTCCAACCCAAGAAAGAACTTACAAATAATCAAAGCAGTAAACCTTAAACAAATAAGCATATAGGTTTCTCTTTTAAATGCAAACTTACAGTGGCTCTATGCCAGAGTCTATATTTCTTAGAAAAACTCTATCACTGGCATAAATGAAAGAGGCAGTTTGATTTGTGGTCAAAGCAATTTCCATTCTACTTCCACTGTAACAAATGTATTAATTCAGCTCAGACTTCCTCCTTCTGGCAGCCCTTTTGCTGTAAAAAGAGAAATTAGAAGTTCTAGCCAAATACCATACCTTGAACTGACCCACTTCAATACATAAACACTTTTACAACATGTTTATTCAGGTGTAGCACTTGAAATTGGTTTAAGATGTTTCAAGTGACAGAGAGTTCAGGGAAAGACAAAAAAAAGAACTGAGAAAGTTAACTGTTATGGAACAGAATAACTGGCAATCTATTCATTTATTTTATTTATTTTTCTGTCCTGTAGCACAACATAAAGGTATTTGTTGAGTTTTTATTTTTATTTTAATGAAGTGTTAATTTAACAGAAACTAAATTTCTACTTGTATGCATTGATGACTGAAGAAATCATTTTTAATATATAATCTTTCTAATACTTAAATAGGTTGCCACGAGATGTTCACAAATGGAATATAGTAAAATCGGTTTTCCATTCATTACAACACATACTCTTTAATAGTTCAGTAAGCACTTAACACAAAGTTCCAAGTTTCCCTTGCTTTGCAAGAAGGTTTCTTTTATTATTATTGTACAGGCTTTCGATATTTTAGTTTTTATCTGTGGAGAAATAATACTGCTTTCAAGATTTATGTTCTGAAAACTGTAAGGATGTGTGTGTTACAAATATAGGATCTGCGGGCTCCACAAAGGTGGATATTGTGTGTGGAGCAAAGTACCCTTCAAACCAATGGGAACTCCCTTTAAAATAACTTGTGATATTATTAAGTTTCCTCTTGGTTTCCTTTTTACTTCAGCAATGAGGTGACTATTAAGATTCCATAAGTTAGTGCTTGCTCAGTTCCTCAGGTCTAGAACTACATTATAGAGGCATTAAATATTTGACCTACTCTTTCAGACACAATACACCTAACTGATTGTGTTGACAAAGTCTTCTGAATGGCTGAACAGTTACTTTTATTGGCAGAACTAATGGAAGTTAAGATTATATTGCTTATGACAACAATGAATCTTTTATAAAATTTTCTTGAAAAGGCTGGGTTTTATCATTAAGTGCAAGGTATGTTTTGTCTATTGCATATATATCCATATATATCTTATATCAGAATGCTTTTGGTATATGTATCTGATTCCTAAAGTAATATGATTTAAGAAAAAATATCTGTAGGTATGTGTCATCATAGATTTACTTTGAAAAGCTGAGGATTCTTAATGATTTAAAGTTTTTAAAGTATGGGTCAATAATGTAGATGACAAATAAATTTTTATTTAGTTCAAATAAAAATGGGGCAGGATAAAGAAGTGTTGAAATTAAAAGTTTGATATAGCAACCCATAATCAAGATTAGCCACAGTATGATTCAGACATGTCTGAGTATAGTCTGAACATGGTGGGTTTAATTCACAAGGAATATTTCAAAATGAGAATTAAGCAACTGCAGGGGGCTGAAAGTGGCAAACACTGAAGACTCTATCGTGGCCCACCTCATAGTGTATCTGTGTCTGGTGATTTTGAGTCTATAACCAGTGTTTTTTCTGCTGCATCGCCAGTGATCCAAGAACTGATTCCTAGAGAACAAAACGCGATCAGGGGAAATCAAATAAAATGGCTTTCCCCAAAGGTGATGGGAAATGCTAGCATGGAAGCTGGCACTGCTCCAGAATCTGGCTATTGCTGTGGCCCAAATGGTTGAGAAAAGATTCTTTGTGCAGTTCCAGAGTGGCGTCTGAGTGCTTCTACCTGGGGACAGGCAGGCAGTCATCAGTGTGCAGCCCTGAAATTCTTCCAGCTCATCATTACAGGAAGAATTCTGAGGTGCTCTCAGTGTTCTGTGAGAATGGTGGCACCACCGGGTGGACTAAGCAGTAATCTGAAAGCGAGGAGTATTTTAATGTACACCAATAACTATACTAGCATCACTAGCCTTTGTGGGATATAAGTAGCTCTTCTAGCAAGAAGAATGTGAGAACTACCAAATATGGGCATAATTGGATCTGAGGACTCAAGACTTCCAACTCTTTATGATTTTGAAGGGGTGGGTTTGGATATCAGAGTATTGTATTCACATCTGTTTCAAGACACAACCGTTGCAAATTTAAGAGTCAAAGAGACGATAGGCTGGCAAATGAAGAGCCATCCCAAGTGCACTGGTTTTGTATTTCAGACCATCCTTTTGGAAAGTGTGACTTTCAAAATGTTTATCTCTTTTAAAACTTGATTATTAATGGGGACTCTGACATGAAACAGCTCACTGGAGACATACTGGTGTAATGAGGATAAGTGGCTCCAAATATGAGCATTTAGTTTCCCTCCAGAATACACAGTTCAAAAAAAATCACTTGAGGATTTATCAGTCTAAACGTTATATCAATTGAAGATCTTAACATAAATTTTGGTTTATATTTGTTCCTATAAACCACCCAAAATTGACTGCTTAACCCAAAACACCTGTGACGGAACTTAACACAAATCACCTTTTCCTCATTTTGAAAAAGGTTTGCAGCATCCTTTGTGGTCTATTTCATAAGAAACAAAATACTACACTGTTTCTCATTCAGTATCCCTGATCTTTAGGAATTCTTAATTTGTGATTAAATTTGATTCTGGTACTTATAGTTTCTGTGGCTTTAAATTGTATTGGAATATTTCTCTTTTCTCTTTTAAGGAATGTGGGAAAGAGAGAGTTTTGTCTACTCAAATGCCATATACTGAAAGGTACTTGGTACAACTTTAAATTAAGAATATTGTAACCTGGCTACAAATTCTGACAGATGAAAGTTTGCAGTTTCTAGTTCTCAGTTAAAGAACAGCTTTATTGTCAAATATAAGCAATAGAGCAGAGCAGTACTCATGCTCTGAACTTACTTGTTTTTAAGATGGTTTGAATGGCCTTATAAACCTGGACAAAACCCAGAAAATCTGTGAAACTCACAAGATATCCACATTTGAAAACATTTTTTAACTTTATAATGCAAGATATTAAGAGGTTTGAGTAAAGTTTATAGTAATTCTGAGATTCTATTTAATAAAATTTCTTTGTTCCTTTTGTTGATCTTTCCATAATTTTCTTTACACTTAGTTATAAAAGTTTGTTACAAGTGTGATATATACGCTTTAGAGTATATATCATCTTCACAATTATATGTTCAGTAATAAAAGGGATTAAAAACAAAAGGGACAGATGTAAAAAGTAAAAAAAAAGACATGTAGGACAAAAAAGGACACAGCTGAAGTGTGAAATCCAAGGAGAAAAATAGGCAACTTGATCCTGATGCCCCAATCTGAATTGTGAGTGAAGAGATATCTGCTACTAAGAAATGTGGCTGTAGTGTCCAGTAACACTGCAGTAGGAGAGCTTCTCCTCTATGGTTGTGACATGAGAGGAGTCAAGTGCTCTAAAGGAGGAAGAGATTTAAAAATCATACTCTAAATTCTCTGCAGAAAGGACTGTGATGTCTTAGTTTAGATAGTAGTGGGTATTCAAAAAGAAAACGGGTCTTTGGTGAGGAACACTGCCGACAGAGACGCAATGGGAGAAAGACGTAAACAGCTGAGAAGGGAAGTTCATGGTACTCTAGGATGGAGAGTCAAAGGAAGAAAGGCCGGTGGCCATCGAGAGCAGACCAAAACTTTGTGCCTAGTTGTGGAAACTGTCCAGAAAGCTCCAATGTTTATTGCACTGAGGGTGGGACTGAGGTGATGGGGAAAGACTAGTTTCCTTCCAGGGGACATCAGTCTGAAATGAAGAGGCTCACTGTCTCATGCATGACAGAACAACAAATGTTTTTTCCTGGGCCCTATTTTCTGCCAGTGGAAATATGAGTCTCATAATAATAATTGTAGTTTAGCCCTATATAGCACTTATTTTTTAATAGTTCTTCTCTTTATAGAGCATCTCCCCCTGAGGCCCTACAAGCTACACAGACATCATCTGTCACATGTCCCCAAAAGATTGATGAGCAGTTGGTCTTACAGCCCTCACTTATTTTAAGAAAGCAGAAACATTCTTTTCACAAAACTATTGGAAGAGTGAATTATTTTTAATCTTTTTTCCAGTCATACGATTTTAAAAAAAGAGCATAGATACACAATCCTTTTAAATCCTGGGAGATTTTAAACAAAACTATAATAAAGCAGAGTTTTGACAGAAATCAACCCCAAAAGTCTTTAACAACTATTACTGTGTGTTGCGATGTCAACAAGAAGTTTTTAGACATCAGTTTCATTTTATTTTGTTTCATAGTCGTTAAATTAATTTAATTTTATACTCCTGTGTCTCTAGCAGAATTAAGTGATCTTGGAAATGAAGATTATGCAGTTACTTTAGAAATTTATGATTACCTAAATGAAAGATTCTTTTTTATACATACTTATGCATTATTTAAAAGAATTTTTGTCATCCAGAAAAGTATAGTTCATTAAATATTCAACCTTCCTTTTCAATTTGGTACAGGAAAGGACCACGGCTACTTCCACAATCTTTAGAACAGCCCAGTACCACCAAAATGGGAGACAAATCAATTATTTTGACACATAATAGGGGAAAGTGAAAAGAATATTTTCCAAAACAGGCAGCAAAAACTGAAAATTTAGTTATTTAATGCATAAATTGTCTTTTTTTGGATAAAACATCAACAAACAGGATTAAAGCTTTGGGCAATTCTTTTCTTTTCATACAAAGATTGTGTCGCAGAATACTCTTCTTAATGAAGAGAAGCAGAACTTTTCTTCAGCAGTTTACCAGTTGTGACTCAGTAAGAATTGTAAACTGGCCAGCCCCACCCAGCTCCAGAGCATCGACGTAAGAGGAGTCATGATTGCACAGTGGGGTATTTAGCAGCCTCTCAACCCTACATTAGTAACAGATTTCTATTAATTACTCTATTTCTCATTGCTGGGGTGGGAAGCGCTACTTTTGTATCAGGTCTCAACTTTCCACTTTCAGATGGAGGAAAAACATCTCTGGCACAGGACTTCCCAGGGGCACTATCGGGAAAGGCTTATTTGCATCTGCTGGTTTTATGTTCAAGACAGAACATAAGAAGGAATATAAGTTTCTAAGAAGGAAGATAAGTTTCTTCAACATTTCTTACAGGCCATGAAAGAGGGAGAGCTTTTCCCAACTCCTAGTCCTCTTGAATTAAAGCTTTGACAGTACAGAGAAATTAGTATGCTTTTCTAAGGAACTGGAATATATAATTTCCCTATCAACACTAATACCACAGAGTTTTGCTTTAATTAAGTTATAAATTTGTATTAAGTAATACATACCATATAATACATGTTAATATAAATTTGTATGAATATAAAATGAACCTGGATTATATAATGAAGTGAATATGCAAAAGAAAGCACCAAGCAAGTTAAAGGTTAGAATGTATTCCCAGCATTTCTGGTGATCAGCATGATTGGTTGCCACTTTCATACCTATTATTGGCTTTGACTGATGCTTTTATTTCAGTTGGATTTTCTCACTCTTGTGAGCTTATGTCATGTGTGCCAAATTTAGTTCTCAGCAGCACAGGGCTATTGAGACTTCTGTGGAATCTACTGCGAATGGTGGTACTCCATCTTGTTTCTTATTGCCCTTTGAGATTTCTGAGTGAGTTGTTGAGTGCGGTCTGACTCAACAATTCCCTGTTTGCTTCTCATGGCCAACTAAGAAAGAAAAAGGAGAGGGTCACCGGGATGTCCCACATTGGGATTGGATGTACCCGGGGCAAGCAACAAAGCTACCCCAGCATCAAAATGGAACAGTTTAAAAAGCGTAAAAGCACGGTCTTGTTGCAAGCCATTGTGATTTAGGAGACGAGATATGCTGGACCAGCCTGAGGACCTAGTCTGGGATTTACAGTAAAAGCCTTGCTAGCCCAGAGAGCTAAATGTTGGAGCCTATATCTCTTATTGTGTTTATCCAAATAGCTATAAGTATTAACAAGAAGCAAACTTAATTGTTTAATACATACAACTAAAGGGAAAGAGAAAGCAATATACATGTTCCTGGGACACAGAACATCTCCTTGAGTTAACCTCCGCAAGAAAATTGTCTCTTTCTAAACACTTTACCTCTGTAAATGATCAATCACACCTAAGTGCAGTTCTATACTTGAATCCCTTCAGATGTTCTAAGTATAGTAACACCTCTGTGTTAAACAGACCATTTTGGCCATCTCACCGTGGTGCCCCCTCTCTTGGTTCCTCTGCTGGGGAGGCTGGGAGGGAGCTCACAGGCACCGAATGCATGCCTTGTGCACTCACCTTTGAATTCACACTTAGAAATCAACACAGTTTCAAAACAAGTGACGTAAGTTCCAATCATTTCTCTGTTTCACACTTAAGAATTTTCCTCTGCCCTAGTATGGAAGATCACACATTGAGACTGCCCTTGGGTATGGACCTGAATTGTAATTCCAGTTCTCAAATGATCACTTTCCTGATTACAGCCCAGCTTACTTCTCACTTGATGCTTCTCATGCTTGATGCTGATTAAAAGCCATTTCTTCCTTGTGTTCTTCCTGCTCATGAAGTAAAGCCAGCTCTGCTGTTAGTTTTTGCATTGTCTCTTAGAGAAATATGCATCAGTATAAGTCAAAATTACAGTGGAAAGACAGACAATTCCAATGATGAGACTAAGATGAACCTACTATCTTTTTATTGTCCAAACTTGATATTACCATGAAAATATTTACACCTTGGATCATTAGTAAAACCAGAGCGAGAGCTCAGAAAAGAGAATATTGCAAACAAAATCTGGAAAATGTTTCTGACATTGGCATTTGTTTGGCGAGATTGGTGCCTCAAAATTGCTGTTCTTAATTAGAGAAAATCAGAACCAGAAATGTAGATATAAGCCAAATTCTTCCATATTTCTTTTCATTAAAGGAAATATAAAAAATGGTAAAATATATCTTTTACCAGATAATGAAGCAAGACTAACTCCTGTTTGTCTTTGCTTATTTTAAGTCATTGATTTCGAAATGCCTTTTTAATGTTTTGTTTTAATAGTGTGATGGTAAAATTTATGTTTTGCATGTGGCTCATACTCAAATATAAATATACTATGAGCTAAAAACAAAGAAAACTACCTTTAAATTTTAGTTTTAAAAGACTGTATATATAATGGTCTACTAATTCATTACTGAAGATATTCTTTATCAATGTTTATTTTTAAAGGAGAATTATTTTCACTCTATGAAATTTCAAAACTAAACTAGGTTAATAGAGACCTATTTCAGATTAATGCTTGAAGAAAACACAGACATAAAAAAAATTGAAAAAAACCTAGAATTATGGCTTTTCAACTGAATATGGGAACTGGACATCACAGACATCACATTAAGCCTGTCCACAGTCTGAAGCATTGGGAAAGCAGTCTTGCTTGACCCTGCTAAGCTCTGTGCGTGTCAAGCACTGTCTCGTTAAAATCATGTTTCACTGCCAGATAATTATCCTTCAATTATTTGTGGTTCAAAAAAATAGCTCTAAAAGTTTCTCTTCAAAACACAGTTCAGGTAGATGAAGCTTTCTTTGGGGTTTAAGAGCAGGAACTCATTATTAGCTCCAACAGACAACTGAGGGCGGATGGTGAGGGGACAGATGGCTGACTTTGAAATGACGGTTTACAAAACAATAAATTCAGGAAATTTTATTCCTGACTTATTTTAGGGTGCTTGTTTAAGCTAAAATCCCTTGTTTAAGCTAAAATCTTGAACACCAATTGATAATTTAAAAGGGCAGTGACAGAAGTAGATATGACAATTCCTTGGTAGAGAATATGGATTAGTAAAGAGTAAAATAGAAAAGGAGAGAGAACTTGGGACAAAAACAAATCAAAATACATTAGTGAGCACCATAGGACACAAAGAAAGAAGGTGGTTCATTATTAAACACAAAATAAAGAAATTAAACTTAGCCAAATTTAATTACATGTTGTAGTGAGTCTCTGGCAGAAGCAAATGACTATTCTTCTTTTCAACTTTCAATTTGTAAATTTATCAAATTAACTATAATTCCATAAGGGGTTAAAAGATATATTGAATTAGCAAATAGAAAAATATGGTTGAAATATTTTTTGAAATTTTCTGGACTGAATCATAGTTAATTCCAGACAGAAAACCAAAGTTAATTCCAACAGATCCAAGACAAAATTCAATTTTGTGCTACAACAACCAATCATTATAAATAACATGGTTTAATTTAAAATTACATATATACATATATGTATTTGTTTCTTCAGTTTGGAATTTGCCCAAAATTCACACATTCTGTAAGAGCTATAGTATATGAATGAGAGGTGGATCTGAAGATCTGAATGTAAATCATGTTTAGAGTCATGGGCAAGATTCTTAAACTTGCCCATGTCTAAGATGAATTCTCTCACGTAAAAAGTAGATGAAAACAGTGATAATAAAGGAAACATTACCTTTAAAAAATTTAGCAGTCCTGGCATTCAGAATACCCAGTAACTATTAGTTTTCATCAACTATTAATAGTATGTTATAATCACACCAAATACATGCTGGAAAATATATTTTAAAAAGACTTAATTATAAACCTAGAAAGTAATGAATTATTAACAAAGAATTTTTTTAAAAAGGAAATATGAACACCAAGGAGTAATTGATGTTGAACAAAAGTACTGCCAAAATCAGGACTAGGACAAGGACAGATATTTATAAATGTTGGCAACAAGTTTTGGTACAGTAAACAAAAGTATATGAAGCATTCTTATGAAAATCTTATATGAGTAATGTGAGAATTAATAATATCATGGGTTGAACAAAGAAACTTAACAATATATAGCACAGCGGGTAGGGCGTTTGCCTTCCACTCGGCCGACCCCGGGTTCGAATCTTCTGTCCCTCTTAGAGAGCCTGGCAAGCTACTGAGAGCATCCCGCCTGCACAGCAGAGCCTGGCAAGCTAACTGTGGCGTATTTGATATGCCAAAACCAGTAACAACAAGTCTCACAATAGAAACGTTACTGGTGCCTGCTTGAGCAAATCGATGAGCAATGGGATGACAGTGATGCAGTGATACCATGGAAGGCATAGTGATGATTTGTTTATTTTTATGAACTTGGAAAAGCAAAAATTTAAAGCATACAGAAAAGATTTGGTTATCTTTTTTCCCTTTACTGCAATACTTTGCATGTTAGATAACCCATCTGTCACAATTCACTTGAACTTAGAAAAGTAACAAATACTGATTTAACCCCCAATGGAAGATCCAAGTCATGTTTGTTTTCAGTAGAAATTTTTTACCCTTAAGGTATCAGAAAGCTTCTCTATGGAAACTTTTCTGTAGCATTTACAAAAAGTAACTATTGCAGTTGACTTGAGGGTGAGAGATATATCAAACATTCTCCATTACTTGATTTGCAGAAAATCTATTTTAAAACACTCATATACCATAATAGGTTAGTTTATGCTTTTCTTAAATGTGGGGAATTTGGGAACGGGGTGGTGACAGCTGGCAGTGCTCAGGCTTACTCCTGACTCCACTGAGGAATCAATGCTGGCGGGACACTAGGACCACGGGGAGACTAGGGATTGAACCTGAGTTGGCATACACAAAGCAAGTGCCCACCCATTGTGCTATCTTTAATTAAATCTGTGTGATTTAATTAAAGATTTCAACTATTAACCTATAGCTGTAGATCAGTGGTAGTTGCACCTGTGCCTATGTCAAGATACTCTCTCTCACTCCCCGCCTCGCCCCCAACACACACAATGGAGGGGAGAATGCGTGGGGAAGAGAGTCTGTTCACACAGGCTGGGCGCATGGGACTTGAAAACAGCTACAGCTTCCTTTCATTACAGTCTGGCGTCTGATTTTATGATATCTTGCAAATTTGGTTTTCGTTTTGTCTTGAAGCGCCCAGCAGTGCTCAGGAATTACTCCTGGTTCTGGGCTCAGGGATCACTCCTGGAGGAGTGGGGACTAGATGGAGTGTCTGAGAACCAGCCTAGGTAGGTCATATGCAAGCCTGCCTGCCAGAATGTCACTCCAGCCCTTACACCCCGATTTGTTTTCCTTACATTAATACTAGGCCTCCTTAAGATGCAACATTTTGATTCAATGTGCACCTTCTGAGTATTTACATATGTACAATGATTAAAATATAAAATTAAACCTATAAATTATAATTGCTTGATATGATCTTACAATACACTTTTTACAAAGAGTAAAATGGTGAATTCTATTGACTTCCTATGGCTCATTACTTCACAGTAAGAATAATTCCATAGCTGGAAACTTCCATTCTTAGAAGCCATTATTTCCCTTGTATTAAACCTACCCTTTATACACAATGATTTAATTTTGGACCATGAGATAAAGGCTCAAGTTGATTATTTCTTTTATTTTTTGAAGATTATTATTATTTAACTGTCCTCCAAATGTATTCCTAAATATTCATCGCCAAAGTCAAATATACCCTAATTTTTCTTAACATTAAACAGTACATCAGGAACTACTTTATTTTACTAATATTTATCTACAATAAATCATAGTAATATATGTTCCCCTTTTTCAGACTATTTAACAAGATATGTGATTCAGTTTCTTGGATGTAAAGACTCCCTCTTTTATTTATTTGAAAGCAAGTATCATCACCATAAATTCAAGGAAAGGAATCCATATGGTTTTATGAACAAAAATGACTAAATTGCTGTGTAAGATAAAGTTAAGATAAGGGAGAGAATATTATCCAATCTCTGTTTAAAAGATTCTTTGATAAGTGGTTATAATTCAACTTCTTGAACTTAGATAAATACTGAGAAACTGTAGTCAAAACAGCAGGACAAAAGAAAAATATCACCCTTGATCTCTAAATTTCTTCTGCTACTTATTAGCACTATGTGAGCTGATATTCAGATTAACCAGCCACATAGATCATATGATCCCTGACATAGATTAAGAATCATCTAACTACAAGGGACCTAAACTGGAGCTGTTTCCCCCCGAAGTAAAAACAACTATAAAGAAGTCTCAAGTTAACGCAACAAACTGATTTAACCAGATACTTTAAAAACAACTGATTACAGACCTCAAAAAATTTAAGCAGAGATTTCATAAAAACTTTCCACTTCTCTCACACAAACAGGCGCATATTTTTAAAAGGTGAAAAAATAATATAAATTTAGCGACTTGTACTTTGTTTTACAGACCAAAAAGACATGAGGATCTTTATCATAGGATGTTTTTCTAATTAGGAATATATATCTTGTAATATATTACAAGAGGCCACTCAATACCTCTATTGCAAAAGACGTCATAAGTTTTGAAGATTTGGATTTTTAGATAGAAGATATGTAGAAGTTATTATAGACTGTTGTAATTTTTAAACAAAATTATAAATGTGTTTAATTACTATGGTAAAAAACAATGGGAACAAAAAAATTTAACATGAAGTCTGTAGGGGAAAAATAACTAATCCTGTACTTTGGTATCAATTGTAGACTTAGAAGTTGCTGATTTCCATGTACAAACAAACAAAAAATCCTAAATTTAAGAGCAGAATGAATGGTAAAACCCTAGGTAATAAAGTTTAGAGTATAGACTTTTAATTGTCTTGAGAACTAAAGTTTTCAAGGGGCTGGAGCAATAGCACAGCGGGTAGGGCGTTTGCCTTGCACACGATCAACCCGGATTCGATTCCCAGAATCCCATATAGTCCCCTGAGCACTTCCAGGAGTAATTCCTGAGTGCATGAGTCAGGAGTAACCCCTGAGTATTGCCAGGTGAGACCCAAAGAGCAAAAAAAAAAAAAAAATGAAATTTTTTAATTTTTTTTTAATTTTTTTGCATTTTTGGGTCACACCTGGTGATGCACAGGGGTTACTCCTGGCTCTGCACTCAGGAATTACCCCTGGCCGTGCTCAGGGGATCATATGGGATGCTGGGATTTGAACCCGGGTCGGCCGCGTGTAAGGCAAACGCCCTATCCGCTGTGCTATCTCTCCAGCCCCCCAAAATTGAAATTTTTAAAAGTTTGCACAGTAGTGTTGAAAATAAAATAAGGTTAAGTTATTAGGACTTTTAGCAAAGCTCTGATATTTATATAATTTCTAAAAATGAAAAATTTTTGTGTATTAACAATTTTTTTAAAAGACAGTGTGATGCTGGGGGAAAAGGCAGCTGAGATCCAGAAGGAAACACCTAATAGAGAATGTTGGGAGGACCCACTCGGGTTGAAAACTGTGTGCCGAAAGTAGACTATAGACCAAACATGCTGGCCACTCAATACCTCTATTGCAAACTACAATACCCAACAGGAGAGAGAACAAAAGGGAATGCCCTGCTGCAAAGGCAGGGTAAAGTGGTGGGGGGTGGGATGGGGGTGGTGGGAGGGATGCTGGGAACAATGGTGGAGGAGAATGGGCACTGGTGGAGGGATGTAAACAAAATGCAAACATGAAAGTTCATAAGTTTGTAACTGTACCTCATGGTGATTCACTAATAAAAAAAAAATTTAATGCAATAAGAGAAAAAAAAAAAGACAGCATGAGTGATGTCTGGAATCAGAACCAGAGCTCCAACACAAAAGAAATGTGCTATACAACTCCGCCACATCTTTATCCACCAACCTATTTATCTATCATCTACTTTTTATCTGGGATGTTTTGATCTAGAGCCTGCAGTTTAGGGGCCACTCTCAGCTCACAGTCAAGGGACATTTACCTTTTTTGTGTCAAGGAATTAGATGCTGACAAGAATGAGCTCTAAACTGAGATGTGACAACAAGATCACAGGTTTACCTACATACATCTCTGCGTGCTCTCCCAATTAATTCATAAGGTATTTAAATGTTTCTGATTATAGTATGGGAAGTGTCATTTCCTTTGTAGAGATTTTATGTGACTTGTAAATATCAGCACAGAATATTAGAACTGTAGGCCACCTATTTATCAGACTCAATATTTCTTTAGCCATTGGGTCTATACGTATTAAAACACTGCTTGGACTTTTACAATCTTTTAAGCTGCCATCTTAACATGCAAGATTTAGCAAGTTTAGTAAGTAAACCTAGTAGTTTATATTGAGGCATTTCTGGGCTGGAAAATTTATCTAGTATTAACATAGGCTGGCCTATGTTAATTCTGTATGTAACCTACTGAGTGACAAATTAATTTCCCTTATATTAATTGATGTAATTAGTTATTCCCCCAAATAACTATGATTTTCTAAGAATAAAGCAGTTGGACCTTAAAATGACCATCTTAAGGTGCTGTAGAGTAAGGGCAGGAATACAGGTGCGTCTGGCATGTGGTTTCACCCTGGTCCCAAGCCCGGCACCACAGGGTTCCCAGCGCATGACCAAGTGCAACCCCCTAGGCTCTGAGCACTGCCAGGGCAGCTCAGATGACCTTTGCCCTCCAAACCCTTACACTGAACCCCTTGCTCTGTTGTCCAAGAATTGCCCTGACCACTCTCAGACCTCCTGTGTATTATTGCTAAGGACTCCCCCAAACTGCCATATCTAATTCTAATAATTTTGTGCTCTCAGATGCCTATGAAACCTAACCAAAGTAATTTATCAATTGATCATGACATATATCTGCATGTTTATTCCATGGCTTCATATCCTTGGTTAAAATATGTCTAAAAGTTTTGAACCAACAGTTATTTTACTAAGCAAAATCAATAAAATATCAGACATAAACCTAATAAGATAACCGCCTTGGTACTATGCTGCCAACTCAGTTTAAGAGCATCTATTAATAATGTTATGTTTCTTAGGTGGATTATTGTTTGTGAATGTATCTGAAGTTCCTATGAATCACTTGCAGAAACTCCAAGAATTTTCTCAAAATGTCTACACAAAAGAATCAGTCTTAAGGGTTAGTGCCAAGTGGAGCAGGCGAAGGTTTCTGCGTGCTATTAGTTCACGTAATTATGAAGACATTCCCATGCATCCACATTTCTGATGTCATCATCTAATCCAGCCTCAGACTGTCCTTGTAAAGGCATCGCTACTAGACTCATCTTTTTGATTTTAAATTTAAATTATGAAATGTTTTGTCATAGCCAATTTGAATCTAGTTTTCCTAATGATTTCATCTAGGAATCATTTTTCCCAAATGGAGAGGTCCGTTCTATTTACTTGTCTTTCTTATTTAAATTCACTTATCTATACTTTAAATCTTTTTCTTTCTAGCAATAATTCTAAATTTTTTATATGTGGCATCAGTTGTAATTTAATTAAATCTGATAGTAAAATTAACCCCTAAAATAAGTTTTCCTTGATGTAGCTATACAACTTAGTGAACTTTTCAATATCTGACTTCAAATCTGAATTTTTACTTTTATATGCTTGAAAATTACACCCCAACTTTGAGGAAAAGTGTATTTCAGAGTCTTCTTAAAAATAAACTTATAATGTTCCCTGGCCACTAAACAATATTCTAAAAAATTAGCATTTTGATTACTTGAATGCAAATGATTCAAAAACATACGGATTGAATTTTCCTTGATGTGTAAGCGGGTTTGAATAGAACAGGAAAAAGTCATTGGCAAAATACATTCTATGCATTGCCAAGCCTAAAATATCTGAAAACATAAGTTTTTCTAAAATAGTACATTTTAATAGACCCCAAAACACTATCTTTGATTTTACATCTCTAATTATCCTATAAATCCAAATTTTTAAAAAGTAATCAATTTATTTGGGAGGTTTAAAGTACATAAAATATAAAAATAGGGTGGTGGAATGACAGTATTGCAGGGAACCTCAAGTCTTAAAGACACATTAAATTGCTTTCAGTATAACAAACTGAATATACAAGTAAAGGATAATACTATTGATTTATTATCTATTTTAATCAGAATCTAGAAAATAGCTAATGTATCATAGATAATTTAAGAATCTGAAAATTTTGTAATAAATTATGAGATAGACTTTATGGCTATTTTCAAGTGCTTATTTAGTCACAGAGGTTTATTAACCACTATGAAAGTGTGTCCAACTTTGAAACAGACTTTGAACAATCTACTACAGCCAAGGATGGAAATCTTTATTTGGCCATTAACAAACAGGAGTTACTCTTTTTGTTTATTTGTTTGTTTGCATGTATGTTTGCTGGTTTTTGTCCTGGAGCTCAGAGAATTCCCTATTCTGCATGAAAACAATCAACAGATTAAAGTCTTCTTCCAAATTTTTGGCAGCTCATTTTTCAAGTTTATGAAATGAATATTTTACAAACTGACATATTTCCACAGGTTGTCTCATGATACTAGGGCTACTTTTAACTTCAATAGTCCCTTTATTTTCAGAATATACTTAGTTCTCCCACTTTTCTTGGCAAGGCTAGGCATATTTTAATAATATATGTGTTTTTGTAGGTGACTTCTTCTTCACCTATGACTCAAACAATTTTAACAACTCTATCTTTACTTAGATGTAGTAAATTGACTTTTTTCCATGGCAAAAGTAAATTACAAACATTTCTTAATGTTCATCTTTTAAAATTACATTCTTTTTATTCATTGTAGTTTAGGTAATTATAATAGCTTTAAAGTTTATTCTACCAATATACAAAGTTGCTACACCCAATCATGACCTTTTATATCTGTCCCAGATTTCTTCTGTCTAGAGTCTTCTGGTCCCTCTTGGTTTTGTATTCCTTTGTCAAGAATGACCAAGGTTTATCATTGTCTAGGACTGTCTACTGTCTATTGTCTGCTTCTGGCTTCCTATATTCCACACATGAGTGAAATCACTTAGCATCTTTCATCCCTTCCCTGACTTATTTCACTTAACATGATACCCTCTAGTCATAACCATATTCCCACCAATGACATGATTTCATCTCATGGCTATAGAGCAGAACAAAGGGTGGCCACTGAGCATCACTGGATAGGGTCCCAGAAACAACAAATAAAAACCATAGCCTTGAAAATTACACATGGACTCAGTGATCCTTCAAGATAGGTTTTTAGTAACTACAACTTGCTTTGTACCAAGCACAGAGGCTACAACTGTGAAGAGGAAGAACCGTGCCACATAAAGCACAAAGCTGACATTCTTTTCCTTTGTTGCAGTTTAGGTAACATGACTATGTCAGTGTGGATTTTCATGGCTTTGATGTACAAAATTACTGCACCTTCACCAGCACCAAAGTACCCATAATGCTCCACCACTCACTGTCTTCAGATCACTTATAGTCCATCTCTTCCTTCTCTCCACCACTCCTCTCCTCCACTGCTCAATAATCTCGGTTTTGTAGTACAAGGCCAAGGATTACAGAATGTGAATTCTGTGATACCATGCAACTCCTTGTTTTCTTTCGCTACACATCACAGATGAGTGAGTTCATCTGATATTTGTCCTCTGTGTTATTTGGCTTTACAGGATGCCCTCTAGCTCTATCCAACTTGTTCCACAGCTAACTACAAGATTCCACACCCTTTAGTCACAATAGTCATTGCTGTAATCAAGTACTGCATCTACTTTTTTAAAATAATGTATGCTTGGCTGGAGAGATAGCACAGAGAGTAGGGCGTTTGCCTTGCACACGGGCAACCTGGGTTTGATTCCCAGCATCCCATATGGTCCCCCAAGCACCGCCAGGAGTAATTCCTGAGTGCAAAGCCAGGAGTAACCCCTGAGGATCACCAGGTGTGACTCAAAAAGCAAAAAAAACAAAATAATAATGCATGCTCAATCTATAGGAGTACAATAGATCTCATACTCCAAATCTCCAGATAAAAACTTCAAATTATTTTCCTCAAATTACTTTTCTAATTGTATCCGTAGTTATTGTTTATTTATTCAGGCAAACTTTTTCAAGCCAGCTAGACTATATTTTATCTTTACAAGAATATACTATCCCATCTTATTTTTCTGTGTATTTATTCACTTTGTTTCTTTGCTCAAGAAAAAATACTCCCCTCTGTTCTTAATGCTACTCCATTACCTCACAATTCCCTCCATCCTCATCTCTTAAAAGCCTCTCAAAAAGGAAAAAAAAGAGAGAGAAGAGAAATAGAAAACAAAAATCTACCCAAGAGATGTTCCTTTTGTTTCTATCCCACTTGAATTTAATCACCTCTCTTATATTCCTCTAGTATTTTAATTATCTCACTAATTTTCAGCATTTGGAACAATTCATTCTTCCTCTAATGAACTACATACATCGTCTTCCAGACTATATTCTCTGTTAACATGTGCTCTTGCATGTATAGCAGCACATGGAGTAGCTTTGTATGGAGCAAATGAATAACTGAATCACAATGAACAAATGGATTTGAAATTGGTTTCCCTGTGTATTCCCTTTCTTCATTTCCAATAAATTTTACTGAGAAGGAAACAAACACATTCAGATCTGTTATTAAAAATAAAGAATGATTGGCCTGCTCTGTTTGGAACAATATCACATTAAGAACATCAATGGCAGTTATGGCTGAAGCAGTATGAAAAAGAAGCATCTGTTGATCCTGATATATAGAGGAGTGGAACATGCTTATTCTTCATGAGATCACATGAAGCATTTTATAATAGAACTATAATACCCAGAGGGTTACTTGCCTTCCTAAGGCAATATATTACCTGCACCAGGTTAAAATTTATTTTAGCTATTGCCGAAATGCAAAATTCAATTTGCCTAGCATAGTTAATAATTTAATTTCTTTTCTTGTCAGACAATATTAAAGAAATTAAGAGAAACAACAGAAGTCTGTACACCTCAAATCTTACTCTTAAATGAAGAATTTGGAAACCTTTGGGAAAAAAGTAAAACAGTTTCATTTAGGCTCAAAAAGTACAAACAACCCCGCCCCCCATAAATAATACAACAGTAATTTAAAGTTTAATTACCCCTAAAATAGAATATAAATAAATCTAGAATGGAGAGAAAAAATATTAAGTAGTTTTCAGAGAGAAAAAGATAAGTTGAAAGCAAGACAGAAGGTAAATTATATAGTAGTAAAGAAAATAGAACTGATACAAGAACAGTATTTGGAGAGAGAGAGAGAGAAGTTTCAGAATTTTTCTGTGGAGGGAAAGCAGGGTGGGTAACTGAAAGCAAATAAGAGGGTCATGTTTCCCAGATCTTGAGTTGTTTAGTCAGACGTTTCAAGCATATCCCTAAGGAGAAGACTGGGAGAAGCACATACCACTAATTTAATTTTTCTTGTTTGGGCCACATACCAGGGAAAGAAACAACTGGCTCACCTCCACACTGCTGATTTTGCAGTCGCATTTCTAACCATAAATGTACAGTAGTTTAACATTGTAAGAATTCTTGGTAGATTATTTAAATATGTGCTTTTGTCAGTCTATATTTAATGCTTGAACTCTGAAAATCCTTAAGAAAATTTCTCAAAGCTGTAATTGGAAAATAACCTATAATTGAAAATCTTTGAATTGTTTATTTAAAGAAAAGTCAAAAATTTAGCATTGCAATTAAAATATATGGAAATGTCTGGATTGGGTGGGATGTCTTCTATCACATTTTCAGAAAGAACTTGCTTATTCCAAATTAATGTCTGAGCACTCAAAACCCTCAGTAGGCTAACTCTGGAATAAATCCATCTATACAACCCTTGGAAATGCAACACAGATTACTGTGTACCCACAGGCTGTGAATCTGGTTACAAGTAGGACAATGCCCCTATGACATCCTGCTGCATACAGGAATGAAATGCTGCTGCCACACTCAAGATAAGGCCACTCCAACTTAAGTCTGGAACTACTAGGCAAGGATTTCATGAAATACAGCAAGGAGGCATGAGTGAGACTCATATTTCTCTTCTCTGATTTTGCAAGCAGCTAGAAGCAATAAAATAAAAACAAGGCAGATTTGCTAATTAATCATTCCTTTATACATTTCCCTGCTTTGGGCCTGACCCTAAGATTTAATGGGAGTCAAGGCAGTAATGCAGCTCTTTAGTATTCTTCTCCTATTAAAAGTGACAAGTCAACCTAGCAAATCCTTACAATGTGTTCCACTTTACTGTCGTGATGAATATAATTGTAAATTACCTGGAAGTTAAGATTTGAATTTAGAAATTAAGTTTGAGTGATTAAAGGGTGGTAGGACCCGAACTAAATTTGCCTTTGCTTCCACACCTCCTGACCAAATGTTCTAAGGTCCTGCTTTGTGTCTCATTCGATTCAAACCTCATAAAGCCCAACATCCATCTCTACTACATTTGCTCACCATTAGCATTTAGCTAAATGCAAGCACACAGTTGCTCAATGAATACTTGCGAGCACAATAACATTTAGGAATTCTTGAAAATGAAGATTTCCTACAGAATATTTTTACAAATTATTCTGTAGCCACAGTCTTTGACCAAATAAAACAGTATGTTAAGAACCAACTCGGTTCTTAACTATTTTGTGGTTTTTATGATTTATTTATTCCATTCCCATATTTTCTCCCACCTAATCCTTATTATTAGTAGCATACAAATGTCCATCTCCCTAGAAACATTTTGGACTTTGGACATTGTGTGTACACATACATATATATGTATATATATACATATATATACATATGTAATCCTTCGCTATTCTTTGAGTAGGGTTTGAAAGATAACTTGTACATGCACTATTAATTTTTCAATGTACAGTTCTATTAGCTTTTACAAATGATGTAGTTGTGTAGCCATCACCATAATTAGGACATATCCATAGTATTCTGTAATACCACTATTGTGCATTTTATATTACAGTTCTGTATGTATATCTGTTTGCATACCTATCTTCAATACCGAACCTAAAACTCCCTAAGGAAAAAGAAAAGCATATTTTTTACCCCTCAAATTCTACTGCTGTTTATGACAATAAATGTGTATTGAGTGAAAGTGTTGAGAAACCTAATCATCTCGCTGATACATTGCACTCAGTCTGGAATGTGCTACTCATACACTTTACATACAAATATAAGCCAGCTATATTTGTAACATAAAGTGCTGTGACTCTCCACACATCAAAAGACACCAGAAAAAGTATGTAACAAGGTAGTACTTACCATCTCCTGTTTCTGCACAGAGCTGTAAGCCCAAATTGTTCTGTGGATTAATCACCCAATGATTGCTGGTTACAGTGATATCAAAGACAAGCCAACCCACATCTAAAGCTTGGGCCTTTCTTGTGTCTAACAAGAACAGATCTGCATCTCTGAGGAGAAAAGAACAACAATTAAAAACAAACAAACAAAAAACAAAAAAATTCTGACAGATTGAACAAAGATCATTATTTCCTATGTTTAAGTGAAAACCGTCCAAAAAATGGTTTTAAACTAACAGGAGTCAACAAAAGAACAAAGGGGAAAGGTGCCACAAGTGAGTGCTCCAACCCAAACCTGAGTCAGAAAAGTAATATTTGAAAGAAATTTCCGTTTTGTGGGATCTTTACTGGCCTTTGCAAACTGAGTGATCTTGATTTGTCAAATTATTTACTTATTTTGGAGTTTGGGGCCACACCTGCTGATGCTCAGGGGCTGCTTCCAGATGTGCTCACAGGAATTACTCCTGGCAGGGCTTGGGGTGCAGGGCATCGAACCCAGATTGACCACATGCACGGAAAGCACCCTCCCCGCTGTACTACCTCCTCAGCCCCCAGTAGGCATGATTTAGTTCCTAATAATCAGTGTTCCTGAAAGCACTCTGTAAGATGCCCTCACAGAAAGAAAAATGGCAACAATTAAACTGAATAGAGTGGAACTAAAAGTGACTCCTGCTGCAGCTGACCTGAATGTGGAGTCGTGAGAAATAGAGCACAGGCAGGAGGTATGATGCAGGTATTCGTGTTAGAGAGTTTTCCATTTTTCAACTTTATTGTCAATTTTCAAATTTTATTATGTCAATAATATGTGATATTATTAAGAGAGGATAAGAGAGGATATACAGAATGAGCCTGTGGATTAAGGATAAATCCCGTGAAACAAGCAGCACGTCTACTCAAACTTGCTTTGACATCTGTATGCATTAGTCCCCTAGGGCGAGTAATGGCTAAGAATATGAATGCATTGGGATCACCGTCACAGTGTTGTTATTAACATTCATCCATCCTAATGTTAACATTAAATTTACACGTATATAGATATTTATTTAATTATAAGGAATACTTTTAATTCCTGACTATAGGTAACCTGGGATAAATATCCTGACATTTAATCTTCATATTTCTTCCATATTGATGAAATTGAGGCTGGATAGTTCATGGTGAAACATCACACCTTCCTCACAGTGAAACAGGAACACACCATCATGCATTTTATGACCTTTAATATGTGGCTGAATATGCTTAAGAGCATATTATTCATATAGAGTCTCTCAAAACGATGTCATCATAATCTATATTGAATAGTGTTCTACTGCATTTACCATCTATTTAATTAGAGACGTCACTTCACTGTGACCTCTACTGCATAATTAGCAAAAATGTAATAAAACTGAATCAAGTACATCTATTAAAATTTTAGAATGACGGAATACTGAAAACTGCACTAAAAAAACTGAACTAATTTTAACAGAAGTCAAGTTATCTCAGTAAATATTTTAAAAGCTACATATTTCTTGTTGTTACTGTTTTTGACATATCAAATACGCCACGGGTAGCTTGCCAGGAGTCTCACAATGGAGACGTTACTGTGCCCACGAGAGCAAATCGATGGACAATGGGACAACAGTGCTACAGTGCTGCATATTTCTATCAGCTTGATTTATGGCATTATTCCATTAACCTAGAGATGTTAAAACTAATGTATTGTGATGAACTAAATCATCCAGTTACCCTGCTTTGAACTATGTAATAAACTTCATTCTCCTTCAGAACTTTAAATTGCTTACCAAACAATGAGTTATAGACACAATATAGAACTCTGGGTGAGGTACCTCGAGATATCTAACAAGCATGCCCTAATAAAAATATTTTATTAGTTACAACTTAAATTTTAAAGACCTATTACATTCAGTATAATGAAACATCAAATTATATCTCTTCCTCCTCACTTGGGAAATTTACCAAGTAGAATCCAAGAAAATATGGATCATTATTATAAATTTTAGAACTATGGTAAACATCCTTGAGTCTGCAATCTTATATATAACTTAACTACTTAAATTTTTAGAGTTTGTTTTAATTTGAATTATGGCAAAAAGTTTGTAATAAACTCTGCAAGTCAAATGAGCCATATTTTGATTTAGTATTAAAAAACTGAAAAAGTAAAAAATAAAAGAGGTAAATTATGAAAGTTGTTTCAACTATCTAATAGATTTAAGCAATTCTTTAGAGGAAATCTATTTTTTTAATGTTTTTCTAAAAAGGAACCCTGAAAGTGTCCAGACTCAAGCTCCATTTTTTTGTATCATTTCTATGAAGAAAACAGTTCCAGTTTTAATGAATACAGTTAGGGAAAGCACAGCCAAAGTATTCAAGAAATCCCTGAATACCTAAATTTCAATAATGCAAATCTTACCTCACTGGAGGTAATTAAAGGCAAAGAATAATGTATGAAACAGCCATAAATTTCTTGTTCACCTCTGAAAAGTTAAGGCTCACTTGTTTTCATATGCTCCATGATTTCCTAGTCCTGAGAAAAAGCTATTTATATTTTTACTGATAATATCTATCCTTAAATTTATGCTTTCTTCTTTTATATAACAAATTTTTCTTTTTACCTACAGACACCAGAATATGCTTTGGAAGAATCAAATCTATTAACAAACACAATGGTGAAAATTCTGTAATTTTACTCAAGTAAAAGTCTTCTAGAATAGGCTTTTACCAATTAATCCCCATCACTTTTCAGAAAGTTTGGCGTGATTTCTTTGAACTTCCTTTAAATTTTGGCTAACTGAAAATAATTTAACATACCAAGTATTTCCTATGAGCAGTTAAAATTAGCTTATTTTATTGTTTTAACATTTTACCTGTTAATTATATATGATCCTTAGTATAACTATTTTCCATTTCATACACAAATATAACCATAAGAGCCATAGAGCCATAGAGAGGATAGCAGGTAGGGTGCTTGCCTCGCAGACAGTCCACCTGGGATTAATCCCCAGAGCCCCATATCACCATCAGGCCAACCAGGAGTGGTCCTTGAGCATAATGTCAGGAGCCCTGAGCACCAAAGGTTGTGGCTCCAAACAGATATGTTTCTATGAAACCATTAAAATGAAAGTCTGCATTCTGCACTCATTTGTGGAATATAAAATAACATAATATGAGACTAATACCCAAGGACAGTAGACACAAGGGCCAGAAAGATTGCCCCATGTTTGGAAGCCTGCCTCATGAGCTGGGGGAGAAGGCAGCTGGGATAGAAAAGGGATCACTAAGTCAATGATGGTTGGAGGGATAGTTCAGGATGGGAGATGTGTGCTGAAAGTAGATAAAGGACCAAACGTGATGGTCTCCCAATATCTGTATTGCAAACCATAATGCCCAAAAGTAGAGAGAGAGTATGGGGGAAATTGTCTGCCATAGAGGGAGAGGCAGGGTTGGGATGGGGGGAGGGATTCTGGGGACATTGGTGGTGGAAAATGTGCACTGGTGGAGAGATGGGTGTTCGATCATTGTATGACTGAAATTCAAACATGAAAGTTTTGTAATTGTAGCTCACGGTGATTGAATAAAATAAATAAATAAATAAAGTCTGCATTGTTAGAAAGGAAATCAAATTTGTGTACATGGAATATGGAGGCAAATAGTTCAACAAGGTATTCTATTAATGCCCTTTGGTATATATAATAAAGCGACACTGGCTGAATCACTTAAAAACAGAAATTTATTATTTCATAGTTTGGGAGGCACCAAGTCCAAAATCAAAGGTGTCCCCTCGGTTGTTTCCTGTGAAGGCTGTGAGGAAAGGACCTTTCCTTAGTCACTCCCCAGCTTATCCCTCTGTCTTTGCATCACTCTCCTCTGTGTGTGTTTCTGTGCCCAAACTCCCCTCCTTTTTAAGGACTGTAGTCACACTAGATTAAGAATCACTCAATGATCTTATATTGACTTATTGTCAATAGAAGACCCAACATTTATTTCAGAAACATTAAGCTGCGCTAGAAATTAGAACTTACACTGATGAACTGTGGGAGAGATGACAGAACATAATTCAATCTCAAGTCTTAGAATATTTTTAAAAAGTAAGAATAATGCTTAATGTGAATAATCTGTTTTATTAACGTAATGTTAACATTTAATATTTTCAAAAACTAATGAAAGTAAATTTATATTTGTGGGAGCATTTATATTTAATTGATTGGCTTTCTTTTTATGCAGAATTTGAATATTTTCACTCTGCTATAGATCTAAACAATAATTTCTTAAACAACTAAACAAAGCCATCATGAATTGTTAAATATTAAATACAAAAAATTTTCAACATGCAGACACTTATTGGATATTAAATATATGTATTAAGTATAGCTACCCAAAGGTAAAAATCCATTTTTTGCAGATATGTTTATAATTAAACATAAATATATTTGAATAGCTCTTACTTTAATCATTATCAGATAACTCATTGGAAATTAGTGGCCTTATTAAAAAATGTTATACTGGAGTGCTTTTTATTTTACTGAGAAAGGAAAATTTTACATATGTGCCTAGGGAGTCTTAAACTGCTAAAATGATAATTATTTTACCAAGAACTAAGCAATAGAAGTCAAAATTTGAATTAAACTCATTCATACAGTATACCTGAAAGAAGAGATTATATACATTTAAGACTATAATGATGTAGCTGCAAAACTTGAATTTTCACCTTTACATAAATATTAGTAAATCGCAAAAAAAAAACAGAGTTTGGGGATCAGACAGAGTTGAATAAAATAGTTTCTGTATCCTTGTTGCCATATACATATAAAAAATAGTGTGATGCTTCCTGCCTTAAAAGACTGTGTAAAGAACTAATACAATGCAATCTGATTGCCTGTCTACAGGAGAGGCTAATTATAGTTGAATATTTAATGTTCTGCCAATAGTTGACTCTGAGTTGTAATCCATGAAACTTGAAAAATTGTTATGATGTGTGCATTGCCTTCAGTAGACCTCAGTCTGATGCTTAAAGTTGACCAATAAAACTGATTACAATAAATGGTAAAAAGAGGAAGAGGTGACGAATAGAAAAGAATATAATATAGAAAGGAGAACGAGAAGGAATGGAGTCAAGAAAGGGGGAGGGTGGGAAAGGGGAGGTATACCAGGCATATCGATGGTGGGGAATGTGCACTGGTGGAGGGATGGGTGTTTGATCATTGTGTGATTGTAACCCAAACATGAAAGCTTGTAACTATCTCACGGTGATTCAATAAAATTCAAAAAAACAAAAAAAGAAATTTTGTATTTATTTCCAGAAGAAGTATGGTCTCAAGATTCAATTACTGACATCTCTTTATATCACTCTTTTTAAAAAAAATCAATAAACAAGGTCTGGAGAGAGTTCAGGAAGAAGAGTTGCCTTGCATCCTGCCGACCCTGATCCAAATCCTTTGTACCCCATGGTCCCCCAACACCTCCAGAAGATATTGCTGAGCACAGACCAGTAATAGCCTCTGAGCGCTGCCAGATATGGCTCAGCCCCATTGCAAATCACTATACAGATACAGTCAGGTGTCACATTGTGTTTGTAATGATTGTACATCTAAAAAGACTAAACACAGGTAAGCAACTACGATTTTAGAAATTCAAGGAAAATTTTCACACATATACTTGAGAAACAAGGAGTAAGATTGTATTTTATATTTTATCAATAATTTTAGTTACTATAATTAATAACATCAATAAACTATCATACTTCTTACTATTTTATTGCACTGACTATAGGTCTATATCTAAAAAAAACCTAACATATATTAACATTTGATTTGCTCCTTATTTTTTTTGTTAGTTTATTTATTGAGCCATATGGAAAGTGCTCAGGGCTTATCCTAGCTCGATACTTGAATCACTCCTGGCAATGCTTGGGAGACCATATCCAGTTGCTGGGGATAAAACCTGAGTGACACATGCAAAGCTACCACCTTAGTCCCTATACTATCGCTCTGATCATTGTTTTGATTTTTGACCTGGTAAAAGTTGCACCATCTTATATGATCATATCAATATTGTGCTCTCCTTATAAGTAGGCATTTACAGTGCATAAATATGCATGCTATGACCAAGGATATGATATAAGTGAGATCTCAGCCAACTCAGGGTTCTGTTATTGAATGCTACCAAACTAAATCATGGATTACTAGAAGTGAAATGTAAATTAATGAGCCAAATTTTTATTTTTAATTTAATTTACTCTTTAATTTTTTTAACTTTTTAAACTTGATTTAATAAGAAAAAGTAAAAGAGAACTAAAACTATTTCTCATGGTCAGTCAATTAAAGAACCAAAATCCTTGTTTCCAATTTTATTTTCAAAAAGTTTTTTATATTATGGTTGTTCATTGTTTGGTTCTGATTTGTACTTCAAAACTGTTGAAAAATCATTTATTTTGCATTGCAGTACTAAAATATTGATGACAGCCACCATCTTAAGACAAAATGCACAGAAAGGAAATGGAACTTCAGAACTTCATCATTACATTAATTCATCCATGAGTCTATCCATTCGTTTATTGTTTCAATTTAACATTTATAGACTTACTATGATGGCTTTATGTATTAGTTTAAGTGACCTAGAACTATGGTGTACAGTCCTGAATTACAGCTGACTACAAAAAAAAATTAGGTGAGATTTAAAAAGTGGAAGGGAAACAATGGCCATATTTATATTTGTAAGAAGACCTTATGTTTGGATGCCCTGTCAAGATAAAACACCTTATTGGTGTGGGAAGCAGCTAGGCCTAGAGCTTCTTTAGGTTCTAGTTAATCTCTTAAAAGAGTTTCTCCACACTCAGAGGGGTAGGCATGAGGGCATGTAGGTGAGCAAGGATAAGGTAGTTAGGGAATCATCTGTGTCAACGTAATTGAAGCATAGGGAGGGGGTTCAATTTGTCCTCCGAGATCTAAGATTATTTGAATAGGTTTTCCACTTTTCTTGTTTCACCCAGTTCATATGCATCTTTCCTTCCTGTCTGGTCTGAAGACCTTAACTCCAGCATCAAATACAGAGCAATAGACTTATATAGACTGTTCACATTCTCTAATTGCATCAGATCAACTCCGTGCAATAAATACTCACAGGATCTCTCGTCAGAGAGATTTACATTGTTATCTTATGTTTGGTCAACTATATCATAGAGAGGAAATACCTTCTACTCAGTGGAATAAGCACTCAGATTATGAATTTTGTCATGGAATTCCACACAGTATTGCTTTTGATCAAGCTACTAGTTTAAAAGAAAATTTGGTGTAGATTGGGGCTGGAGCAATAGCACAGCGGGTAGGGCGTTTGCATTGCACGCGGCCAACCCGGGTTCGAATCTCAGCATCCCATATGGTCCCCTGAGCACCGCCAGGAGTGATTCCTGAGTTCAGAGTCAGGAGTAACCCTTTTGCATCACTGGGTGTGACTCAAAAAGAAAAAAAAAATTAGTGTAGAATAGGCTCAGGCTTTTGAAATCCACAATTCATACCATGTTTAAGAAAACTGTGTTCCTATACTATATATATTAATGTTCCTTTACTAATGTTAATATATTTTATTACAGAGAGTCTCTTGCCCACATGCCTGGCTGTCTTCCCCGGGGCCCCTTGGAGGGGATGGGCTCCAGCTTCCCTCCCCACCTCGAGCAGAGCTCCCGGCAGCCAAAGACCACCGGAACCCAGCTACAGCCATGCTCGAGGCCCCTCTCCACACGTTCCGGGCCTCACGCATGAAGGTACTGGCAGAGGAACCCAGGTGTGTGTAATCCCATCAACGGCCAACATCCAGATACTTAAACGCCAGCTCCCAGAAGCCCGCTGCTTTGCGGCCACACAATATCTTGTAGCCTACTTCCCCCTGTGGGAGAAATTGGCAAGCTTCTGAGAGTTTCCTGCCCACATGGGACAGCCTTGCAAGCTTCCCATGGTGTATTCATATGCTAAATCCAGTAACAAGCTGGATCCCATTCCCCTGACCCTGAAAGAGACTCCAGTGTGACATCATTGGGAAGGCCCGAGTTGAGAGAGACTTCTAAGATCTCAGGGAATGGACAAATGGATAGATTACTGAGCCTGCTCGAGAAATTGATAATTAACGGGATTTCGTGGTTGTGATCGTGATACATATTTAATAATTCCTTTATACCCTTTCCCCATCTGCCAACTATCCAGTATATGCAGCTCTGAAAGTAGCCAGTCACTTATATCAGTATTAGAGTTATAGCATTGCAATTAGTAAATATAATTCGTCTAGAAAAGAAATGAACAATATCCAAGAATATAGATAACACTGGAAAGTAAGAACAGTTTCAAGGTGTAGGGCACTTGTTTACATGCGGCTGACACAGACTCAATTCTCAGATGGTCTCCCACGCCTTGCCAGAAGCCACGTCTGAATGTAGAGTTGGGGGTAAGCTCAGAGTATAGTAGTGTGTGGTCCTCTCCAAGACAAAAAAAAAGGAATAGTGCCAGAGAGAGAGCGAGAGAGAGGAGAGGAAAAGTGAGAGAGTGTGAGCAAGAGACAAAGACAGAGAGACAGAGACAGTGTGTGTGTGTGTGTGTGTGTGTGTGTGTGTGTGAGAGAGAGAGAGAGAGAGAGAAAGCATGAGAGAGAAAGAGAGACCCTGCCCTGGTGGGGCAGGAGGGAAACTGGGGACACTGGTGCTAGTAAATGTGCACTAGTGAAGGGACGGGTGTTGGACCATTGTATGACTGAAACTCAATCATGAGCAACTTTGGGGAAAAAGATAGGTGCCAAGCAGAAAATGTTGGACTACTGTAACTTTTTGCTCTGTCAACATAAACTATAAATAAATATCTCAGAATTCTCTTCCTTGTAGGGTTCTGTGTTAGCCATAAAAGAAACTTTTGCAGGAATAGAAGCGAGGCGGGGGTCATTCATGCCTGGAAGGCTGGAAAGCTCCAAACTGTGGGCGCTTAATTGTTGGCTCTAGCTCTCAAGGATCTCAACTCTTTCCCCTGCAGATCACCATGATTGAAGGGAGAAGCTCTGGGTGAGGATGTGGGTTGAACTCCTTCTGGCAGTTGTAGTACAAATCCTTATCTACTTCTCATTCTTTCCTTCTCCATCTGCATTCTTCCTTCCTAGACATCCGTGCTGCAAAGCTTAGATTCACCAGAGCACTACATACCAGTTTAGGCAGGTCCCAAATTAGAAAAAGTCAAATAAATGTTAGTTATCCCTTTATGACTCCCCATGGTTCTGATGCACATAGTAACATGGGCATGTGGTCTGATTTGGAAATGAGGTCTTTGCAGTTAGCAAGCCATACAGTTAAATAATGTCACTGGAGCAAACTCCCACCCAACAGACTTTTAAGAAACATTGAGCAAGACCTAAGGGAAGATGCACCATAAAGTCAGATGTAGACCCTGGAAATGATTCCAGGGTTGCTCCCAGGCAAGGAATACTAGTGGATACCATACTCAGAATGAAATAAGGAAGACAAATCCTCCGCCTAGAGATTTGGGAAGGAATATAATCCTAGAAACCCCTTGATTTTGTTTGGGTGTGGTTGAGGGCTTCTGGGTTTTTTGTTTTTATTTGTTTTTAGCATCTAGTCTATGAAACTGAAAGATAATAAATTTATATATTGCCTGAGTCTCCCAGATTTGGGTCATCTGTTATAGAAGATTGATAAAACTAATACTGTCCTCAATTTCTGATATTTTACATATTTAATAGGAGGTTGTCAGCTATATAAAATACTGATTAAAAATAAGAAGAATAAAATCTCATCCATAAGGGCTGGTAGTGAGGAGGCTATTGGCAGATGATAGGTCGAGTGAAATAGAAGAATCAGATTGCAATTGTTGAGGGGGGTGAAAAAATATATAAGAAAGTGAAGGTTTTGAAAACAGTTTCAGACAAGATAGAGAAGAGAAATAGAATATAAGTTTGGCAGTCAGAACAAAATTAAATGGAGTGCTTTCTTTTTGTTTGTTTTGCTTTTTAGTTAAGGCAATTTAAAAAGAAGCTATTTACAGGACATATGTAAATCCATACTTAGAAAATAAAACTCGTAGTTTCAACATAAGAAAAAATGCACAGGGGACAAAGTGATAGTACATCGAGGAGGACATTTGCCTTGCACTCGGATGACCCAAATTCAATCACCGGCATCCCACATAGTCCCCCGAGCACCACCAAGAGTAATTCCTGAGTGCATGAGCCAGGAGTAACCCCTGAGCATTGTCGGGTGTGACCCAAAAATCAATAATAATAATAATAATAGTAATAATAACACACATAGTAAATACAGATCTTCCAAAATATGCTCATGCTCGGTCTCTATGCATGGATTTCATATGCAAGACTTCTTTATAAATTAAATCACTTATTTAGAAGTGCAACTTGGTAAATTAATGTGCACTGAATTAGTTCTTAGATGGGACATCCATTTGTCTCTTGCTGAAATTTTCTTGATCAAGTTTTATTTATTTAGGCAAAACCAGCAAAAATAAATCCAGTTTGCCACAGACTTTATTTGGCAAAACTGCTTTGCCCAAATAAATATTGTAGCAACTAAATGCTCTTACCTGCTTCTAAGTATTATCAACAAACTTTAGGATCCTATTACTTGAGCAGAAAGTATAAAACTCATGGATCCTCTGATGAGCATCACTGCAAGTCTACACTTAAACCTAAGAATTATAATGAATAGAATTGATATCTACTTTAATTTCAATAATAATTTGTTAAAGGTAGACTATGCTTAGTATTAGAAAAGAATCATTCTGCCCTCTTTCGAGATTCTGTTTGTTCTTTAAATGAACATTAAAATAATATCTGCCAAAATAAAGAATAATAATATGATATGTTTCATTAATTTATCACAGGGATAAAATGATACACAAATATAATTACCACACTTGTGTTTTCTTATCAAAATACATTAATGGCGGGCAATTTTGAATATCAAGTATATTAAGCACAAATAAAACAAAATGTACTTAATTTCTATAAAAGCTTACTGACAAACTATACCTATAATCCTGGTAGAGAAATATTTTTATTTTATTTAATCTTGGTAGTGCTGATTGTATGTATAATTCACTTAAAAATAATTAACTTGAAAACTTAACAAGAGTAAGTAAAATCATTTTAAAATCCAGTAATGATAGGTAATCTGAGAATTTTATCTTAGGTTATTATTATTTCAATTGCATGTATATGAACAATACACATACACTAATATGGGGGGGGAGAAACAAATAAATAGCTAACCAAGTGATGACTCTGTTATCTAATCAGAAGCACAAAAATCTTGCCAAGAAAAGCTATGGGAAATTGCTTGCATTATGCAGATAAATTTCAGGCAAAGGCTTGCAATATTGCCCCATAATCATAATACATAAGCCTTATAATCCTAATTTTATTATCACTATTGAATCTCTTCTCTCACCATTCATCTCCTTTTGTCTTAGAATAGGACCTCAAATATATTATTTATTTATTATCAAATAATTAATCCCACTATGAAAATTCAATCACTTTTTTTCCCGCAGAATTTTTGTTTTATTTCAATAAAACAACTAAATGTAGTAATAGGTACCCATGAAGATAATATCTTTCTCTGGGTATTTGACAGGAATACACCATATCATTTAAGAAAACTTATGTGAAGCTCTAAGATGGAACACAGACAACAAATCATATTCTATGTGGTTTATAATCTAAAAATTTCATCAAAACTGTTAGTTTAACATACTAGAATTAAATAGTCCTAATTTCCAATTTCCAATTATTTTTCCTAAGGCAAATATGAAATAATAGAGGCTGGAGCCATAGTACAGCCGGGAGGGAGTTTGCCTTGCACTGGCCTGCCCAGGGTCGATCCCTGACATCCCATATGGTCCCCCAAGCACCACCAGAGGTAATTCCTTAGTGCATGAGCGAGGAGAAATCCCCGAGCAAAGCCAGGTGTGACCCAAAAGCAAAAAAACAGAAATAATAAAATTCTATAAACCTCACAGCACATCAATTTTCAGAATGTCTGATTTAATACTATATTTTGATTTTTACCTTTACAAATGCAGACTAGTAAAACAGTAGTACTAAATAAAATTAAATGTAAACATAATAAACATGGAAAAACAAACTGAATTCTCACTATGAAAATTCAATCACTTTTTTTTTCCTGCAGAACTTTTGTTTTATTTCAAGATACAATTAATGTCTACTGGGTATCTTTAGCTATTTTTCTCCTGCAGAGAAATCTATACACATGCTATTGAGTAGAATATATACATTAGAGGACCACTTGTTCCAAATCAAAAGCAAAAGTAAAATTATTAACATAGTCCCATCGCTTTCAAAGGCACCAGAGTGAATGTGCAAAGGTATCCATGACATTTTTAAGTTCTTCTGTACTACAACATTTTCGATCCAAAATACAAAAAACTCAAAAGAAAAACTACTTCCATGACATAAATTATGCCCACTTTTAGATTTCTAATTTTCAACTGAAGAAGGATAACTCAAGCTTTAGCTTTACCTTTTGGCCAGATCACTCACTATCTCGAGCTAGGGCTCTCCTGCCCTGGCGGTTTTGCAGTCAATCTAGCTGCATTCCTCCGGGAATTCCTACCCACAGCATGTTGGTACCTCACCCGAAGCCTCCCCAGGTGGCAACACCGAAACAATAGCCACCCTTTAACTAAGCATCTCTTGAGGACAGATTGTCATTTCTGAGAATCCCATTGCTGTTGCCTGCATGCTGAAGAAAGACCAGCTGTGCTGCGACCTGCCCTCTACCCTTAGAACAGCATCCGCCAGCTGAGGGGCCTGCTCCCTCCACGGCTCTCCAGAGACCATGAAATCCTCCTGAGTGGAAATTGTCAGGGCGTTCTGAATTATATGCACAGAAAAATCACAAATCTTAAAGAAGCAGGAGGTGGGAGATGATGTAAACACAGAGCTGACTGTGAACTGGAATGATGACAGCTTAACTAAATAGATCCAAGTCGTGTAGGTGGTTAATGACATCGAGCAGACTAGCTTAAAATGTTTTTACAATGGAGTACAAAAATTTATATTCATAGCAGAACCTTAGGAAAAGGTTGAATTATACATAACACATTTTCTTGGGGGAATATATCAATACTTGCATTTATGAAAAAAATTAATTCAAGTAAAGCACTTAGCACAGCGCCAGACACAAAGTGAGTGCCCATTAACTAGCCGTGTGCCAACTGCCTTCCTAGTAGCAGGACTGGCGTCGATCACTTTTATTGGTCTTATTTAGTTCTTGCTACATTGAAACATTTTAACGCGTAGGAATATTTTTTGAGGACACACCTCTCTCTTTCTCTTTGCTTCTTCCTCACTCTAGAAATTCCTCATCCCCTTGAGAGGCTCATGTCCAGGAAGAATTCCTCTCGGTGGCATCTCCCAAAGTACCACCTACAGGAAGAATTAATTTTCCCTTCATTTGTATTTCCACAACACTTGGTGCACACTTACATCATGGCGCTTAGCACATTGTTTTATAGTTATTAAAGTCTGTGTGAGGCCCGCTTTGAGTCTCTGAGCTTTTGAGATCCTATTTACTGGGCCTTCAGTTCCCTGCGATTTGCCACTGGTAGGCGCCCAGCACAGCGTGCCAAACTCTGCTGAATTATCTGGAAAATTCAATCATGTGGAAATCTCATTTCCCAATAATGCCGATATATGAGGTGTGACTGATGAGCAGTGCCTTCTATACAGAATTTAAGGCTGTCAAACCAATATGAAAAGATTAAATAAGTGAAATGATGCAGAGCATTATTTTTTTCTACCAAGAAAAATAGAGCTTTGGATAAATATCAGAACACCCCTTTATATTGCACACATTAAAATCTGAGTGAGGATAAATGGTGGAGGTGAGAGATGGTAGGAATAAAATACATAATTTAATGAGTTTGAAGTCTCACTTGGATAAGTAAGTATGAGTAAGATGACATAATAGGTCTTTTTTCTTTTATGACTACATGACATCATCAAAAACTGGGTGGCTATCAGATTAGATAATATATAAAAATATAATCATAAACAAAATATTCATTATGTATCCCAAATAGATTTATTATGTTATTTTAATATAATAATATTCATCAGTCAATGTTAAAAGACAGCATTATTGTTTAGTATAAAAATGTAGCTTGCCCGGTTAATCTCAGAAGGAAAAATGTATATTAAAAAAATAAAACTAGTGTATTGAGATTTAAAAACAAAACAAAACACTTCCCTACAGACAGATATCAGAGCTGAGCTAAAAAAGGAAGAGAGATCTTTTTGTCTTAAGGCTATTACTCTTAAAATAACAATGTTCATAGATAATATTTATTAAAATGCATCCTCTGAAACAGCGTTTTTTAGAATATTAAGTATATGCTTTCAAAGAAATATTTTATAGCCAGTAATTTTTTTTTTGCTTTTTAGGTCACACCCGGCAATGCACAGGGGTTACTCCTGGCTCTGCACTCAGGAATTACCCCTGGCGCTGCTCAGGGGACCATATGGGATGCTGGGAATCGAACCCGGGTCGGCCGCGTGCAAGGCAAACGCCCTACCCGATGTGCTATCGCTCCAGCCCCCTATAGCCAGTAATTTTAAGGAGGACTAGGTAAAATAAAATTAATCGTGTAATTAAACTTTTCCAAGACTTTGATATTCTGATATGCATTATAGATTTCCTAGAAGATGCTCTAACAAGAAGACATTTAAATGCATTTGACACCAGAAGCTTTTAAAAAAATTTTTCTTACCTCATTGGAAATAAATAGAATTCTGTAGAACAGCCATAAAATAAAACAGAACAACACTCTGGCACACTAGAAGCCTAAGAAAAAAATCTAAACAGGAAGTAGAAATATTCACCAAGAAGAGAAGAGGTTTGTGGTAGGAGGAATATGATCGAAGGAACATGATGGCTATCTTTAAGGATCTGCATCTGGAAGAAGGACACCGTTTCTATGAGACCTAATGAATGGAAGTTAGCATGAAATGGACTCTATCTCAATAAAATATTTCAATAAGAGTTTTTAAATGTTAAGAACTTTTCAGCAAAATGTGAATAATCACCTGTGAAAGGTATTTCCCAAGAACTTTCTGCACTGCACTAAATTAAAGGTCAGAAAATGCCACTGAGATTCCATTATTACTTTCCTGCCTGACGACTCATTTGCAGTAGTTACTAACTAAGATTTCATGCTTTCTGTCTTATGCTCTTACATGGAGAAGTCATATTATATATTGAAACATGCAGTCTATAGCTAAGCTATATCCTCTGCCTAAATTATTATGTTAAAGACATATACAGGTGATCAAACCAATGCAAATATAATCTTATCTCAAAATATCAAAACACATACACTAGTTATGTGTAGTCAGGAAAAGTAATGTGATCTCTCTTCTGTAACTTAAAAACACAGTGATTTAAATCACCATAATTAGAAATTCAGGACCAGAGCAATAGTGGGCAGGGTAGGACACTTGTCTTGTATGAAGCCAGCCTTGAGTTACATTGTCAGCATCCTATACAGTTTCTTGAGCTGCACCAGGAGTGATTCCTGAGTACAAAGTTAAGAGTAAGCCCTGAGCAGTGCTGGGTGTGGCCCCCAAACCAAATAATAATAAATAGTGATAAGAAAGAAATTTCATATATTCATAATAAATTGAATAATTCCACATTGATAATATGAGACAATAATCTTGAAAGGTACACTTGGGAAAACAGAGACTGTTTCCTCTGAACCTTAGCACAGGAATATGGAAAGCTGGGGAGTTTCTAAAGGCCCTTTTCAAAGCAATTACTTTTTCCTTTTCTTTTTTTAACAACCTTGTAATGTGATTCCTCTCAAAGAAAACATGACTTAATATAGTACCTGGATTAAGTCATGTATATTATCATAATTTAATGTTTGTCATGATAATAATTTACATATAAAGTTGATACCTATTCGCATATTCCTTGATGATCTGATATATGCTAATCTTAATTGTTTCATTTTCAAATCGATTGTTGCTCCGGTCTTTGTATATCCGAAATTCCGCTGCTGTTACTGCTTCTCCATGAGGAATTTGAGTAAGATCAAACCTGAATTCTTTGTAATGCCTCCGCTGGTGAGAAAAATCCTTGTCTCTTTCAACTGGAAAAACAAAGGAAAGGAAGGGAAATAAAGGTTAGTTCTTTATACAATATGGAAATTAATGATAAATTCCTCAGCTTTCAAAATGAAAACAAACAAGTAATCTATTATAAAACAGGGAAAATGCTAAACCACAGACTCATGTGTGTTTCCAGTTGAAGGAAATTCCACAAACTGACAACCTTTAGTTCAAAAGCAATATAACCTCTGTGGTTCTAGACAAATTCCCGGAGCCTAACTGGAAAGGCTCTCTAAATAAGTCTTCTAAAGTGAAGGTTGTAAAGTGATTGCTAGCATGTACCAAGTACCAGGACACAGAAGGGCTCATACAGGAATTAGGAATACATTAGAGAAACCTCTAGAGTTCCAAATGAATTTAGTGGTGAGATTTAGCACAGCCAAGAGACAAAAAAGCAAGAAGAACTAAGGAACTGCGGGCACATAAGGACTGTTTATGGCATTCTGGAGGTCAAGCAAATAAAACACATTCATTTTCATAAGAATTATTACTTCTAAAATGCCTGTGTCCCAAGATTTTTCCCCTTTCAGTAAATGAGATTTTGCTTTAAAAAAGTATTTTAGTAACTTTTTTGGTTGTTTAGTATAACCTCTTTGAGAGGATAAAGCCTCTCGAGACCTGTGTCTGTTCTTACTAAGAACTAAAAGGACAACTTACCTGTCTCCTTTAGCAACCTTCCTACCAAATGAAATCAGAGAACTTTCCTCTTGGAAATATTAAAGAATGCACAAAATTTAGGACAGTGTCAAGCATGTTATGGTGTGTTATCAGGTGGCCAGAGAGATAGTGCAGGACTGAGGCATAACGCCTGGAGTACAGTGACCCCCATTCGACCCTCAAGCACCGCACGGTCCCCAGCGTGAGTAGAGCTCTTGCTTGGCCAGCATGTTTCTGGCACCTGGGCATGCACCAGCGCTACCTCCATGGGCTCTTGCATTGAACCATCTTCCCCTTGGCCAAGAGTCACTTGGAGGGGTGGTCGCTGGGTCGCTGGTGCTCTCCATCCCGAAGATAGGAAACCTAGGAACAAGCCCCGAGTGCCCTACCTGAAGCCATCTAAGTCTACCCAGAATTCTCTTTAAACATTACTTACTCAAACATTTACAAATACAGTATCATTAGATAGAATAAAATTTCTTAGCAGAGATTTGTTTCTCAAATGCCAGTTACCTAGGATGAAATGGGACAAAAATCACAAAACAGCAAAATAGCAAAGCACACGTGCAAGATTATGAAGCACACGTGTGATTATTGCCTAAAATAATGTTTTTAACATGTTTCTAATACACCGTCGCTATAATTTTGTTGCAAGAAGGTAAGAAATATATATACTGTGCAACTAGATTAACACATTCAAAAATTTGACGGATTCAAACACATCTCAATTGAAATTACATCAACACTACTTTCAATATGTGGAGTTTAGTGGATACTAGAGGAAAGGCTAAGATTAAGGAGAAGAGAAGGGGTCACTGACATCTATGGCTGACCGAGGGGGCCAAGGCCACTGGGCCTCTGTGACTAATTGTGGATGGGTTTCCAGTATGAGAAGAAGTTTCTGGCAATGGAACCCACAAATCTTTGTCTTTATTCTCCAGAATAAGCCCTGGCTTATTTTCTCAGATGAGTCAACTCATCTTTGTCTTCACCTCACACACTTAAGTCAGTGGCGAGAAAAACATAAGCTACACCTATATATGGTTTTCTCCTGTGGACCTGGCAGAAACAGGGCTGGCAGGCTCCTGATCTGCCGCCTCACGTGATTCCTGGATTTTGATTTTCTTAAAATATCATTATCTCGGTCCTTAGGTCCATGCCCAGAGATCACTCATCAACTTATATAAATAACAATAACCCCAATTTTAGGATCCATTTTGAACCAAAATTCAAACTCCTCTTGATCTGAACTTCTGCTGTGTAATATAATTTGGCACAGAATGCTATTCATGCCTGTCCATCTGTGCTTGGCCATTATGATGAGGCCATATGAAAGAGGAAATTTATTGCTAAAAATTACTTACACACGGAATATCTGATCATGTAAAAGAGGAAAAGCAGGCACAAATTTTCTTTACGAAAACAGTTTATTATTTATTTACTTTGGGTTTCAGTCTATACCCAGCTCTGTTCAAGGCTTACCCCTAGCTCTGAGTTCAGGGATTACTCTTGGCTGGGCTCAAAGACCATCTGGGGTACCAGGGATCAAACCCGGGTGACCATGTAAAGGGAAATGTCCTACCTGCTCTGTTATTGCTCTGGTCTCTAAAAAATTAAATTTAATTCATTCTATTCTTGTTTCTTTTTCTCTGATACAAATTTAAATGAAGTGGTGACATTACTAAGCACTGCTTAAATGGAGCTATATTACAAGCATTGGTCTAGCATCTTATTGCAATTAACATAATATTTCATGGCAAACTCTGAGGTAGTCTCAACTATTCACCTTTTTGTCTGTTTTTGTTTTTGTCACTGTGCTCAGGGCTTACTTCTGACTCTGTTCTCAGGGATCACTCCTGGTGCTGCTGAGAGACCAAAACTGAATCTGGGGGTTGAATCTGGGCCACCCGCACACAGGTCAAGAGCCCTCCTCACTGTACTATCTCTCTGGCCCCTATTCACATTTCAAAGGAAAAGTCAGGCATAGAGAATAAACGCTTTGGCAAAGAATATGAACCCAGGCATTTGCTGCCACCAAACTATAGTTCCTAAATGACAGGATATGCTGCTTCTGAGTATAAACTTATTCCACTTTATTTTTAATAAATAATTAAATGTTAGTTTATAAGTTCAAAATTTTAAAACTTCTGAAAATGGCTTCAACCTCAGTTGGCAGAAGATGGGAACAAACTGATGGAAGTGATTTGAAATCACCATTCCACTTCGCATGAGCATTAATTGCGTTACTCCAAAAATGATCGTGCGTTTGATAAGGTTGCACGAACACAGACCTCACCTGAGGAGCTCCATAATTTTTAATACATGCACCAACTAGACACTCATAGGTATATTTTCTCTATACTGAAACTCAAAATGCAAGTCTATGTTTTAATAATCATTATTGCATTTTTATTAAGAATCAATTTTGCATTTGTAATGTAGAACAAATAAATATGGTCTGAGAATTAAAGGTTGAGACCTGGGTTTGTTAGGATCCAATCTCAAGGAAGCACCTGCACATGAAGATGAGTATTGAATTCTTATGATATATAAAGTCTTCTACTGCTCTGGGATTCCCCCAAGAGATGTCAAAGTAATAAAGTGGGAATCTTGTATTTCAGCTGTTAATATAAACTTTCAGTTTTCTAATCCAGGCTTTTAAACCTAATCCCAGGTGGGACAAAGATTCAAAGAGTTTAATAAATTTTTACATGAAATATACCACACAGAATAAAGTTGCTTGACAAATTTGTCAAGTGACTCAGATTTTTATATCCTCATGCTCTGAGCCATAATTGCACTAGCAAATTGTATAGATGATGTTGGAGTGAGTAATGGAATACAACCTGGTTTTATGTAGACTCAGACTCCTACTAATGATTCTAACAAATATTCACCAGGTAATTTCAAGTTACCTCAAAGAGTAATATTGGGGGGTTGTCAAATATTAATATCCCTGACTTAAGGATAAGAAATTGGGTGCTGACAGGTGCTATGGATGTCTGTCTTCTAATGCTCATTTGAAATCTGTGTTCAATATCTATCCACCTACATGCTGACTTCCATTCTGCACTTACAGACTCATTCACGGTTGGTATATTTAAGCAATGTTTCTCAGCAATACACAAAAAATTACAGAACAAAATAAGGGGTTTGGAGTGCCAGTTATCACCCAACACAATATGTCTACTCCAGTGAAGTTCTCTAATAAATACTGGTTGATTGAAAATTCTATAAACGGGTCAAAATGCATTTTTCTCCATTCAGCATCAAACCACTGCAGTTTCATTGAGGCACAAAGTTGACTTAACTCTCACTGCTCTGGCATGCATTCCATTTCATTTGCACAACTTTGCTTGTGTCCATAAATTTTTATAGCTTGCCTAAGTGCCCACAATTTATAATTGGGAGAGAAAAGATTTCATCCTATGGATGAGACTAATTTCCAAGTTCTCAACATAACCCTAGATCCATGTTCTCAAGTACACTTTTATTTTACATAATTATTTCTCAGGACATTAAACTTCTTTCGGTCCCCCCACATCCCGCAGCCTGCCCCCAGTTCTAAAGCTCAAACTCATGGTCTCACAGTGTTCTATGACTGAGTGACAGTCCTGGCCCTCAGCACTTCTAATTTGCTCTAGGATGTTCCTACTCTATAGAGGTCATATTTCTAGACTCTTCATATTTCTAGAATTCACTAGTTCCAATCTTTATTACAGGAAATGCTTTTGTTCATTTAGTTAATAGTGATTTCATTTTTCATCTAGAATAAGAATGCAATTTGTTCATAAACTAAATAGTATAACTGTGTTAGTATCCAAGGGTCATCATTTTGCTGTAAACATATTCTAAAATAATTATAGGTCACCAGCTGCATCCCTCCACTCCCCAACCTTTCTCCACCAGAACCATGACAAAGCAACGTCACCAAAATAGAGAAAAAATACTGTTAACAAAGATTTTATATGCATTAAGCTTAAGGGTTGGGAAGACTAAAGAGCAGTATCAAGGGTCCACACCTACTGATATGCAGGCAACAAGGCCCACTCCTCAATGCTTGGCCCCTGCAGTGAAGTACCGGTCAAATACAGGGCAGTGGGGGCCTCCAGAAGCAGCCTTGCCATACTCAATCAGCCCTATTAGACCCTTGGGGCTCATGTTTAGAAGGCAACTGTCACTCCCTCAAAAAGTGGAGGAAAGAAATGAACATAAGCCTCCTCAAAAAAAAAAAAAATACAGGGGGCTGGAGCCTTAGCACAGTGGGTAGGGTGTTTGCCTTGCACGAACCAATCCAGGTTCAATTCCCAGCATCCCAAATGGTCCTCTGAGCACTACCAGGATTACTGAGTGCAGAGCCAGGAGTAACCCCTGTACATTGCTGGGTGTGACCCAAAAAGCAAAAAAGAAATTAAAAAAAAAAATACAAATGGCCAAAAGTCACATGAAAAAGTGTTCTACATTGCTAATCATCAGGGAGATCAAAACAATAATGAAATATCATCTCACACTACACCACAGAGACTGACACACAGCCAAAAGAACAAAAACAACCAGTGCTGGCGTGGATGCGGGGAGAAAGGGACGTTCCTTCACTGTTGGTGGGAATGCCAACTGGTCTATCCTTTTTGGAAAACAATATAGCATTCCTTCAAAAACTAGAAATCGAGCTTCCATATGACCCAGCAATACCACTTCTGGGAATATATCCCAAAAATGCAAAAAAAATACAGTATAAATGACATCTGCACTTGTATGTTCATTGCAGCACTATTAACAATAGCCAGAATCTGGAAAAAACCAAAGTGCCCGAGAACAGATGACTGATTAAAGTAACTTTGGTACATCTACACATGGAATACTATGCAGCTGTTAAAAAATAGTTGCTCAATTTTGTATTTTTAAAGTTGGGAGAGCCAGCTGTGTTCAGGGCTGACTCCTGACTCTGTGTTCAGCGATCATTCCTGAAAATGCTCAGAGGACCATAGGTGGTACTGGGGATCAAACTAGGGTCAATTGTGTGCAAGGCAAGTACCTACCCTTGTAATATCTTTTTGGCTCAAAGTTGCTTATTTATTTCATTTTTTGGTTTGTTTGTTTTGGGGGACCATATCCAGTAGGGCTCAGGGGTAATTCTTGGCTTTGAGCTCAGGGTCATTCCTGATAAGGAATGACCATATGGGATGCAGGGATTGAAGCCCAGTCAGCCATGTGCAAGAAGACATATGCATTTTATCACTCAAAGCACAATAGTAAAAAAAAAGGCAGTGAATATATTTCTACCTTTAGGAAACAGGTTTGTGTGTATTTTAAATGTTTTCTACTAATTATTCATTAGTATGGTCAATTAGAGCAGCTAAAAAATTTACCTATAGAGACAGAACCAATGGATGTATTATTTTATTTTGGTTTAAAAAGAAGCAACATCATAGCATATGAGGAGTAAAATATGAAGAAAGATTCTCAGCGTGATTAATGAACTGGTAGTGGGAAAAGACAACCCAGGACTGGCTTTGTATAATCACCAAACTGCATCCTGAATGCTCTGAATTTCTAAACCTCAGCAAAGATTAAATTTCTTGCGTTTAAATACTGACACCAAAACTTTTCATTGTTGAGACACAATGTGACAGAAGTTAATGACTGATTGTTGTCTTTTTTCTAAACCAGTAACTCTCTAACTTTATCATCTATAGACTTGAATAGAAATGTTCTGACCAAATATTTTTCATGTCTCCAATACCTGAAGAGCAGATTTAATTAACAGAAGATTGTAGTTATCTATTTAGTGATTTATCTGCCTCATAAGGAGATGTATTCATAGGCAATCAGTCTTAATCTCCCACACAAGGGCTGTAACTTGGAAGACACAAATAGAATCAGTAGCTGCAAGACAAAGATAGCTCTCTCCCAAGAGCCTGGCCAGCTGCTGAAAGAATACAGATCATAGTTTATTGCTGAGTGCAAAAAGTCATTAAGAGATTACTCATAGAATTATAACTTATCTATGATGCATTTTTAAGTAAAAGAGGGAAAAGGCAAAGATATGTGATTACTAAGATCTAGCATTGCTTAAGACATCTTTTACTTAGCAACCCATTGAGAAACATAAACTTGGTCCTATAGAGGCCTATTCATTGGCCAGTGAATGCAAAAGTACATTTCTGAAGTGTATAGCCATTTCAGTGAGAATGGTAAATTTCACGTTTCAGAAACTCTAAGAGCCTTTTAGCAAAAAGCAATGTGTGACTTAAAGAACAGAAAATTGTCTCCTAAATGGTTTGTTTCAAAGAATAATTTCAACTGACTTTCAAAGTTTTCATAGTTAAGATAAACTTACTTGTACTTCTAAATGCTTTATAAATACTGTTTTCTACAAAATAAAGTCTCAATGAGACTTCAATTTAATAATTTATTAATTCATTAATTTAATTTAATAATTTGAATGATTTGATAATTTCAATAATCCAGACATTTTATTTTCTGAATCAATTTAAATTTCATGCATATCATTTTAAAATCTGAAGATGTAACTATTAACTGTTAATTTGCTTTAAACTATAAACAATCTAGAGACACAAAGAATTACAGTTATCTAAAGAGACTTTGGGGGTCTCTTTGCTACATATTATATTTAGATTGGATATGCCCAGCACTCAGCCTTCTGCGGTTAACTGTTTAGGATATTGAGATAATATTGGCTATACATATATCAAGCAGGCTAAAGCGATAACACAGTGGGTAGGGCATTTGCCTTGCACACAGCCGACTGAGGCAAATTTAGATGATGTTTTCATCTTCCTTCCCAAAGCCAACCCTAATATTTCAGCCATGTTCTCAATATCCTTTATACATTCCCAGATTCTCTCCCCACATATGTACAATTTTTCTCTCTACTCTTGTCAATGGGCTGGAGCGATAGCACAGCGGGTAGAGCGTTTGCCTTGCACATGACCGACCGGGTTCGATTCCTCTGTCCCTCTCCAAGAGCCTGGCAAACTACCGAGAGTATCTCACCCTCACGGCAGAGCCTGGCAAGCTACCTGTGGCATATTCGATATGCCAAAAACAGTAACAACAAGTCTCACAATGGAGACCTTACTGGTGCCCGCTCGAGCAAATGAGCAATGGGATGACAGTGATACAGTGATACTCTTGTCAATACCCTAAACCACAGAACACTGAGAACATTAAATAAACAAGTTATTGATTTGTTTGAACATACACAGTAGAATGGATACCATAAAAATGCCACAAGAAAAGGGTACTAGGAACAACTTATTAAATTTGGGTAAACATTCAAAAGACAGGATTTTTCTCTGAAACTAAGTACTCTTAGGAAGCAAAGTTAATATCATAATTCCATATTTTATTTTATTTATTGAAGGGCCAGGGATCAAGCCCAATTCCTAATACATGCAAGGCATGTGCTTTCTCTTTGAGCCCTATTTCCCACCAACACTTTGTATTTTAAAACGTTTTGTCAAGAAAGTGAGAGAATAAAGAGTATCAAGTCATAAAGAAGCAAAGATAGATATATTCAATCTCCAAATGATCAGAAGAATGCTTTTTCTCTTTCTAACTTTCCACATATACTTACCTTAATTATCCTAAAAATTGCTTCTCTTCAACTTCTAAGTTTATAACTTCCCCGAATATCTATCATAACAGCTCTAGACTTAACTATAATTTCTAAGGTGATATGAGCAAATACAGGGGCCAAGCATGAGAAGAACAGATATAAATATATATATATATATATATAAGATATCATTGTGGAGCAAGAAATCTAGCTCAAAAGGGTGGAAAACATGAACTACTAGAGGCCCAAAGTTTATCCCTGGCATCAAATGGCCAGTTTGTGTTTGGTGGCATTTAACGTAGCCAAGAATGACGACTGAGGACTTCTCATAGTGTTTCTGGATGGAGCCCTATATATAAGAAGAATACAACTGTGATAAGGTTTTGGGAGGATGTATGTCATGAGGCAGAATAATAAAGGAACAAAACATTGTACAAGAGAATTGGTGAGATTATTTTGAGCTTGGTCTTGAAAAACTATCTCTAATCAGAGAAAAGCATTCATGGAACTAAAAAGAGATGTGAAATCTTACAGCAAGAATAGTGACAAATAAAGAAAATAGTGACTAATATAGAGTTGATTGGAAGGTATGGGGTTTGAGATTCAAAAACAGAATATGAAAAGTAGTAAATATATACCAACTCTTAAATAAGTTCTGCGATTATTATAATATTTCTAATAATTGAGGACAGGGATTTTTTAATCAATTTCACCTCACCTAGAAGAGTGCATTATCAATACATTGATTTGAAAGAAAGTTGGATGAATTCAAATTTCTTTTCTTTTTTTTTGTGTGAGGCAGGAGTGAGTTGGGGTGTTTCACCCATGCTTAGGGTTCACTCCTCACTGGGCTTGGGGGCCTCTCTGAGGCTGCGTGAGATCAAACTGGGGTCGGCCACATGCAAGGCGTGCACCCCACCCCTGTACTATCTTTCTGACAGAATTCATGATTGCTTGATAACCATAAACATTTCCTGACTTGATGGTTTTGCTTGCCCTTTTCTTTAAAACACTTTCTCCATTGTCAAGATTCCTAATTTTTTATTTATTTATTTATTTATTTTGGCGTTTTGGGTCACACCCAGAGATGCTCAGGGGTTACTCCTGGCTCTGCACTCAGGAATTACTTCTGGCAGTGCTTGGGGGACCATATGGGATGCCGAGGATTGAACCCAGGTCGGCCACATGCAAAGCAAACATCCTACCCACTGTACTATCACTCTGGCCCAAGGTTCCTAATTTTAATGCCACAAGTCTACTCTGAAAATTTCTATTCAAATGAATTCCTTGTGCTGGGAAACCACAGCACTTTTTCTGTAACTTTATTTTGATAACATGTCACAGTCAAACGTAGGAATTTGAAGTGGCTAGAACTGGATTTGAATCTAAATTCCCTAACTCATTAATTAAATGTGATATTAATAAAGTTATTCCGGGACTAGAAAGATGGTATAGAGGTTAACGTACGTATCTTGGTTTGATCCCCAACACTGCATCTGGTTCCCTGTGTAAAGCCAGAAGTGGTCCCTTAGCAGGTCTGAGAATAAACCCTAAACACAAGTTGGGCTTCAACCCCTGACTCTTGCCAAATACTAACTCTGACCCCTCCGCTAGCATTTCAAGATCATGCCACCATTATCAGATGGTTGTTAATTAATAACATGCACAAAATTGTGGCATAGCGGGGCCTTACTGGGGAGATATATTTTTATTTAGCATCCTATTTTATCATACATATACTATAAGACGCAAAACATTCAAGTCAATGACAGTTGCATAAATAAATATAATAAATTTGGGAAAAAAATAAAATTAATTTGGGATATAAAGACTACAAAAACTAATTCAATATGCCTTTTTTATTTACCCAACTTTAAAATGGAGGCAGATAACTATTAGGACCACTCAACAGGGTGCTGTAAAAACTAAGTTATATTTAACAGAAAGCTTCTTAGTATAAAGTTGCAACAAAACAAGTTGTCAGGAAGCAAAAGTATTAATCATTTCTCTTGCATTATAGTTATCACATCATTTTATATTTACCCACGAGTAAGAGACATCAAAAAATATTCATGTGGGGTTTTTTGGTTGTGATTAGTATTTATGTATTTCTACAAATGATCCAAATAACAATTTTTAATAAAGCAAATTATAACTAAAGATTTTATTGTATTAAACTATCTGACCTAAAACACAGACATCTTGATGATCAAAATGCCAATCTCTTTACTTGAAATATGGGTTTATTAATAAGTTATATTAATTCTTTTGCTGTTTTATAGTGCAGTTACAAAAACTTCAAACTGGATTTCTACAACAGAGTACATAAGACAAATCATATTTTTTAAACCTTCGAGAGGTATCTATATAGTTTAGATATATATAGCAGCACACATTTTGACACATATTGCTTTCATTCAAATCAAATTTACTGGTTCTGAAATGATGCCTCTTTAAACAATCTAAAACTTTATCCATGGTAACAGTTATGCATTTTGAAGTGTATAAACTACTTTACTTTGGCTTTCATTGAAGGCATCTTATATAAGAAATCATGATTTGTGGTTTTATAAACCATTCAGCTTTAATGGGTTGGATATTAATATTAAAATTCAAAATTAGTTTAGAATACAAAAGATTGTATTTCATTTTGTATACAAGAATATTAATGAGTGAATTTGTTTATAATATGTCCATACATCATGGATTTCAATCACACTATATACAAACATTTGAGAAAAGTTTGTGTTTATTAGAAGGAGGTCAATGTAAAGACACACTGATACTTTTGATAAATACTTAGTTCTCATGTTTCTTTAATGGAAAAATCTTTGGGTTTTATATATTGCCTAGCTGCTAGAGGTCAATACTTCTAATCTCACCAGATTTCACTGAATGACCTCATGAATTCTTCAGTATTATCAGTAAAAGGGCATTTTTAACCAGCTGAAGGTGATTACAGTAATCCCCATACAACAAACAACCTTCCTTCAGATCTTAAGTGCAATGAAGTGAGAATTTAGCTGCGTGAAAATTTATCTGCGTGAATGCTTTGTGTGTGTGGGGGGGGGGGGTTGTAACACCCATGCAATGCCAACCAGTGCTCAAGGCTCATCCTGGCTTTGTGCTCAGGGATCACTCCTGATGCTCAGCAGACTGTATGTGGTATTGCGGGTCAAACCCTGGTTGGCCAAATTGTAAGGCAAGTGTTCAAACCCCAATTCTCTCTCGATGGTCTATACTCCGTTGTTTGAAAGGAAGAAAAATATGAAAGCTTAGAACCATAATGTTGTGTGTGTGCATGTGTGTGATGAGAATTATATATGTATATATATGAATATGAGAATTATATATGTATGTGTACATATATATATTTCTAGTTTCACACTAGCTATACTGCTTGTAAAAATATAAGCGAGGGGCCAGAGAAACAGAACAGCAGGTGGTGTGCTTGCCTTGTCTACGGTCCACCCAGAATTGACTCCAACACTTCGCATGGTCCCTGAGCACTACCGGAAGTGATTCCAGAGTGCAGAGTCAGGAGAAACTCCCATGCACCACCAGGTGTAGCCCCAAAATAAGCTAATAGAAAATCTATGATGCTCAGATATACTACCCTTGGGGAAGGAGAAAAGGTAATGAGAAAGTTATTAACATTGCTTCCCCTATTTTCTAGTTACTTAATAGAACTGTATTAAATTAATGTATAGAATGAATTGTGTGTTGCAGAGTATAATGATAATATAGAATTAATTGATGAATATAGAAATTCATGTATCTCCATTAACTTGTCTATATTGCATAAAACATTATAATTTTATTCTCTTATGTATATATGGTTTAATTAAATCAGTGATAACATATTTATAATCTTTTCCCTAAAATGTCAAAAACAGTTTTTCCTTCAAAATGTTTGTGTTAGGCACTTAATTTTTTTAATGCATAATTTTTATTTAGCATGTTTTCCAACATCATCTTTAAATGTGGGCGCTCATTTTTCTGATCTGTATGTTCATTTCATCAGATCCTGTATGATTTGCTTAACATTTCTTCTTGCACATTATCAAAACTGTGAGTTGGATGAATTCATATATTGTATTCAAAGACATTTTGTAGAATTGGCAACCAACTTCAAAACATGTGCTAGATGTAATAAAGATGCAACAGGTGCCAAAAACAATAAGGAAATCACACACTCTTCCCACATTTACTGACTGAGACCACAATGAAATTAGAGTTCAGGGATCCTCAGCAGTCTGAGGTCACAGGGCATTCATCTGAGGACTCTCAGCTTTGGGTTGATCTGGTTTCACACTCCTGGGTGTCTCCTTTGTACTGGGATTTCAGGTCAACCACAAAACTTGGAGCAATGTTCAGCTAAGCACAGAGCAGTATCTGGTTTGGGGTTCAAACTACATAAATGCTGCAACTCTCTCAAGATGCACACCTGGAAAGAACAATAAGTCTTCTGAGATCCAAGTCATAGGGTTTCACTGTAAATTTAAATTTAATACCTTCCTGAGTCTCCATACCGTTTTATATTGCTTATCAGATGGCCTGTTTTCTGATGCTTTTGTTGCTACAGAAAGGCTGTGAAAGCCAAAAGTTGCCATAGGGAAAGTTTGGTACAGACTACTTAAACCTCATACCCTCAAAATGGGCAGGAAAGAGTGATACTTAGGACCTTCAGAAGTTGGTCTAGAGGGCAAGGATGAGTTTAAAGTCACTTGCCTTGCTGACAGCAGAAGGAGGATTTGGTAGCCTGCCTCGAATCCCAGGCACCACCTGGGTCTCTAAGCACCACCGTAGATCACTCCTAAGCACAGAGCTAGGAGTAACCCTAGAGAACACCTGGGAACTTCCCAAACCTGCCCCCTCAAAAAATAAAAATGGGGGATTTTTGAGTAGAAGATATTTTAAAGAGATGGATTCTTAGATTGCTCTTCACTTGTGAACTGCTGAGTGACTGTTCTCTGCCACATTTGCGCAAGTTTGCAAGTATTCTGGAAGGAGGAAAATCCAGGCATTGTAAATAATTATGAACCATAAAAGCAGGGTAAGGCTAAAAGTAACTCAGAGTCGGGGAGAGATTAAAAACAGAGGAATCAATCGAACGTGTCCCAGCTCTCCTTCCCCGCCTGGTTCTCACAACGTTGACAGCTAGGCCTATGATTTTCTAACGAGAATGAAAGATCCTCTCATTGAAAGCAAACCATTCTGAGAGGAAAGATTAACTCTACAAAACAGCAATGAATACCCTAAAGAGAAATGACACAGACGTGCTCTACCCAGATGCTAAAACTTATCTGCTTTCTAATCTCTCACTATTAAAAAAGAGCAGACAAGGAAGGATCACTAGGTAGCTGAGAAAATATTCTGACTTTGAATACAGAGACAAAATAATATTTTTTTAAAAAAAAGAAACTCTGAAGGGAAAAAGATAATCAAAATCTGCCATCATCTCCTTTAAGGATAAGAAAAGTTATAATATCCATGAAACTAGCTGTTAAAAAAACCAATAATCAATGTTAAAACATCTCTTAGGAGGAAGACTGAAAATCAATCTGTCTGAAATGTGTGTTTAAGAAATTTTTTTAAAGGAGGAAAATTTTAAAAAGGATTAAAAAATAGTAGAGGAAAATTTGGGGAAAAAAATGATCAGTCCAAACTTAATAGTATTTGCATAGTGAGTAATTGACAAAAGGGAAATAAGAGAATCACAAAAGAAATAATTGTGTCTAGTAATTTAAAGTTCAAAAGTTTCAAGATGTTTGCCTTATGGACAAGAAAAGTCTCTAGGGGCCAGAAAAATAGTACAGGAGGTGAGGGCATTTTCCCTGTATGGAGCTAACCCTTGTGTGATCTCCAGTACCCCATATGGTCCCTCGCCTTCAGAGCCAGGAATCAGAATGAGCACCACCAATATGGCCCAAGATCCATCCAGAGAAAATTCATCCACCTGCCAGAGATTTGCACAGGCATGAAAATATCTGCCTTGCATTGTCAACCCCCATTTAAATCCTCAGCAACATGTAGAGTCTTCAAGGCAAGGTCAAGGGTAACATTTTAGCCCAGAGCCGGGAATATCTCCTGACCACTACTGGGTGTGGCTCCCAGACCACACCCACCCAACCAAATCAAATAATCAAATAAATAAAAAAACAAAACCCACAAACAAATTTAGATTTTTCTAAAACACTGCCAACTACAAGATGTGAGGAGTTCCCTTAAAACCAAAAGGGAAAATTATTTCTCCTTTAGAATGGATCCATGGTGTATTCGATATGCCAAAAACAGTAACAACAAGTCTCACAATGGAGACATTACTGGTGCACACTTGAGCAAATTGCTGAACAAGGAGACAACAGTGCTACAGTGCTTAGAATGGATATTTGCCTAAAATTATCCACCGTATAAAGAAGCATATAATGATCATTTCAACATGAAAGTTATCAAAAATTGATTCTCAAAAATCATACCTTAGGAATTTCCTGAAGAATTTGCTGCAAAAAAATAAGAAAGTATAGAAGAGATAAAGGAAAACAGAAGGACAAGGAAGAGAAAGTTTCACCAAGAAAAACATAGAAAATTCCCTGAATGATTCTGAAGGGACATGTCAGGATAACAGCTGTGCTCCAGGAACAGAAGGCAAACAGTTCATACCGAAAACATGACTCAGTAGAAATATAAGTTGAGAATCTCAGAAGAAATAGATATTAACTCAGTTATATGTTGAATATCTCATTTCCATTTATGCCATTTTTGAACCAAATAAAGTCTAAATAAGTTTGACCAAGATGTGTGCCTGTAGGGAGGTTTACAGGCATGTATTATGGGATCACTGATGTCTTTCAGTGATTGTCTGCTGGCGAAATACTCCAGATATAGACGCTTTTTCCTGTTTTTGCTTCACCCTCAGAACTGGCTATTTACCATGATGCTCTTGGAAGCTGAGAATCCAGAAAAGCTTGCATGGTCTAGCAATGTTTCAACTGACAAGATCAAGTTTAGTCCATTGCACCACTGCTCCCAAACTTTGCAGCACATTACATTGCCAGAAAGGAACTTTCAAAGGCTGTCAAACCAAACGAAAACTGATTCTATAGTTATGTTTTTTTCAATTGAATCACAGTGAGATATAGTTACAAAGCTTCCATGATTGAGTTTCAGTCATACAATGATCGAACATCCATCTCTCCACCAGTGCACATTTTCCAACACCAATATCCAAAGTATACCGTCCCCTCCCCCACCCCATAGAAATTCTTAAGACAAGGTCAGAAATATTACATTAGGTAAGGTGTTTGCTTTGCACATAGAAAAGTCAGATTCAATGCATGGCACCCCATTATGTCCCCCAAGCCCCACCAGGAGTGATTTCTGAGCACAGAACCAGAAGTAGGTCCTCAGCACAGCTGGGTATGGCCTTCCCCCATAAAATAAATAACTAAGACAACTAGTTTGGAAGAAAATGAATACATCTATGAGAGTAGAATTCTAAAGAAAGCTCATTAATATCCATTACCTAATAAATTTCAGCAAGAGGCATCCTAAACCATGTAGATAGAAGAGAAATTATAGAATAGAGTTCTATTGTCCTTCCTTTTTCACTCTTAAAAGTGTGCAGTGTACTCCATATTTAATTATGCAGTTCTAACAAAATAATAATGGTTTGGCTGCTGTGTGGAAAAATGTTTAGAATCAACAATACTATACACTATTACTAACTTATACTGAGACTTATGCTAACTATGCATGAACTTAATACTGTATGCATTTAGTGAGAGAAGAAATTCAATTAGCATTCAATGACTTTTTTTATTCTGTTATCATATTCTGTACGCACAACTGGGGGACTGAAGGAGAAAGGAAGATAGAAACATAAAGTTCCCTCCCCTTAGGTAGCTAGTTACACTCTGAAGTAGTCTGATCCAAAAGAAAGATCATGGAAAGTCAGATAAAATAAATGTTAATTAAATTAGAACTTTTTTCTCATCTGTAACTAACATCTTTTTGTTGTTGCTGTTCTTCTCAAATCAATTTAGGCTAAATTTCAAAAGCAAGCACTTCCCTTACTCTCCTCTTGACTCCTGCTTTTCATTAACTCCTACTTTTATACTGAAAATATAATTTAATAAATTTTCTTGAAAATAAGTTAACATTATGAATGTTATCTGCACTAACATAGTAAGCAAAATTTTGTATGCATGTGTTTAAGATTACTTGCCCCATCTCTGGTCGTAAAAGACTTGTCTCTGTCTACCTCTACCTGGGAGGAGAGCTTGGCCCAGGTCCTTCCTGGCACTGTGCTCAGGAGAGCACTTATGAGGTGTCAGGGACCAAGCCTGAGTCAGCTGCATGCAAGGAAGGGCCTTACACACTGTGCTCTCTCTCTGCCTTATTTACATGTTGTAAGATTCTGAATGGTCTCAAAAAGAAACTTGAACTTGGATGAGTCATGTATTTCTCTTTTCTGTTACACATTCATTTAGTTTACGACTCCTAAAATCTAATCACTGTCATTACATTGAATCTTGCACAAGGCAGATATGCACCAGGAATCTTGACCCTTCCCTGCAAAAATAAAAATAACAATATAAATCTTCATTTACTTTAAATAAGCAATATTTAAATTGACAATTGATGAAATTTTCAAAAACAACTTCTAAATATGCTCAGAATATACTATACTATCTAAAATTCTGGACATGGCTAGTTTGAGATTTCCTTGTGAAAAGCAATACTCATGTTCCCATTCACTACAACCCCGTTTGCTGAGAAAGTTTCACCTGCTTTTTAACATGCCACCGGGAGAAGAAATTAATAACTATAATAGTCAGGACCCTGTCCCAAAAAACATGCTCTATAAATATAAGGGGAACTTGCAGCATCTTGTATTTCCCCACCACATTTCCAAAGTCGGTGGAATTAGATCATAATTGTTTTAAAATGCACATGGAGGGAAAAGATTGGATGGACAAAGCCAAAGCTCTCCAGTTATTTGGGGATTTTCTGCTTTTGTTTTGGATTTGGAGGATCATACCTGATGGTGCTGGGAGCTTTTCTTGCCTCTGTGCTCAGGAGTCACCCCCTGGTGGTACTCAGGGGACCATAGATGATGTTGGGTATTCAAACCAGGCCTGCGGTTGATACAGCTCCGTGCAAGAGAAGTGCCCTGTCTCCCACACGGTCTCCAGGGCCCTAAACACTGCAATTTTGCAGTGTTTCTGCACACAGGAGATGCTGCAAGTTCCCCTTATGTTAACAGAGCATTGTTTTTGCACAAGAAGTTCTGTATTAAGCTATGGGCAAGGAAGTCCTATGCACATATATACCACTTTTGTGCCTAGACTACATTGTTCAAGGCGCAGGGACATTTATTTCTATTTTTCCCTCTCACCCTGCCTGAGGCTTGGATCCTGTCCAGTTTCCAATAACCCATTTTTCCTTTCCTGAATGCCAGCTACGGCCTTCTTGGTACTCAGGAGGAAAAGCAACGCACAGAGCAGATTTGCTACACTTGAAATTCACCTTAGGAAGGAAGGAATTTTCTGTCCAAAACCATTTGAAGAAGAGTGCTAACTACGTTTCCTGTACAAAGTTAACATTAAAGAGATGATTTTAAACAGTCCTAACTTAAGACAAAAGAATAGGAATATAAATCATACTGCTGTCCGTACATTTTCAATGCACTTTAATTTATCATGAGTGAATTTGTTCTTTTCTAAATGTTAAGTGGAATCATGACACCATCTGATTATTTTAATTGTAGGAGGTGTGGCTTTATTTTTCCCAGCAAACAACAAAAATCAGAACAAATGAACACAATTGTGAATTTGGTTAGGATATCTAAAAAAGACTCATAAAATACCAGCAAATAAATAATTATAATTATAGGTGTTATTTATTAAAATTTAAAACACACCATGCAATGAATTAAAGTTATGTATGCACTTTTATGAAATGCTATGTGAAAATGCATAACTGAAAATCAAGATAACACTGATAGATAATTATTAGCAATGGTTAAACATGAACCCAAAACTAGAACATATATTCATAGAACTGTTTGACAGACTAGCTAGACAATTACTAAAGCAAAATTAAAAAAAAAACTTTTTTTAATCATTCTAGAGATATTTATGTCCAAAAGTAATAGCTCCACTGCCGAAATGGAAAGATAACTTATAAGATAACAAATGGATAGATGGCTCTTGATGAACCAAATTACATGATCAATCAGAAGAAAGAATTTTGTCTACTGACTTGCAGATTTCCAATTTTGCCTACTGACTAACCCCAGGCTTAGAGAACCAAGTCACTTGCTGCCCCACTATTTACACATGGGTCTATATCATCAGGAGCCCTCGAGATTTCCAGTCTGCCACGCCAGTTTTCCGTTACTTAATAACACATCCCAAGGAGCTCTGGAAATTCTGGGCTCAAATAGATTCACTCCTTGTAATTTCTTGTTCCATTGTGAAACATGGAGTCAGAAGTTCATTGATGTATCTTAAATAACATTTAACACTACAATTAAAATGTTCTATTAAATTAATAGCATTTTAATTAAGATAATAACTAATCTTAAAAACAACTTTATGCATTTTCACCACTTCTTTGGGGCCCATGGGAAAACATTTCTTCTATTTTTTTCTTTATTTTCCCTAGAGCCAGTTTAAATTTTAAATTTTTATTGATCGTGGAAATGTATACTGGTGAAAGGATGGTGTTGGAAAACTAGAGAACTGAAACCCAAGCATGAACAACCTTGCAACTGTGTATCTCAATGTGATTTAATTTTTTAAAAAATTGTTTTTATTTCTATCTGTTATTCAAAGGTCCACACTAGTAAAAATAAATCAAAAATAAATAATCAACATCTAATTTTTTTCTATATTGGAGCTGAGTAATATAGAAATTCAAACCAGAAAACATACACCAAATAATTATAAGCATAATATTTCAAATACCTAAGATATAATCTATCAAATACCAGGTTTTATTTTTATAAGGGATAAGAAAATTGTTTAAAATTATTACAAAAATAATTTTTAAAATTCTTATAAACTATAATTTAAATATATATGAATATCAAATATATATGAATAGATGAATGTACAGATAAGAATAAATGAAGATAGCTTAGAAAAATAAATAGATGAAAGACACTTCACTTTTGCCAATTCTTCCTAATCTTTCTAAATACTCACTAAACTGCTAAAATCAACTGGCAATTAACATAATGGAAGGGGAAAGGCAAGAGAGTAAATCAGGATAAAGGAAATGAATTTGGAACTTTTAACGGTGACTAAATGTGGCTTATACACATGTTGATTTTCAGTGATGAACACATAGAAATTACAGAGTGTTAAAAAACAATGTTACTTCACTTAAAAACATGTTTATAACTAATAAAATACATACTACAAAATGGGAGTGTTCTCCAGAGCTGGGCCTTCTCTATATTAAAAATAATTATTTTTACCCCTTTATTGCCCCATGGGCTGGAGGGATAGCACAGTGGGTAGGGCATTTGCCTTGCACTTGTCTGACCGGGTTCAATTCCTCCATCCCTCTCAGAGAGCCCTGCAAGCTACCGAGAGTATCCCGCCCGCACAGCAGAGCCTGGCAAGCTACCCATGGCATATTCAATATGCCAAAAACAGTAACAACAAGTCTCACAGTGGAGACGTTACTGGTGCCCGCTCAAGCAAATCAATGAACAATGGAACTACAGTGCAGTGCTATTGCCCCATAGAAACAGTTTTAGAATTAAATATTTTCCTGATGCTTTTTCTGTCACATCTCTATTGAACTTTATAAATTATAAATAGTAACATATACTAATCTTTCTTCCTTCTAATTATATTTTGGAATTTCATACCAGACTCAAAAAAGCCTTAACAATAGGTTCACAGATACCATAGAGAAAGAGAATGCTACCAAGCATTTAAATTGAAATATTTTGAGAAAAACTCAACAATAGGTGAAATGTTAAAAATGTTTAACTGGTAGATAATACCATGACAATGAGGCAATGAAACTTGATTAATTTCCCAATATAATCTGTTCACTGGAGATCCCTTAACAGTTGCTATTTCATTTGATTTTTGAAGTTACTTTCAAATCAGAATGTGTGAAATATTTTCTAAAACAAAAAATATGGTAAATATTAAACCATGAAAGAAACAATATTTTTTAAATATTTGTTTACTGGAACATGTTCAATTTCTATTCTAACTCCTAGATGACTAAAGTTTTTAACATACACAAGCTGAGAATAAACTGGTTTATCCATTTTAATCATTATCTTTTTTGACTTACTGTTTTTTTGGTAAGAAAACCAGTGCATGCTATAGCAAGCTTTACTATGCTTTCCTTATTCCTTATCTTAGGGAAAAAAACACACTCAGGTGTAATGTTTGTTTTAGATTTTCTGTAAATTTCCTTTGTAATACTAATATTATTTGCCTGACCCTTAGAACTTTCTTATAGAATTTTGTAATGCCAATTTCCTTGCTTTGAACCGTCTCCATTTCCATTGATTTAAAATACTGCAGTGTTTGAGCCATAGCTGATAGACTGTAGAGCAGCTGCGTACAGTTCTTGAGAAGTCATTGGGTTTTGTTTTGATAAAAATTCCAATTCTTATGAATCCTCTGAATGCTTTCAAGCTTCCTCTTATGATCTTTTTGGAGTAAGTATATTAGTTGGACTTTTGTTAGGAGGAATATATGACTTCAACCTGTATCTCTGCTTCTGTAAGTATGGTCTTCTTGGTGTCCCAACTAAAGATGAAGAAGCCAGCAAGGTCTTCTCTTGCTGACTTCTATCTCCAGTAGAGTTTGAGTTGGAGATCTATTCCAACTCCTATTCCAGCTCTGGCTGGAATAAGTCTCCCCTGAGTTGGCCTCAGATCAGCAATCATCCTGAAGAGGTTCCGCTGGGCCTCAATTGAAACCTGAAGATGCAGAGCCCAACTCCTGGCCAAGTTTGGGAAGGGAGATTGTACCTCTGCAGACCTCCCTCATCTACTGCATCCTTTCCTGGAGCATCCAAAGGCCTTTGGAGCCCCAAGCTCTAATCCCTGGGTCCTCAGTTCAGTGGCACCAACCTCAAATTGGCCTCACCTTCTCATACTATAGTTTACCCCCGCCCCAGTCAGCGACTCCACACAGACAATCTGGACAAATGTGCCTCTTGCCTTATGCAAACTCTTTTCATTCATGGTTATAAGCCTCCACTGTTTGCTGCTTTATGCCTAGAAAATTTATCTCATATTTTTCTTTCAGTTCCATAGATTCTTTTGTTTGGTTTTAATTTTTAACATAAAAAAACTTTCTAAAGTCATTTATTCACCAAGGCCAGAGAAAAACATTTTACATATATAAATGTATAAACTAAAATAATATTTACCAAGTTTAAAGTTTTATTTATACTTGGTAATCAAAATACATCTTTGTATAAGATTTAAAACAACCTAGTTGTTTTCCTGTACAGATGAGGTCTCTAAGTACTGAATATCATAGCGGAATTAAATCTAGTAACTGGCTACTGATTTAAATTCTTTGAACACGTCACATCCAAAATATTTAAAACAAACTGAAAAATAAAAACAAAGATTTTTCACTTTTTTTCGAAATATAGCAATTTTTAAGAAAAAATACAATTGGGGGGGTCAGAAGCTATGTCAAAGGCCTTGAGCAGTGCTTTGAGTCTGGGAGCCTGGGTTTGACAGCACTGATATGCACCCCAAGTCACCTGCAGTTGCCCTGACCACCACCGAGTGTGGTCCTCAAAACAAAACAAATAATTCGCATATCCATACTGTGCCAAGTGTTCATCATAGTAAGAATATATATGATTTTTATATTTTGATAATAATTTTTAAATCAGCTGCTTAATTGAGTCACTTTCTACCAATATATACTGTTCCATAAAGTTCAATAAATAAATCAAAACAAAATTTACCTGAGTACTCAGGAATAACCCCTGAGCATCAGTGGTTAGACCAACCGATGATCCAATCAACAAACCAACAAACAAAACTAGCCCCAAAATCTAAAATCTTGGGACTAGAAAGATAGTACAGCAGGTAGGATGCTTGCCTTGGACGAGCTTACCTAAATTCAATCCCCAGATCCCATATGGTCATTTTTAAATTGATTTATTATTGACGTACAACATGACATGCTACCAAAGTTCCTTTGCTGCTCTCTCACCCCACCTCCCTTCCTTCCCTAACCATCAGTTTTCTCTAAATCTAGGAGTTAGTTTTTCGGTTTTGACATTCTGTTTGCTCCAATTATATAGCACTGTAGCACTGCCTTAGCACTGTCATCCCATTGTTCATCGATTTGCTCAAGCGGGCACCAATAACGTCTCCATTGTGAGACTTGTTGTTACTGTTTTTGGCCTATCAAATACACCACAGGTAGCTCGCCTGGCTCTGCCATGCAGGCAGGATACTCTAGATAGCTTGCCGGGCTCTCCAGGAAGGACGGAGGAATCGAACCCAGATCGGTCACATGCAAGGCAAATGCCCTAGTTGCTGTGCTATCTGCTCCAATTATATATATAGTATAAATCAGTAAAACCATCTTGTATCTTACTTCCTGATTTATTCCATTTAGCATAGCCACTTCAAACTCCATTTTCCCCCAAAGACATAATTTCATCTCTGATATTGGCATGATAATATCCCAGTGATAGCAGAGAGAGGGAGAGACAGAGACAGAATCAGAGACAAAGAGAGAGGCAGAGGCAGAGAGAGAATGAGGAAGAGTCGTGACTTCCTGACCCTGCTACCCATAGATGGGCACTTTGGATAATTTCATGATGATTTGGCTACTATGCACAATGCAGCTATGAACCATAGGGGTGCAAATATATTTCGGAATTAGTGTCTTCACCTCCTGAAAGTAAATGCACATAGGGCTGGTATTGCTGCTTCATATGGCATTTACATTTTAAATTCTTTAGAAATAGCTATATTGTTTTCCATGGAGGCTGTACAAATTTACTTTTCCAACAGTATACAAAATATTTCTCTTCATTACATTCTTGAAGCCACCTTTTGTTTACATTTTTTATACAGGCCATTCTCACAGCTTGAGGTGATATTTCTGTGTGGGCTTTGATTTGCATTTCCTTAGACTATGAGATGCTAGATACTTTTTCACATCTGTGGTTATACATTTTTTCATATGTCTACTTGTCTTCTTTACATAACTGACTACTCAGATATTTGGGCCATTTTTTGATTGTCTTTCTTGCTCTTGTGTAGTTGGACTATGTGATTTTATCTATTTTGATCCATCCACTTGGGCCCCACAATGCAAGAATATGACACTTCTTGCTGACCACCACTCCCAACCACTCTTGAGTTTCTACTGTGAACATTTTATTCGATTGTGATATGCAAATATCTTCTTCCAATTGCAAGGTTACCATACTTGTTTTTGTGGCATTTTATTTTTCTGTGTAAACATTTTTTAACTTGATAAGTTCCAAAATTTAATACTTCTAATATCTCCGTGTGCAAGAAAAAAAAGTTCAGTATCTGAATAATTTTTGAAACTCAGATTGTTGTCCTTTCCTTTAAAGTGGAATGGTCCTTAATTTTAGCAAGGTATTAATAACAGACTTTTTATGAAAAGTCAAATCTTACCATTACCATATCTATTAATATCTTTACCATCAGGTACACTAGAAAAAAGATGTAGGGGAAGCCTACATAGGACCATGCATTTCTACTGCATAGCTCTTATTTTTATATAATAAATTTTCTATCTATCCTTCAGACAAAGCCTCATTTTATTTATCTGGACACAACAGCAGTCTACCAGTTCATCTTTCTGCATTTTGCAATAAATTGCTTCCCCCATTAAAATTTTACATTCAAAAGAGCAAAAGAAAATAGAGTTTGGAAGTGGCCCGTTGACAATTTATTAATTCTTTTAACTGTACTGTTGCCATCAAATTTTATTAATTTTATTTTAATTTGGGTAATTGAGTATAAACACTGCCAGATTTTCTTTCCTATGACATCAGTATAAAGAGAGAACTTTTAAGTTAAAAGCTATTAATATGGGGATAATATAATATCGTGAGGTTATACAAGTTTATAGCTTCAACATGTTATACATGTTTACGAACTCCTTTTTAATGACATTTATTTAATCTAGAAGTAATTTCCTTTTTATAATAAATTTTCTCTTGATTATGATTTTGTGAATTCTATATACTAGTAAATTACATTGTTTTTTAAATTGCAGACTCCAAAATAGCTCAGAGTAGTTTGTTAAAATTTATCAATTACTAAATGAAATATGAACATATTCATTAATAGTTTTATGAATTGCATAAATTTGCCTCGCCCTTTAAAATCTAGTAAATATACAGTTTAACTATAATTATAAGTTGAAATTCTACAGAAATACTCAAGACAAATGTTATCTAAGAAAAAATAATGCTGTTTAATTCAATGCCTATCAAAATATTTTCAAAAAGACTTACATGTTTAGTTAAATATGTACACTTTCAAATATTGACCCTGACACATTAAATTCATTTAAGTTCATTTCAAAAGCAAAATAATGACACCTTGTTTATATCATATAGCTTTAGTTTAATTCACCATGTACATGACTGCCACTTGTATTTATTAGTTCCTATATACACATAAAACCATAAACAATTGCTATTCTGAAGTTATTTGAAACGTACCAAAATTTGAAATCCCCTTGGGGACATTCACCAAATTTTATGGCTAATATCTTTAAACAACACATGCATATAATAAGAAACAGAGCTGTCATATTGACTTCAATAGATATTTAAAATGAGATTTATATGTGTGCCAAGAAACTTGAGTTTCACAACAAATCAGATATGCTGAGACAATGAAAAATAAACATGGAACTTTATGAATTATTCCAAGATATGATTTTACCATATGAATTACTTAACATCTGCAAGTAACTAAATCAGCCCGCAACAAATTCACCTGAAATCTAACATGGGTTTGTGGAACAACTTTTGAAAGGAGACTGTGGTCTGGATGCATTGATGTAATGACATATGCAGAAGGTAGAGAGATTTCCATTCAGTGTGTAAATACACAACACTTCGTTTACTATAAAGGTGAGTGTCATCTACTGGTGTCAAGATGTCTTTTAGTTTGTCTTACACTCAAACCCATGAGCAATACCACCACAGAGTTCCCTTAAGTTTTCTAAAATATCAAATCCATTTACCTAGGTTTAATCCCATTAGATTGACTGAAATGAGCCCGGCTTCTCTGTGGACCAACAACTTCCACGAACTTCTTTCCTCACACCCACAGCACTGGGTGTGAACCCCATAGTAGCAACATGAATAATACTGCGCTATCTCGCACTGTCGTCCCATTGCTCATTGAGTCCCATTGCTCATTGATTTGCTTGATTGGGCAATAGTAACGTCTCCATTGTGGGACTTGTTACTGTTTTTGGCATACGCCATGGATAGCTTGCCAGGCTCTGCCCTGTGGGTGGGATACTCTCAGTAGCTTGCCGCGCTCTCCGAAAGGGATGGAGGAATCGAACCCCGGTCAGCCGGTCAGCCGCATGCAAGGCAAACACCCTACCCACTGTGCTATCGTTCCAGTCCCGCCCCAGCCCACTTTCTTATCATATACAAATAATTCAATTTCTTATTATCAATCCTAATTTAAAAGGACCAAATTTCCTTTGATTTAATTGAATTAATCAAATTTGAATGACCTTACTGAGGTATTGTAGTTTACAGTACTAGTGAGGTGTTATAACATGGTTTAGAACTGCTACAGCAATCCTCCACCAGTGCACAGAATCTCCCCACCGTTATCTCGGCATCCTGTTCCAATTCGATTGATCCTGTATAGGGTGTGTTGCATTAGGATTGTTTAATCCCTCTCTTTGTTTTTTAAACTCCATACCTGAGTAAGATTATCTAATATCTATCTTTTATTTTCTGCCATTTCACTTAGCTTGACCCTTAATTCCATCTCAAATGTAGTGACCTTCAAACTTGTATCTTTTCCCATTGCTGAGTAGCATTCCACTGTGTACACATATAGTAATTTCTTTATCCTTTCATCTGTTGTTGGACACTCAAGTTGTTTCATCTTGTGGCTGTTGTAATTAGTGTAACCACATGCCTCAGTGTGTTTGTGTCCTTGGGATATATGCCCAGGAGCAGAATTTTTCATTTTAATGATCTCAGGTCTCATGAGTGCTAGCATGTCTGTTAACACTCAGTCACATCATTGGATCACTGGTTCTCATTTTTTAAATGGTATGACTTCTGACACAATGAACTCAAATTCAATATTTCATTACTAGTAGGAGCAATCAACTATTTTATTGTTTTACCAACTCATATATTTAAGTAGACAATAATAAATTACTTTCTTTTTGGTCTTCCCTTAATATGACATTTAAGGAATAGTCGATATTTATGTGTACATAGAACATATTCAATATTTTCAAATTCCAAAGTAAATATTCAGAATTAAGAGATATTTCTTTAGTTTTGTGGTTTTGGAGACATGTATGCTGGTGCTCGGGACTCACTCCTGGAGGGGCTCTGTGACCATCTGGACTTGGGGAATGAGCAGGGGCAGCTGTGTACCAGGCAAGCACCCTACACACTGTACTATCTCTCCAATCCCAGAGGTAGAAATACTTGAAGATTCAAAGCACGCTAAGACACGGATGGGAGAGCAAGTGTTGACCGTGAACTATACCCATCCACGAACATTCGCAATTGTATTATCTCATCCAGTGTGAATTACAAGAATCTTAAGTTCTAAGAGATTTGTACTTGCCTTTGTTTGTACACACGATCAGAACTGGGCTTCAAAGCCAATGTGCTGGAAGATACACACCATCTCTGTCTTCCCTCCCCCAGTCCAGGTCACGGGCTGCAGAATACTGTCATTCTCCAGTCTGACCCAACACATGCTTTCATGCTAAATATTTTGATATGTCTCTGTTTGCAATGTATTACATTTTAAGAAATATGCTTATTCATTTAAAATCACCTCATGTTTTCTACCTGTCATAAATTCCAAATATTAGTAAAAATAAAGATTATAAAATAATTTATATGCACAGTAAAAGTACTCATAAATTCATCTCTCCAGACTGTACCAGGCACAAGTGTAGGTAGATAAATTTGCTCTGTCCTCAGACAATATTCTCACAACTGCATCAGTGTTTCTTAAAACCCTCAGTTCCCCTCACCCCAAACATAAGTGCATTCATTCTTTGATATTAGAGCTGCATTAAAAGAGAAATGATGAGTGTAAAAATTAATTTAAAGGTTTTTATTTTAATTTTAAAGGTTTTATTACAGAATTTAGAATCTAAGCTTTGTCCTTTCAGATTAGATTTGTGTAAGTGGCAGAAAATTTTCACTGCATAGAACATGATTATAAACAATTTAGCATTTAAAATATTGGTAATATCTCTCAATATTATGAAAGTTAAAAATAATACTCTAAAATTCTGCAAAGAAGCTTTCAAAAAGAGATCACATCACTCATGGTTTTTCATATCACTAATATTCCTAATAAAGAGTGCATTTTATTTTATTCGTTAATTTACCATAGAAGGATAAATGCTTTAACAGATGCAGTTTGACTCTTAAGCCATTATTTGAAAAGCAGATTTTTAAAGAGTTCTATTATTTACTTTTTTAGTCAAAACTTCTGGTGAGCCAAAGTTACATTTAGGCTTCTCTATGTGAGGTCAAAAGTTTCTACTTTCAACCAAAATGCTGCTTTGTGTATATTTCTTTAACACTGCTTGTAAAATGTCTAGTTTGTTGTTGTTTCCTAGAAGACCACCCTAATGTATGAATAAATATCCTGCAAAAATTCAGCTGATTCCAGGTTTATGGTTAACCAATTGCTGTCACTTTGTTATAATCATTTAAAATCCCAAAGAATGTAAATTTGTAAACAAAAAACTAAATTCCAGTCTCTAAATTCCTTGCTCAAACTATTGTCATTTAGTAATGCCATACAAAGTTTAGCTGAATAGTACACTATTCATAATTCATTTCATTCATAGATCCAGTACATGCACTTGCATACACACAGACACACACATGTAAGCAGAGCTAACCAGGACAGATGACATCACAATGAGAAGGCAAAGTCCTCATTGGTCTCATTTCCTGCTTTACTCTTTGGGCTAGAAACAGTGCCTGACTCAAAACTGGGGCTTAATAGATACCTGTTGGTGACTACAGAGCTAGGTCTTCACACTGTGATCTGTCAATAGTCACGTGGGCTTTGTTTCTGATTTTCTAGTTTTCAACTTCCTTTTCATAGGATCTCTATTATCTGTCAGCCCTGAAATGCTGTGATTATGTGTGTGAACCAGGTAACAAGTGGGATAGCACAGAGTCATTTATTTCCTTTTTTTACAGTCAAGCAAGATTTCAAGGTTAAACCAATATTTTTTTTTCATTCTTGTCCCCAGTAAACCAACTCTTAAAATTCATCTAGTTGTATCTAGAAATTTTGCACAGAGTCAGAGCCTTGCATGTGTGAGGGCTTGGGTTCACTCCCTGGCACTATGGGGGTTGGGGAAGTTCATCTAGTTGGAGAGGATTCTCTTTAAAATAAAATAAGGCAATATTGCTTGCTCACCTTTGGTAATGGGAACCAACCACCCGCAACATTCTTTTTAATCTTTGAATTAACTGAGACTAAAAAAAAGCCTCAATTTGGGCTCAAATTTGATTACCAGTAATTTAGATGCTTCAGATTATGTCTAATGATACTCATGATGAGTTAATTCAAATATTTACTAGCCGACTGCATTTGCCCTTTCTCCAGACTAAATATTTTGTCATCCATTCCTTTATTAAAAGTTTTGTGAGTCTAAAAAAAAGTTTTGTGAGTCGACTGTATGCAAAATAATTTTGGAGATTAGGAATACACAACAATAAATAAACTAGACAAAAATTATGATAATAATTACAACAGTGGCTCAGAATTGATGAATATATGCAAATTTCATAAAAATATATAAGGTCATATGCATATATATATACAGGAATGCATACATGCATGCATATATTTTAGGATAAGTGATAGAATGTAGTCTATGTAAATTATTTTAGATTTGATGGTTCAGGGAGAATTCTGAAGCATGGTAATTTAGTAAAATGAGAATAAGCCATATATGTATATTAGAGAATCATTTAGACAGAGTAAATACTAGCTGCAGAGGCTCTGAGACAAGTTTGAGTGTGTCTAAGGAAGAATAATATGAAAAGACTGGAACCATGTAAGCTGCAAAACTAATTAAGGAAAAAATGTAGGAGAACTAGCAAGACATTGAATTGTTAGCACCTTGCAAGACAAAGTGAGAATTTACTCTCTTTGATGGAAAACTATGAGTTCCTGAAGAAATTATTTACACCACTCTAACCACTAATACTCACATTGTATGATGTTGTTGAACTTTGTAATTCTTTTAAGTTGTGGAAATTGGGATGGGAAAAATGTATGACAAACAAGTAAAATAAGACTATTTCCAAGCTCTTGATAATCTACTCAATTAACAAAGCATGAATTTACAGTAGACCTTCTGGTAGGTCTATCAACTTGATTTCTCATAAACTTATTTTCAAGACCATTTTGGTGTTTTCTGCCAAACACATGGTATTTGTCAAGATCTCTCAGTGCTATATTTTTTGGTTTTGACCCAAAAGAGTTTATTATGTTTGTCTCTAATTCCTCATATTTTCCTGGATGGATTATATCCATCCAAGATATCATTTACTATATGTCCAATCTTGACCAGTTAATTTCTTTTTCTTGGAAATTGATTAATATTTATGTCATAATTTTGATAAGGATTAAATGAGGTAATAAGGGCAAATTTCTTAGAACATTCTGATAAATAACAGTTATTTTAGTCAACTGTAATCAGCTGACATGAAACATTATTTATATATGCATTGTAGATTATTTTACACAGATATACAATATTCTTCCACATAAATCCCAAACTAGGAGTTCTAGAGACCATTTTATATACAAATCCCATATTCCCTCATTACTGAAGTCATTAGTCAATTGAGTGCTGAGGTTCTAAATTATATTCCATGCTAATCTTGTTCAGTATCATATTCTGTGCATGTTTTTCACACCCCTCTTTACTCATAGTGATCATGATCTTTTCTAAAAATGCAATCATAGTAATGCTTCAGAACATTTATTGCCATTAATTTTTATATCAATAATTCATGTAGCATCTACTATATATGCCTATGTATAATTACACACACACACACACACACACACACACACACACGGAGACTGTTCACAAGCTGTTTGATTCGTACCCAGTCTCTAAACTTCCTAGTTGAGAGATCTATCGCAGCAGAGCTTTAGACTTCTCTAAGTCTCAACTTCCTCTTTGGCAATAGGAAAAGTAAATAGGACACATGATAGGATATAGAATAAGTTAAGTGATAGTATTTGCAGTATCCAATATTTTGTTCATTTCAAAGTAGATTTATAGGAAAAGCTAGTTATAAACAAAGCTTCATTTTGAGCTTTATAACAGACCATGAACATCGTATATTGTGTTATCCATCTCTTATACTCAGGCTACAGCACTCTGTGTGACTTATTGAGTGTTGTATGTTGTTTTGGTGATTTTGATAGAATAAAGGGAGAGCAATCTGTTTTAATCTCTTCTTAATTTTCTTTTCTCCATCCACATGCTGCATGCTATTTTAGGGGATGATTGTATTTATAACAGAACATTGTAGGTTGTGGGTTGTCTTGTTTTAGACCTCTTAATGTCATGAGGGGGATGGCGTTAGTTGTCAGAAATGAAAAGGGGAAAGCGAATACTTTGGAAAGGAGAGAAGGGGGAACAAGAGGAAACAAATAGGATTTGTTTCCTATTTGATCACAAATTAAGATCACAAAGAGGGTCCAGAGCCCATTCTTTGCTGGGAGTAGGAGGGGCTAATTCCTTGGAAAGCAGGTATGGAAAGCAAGCTTCCAACTGCTGGAAAGGCAGGAATATTTCTGAAGAGAGAATCAGCAGCTAAGGCTCTAGATTTCAAAGAATTCTGTGACTTTGAAAACAGAGTATTTCTGTTTTTGAACAACACTTCAGACCATTATTCAAAATGCATTCATGGGTAATTCTGAAATATTAAGATCAATGTTAAAGGATTAAGTACTACAAAAAGTATTTGTGAATTTTAAGCACTGGTTATAGCTATAGTATTATTCTGATCAGATGTCACAGAAAGAAATGATTAGACAAAAATCTATCTGTTTCCTCAGTAAATCACAGGAAATATACCTTTCAAAGTATGAAAAGCTCAGTTTTATAAAATCCTGACATTTGCAAAAACATGAAATGCCCTAGAGGGTATTAAGCTCAGTGAAATAAGCCAGATGGAGAAAGACAAACACCGTATGATTTCACTCATACGTGGTATACAGAGAAAACAAACAAACAGATGAGCTAAATAGAATTAAAATAAACTTCTGGACTAGAGGACCAATAATGGTTACCAGAAGAAAGTGGAGAGAGGGGTGTAAATCAGGACAAGGGGGAAAAGTGTGAGGTAAAGGATAGAATTGACCTTTTAATGGTAAACTTAAAGTGTATATGTACATTTACATCTTTGTTTTCTCTTTTCTCTTCTTTTGGTTTTTGGTCCACACCTAACAATGCTCAAGGCACTATCCCTGCCTCTGTGCTCAGGGGCTATTCCTAGCAGTGCTTAGGGGGACCATATGTCATGCCAGGGATTGAACCAGGGTCAGCTCCATGCAAGGCAAGAGTCTTAACCACCAAACGATGTGACACTCATATGTGGATTTTCAATGCTGTAACCCTGGAACTTACTGTTAGAATGCAGGTGTATCCATTCTAAATTGGCTTGTCAGGCTGGTTGTTAGTGTTCTTACTCCTTTCCTTGGAGACCCTGCTCATTTGTGATATAGTTAAAACAGCTTTATGTTTGCCAAAATTATTTAACTTTCCATTACTAGTAGACTTACTTCCCCCAAAATGTGCTTCAAAATAGCTGAACAAGAAATGACACAAAGACAAAGGTGGGGACTCTTGGACATTTCAGTGGTGGTGAAAGTGCAATAACTTTGTTCACCAAAAGCATACATGATAACACCATTGTAACCACTTATCTCAATGATTACAATAGTATAAGTATCATTGTATAAATATCAGTATCTACTGTTGGATTGTTAGTATCATATACTTGGTATTGGCCTGAAATCACTGAGAGGACTTAAAAATGTCTTAGCCCAAGAAAAAGAACTGTAACTGTATGTGGTTATAGATGTTGTAAAATCTCTATGACAATTATTTCACAATATATGCATATAACAAATCATTACCTTTGAATCTAAATATAATACAATGTTATATTTCAAATCTCAAAAGGATTAATGAGGTAATTAAGTACTAAAAGCACATGATTTAATATTTTTAGAATTTAAGTCTAAAATTTAAAAACTAAGAATTTAATATTCTTTTGATTTGTTTTATTGTATACAAATTACATTAGATAGTGGTATTTCTTTCTTAGCTATCCTTTTTCATGAATATCTACCCTATTATACACAAATGTTAGACTGCTCCTACTGTGATTCTAGTATAGTTTCTTCCTTTACTGGCTTCCTAATGAACAGTAACATTTGGTAGGAAGAGTCTAAAATCTGGTGTTAAGCTATATCCTAGCTAACTCCTTGGTTCCTCTAAAGCACCAGATTGGGAACTTCTCCCTCCAATACAGAAAATTGAGTCGAACAATTCAACACTCAGGGCTGGAGACCAAGCAAGCAGTGCCGGTGATGGAACTCAGTCTGCACACAGCCTGTGTGTGCTCCAGCCCCTGCTTTCCTTATCAACATGCCTCAGCAATTCTAAATAGGATTTAACCAAACCTGCTGTTTAAACATAAGAACGTGGAGCAGGAGAACCAGTTCTGTAGGTCACAGGGTCTGCATGGAGAGGCATAGGTCTGATCCCAGCACTCAAGATCCGTCTCAGCAGGAAAAGAAGCAGTGCCCAAGCATGGTTTGAGAGTAGCCTCTGAGCACTGCTACGTGTGCCCCTCTCTCCAAATAAATAAACATCAATAAACATGCAGTTCCACACGCATGCCTCAGAGACAAAAAAAGCGTCATGGAGTAAATTTGACAAGTCCAAACAGCTGTGAACTTTAAAACATTTTACCAAATACAACAGATTCTTCTAAATCTACTGAAAATATTCTAGTAGAAAAAATTTAGATATAAAAACTTTGGAGAGTTGCTAGAAGAAATCCATAGAAATAAAGACAGCCAAGCTAGTATTGTAGCTTTGCAATTTTAGTAATGGCAAAATTTAATTTATGACTAATTTGTTCTTTTATTTAAGAGTTTATGTATCTATTTCTGCAATGATATATTGGTTCATGTTTATATTTTTCTATTTAAATAATGTAAATTATTTCAGTACCTCTTTTCTTGTACAATTTTTACCATTCTAGTTTTTAATGTGTGTATATATATATATCAAATAGTAATTTTCATATTCTGTCTTGATTTTCAGAATTAATTTAATGTTCATTGAAAATTATTTTTATAGAGGGAAAAATGACATTAAAATGATCTGGCTATCTAATATATTAGATATGCCATTCATTATATTACATAGTATATTGAATTAACAGATCATCCTATACTAAATCATCCTTTTATTTCCTGAATCAAACTTAATTAGTAAACATGATGATTTTCTAAATTAGTCTTAATTTCAATTTTATTTTCTCTGGTGGGAAGGTGTTGGGGTCACTCACAACCTGAGGTGTTCAGGGCTTACTTCTGCTCTGTACTCAGAGGTTACTTTTAGCGGGGTTCATAGGGAATCTCCATGCAAGACAAGTGCCCTGCCAGCTGTACTATCTCTCAAGACCCTTAATTGCAATTTCCAATTATCTCACCTAAGATCTTGAAGAGGATTTAAAATTTCAATTTCAATTTAATCAAAGTGTGTGCCATGTAAGAAAGACCCTTGAATATGTAGTATCTGCTTTACCACTCCTTGATTTTATTCCTTCTCTTCCCCTGATAGCACAAATCTACAAATCTTTGAAAAAATGTTGTTAATATTAATAGTGTTTACTTAATCGTGTTTCTCATACATGGGCCAGTCAGCAAAAGTTCATAATTATGAAGATAGGTTTAATATACTTTATAATGCGTTAAAATATATATGACATTCCATTTTCTCTTTTGTGTTTTCATGCCATTTAGGGAAAGGGAGCTGTTTGTCCACATCCAACGGCGCTCTGGAGCTGCTCCTGGTCCTGTGCTCACAGTGACTTTGGGGTGGCTCGAGATTGAACCAGGGTTAGTGGCATCCCATGGAAGCACTTTACCTCTCCTACTATCTCTCCAAACCCATATGTTTTGACGTGAATTTCCAGAAGTTGTGATTACTTTTGTGTTTGTTACTTATTTGACTACTAGATTTCAAATACACCTCTACAAAAAAGATGTGCAAATGCTTCTAATGAAACACTTTAGGAAAAACAGTATACTAATTCTGATTAAAATGAGTAAAGTATTGAAAGTGCCAGGAGATTCCAGTGAATTAAACATGTGTCAGTTACTCTGTCAGTGAAGTTAGTCAAATCAAAATTCAATCCAAATTTAACTTGTTCACAAGTAATAATTTTGTCCTTTGGCTTTCTAAGTATCCCTCAGCCTAGATAATTAAAAACCAGTTATTGGGATTTTTCACAATTCATCTGACATTACAAGTGGGTTGTAGGGAGACAGGACTGTAAAAATTAAGTAAAGTGAGGGAAGAATGGGCGTAGGTGGGAGAGCGTTTGGGGGACAGGGCAGGAGCGGAGAACGGGCTGGTGAGACCCAAATGACATACCTTTACTCTGCAGCTTCACAAGTTTTTCCAAGCACAAACTGGGTATCAGTTACTTAGCTAAAAGCCAAATCTAACAATAGTACCTGTATTTTTTTAATCTTCCTTTAATTTTCCTTGATCAGTACTAAAATTTTGTTGGCTTCATGCATTTTAGCATTTCCTTTGAAATTTTGGTTGTCTCAGGAATCGTCTTTAAAAAAACATTATTCCAAAATCTTAGCTTTTAGTTCATAAGACACCAGAGGCAGAGAAATAAAATATTTTTTATAGTATAGAAACAATGGGAAAGCTGAATTAAAAAAAAAGAAACCGAATATTTAAAAAATTCACTTTATACCTACAAGAGATTAGGACTAATACGGCTACAAACGAAGAGATTTATGTGAAACGTAAAGTGCACAAAATTTTGTGGAAGACGAAGATTCCTACCCCAACTAGCAGTTTAGAGCAGTAGCTATGTGCCAGAGTTTGTATCCAAGGAATTTTTGAACCTGTAAGTCAGGAAGGTTCTGCAGCCCAAATTTCCACTTTAGTGAGTTTCTCATGAGAATCACTAGCTGATCCGGGATTCAGTCAGAAGAAGGATGGGAAGCCTCTCATATCATGTTCGGAGCTGCATAAGCTCTGCTTGTGTGGCCATCTCCACTGGCCAGCAAATTGGCAGCTTTCCAGCATCCAAATAAACGATTTATTCCAATCTGCAACCACTGTTTTTGAGGCCTATAATTCTGCACCCCTAAAATTCTGCCTGTCTTCTCTTTGTTGCATTTCCTCCTGCTCACACCATGCTTTTCTTTTATTGGTGGGAATCAATATAGATCATCTCTCCTCCCTCATTACCGGGCCTGAGCTCCCATGCCATAGGGGCCAGTGCCCACAGTGCGTGTAACATGCTTTGTCCAGTGACCACATTCATCCAGCTTCCAAGTTCTATCGGAGGCCTGGAAGAGCTCCACCCCAGGGACAAGACTCTTGGTAAATTCATTATGAGAGCTCTTTTCCAAAAATATAAAGCATTACTAATGAAGTGGAAATATTCCAAATCCTATACACAATATACTGGAAAAACATGTAGAACTTTACAGAGTTCAAATATATACCATTTACTAATGTAATGTATTGCATTTATGAAGTCAGCACAATATAGCAGTGAATGGCTTGACCTAAGAGAAATTCAGTTTTTCTTCTGACAAGAGATAGGGCTTTGAACAAATGGTCTCAATATCTCAAGGTCTTGCATGGCTCAGTTATAAAAGTCATTTTGTGAAAACTAAATTAGAAGCTAACATGCTATTAACACACTCTCGTGCCCTTCACAAACATGGAATACATGATAGTTTTAGAACATAGAAAATTTCCAAAATAAAAAATACTAAAGGCATTATGTTCTAGTTTCTTACTTTTCTTTGTTGATTGCACAACAACATTCTGTTGATATAAATTAAAAGCTAAAAACAATTATAATGGTCTTAGTGGATTTTCATGGGCATTTGTCACAAAATTATTAATAAAGAGAAAATCAGAGATAAAATATCAGTCCATTTTCTCAAGACACCTTGAAATACTAATTGCTTGATGCATGAAAGCCAGAGTAGACTCAAAAGCAGGTCTTTATACCCATTCTTGGAATTCTCATGTTATAAAATGTGTCTCTGTGGACCCGTTAAAATTTGAATTCGAATCATTATCAGCATGTACTGTGTGAAGTAAACACTGAACATGACCTGACAGCACATAGGGTGAAAGCTAAAGATCTAGATTGATAAAACAACTTAATTTCGAGAAATTGTCTGAACTTTTACCCTTACTTCTTGAGTACATAACACATAAATAATGAATAGTTAAGCTGTACTTGTGCTTTGTAATGTACAGTAAACATACTGCATAAAATGTGAGCTTTCATTTTGTTTTTTTTCCTTGAAAAGCACTTACATTTACATCTTAGGGAAGTGTTTCTACTACCAGGCAGAGTTGAGACAGGACCCAGAAAGTTTTCTGAGTCTGTGTACCCCCTGTAACAATGTCTTAGGAATAAAAAAGAACTCCTTGAGTTCTTTTTTGATGCTACCAGGCTCCTGTTATTTCTTCCTTTCTTTCTTTTTAATTTCTTTAAAGTAACTGGAAATTGAAAATTATTTTCACTGTACACATCAGGTTAATTCATTCTGAGTATTTAATTAAAGAATATACTCTTTAATACTGCTTATTAGCACTTTTACTGTTACTTAGCGCTGCATTTTGGGTGTGATTTCTTTAAAGCATAAGACTGACGTAAAAAGAAAATCCTAGGACAAGATCAGGAATCGTAGACTTAGCATCACTCCTCTTGCCCTGTGATCTTGGCAGTGAAACAGGCACAGACTTTAGCACAGTGCCCGACCCAACGGTAGGTAATCAGCTTAAATTTATCAAAGGGCCAAGTAAGTGACCTTTAAGAACTCCTGTATCTGTAGGTGTCCATTCTGAGATCACATCTACCTTCCGGAGGGAAATATGCTATAGAACATAGAATAAAATCACATCAAGTATGCAAAGATATTCTAAAAATGACTAAACATTATTACTGTTATTAGATATTATACTCTTTTTTCTTTGTGTTTTAAAAGTAAGTTATCAAATTAAAAAGTAAAGACAACTTTTTTAATTTAGTTCAGGGGGCCAGAGTAAGTTGGGTTCGGCATTCATTAGCTTCTGCTCCCCCACACCACATATGTTCCCCCAAGCCCCACCAGGAGTGATCCCTGAGCACAGAGCCAGGAAAAACACTGAATATTGCCAGATGTGCCCCAAAACAAAACAAAACAAATGTAGTTCAGTAGATTGTGGTTACAGTAATGATTTGCTATGTACCAATCGGTCACCTTTATAAACTCTTTAGTTAGTCTTCGATAACCTCAATTTTTCACAGGAAAGAAAAAGAAAGTGCAGGAAAATAGAAAAATATTTACTCAACCATAATTGAGATGCACAAAAATTGAAGTAAAGTCTACCAATCACTTGGTGAAATTATTGATACAGAAATTATACTTGTTACTGTTACTTTATTTACTGCTAGAACAATATTATAATCAGAATTATATATATTTGACAATATTGGATATTTTAAATATAGATCACAAGAACACAAAAAGATGATTTGTTTAATTTTGATCAATTCTATTTTTGTTTTGGTTTTAGATCCTCGTAGGCTTGGGGGACTTTCAGGGACTCCGGAGTAAGACCTGGCTCGACTGCACCAAGACAAATGCTCGATGCACTGCACAAGCTCTCCAGCCCCAAACTTTGATCAATTCTTTCCCAAAATGAGTAATAGTAGACTGATAACATTTCTACATAACAGTAAGAGATACAAAAACCTTAAAAGTTGATATGAATATGCCAATATATATAACTGAAATCCATATTTTATGTAGGATATTTTGCTCATCACAGTTAAACATTGAGTAATCTTCTCAATGCCTTTGTTCACTATGCTATAAACTAACAAAAACCCAATCAATTCATGTTTTACTATTCATCGTTTTACAAGATATTGAAAGTCAATAGAATAATTTTACAATATGGATGGTGTAAATATAAGATGCCACAGTTCATACATGCATTTTGTGTGATTTCATGATCAAACCCATAAAATTTGCTTCAAAATATTTAAATGAGAAAAAGATCGGCAAAATTAATAAAGATCTATCTTCTAAAAAAAAAAAAAAATCCAGCCAATCTCAGAAAGTTGAAGAATGTTTAGGGATTTCAGAGAGATAATAAGAGGTAGGGCTCTTGTCTTCTTGCATTTGACTGACCTAGGATAGAATTCCTGGCGCCATAGTTAGTCTCTCAAGCACTGCCAGGAGTGATCCCTACCTGAACTCACAATCACTGCTTGCTGTGGTTCCAAAACAAAAACAAAAACATTAAGTTTGAAGCCTGTAAAAGTGAAAGAAAATTATAATAATCATAACACGAACGATGAAAATAAATAAAAAGTAATTCATCATACAACCAAATATGATTTAAATAATAGACAATACTAAACACTCCAGAACTGAATGGCATTTGACAGAGTGGCTTTCTTCCTGAGAATTCAGGAGTTTACTCACCAAGATTTTCATCATGAGTCAGGTTTTGTTCTTTTAACAAAAATAATAAAGTTAAAATAAAACAAACAAGTCAACTTAGGAAAATAATCCTTAAAACTCTTCACAATTTTTTTAGCCTTCTTTCAAAGGTTCTTTTAGAGAGTGCCATGTCTTCACGGCCAAATATGTTCAAATTGTACATTATTACTTTGGCTTGCAATCAGCTTCCGCTTCTTCATAACAAGCAAAAACATGGAATGGGTAATATCTGAAACTAACATAAGACCATGGGTTTGTTCTAGGAGTTTGACTGAAGGTGATATAAAAAGCACTTTAGAGCAGCACATCAGGAAAATGTTATCTTTGAATGCTCAAAGGGAGCTCCACCACTTCCTGAATATTCTGTCACGGGCAGACTTTCTCTAGAACATACTGATATGAGGAATAGTGTCCATCAAGGTCCAGCTTGCAAACAGATTCAATGAAACTCAAAGGATCGTTTTCTCTTGGGTAGAAGAAAAATCACATGCACGATCTCCCTCATTGCAGTGAGCATTTAGTTAGCTAACTGAAGAGCTGGGGTAGATATACCAACATTCAACTAAATAGAAGTCATTTCAATAGCAGGAAGGACCACAAAATTAGTACTTTCCTCATGCCGACTTAAAGGTCTATAACCTTTGTTTACTAAGACTATTTAAAGTTCTATATTATGATTTCCATTTTGGAGGTAAGGAAACAGCTCCAATTAAGCAGAATCATTTGCCAGAGTCTATATAACTGTTAGTGCAAAGCTGGTTTTCAAATCAATCTGACCTAAGGTTCTTATACTTAACTACCACTGACATATTTGGTTTTGATGTAGTTAAAGAACCAAATAATCCTGCCTCACACTCAGTAGAAAAAAATCAGCAAGATATTTGATAACTCTTCAATGCCTCCATCAAGGTTATTTGGAAAGAATACTAATTCTTTTTTTAAGTTGATTTCTCTTTTCTCCTTTTCTTAACAGTAACAAAGCTGGATTAAAGTTTTCATCCTTGGTGACCATAAAGGGGGCATGTAGACTATACTGGAGTTAAATTCTTACTTGTCTGTGATTAAAGGGCAGGGGGACAGTTCTGCCTCAAGGCTTTGTTGGTGGTTATTTGTGAGAACTAAATAGTAGACATACCTGCTTCTCTGATAAATTCCTCCTCTTTGAGTCATAGAGCAAAATAGCAAAGAAGAAACAAAATAATTCCCATTTACTCTACTTTAACATTATTTCTCCCTGAAACATTAGCCAAAGGCATTTTCACATGATTTCCTTTAGAATTTAAAAAGTTTGGGATATTTCGGAAATAATGACAGGGGATTAAGAATACACAGATCTGAAGATTAAGAGTCAGATTGCTGTTCATATTTACTCTACATATTTAGCAGAAACTTGCTTTCTGATCTTAATTTTTTATTAGCAACTGTAGTCCATATTTTTATGCTGTGAGAAGGACAATTTCTTCTTGAATATTTTCTTTTGTTTTATTTCAGTTTGTTGTAATATAGCCTTAGCCTATCAAATGAAATTTCTGGTTCCCTATACAAGTATTTTTCACCATGCCATGCTGTGTCTGCCACTTCAACTCATGAATCACAAAATTATGATTATCTCTTGGATCTTATAGATCAACAGTGGCCAAGGTTGACACATTGTGTGAGCTTGTCCAGAAATAAAGTGATTTAAAATTCCTGCTGAATTGATAACCCCATGTGTGGTATACAAGTAGGGCATTGGATTCAAGTCAGCCTGGCTTTCAATACTGGCTCTACCATTTACAGTTCACTATTTTCATCTGTAAATGGAGATTATAATGAAATGAACTGGGTGAGATTGATAAGCCGGTTAAATGAAATAACAAAAGCAAGGCACACATAATAGAATAAGTCTTATTGACTATGTACCAAATATTAATTTATGTCAAATATCTTTCGAGTGGGCCTCAAAATCCCCTCACCACATTATTACTCTATACTTGACATTAAGAGCTTCACAATCTCTCGTGATCTCCATCAACAGACTCCAAGGGTCTCTGGAATTCAGTGAGGAAAACACAATGGCAAATGTGGCAAAAGTGCATGGCCTGAATATTTATTGCTTGGTCCCACTCCCTGTCTCAGGGCTGGTGGCCGCATGGTCTCTCAGTCACTCGGGCGCCTGAGGATTTTCCCGTGATGTGCTGATAACTGTTTCTGCTGCTTCCAAGCTTCCTTTGCCACTGTCCTTTGCTCCCTAACTTTTCAAAAGGAGCAAAATGGAGAACTTACTCACAAAACGCAAACCTATGAAGACTGAAACATTCAACTCTCTTCAAATGACTCCCATTTGTTCTCTTTCTCTTTCTCCTTCTCTCTCTCCCTCTCTTCTCTCTCTTTCTCTTTCTCTTTCTCTTTTTCTCCTTCTCCCTCCCTCCCTCTCTCTCTCTTTCCATCTCTGCCTCTGTCTCTCTGTCTCTCTCTGTGTCTCTCTGTGTCTCTGTCTGTCTCTCTGTCTGTCTGTCTCTCTGTCTCTCTCCCCCCCCCCACTGTCTTTCTCTCTCTCTCTCTCTTCTGAAATGGTGATACACATCAAAGATTTTTTAAAGGGATTCTCAGAATCTGCTTCCGGGCATCACCTATAGTCAAACACAAAGGCTAGTTCATGTACAACTGACCAGTACAGCTGTCCAGGCTCCAGACTCAGGAGGACGCTACAGCCACCATCTGAGACTCTTTAACCATTTTCTAACAAGATCTAACAAGGCTGGCAGTGGGGGGTGGAGGTTACATTTGTGTTTTTCACAGGGTTCCTCAAATTATTTACTCACACGTGAAAATATGGCCTAGATGACAAATACAAACACTCCTCCGGTCAGAGTTATTTACTGAAGTCTCACTGTGCTCTGAATACTCTTAAAATCACATCAGTGAGAAAAAGCGCTGTTATTGTTGACACTTTGCAGATATGAGACACATGTCAAGGAAGCAAAGACGGGGAGCACTTTTTTTAACTAGATGGCAATGCCACAAGGGTTAACTGCACTGCACTGTCATCCCGTTGTTCATCGAGTTGCTCAAGTGGGCACCAGTAACGTCTCTATTGTGAGACTTGTTGTTACTGTTTTTGGCATATCTAATACGCCACGGGCAGCTTTCCAGGCTCTGCCGTGTGGGCAGGATACTCTCGGTAAGCTTGCTAGGCTCCGAGAGAGACGGAGAAGTCAAACCTGGCTCGGCCTCGTGCAAGGCAAACACTCTACCCACTGTGCTATAGCTCCAGTCCCACAAGGGTCAGCATATGGAATTCCAATCCAGGTATTTGGGCTTCTTCTATGTCATTATCCTTGGTAGTGGAAGAACAGAAAAGGTAATATAAGGTATAATTTACAGTTAAAGCATGAAGTATTTGAGTAGTAAAAAGCATGGATTTAAAATTATAAAAAATAAATAACTCTTTCCAATAGAGGGAGGCTAATCAAAAAGTTACAAAAGGGACAATATGTATAGGAAATAGAAATAAAGTTGAATTTCTCATATCATGACAGCATAAGGGCAATTAAAAGAGTTTGCAAATGTAGAGACATTTTTTATTAGCCTTGACATGACATGCATGTCTTGAAGATTTACAGCTGCTAATTATGACATTTGGAGGCTACCTTCTTGTAGCAGAAGACAATCTTTTGAATGGGGTATTGCTCTGCATGCAGTGACCCAGTTGTGTTCCCCAGGCACCACCAGGAGTGAGCACTGAGTCAAAAGTACAGCCCTGAGCACTTCTGAGTGTGGCCCCAATAAAGCAAGAAAGGTATTTTCTTCATTCCTACCAACCAAGAGAGATGGTACACAACAAGATCAGTGTTATTTACTTCAATAAAGAAATACAAAGCAGTATGAGAGCTACCTTTATTAAATTTGGTGATTTCTGAACTACAGAGGGGTTTCTTCTCATGCAAGCACTGATCACCCTACTGTTTCTGAGCAGAGCAATAAAGACATATATATTACAAGGAAGACAGAGATCTTCTTCAACTTAGAAACCACAAAGTAATATGCAAACTAACTTCAGCTCTTCATCAATCTCAAACATTCTTGATTTCTAAGTTTATATAATATTTGCATGATCCATTGTTTTCTAAGAGACACACATTCTCCTTGGTTATAAAATATTATCCTGATGGTTGTTTTTATTTCTCCAGATCCACTCAAGATACATAGAGATAAATAAATGATTCTTTAAAGGATCAGGAGAATAGTGCAAGAGTCAGGTGCTTGCCTTCCATGCAGTCAACTGGGTTTGATTCCCAGCAACTAACAGAGTCCCCCCGACAGGGTGTGACCCCTGAACCAGAAACAGGAGTAAGCCTTGGGCCAGGTGCGGCCTCAAAACAACAGCAATTCAGTAGAATGTTCTTTTACATTATAATTTTATCAGACTTATTTTGGTAAGACTTAGCAAATGAGGGGTTATTACTTGGTTATTTGGATTCTTGTAAACATCACTGAAAAAACGGCTGATATCATCACAAGCATAATGCTAAAATTAAGATCCATAACTGGATTTTAAGCACCCCAATCTGGCATCAAAATTGCAACAGATCTTTCCCCCCAAGTAAAGGAGTTTGTTGGCAAGGTTGACTCATGACCGCTTTAAGCGCTATCTTACCAAGGGTATTATTTTAAGGGATGAGCAAAAGGGTAAAAGCTCAGAGCCCAGCCAATAAAATATGAACGGAAGGTGCAAAGAAGCACTCATAAATATTGCCTAGAACAAGGGCCTCATTGTTCCCTGCCAGCACTCTCCCTGGCTCCTCTGTTCATCGTCATGCAAGCCTCTTCCTTGAACCTGTGGCTTTTGTCAAGCTGAGCCCCTCCATTATTTATGGCTGTAAATGTGAGTCGCCTGTCGGTATGTTCCTTGTACACACATACACCAGGAGCCCCTGCTCCATCCCTTCCTTCCCCGGATTCAGCATTTCAGCATGCTAAGATGAAAGGGCTCCCCCTGGAACCCTGTGACTTGGGGATGCTGAATTAACTGCTGTGTCAGTGTGAGGCAGACAGAGAACTTCCCAGCAAGTCCCCACCTGCACCACCCCCAGACCAGCCTCTAGTGGCTCATGTCGTTTGTTTACTTTCTTTCAAGTGCTCTTTTTATAAAAAAAACTTATTTCTCTTTCTCATTCTCATTGTTCCCTGCCTCCAATGGTTACTCCTAGTCTTTTTATCCTCTCCCATCATTTCTCTTCAGCATAGTAAGAGCAGGGTGAGGGGCGCAGGAAATAGTCCATTATTTTCATATATGATATGAGTAGTAAATAAAAACAACCTAAGCAAAAGTGATTTTTATAAGCTAAAACTGAATTGCCCTTTTTAGCTTGTGCTATTTTGGTCCAATGTTGCTTTTTCTCCCCATCACAATCCCCTTTCTCATAACAATCCCCTTAAATTTTCCCTTTAAATTTTATTTCTGTTATTTAAAAAAAAAAGGAACAAAAAACACAACCCCAAAACCAAAAACCAAAACAATTAAACTGTGCCAGTGGGATCCCCAGGGAAAGGGAAGGAGGGAGGCTGCTGCCCTGGGGGGGGGGGGGTCCTCCTGGTGGGCGGAGCCTGCAATTGGCACATCACAAGCTTTTCCTTCTCTACTAGAGGGAAAACAGGAGACTGTACCTAAATGGTCAAGCCATAACTAATTGATTTTCAGCTAATCTAAGCCTCCAGCTATGAAGAAACTAGGACCAAAGAGAGACCCCAGGAAGGGTGGGGGCAGCAGAAGGGTGCCAAGAGAGCCGGGGGCTAGAGGGACCAGAGGGGCCAAGAGAGAAGCCAAGTATGTGAGGCTGGGCAGAGAGGAGGCTGCAGACGCTTCAGAGGCTGAGGTGGCGGGTGGGGCTCCCAGGCCATCTCCCACAAGTTTCCATACCTTCTTCCTTTCAGCTGTCACTTTTCACTAAGCCTTTACAACACGTTCCTTGTGAGTGATCACTATCACACTGAAAAAGAACCCTATGAAGCAAACTGAAATTTTAACTATCTCTGCAGGCACGCCCGTCATCTGACAATAAAACAGCTCTAAAGGTTATTTTAGGGATGCCAAGAGGGGTTTGAAGGAGAGAGAATGTTCTCCTCATACTGTAACTTCTATTCTCTTCAAAAGTTCGGTGTTTCAAAAATAATGTTTTACCAGTCTTAGTTAGCGTTTGCAATGCCAGACAGAAGCCCTGGTGAATATTCTAATGGTTTCTCATCAGCTTTCCTCCCGTCCAATCACTCATGTCTCCTTCCCGTGTTTATGAGTGTGTTTATGTTACATGTGTTAATAGCCCTGCCGGAGACCAGAGAGAGCATCTTAGGTGTATCCTACAGGAATTCCTCTCCTGGGGCATTTGAATCAGCCAAAACCAACAACAAATATCACTGACATCTTTCAAATCTGTCAGCTAGAGACATCAGCATTAAAGAATTCTAGTACCATGAAAGTTTAAAGATTTAGGAAAATAAAGAATGAAGAGTATCATTTGAAGTCTTGAAGGTTATTTTTCTTCTATTTCATATGTTAGAAAGTATGTTGTTATTGATATATCAAAAATATCAAATTCATTTAAAGTTACATTTGAGAATTAACTATTCTTGATTTATATCTGAAAAATTTATGACTCCAACTAACTTTGGATCAGTGAGTCAAAAACCAATAGTAAACCCAGAGTTCTCATTATAGAAATAATATAGACAACAAACAATCCAAAAGTGAATTTCTTTTGTTTACTAGTTTTTATCATTTTCTCTAAAACATCTACAATGTTATATCATTTGATTTTGAAATTACCATGTAGTCAAATAAAATTATTTGCAGACAAACTGTGCTTATATAAATAAAGATACACTTAAATATCACAAGCCAATGATCTAATAACATTCATTTGCATAGCAATTAGATAAGGAAATAAATTTGAAAAGAAGGTTAGAAATAAAAATTCACCAGATAGTTATTTTTGTTACTAGCAAAATATTGTGGTATTGATCAAGCAAAAAGTTAATAGTTTAGGAATAGAATGAGAAGTCAACGTGTAAAAGTTAGAAACAATGAGATTGAATAAAAGTTGGATCACAAATAATGAATGCAACAAAATGGAACATTTCTCTTCACACAATTGATAATTAATATTTGTTTCCTCACAGAAAAGCAAAGAAATTTTATCTATCAATTATTTTCTCTAATTATGTATGTAAGTTTATTAATAAAATATAGCTCAAAATATTTGATTTCATGTTTACATTGGTCTGAAGAAAACTTAGATTTATTAAAGTAAATTCTATTCTCTCTCATGACCATCTCACTTTTTAAAAAGTACTTTAAAAAATACAATTCAGAATTTAAATTTTTTTAATGTTGAAAAAGTGTTGGAAAAACTTTCTGAATAAAATATATTTTAGAAAAACTTTTTTATCTGTAAATGACAAATACAAGTGCTAATCAAAAGGATGCTACTGTCATCCTGATATGTAATTTACTTTATTATGGGTAATGTCAACAGATTCTTTTCACATATTTAAATATCCAGGTGACTTCCTCAACAAAAATCCCTTGCCTATTGCTAATTTGATCATTTGCCCTTAGTCTTCTCTAAATACATACCTTTTAAGATGTCAACAAAATAAAATACAATTCCCCTGAGTCTCCTAAAAACAAGAAACTATTTGCAGAGAAAATTTGTTAATAAATAGTACATTAAAGTACACTGACGTTCTTAGTGTAGTTTAGACATTAACTTCTTTACCTCTTCTAACTATGCTTTGACCCACTTTATTATGGAAGAAGTATAGAAATCAAAGTTCTTTAGTAAGTAGCAATTTGTTGCAAGGTATGTTAGAAGGCATGGCCTAACGATAATAAAATTAAGTTGTGGCTTAATTTTCCTCAGAGACTAGCAGGAAAAACCCACTTAGAATCAGAATCAATTTGTCAGTAATTTCATGTGAGACATTTAGTTTAAAACTGTTAAAGAAAAAATAATATGCTTTATTGCTGAGAAAAAAATCACTATAGCTCATGCATGATGAAAAATTTAAAAGTTTTTAACTTTCAGCTAACATTTTTATCTAAAGTCAACTGAATAATTGTATTTCACGGTATAGTTAGTAAACTGCTCTGCTATGATCTAAACAATATAAATTTCATTTATTAAAAAATCTAGGTATTCTTTTAATGATAAAAACAGTTCTAGAAACTATGAATTGAAACGTCTTTATTGTTTTGTGTTTTCCTATTCTATATAGATTTTTATAAAGCAGTGTCAATACAGGTTCTAAAATAATAAATATTTTCCTAAAAACTTTACTATTCTGTTGTGAATGGTCAAAAGTCAATTATAATAGAACATATTAGACAGTTTCAAATTTAACTTTTGTTTCTTGAAATATATAACATCCACTCTTCTCTTGCAGAGTTTAAATGACCCGGACTGATTGCTTCAGTGATTTATTTTATGAATATCTGACTTCACGCTAGCTTGGAATTTTTCTATTAAAATGTTCAAACTAATTTAGCTGACTGGCTAATCATTTAGAAATTTCTACAAAATAAAATGTACTAAGAACCATATTTGTAAGCCACTTACACTAGGAAAAGGCAATCAAACTAATTTTGAATTAAGCCATATTTTCATGGCTTCAAAGTTCTAAATGAATCCTATAAATTATATGGGGGTGGGGTGGGAAAGGCCTGCAGGACACCTGATTAGGGCAACCAATGATGACTGACTAAACTCAATAATGAGAGCTTTGTCTCCTGTAATGTGAAACATATGATTTATTGAGTACCTTATTCTTCATGCGAGGATAGCTAAGAGCAAATGAACAGAGCATATTAAACACTATATATTATAAAAGTATCCACATTATTAGGATCCATTGCTGTCTGACTTCTCAAAACTTTTTCTTTGAGGTATTATATGAGAAAATTTTAATTGTGCATAATAAACCATATCAATTTCAAGTCAAAGCAGACTGCATTTTTAAAGCAATATTTTAAAAGTTCTTATAGTGTCTCAAATATCTGAAATGTAATTTTTGATAAAATTTGCAGTCTTTAGAACAAATTTATTATTTTTGAATGTCTTGTGATAGTATGTTTTCACCTTCAGTTTCCACTAAAACATTAAAAGGAAATTGCAAGTTATATAAACTTTTAAATGGTATGCTACTATTGTGAGAAAATATCAGGCACTAATTTTTTATTTGAATGTCAATATATTAAAACAACTATGAAGTGCCAGAGTTGAATGAAAACTTGATTTTAAGAATTATTCACTAGTTGCTAATTAATGACTCTTCCAATTAGGATTTTTTTTTTTATCAAACGAAAAGAAGACTTTTGCATAGGTAAAGACTACCAGAATATGACTTCCTTTTCTCTTGCTTATGAAAAATGTCAAATAGGCACACTATATTTTAATCGTTAACTATAAGAAATGTCAATTATTTAATTTTTTCTCTAATTTAATTTTTATGAAAATTAAAAATCCCTCCTTGGAGTTTTTTGATAAAATCTTTTTTACAATAGTATTTGATCTATCTAAGATAATTTCACATTACTATTTTCACAATTTTTGTCTCTCCTGAATGAATTTTTTACCTAGCACTTGAGTATATACTTTCATGTTTTTAAATTAGTCAACAAAAGAAAAAGTTCAAGATGTCATATTTACTCTCCCATCAGAAAGGCTTCCTTCTTTTCAATTGTTAACTTTTTGCCTATAGCATTGTACACCACATAAACTCTCCCTTTTAAAATCTACTTGTGTGTTTATTCCTCTAGCAAAGAAAGTTCGAAATGCTAACAATATCTGAAAAGATCGAAATCTAGATAGATCATAGGTGTTTGAGTTTAGCTTTTCACATTAAATATGGAAACATATATAGACCCACGCAAGAATGTCTTGCCTAAGATAAAATCTTACATTGCATCAATGACAGGCAGGAACTAGAAGCTGAAGAAAACAGTAACAGAAACTGATTTTATGGAACTATGACCACCTACCAGGTAGCTACTTCACCATCTTGCAAACTCCCATGCTCCAAGAACAAAGATTAACAAAGAAACGAACAACATACCTAAGTTGACAAAGCTCATGACCATGTCAGCATCATTCAGAAAGTTGGTATCATGGAGGCTGGCCAGAGGCGGACTCTGGGTGGCCAGGGGAGTTGTTCGAGATAAGTGAATGCGACGAGAATACCCATTGGGAGAGGCTGGGTGTCCCTTCCTCGCTCCCCTGGTCTCTCCTGCCAGAGATGCCCTCACTGAATATTCTGAGTCTTCAGGGTTTTCTTCATTGGCCATGGCGTTGTATAGGTCCAACATAAAGAGAGGCGCAGAGGAAGCTTGTTTTCCGGGTGAGAAAGGTCTGGGTCTGTGAGGCAAACCCAAGATAGAGAGAATTTCCCTCTGTATTTCCCGTCTTTCATGGTTCCGTAGTCTTCTATAAATAAAACTGGAGTGAACGTGATTGTCTCCCAAACCTCCTTTTGCATAACCCACGAGAGCCCAGCTGCTCCAGAGGAAGCCCACAATACCCCTAAGTAAAAATACAGTCAGATGCATTTTTGTCCAAAAGCAAAAGTTGATATTTTTAGTCCTTCTTGTCCTCTTAAAAAAACAAAACCCTAAGTTGTGAGGAGGTACACTTTCCCAGGAGCAGAAAACAAATCACCTATTCCCCATGCCAGCGACAGGCCTGACACGGCATCCTCACTGATTTTTCCTGTCCTATTTTAAATATTTGGAATGTGTCAAGAACAGTAATTTCTAAGAAAGTTGAAACTCGGATTTCCAATTATCCACAGTTGTTAAGAGTTTTTGCTGCATTGATGGAGAAGCCGACTAGTATTATTTGATCAGATGACCTATGCATTCCTATATGGAGTTTTTTATAATCAGACCTTTGGCATTTGAATGAATGCAGTTGATCTTCTGGAATATTGTAGTTCCCAAAGTTATCTTCACTTGCTCTTGAGTTCTTCTCAACCCTTGAGCTCTTTCCAAGACAAATCCTGACTTCTGAATCACAGATATATGCTGATCTGGACCTTGGTGTTGGAATATATATTTGTCCGGCAGCTTGGTGATAAGTTTAACATCTTTTGTGTCCTCTTAGTGTAAAACAAGATTCAAGGTTCTACTATTCAAGTAAATGTGTTTTCCTGAATTTACTTGAAAACCCTCCTTTAAGTCCATTCAATCTCTTTCTCCTTCTCACAGCTAATTCACCTCCAGCAGGCACAAATATACCAGCCCTCTTCAAGGGAGATCTAAAGAGCAATGTAAGCACGACCCTGCTGGGAAAGAAGAGGCTTCTCATTGTAATTTGAAACTGGTAAAGCAGAAAGAACTTAACCCCTTTGCTGCCAGAAAAGCCTCCCTTTCCACAATTTTATAGCCAGACATCTAACATAGCACAGTGAAGTGTGGGGCATATAACTTCTAAGAAGGTAAAAAGGCAGCTTCCAAGCAGCATTCTAAAAAGTTTGCCACCAATTTTATATAGTTCTCATTGAGAACTTTCCCTTCATAGTACACATTTAGTGCATTTCTATATTAAGTCTCAGGTTGTGAATAAATTAACATGCTAAGTCTCAGTTTTATTTTTGAGGTTATTTCTATGTTTTTTCAAAATTATTGGTTTGCTTCTTAAAAGTAAAGGGTGTGCTGATATGAAGCTAATGCGTTTCTTAAGGATAACTAGATCTTTTCAGAATAAAACACACTAGAAAATTGCTAGTAAATATATTTCACCTTCCAAAGCAGTAGTTGCAATAATTCAATCATAGTGATTAGATAGTCCAGCTTTAAGGGCCTTTAAACATCCTAAACTTAAGCAAACAAGCATATTCATACTACCCTTTTTAAATCAGTAAGGTCAAGATACAAATAGTCTGAGACACAGTATTGTGATTCTTCACTTTTATGTCGTTTCAGCTGAAATGTAAACAGACATACAAATGAGATATTTCCCCAGGAATTTGACTCAGTAATTTGATTTGTTTTAACCCATGCAAACAAACACTGATGAAAGAGTGTTGAGCACTACCCACAGACTGAAATTTGAGTCTTCAAAAATTGATGGGTAGAATGGGGAAAATGCACACCTTTCAAAAATAGCACGCTTAATCCAAGGAAATGAGCAAAGTATGTGTTTATTCTTAATGTTTAATGCTTTTTAAAATTTGGAAGTCTACAGTATTTTTGTGAAGCTATGATTTTCCTTCCAAGCTCTCACTTTACCTTAGGGCTTACAGTACTTTTATTCTCTAAGATAATATTCTGAAACTAGGATAGATTTCCAAGCAAATACTAGAACTATTATGAAACTGTGATGTTTTTCCTTTACAGAGAAGTACCAGGTTTGTTGTTTAATTTCTCTTTAGTTTACCTGATATTTTTGACAAGTTCTCTTTGTATGAGTGAAGGCAAGACACTGAGAGCATTTGAATTTTACTCTGTGCTTCATTCTTCTTATACAAACTCACTAAACTAGAGCTTATAGATGATGATTTAATGTTTTCCTGGATAAGATTTCTTTATTAATGGCCACATAGGATGTCACAGCAGCAAATAAAACACTAGTATACATGAAGAATTTCTACAAAAATCAAACACATGATAAAGGCTAGTGCAGGTTGAAAATAACTAAAGGATCCCCATTTCATAACTAAATGGTTTAAACAATTAAAATTCTTGAAATTGCTTAATTTATATCTAAATCAACTGAAAATTTGGGGGTCTTTGGTACGGGTTTAAATAAATTACCTTGAGAAAAAAGTTCTCTTCTGCATTTGTGAAATATGTCTCAGATACTGTCTATTAGTCTGCATTTTTAAATAAATGATCAATGTTTGGTATGATTTTGCTTCTTGTTTCCAGAGCCGGACATTGAGTTACATCTAAAAACAGGCCTCACCATAGGACAATTCTTATCATCTTTCATATGTGCTGATTTCTTTTTCTAAGATAGTGCAAAATAAAAATAAGCCTATGTATCACAAGCCTCAAAATCTCTTTTTGCTAAAGAATAATGATTTATAATATCAATCAATATAATCATAATGTAATAGCTTAGCCAGTCATGTAGCATAGCTCTATACAGAGGATCACTTCCTAATATTATTGGCCAGAATTTTTAGCATTCAACCTCCCCCACTTTTCCTCCTAAGTTAGGAAAATTTTGGCAAACATTCATTTTTCTTAAAGATCAACATGTACAATGAGAAAAAAAAGAAAACAAAAAAATCTAACAGGGATAAAGTGGAAACACTAACTACAAGAAGTCAGATACACTCTCAATGAAAAGTGAATGAATTCTGCTGCTTGGGTTCCCAGATAGATTTGTAGCAAAGTGTGTGAGAGTAATTTGAAAGATAAAAGTATTCACAAAATTAAGATATACATATTTCAAAGCATGCGCTTAAACTTTGTATACATTTTATAAACATACTGATGAAATACATGCTAAGGAAGAAGTTAGGGCAGGTAAAATACACAGCACATCACAAGAATTATTTCTAAAGGTAAGAACATTTCAAAAAATGGAACCTAGTAGTTGCCAAGGGTAGATACTAACGTCAATACTCTGCTAGTGGGGAAGAAAGATAACAGTCCATTAACTTTTTCTCCATTGCAATTCTTTCTGTTCATTTAGCTCTTTTCCTCTCTATAATTTGAAACATTTACTCGACAAATATGTAAATTTTTATATTTATATAAAGCAGAGTAGATCCCTAATTTTTCCCTAACATTGCAAAAGAAAATTATCCAAAAAGCTCTGAGATGTGTTCATCTGTTTGTTCGGGAGGGCTCTTTCCACTTCACTTATACTTTTGTTGTAGTTGTTATGCTGCTACATTGCTTTCTCCTGGAAACAAAAAAATTCTAAATGAAGGGATGTTACTGCAGTAAAAGACAAGATTCTCAATGTAAACAGGCATCTGCATTTTTCAAGTATTTCTTCTGTTTGAAAAATAATTTAAAATCATTTGACTATGATCATAAGTATTTAAACACAAACTCATGCTGGAGCGGGTAAGAGAAAAGTTTGAGAATGAGACAGACTTCTCAGGAATGAGAGAAACTGGTAGCAAAGAGCTAATTTCAGGAAGATGTCCCACTCTAGAGACTGGGGTAAATGCATGGCGGAGTGCAGCACGGAGAGGTATCAGGGGTGTTAAATTGCCTTTAGTCCACTTGCCTCTGAGCTAAACACAGCATATGCATGAGCAGGAAATGCGCATGGGGGAGTCCAAAGGGCTGGAGTAGCCACACCACCAAAATCTGACTCACATTTGCCTGCAGTAACCTGACAGGGAGTAAAGTGACAGACAGACTACAGTTTTTTTCTATCTGATTAATAGTTCTTGGGGAAGACTTGGAAATGAATAATAAAATTTAGCCAACAAAAACATTTGAAATATTTGGTATTATTTTTAGTAGATGGCAACATTACTGAATATTTTCAAACGAACAGAGGATTTTTCAATCGTCTTTGCATTATTACATGCCCCTAAGATTATTTTATGTGCGAAGGTATTAAATATTGGCTTATTGGAGAATAACCCAACATTAATTATTAAAAATCAAATAGGGTGAATGAATAGCAGTCTAAAAATCAGCAAATAGACAAATTTGCTGACCCCACTCTAATTATTAGACCACATGTTTTATTCACCACCCAACTTTATAGAATATTTTAAATAACTGGGTTGACTTTTTACATAGTCATGTAGGTAAGATGAGATATCAGAACAAATGATTATTTTAAAAAAACTCATTCATAGCAAACCAACATTTTAGTGCAATTCATTTGACAAGCATTTGCTGAAACCTAATATGAAACTGACTGTAGACTTACATAACCAAAAATTCAAAGGTGCTTATCCTCACATAGTTTACTATCATGATATTATCATTTCTTTTGATTTAAGGCATAGCATCATTATTTAAACAGGGTTATTTATGATGGGAGATTCCTACTGATTTCACTGGAAGATGATCTAAAATGCAAGCTCCATAAATGTAGGCATAGAGTTGATTTTGCTCACCAGTACCAAAAATAATGTTTATATAGCAACTGACTTTTTGACAAAGATAAGCAAAATTTAGGACTTTTTTTTGAAAGGAAGTACATTTAAGAAGCATAGTTACCAGGGTTCATTAAGCATGGTAGTAGATGAACTGGTTTATCTCTTAATAGCTGGGTTTCCCAGCATTTATTAAAGTTCCCTTTCATAAGAAATTCCCTTATTACATGCCTCATCCCACAGATATGGAGAAAAGCATAAACTTCTCTCTCTTAATACTATATAGTCATAATGACTCAGAAGGAAAAGCATCACGGAACGAATCCATTAGCATAACAAAATACTTTAGTCTACCCTTACAGTGAAGCTGATTAGTTATGAGGTCTTTTTGAATTAAAGGGCCCCTGACTGAAAGAACAACTCATTCCTGTTAGCTAATACTTCATTCCTTCTTTGCTTTGTTTTGTTTTGCTGGTTTTGTTCTGAGCCCCGTAATACAATAATGACTCCCTGGAAGTGGCCATTCTGTATTTAAGATGCATTAGCCATCAATTCCACATCTGCCAAAGCTCAAGCATGTGTACGCAGGTGAGAAGCATAGTCCCACGGGCAGGAGATACCACGAGGTAGAGTGCCACGAGGTCTGAAAGTGACTGGCGAGTGTGGAAAGGCTCTTGGTGAAGCATCTGTAGGCTTCCATTTTAAAGCCAGTGATTTCACACTTCGCCCTGATTTTTGCTTTGTTTCAGAACCACAGTTATGCAGAGGCCTTCCTGTGGACTCTGTGCTCAGGAATCGCTCCTGTAAGGCTTGGGAGACTGTATGTGGTGCCAGGAATCCAACGCTGGCTAGCCACCTGCAAGGCAAGCACCTCACCCACTTGCTAACTCTCCTACCCTAAACTGCAAATTAGTGACTCTATATGTATCATATCAACACACTGGCCAATTCAAAATCTGCAGGAGTACTGGAACTTAATGGAAAACACAACTGCCAATTTATTCCACTAATGCCCACAAAGAGCAAACTAACATCCTGAGTGGAAATAAAATATGGAAATTTCATAATACATCAAAAAGGAGATCATTTGAAGGCAATTAAAAAATTACTCGATACAAAATTGCCTGAGCATTATACTATCATCTGTAAGACTAATTAAACGGCCTTGCTTTCCCAGAGCAACTTTCCCTCACCAGCCCAGGAAACAAACATGTCTTCACAAAGTATTCATAAAAATAATATTGATATTTGTACCCAGCAAAGAATTGCCCTCTAACACAAAGGTTTTTAAACTGGAGACATGCATCACAAATAGGAAATAGGATAATTAAGAAATACTAATGGGGCTGGAGCAATAGTACAGCGGGTAGGGCGTTTGCCTTGCACACGGTTGACCAGGGTTCAATTCTCAGTATCCCATAAGGTCCTCTGAGAACCGCCAGGGGTGATTCCTGAGTGCAGAACCAGAAGTAACCCCTGAGCATCGCCAGCTGTGACACATAAACCCATAAAGCAAAAAAAAAAAAGAAAGAAAGATATACTAATGACTGAGTTACACTAAAAATCAACTTTAAATCCTTAAGGAGGTACACAGACCTCAATTAATTTTAATACTGTCCCCAAAGTTGAGAGCCCTTAACAAATAGTCTTGGCAAGATCTAAACCACATACATATAACAATAGTTGTTTTAGTATCATAATACAATTTCCAAGTTAAAACAAGACCTTTGATCTCTCATTGATTGCAACTCAGATGCCCCGAGTATGTAATACAGTATTTAAAGAAAAACCCAATGCAAGAAAACCTTTTGCACCCACGTATACATTGAAAACTATAGCTTACTCAGCCCTTACCGTAGCAATATACAAAACAGATAGTCCCTGCTCTTGCCAAATATAGAGGTCTAAACAATCTACAAGTAGTTCTAGAAAATTTTGCTTTTGTATTTGTATTTGAACTTAGAACTCAAATGCTATTTCTTATATACAAATGCTACTACTGTATCACAGAATAAAAAAAGAATATATTCCTTAAAATGCCATCTGACTGTCACACAATCCTCTTGCTCCAGCTTGCAGTTCTTTCTTGGATATAATATAATATGAATCACATACTCTGCTCCATTACATAATTCTTCAAAATTCCATTTAAAAAATGGGCATCTGAATTCACATGATTGGTGACCTTCATGCCTGGACAAACTCAGTCTTGAATATTTCTTCTTCCCTGGTTTTTAGGTGTGTACGTTTGAGTGAGAGGGTGGGGTACAAGGCTTAGATGCACACGTGCATTTCTGAAGCTTCCTTGGGGGCTGGATTTCTTTCCATCTTCATTTCTCAGTTACTGTCTATATTTAAAAGCTATTGGTGGTCTCTTCTTAAACACTACATTCTCTTGATATCTTTTGCTCCTCCATTTTACAATAAACTCTTTATCTTGGTGTCTCCATTTTAAAAAGCTTATCCCTCCCTAGTTTTCTTATCAAAAACTCTTTCAAGTGTGTAACTGTTTTCTTTATCTCTCACCTTTCACCACCCCTCTCTTCCCTCAGTGTAATCTAACCTTCCCTGCTCCTAATCTTCAGCTTTTTCTTCTTCCTTCTAGAGAAGTTGTATTTTCTATGAATGCATGTTCATTAGCAAGGAAGTGATAGTATCAAATTTCAGTATAGGAGTATTCTTCCTGTTTGATAAGTACATCTTACATTTAAGTTGTTTCTTTAGAAATGAATGTAAATGTTGTAAGTATACCCTTGAATCGTGTTTTCAGATGTAGTTAACTTTTAAAACATTCACATTTTTAATATTTCTGGTCAAAATATTAAGACTAAAACAATAATAACTTTGATTTTTTCATGAAAAAATGCCTGATGGTGAAAATATGAGATAATAGCTATGAAAATATTATCCTAATATCAGTCCACACCTAGAATACTGGATAATCATCTTTGATTCTTAAGTATCTTAAGTATCAGCTTAATTTTTTTTTTTTTTTTTTTTTGCTTTTTGGGTCACACCCAGTGATGCATAGGGGTTAGTCCTGGCTTTTGCACTCAGGAATTATCTTCTGGTGGTGTTCAGGGAACTATATGGGATGCTGGAAATCAAACCCGGGTCAGCCGCATGCAAGGCAAACGCCTTACCTGCTGTGCTATTGCTCCAGCTCCACGGCTTAATATTTTTATATTCTGATATGAGGCACATATTTCTTAATAGGAGACACTAGGCCAAAATACAAAATAATTCAATGTTATTTTCTAAAATATCTTTTAAGACTGCTAGAAAATTCTCCAGATTTGATGCATACTATCTCTAAACATTTTTAAGGAAATAAAGTTAAATCAAATTATTTATAATTTCTAATGTAATCCAAGAATTCCTTATGTGCTACTATTCACACCCATTTTTAAATAAGCTTGTTAAATCACTGAGGCAAAAAGCAATGGGTAATATCCCCATTACTTAGTTTCTCCATTTCAAAGAGTTAAACAAAAGATGTTTGAGGAGCAGGGTTTTTAGTATGAAACTATGGGATTTGCAGTTAAGAAATCACACTTACAATTTTGCACATACTATTGGAATGATCTCAAAAATTTTACTGTGAAATCGTACAACTCATGAGTAGAAGGAAAGAGACACTTTTCTTTATCTCAGAATCTTCTTCTGTGAGTGGAAAAGATAAAAACAAACTATCATGAAATAATTAACTACATTAAATAAGAGAATAAAAATGCTGTATAAAATTAAGGTTCCATGATCTATTCTCATGGGCACGTGGCCTAGCGGAATTGAGACTCTTATACTCTTTCACTGGACGATCTACCCCTACAGTAAGATGGAACACATGTATGCCTATTGAAACACTGACAGGGAAGAAGCATACTTGAGAATTATTATGGAAAACTCATTCCCTAAAAGAAGGCTGTTTTGACTACAGAGAGACAAAGTTAGACAAAACCAGGGAATTTACACTGCTATCTTTATGCACAATCTCTCCCCATCTTGAAGAATTTTCAGCATTTTTCTTCTTGATATCCCCTTCTTCTTGAACAGTTCATCTAACATTTACTTCTATGGTACCCAGTGCAGTGGCAAAACAGAACAAAGGCCCAATGGGACTGATTAATTAGTGCCCAACAGTTATAAGAAAACTGCAAGGATACGTCAACCCTGAGATTTTCCATTAGCGTTAAGGTGTTTATTATAATTGAAATTGGTTAGCGAGAAGAGAAGAAAAGATAATTTGCTTAGCTTTGAGCACTCACCATATGACCAAGAACTGTGTAACAGAATTTTCTAAAACCTACACTGCACACATCTGCAAAGAGATGGCATTGGGCAAAAGAGCAGTTTGCTCCTTACAGTTTGAACTTTAGACGTGGGGCCAGAGACCCCAAGCAGTAGTGCTTTGCACTTCTTTGAAATAAGTGAGAGGTTATTTAATGTGTTTGCCTCAGCTACTTTCCTTCAAAAGGAATTTCTATAATACAAATATTTTCATTATTTAAATTACAATCATTAATAATCAATGAATATATAATTATCAATAATTGCCATCAGTTAAGAGACTGCAAATAATTTTTTTAATGACAGCATATGACATCAGTATTACTCAGAACACTTTAATTGAGTGATACACGGAGCACTTCCTACCCCTTCCCGGGGAGGTCACCCCCACATGGAGCCAGGCACATCCAAAGCAATGTTCACTTGAATGGGACTGACACTGAGTCACAGTCACAGCGTGCAGTATTCTCCAGACCAGTGTCACCACTCACTCATTTAAGATGCTGATTGTTTTGCCACAAAACTTCTCCCAACGCTGATCTTAAACTAAAAATACTTTAGAGAAAGAATTGACTGTGTCCTGTTATAATATGTAAATTAAATGGTAACTGTGCGTCTATGTTCAAGAGCTACTTGAATTTGAATCCTGACTCCACTATTCTGTAGCTATTGGTTACACTCTACCTCAGTTTCCTTATCCACAAAATGGGGAAATAGCAGCAAGTATCACAGGGGGCTTATGGAGACCAGATGATTTTTAAAGTGTAACGAGCACAGGGCCTGGCACATTATAAATGATAAATGTTATGGAACTGCACTGATTGGTGGCCAGATCTTGAAAGACAGGACTTTCTTCTTATGTGTCATTTTATATAAATTATATGGATATGTAGCATTATGCGTTCCTGTGCAGAGCACAATGGTTGGCAAATAGAAGCCCAACAGAATTAAGGTTCATTAATTTGTTTAAAATATCCGGATAAGCATCTACTTGTCATAAACAATAGTAACTAGTAGACCAACTGTTAATAAATATTTACAAATTGCAAAGCCTTACCAAGGTGACATCAAAGTTGAAGGAAAGTGGCTCCTGCCTTTGCCTGGTACCCGCTAACAGCCTACACACAGACAGGCAAAGCTGCTCACTCCTACCTCCGCACAGTCGCAATTCTCCTCTCCAGAGGAGGAGTTTGGGTTTTCCCATTATGACCTACAACTAGCAATGAATACCAGAGGAACAAAGGCAGATATCTAGAAACAGGGCCTGTTAAAAAACGAAACATTCTGTACCGATCTTTCACTTTTTCTCATGGTAGAAATGCCTCAAGAAAGACTCATAGAAGTAAACATACTATCCACCAAGGCTAAAAAAGAAGTTCATAACTTTTACTTTTACTCTGTTCTCACCAGCCACGTGCAATTTTCCTACCCTTTTCATGCCTTGAATTGGATGATAAGAGAAAAGAAGAAAGATGCAATTAAAATTAGTCAGAACTATTCTCCCAGCAATCTAAGTTGTTTTAAAATTAAATGTGCCCCACCAGGGTCATTAATTTGTTTTTGTTTTTGTTTTTTTTACCAAGTGCAGCTCATTATACATTGTATACAAGAAACACATACAGATAGCATTCTTGAGTCCACAAATGTAATAATCATAATAGATGGAAAAAATTTCCCCATATTTATGAGAATAAAAATGAAAGAATTTTGGTGTTCAGCTCAAACTCAAAACAAAATCCCTAAATTTCTGTTTTTGAATTTTAATGCCAGACTTTAATTAAGGAAGTAACAATCGACAGCAGTGTTGCAAGACTCTAAAAAATAAGTTTTTATACGCTCACTGACAGCCTTTGACCACCAGTGGCATTAGAAGGCGCCACCATAATTGCAGCCTCTCTAAGACATAACTTATTTCAGACTAAGTAGTAGAGCCAATATTTTGTATTTTAATTAAGAAACCTGGACTTTGTTTATAATAATTGACTGTTAGTTCACTTCTTGCCAAAATACACTTTTAAAAGAGAATTTTCACCTCAGTAAACTCTTAAGATTTTGGAACAGATTTAATATATTTGGGATTGAACTCTTTTCAATCATTTTTGTTCTAGTCGTTTTTATTTTAATACTTTATTTTAATGTTTAAGAATACACATGTGTGTACTTTAACCAATTCACCAATGACAATTCATTTTTGGTTTTTGCTTCTTGAAGTAAACCTTTAATCATATTGATGAAAATACATCGTCTGCTATTAGTACAAAAACAGATTCTTTTCTATATTACCTATTCAGAGCTGAAAGAAAAAGAAATCATGACCTCAGAGTGTTGTAAAACAAATAGATTATTAATACAGAGTAGAACACCAGAGAAATAAGTGAATAATAAATAAAAATGAAATATTCAATGCCGATTCTGGTATTTTCTGTTCTTTGATTTGCTTTCTTTTTTTTTTCCACCCAGATCAAAGTATTCTATTGAATAAACCCTTAAAATCTCTCACCGTAAAAAATATTTCCCCTCAATCATAATTATCTTACAACACAATCATATTAATATTGCTTCATATTTGTTTTAAGAGTAATTTAGAGGAAGAATAAATCTGAACATTATACCGCTAGAAAATGAGGTTCCAAGAAAACACAATGGAACACCGCCACCTTCTGGCTAAGTGAATTCTAACACGGTGAAGTTTTACTGGAGCTATTTTGATTAAAAATAGCTTTTTTGTAGCTTTACTGGCGCTGTTTTGAATAAGAAGTTTTAGACCTGCTTTCAGCTCTTTAGACATGGATAACTTATCTCTACTGACATGAAAATGCTCACCTTTGAATTTTTGTTTCTCAGTTGCAACTCTTTATTAAGTATTTCAGTTTCCAATTTCCTTAATTTGTTCCCAAACTCTTGAACTTTGGAATGTGGAAACAATTCTTCCTGTTTATTTTGTAAAGAATGGCAAGTAATGACCGGGTAATGAAAAACACAAAAGGATTTTTCTATCCCAGGGCCCTGTCGTGAACATTTCTAGGGCTTCTCTCCTAAGGAGCCACACTTCCCTGCGGTGCAGGGGTTTATGAGGATACACACAAATTCCCCAAAGCACTAATTGATTTGTTTCAGCTAGCAGAATTTATGCCCTCTCACCGCCTATGCAGTCTTAAATTAAGAGATGAAAGTAATGATACAGCCAATCTCTGGGTATACCCAGGGACAAATAGGTAGGTAAGAAAAAATGGAGGATAGACAGATTGCAACTAGGGCCTAATATGTAATTACATGTTTGTCTAAACATGGGAAACAAGGACAAGAATACAATGTTAATAAAGAAAATGGTTAAATTGCAAATGTTATGTTGTTTTTTCAACACAATTTATGGAACCAAAGAGCCCCTCTGACTATATAAAGTGTTTTTTTAATGTAGACAAAGCTACAACTGTTGATATAATTCTAGAGTCAAAACTGATTAGGTAACAAGTTCCAATATTGAACTCATAAGTATAAAACTTAAGTTCTGTGTGAAAATTGTTCTATGTCCTCATAGGGCTGTGAAGTCCTTGTCTAAGGGTTCACTAAGCTGTCTGTTGCTAGTTGACCTTTTGTGTTACTGTTTTGTTTGTTTAGTTGGCTTTATGTTACTTTCTTAATTAATTTTGTATGTTCTCACTGGAATTTCAGCATTGCTATATAATCAAAATAAGCGGAAATAATTTTTTAAACAATGAATTTAAATAAAAGAAATTCCTAGATCCCAGAAAAGAATAAATGAATAACCAACTATTTATATAGTGACTTAATAAATGTTTAGGAATCATCAAACTCAGATAAAGCTTTCTATCCAGTGAAAACCGATTAGATATCCACTTGAAATATGAACATGACCTTCGATGGGTCTGAGATTGAACGCAAAACCTACAAAACTCTAGGGAAGGAAAAGAGTGAGTCCTAAATGATAGAGAAGGACAAAGTCACAATACTTATGGAAGTCTAGGACCCTAACAAGGTTTTGTTTTTTTAATTTGGCCTGAGGATTTCAGTATTTTAAAAAATAAAACAAGCCTCCATGATACAATACTGTCTTCCAGGACAGTAGTAAAGTCTAAACTCTGAAAAGTGAACACTAGTCCTGAACCAACTGGAGAAATACATGTATTGAAAATTAGCATCACTGCAACAGCCTAGGGTACACAGTGTTCAGTGATAGGGTGGTGGAGTGCTAACTGAAGTTCAAAAAAGATTACAAGTCAGATGGAGAGCAATCTAATATGAACATAAATCGCCAAATAGATAACAGGAAGTACCGTACATCAAAAAACTATGGGTGGTAAAATTATCTTTTTGGAGGGTAGGGTCACACCCAGTGGTGCTCAGGACTTACTCTTGGCTCTGTGCTTGGGGGACCGTCTGGAGTGCCAGGAGAAGTCATGTGTAAGCAAGTGTATCACTTCAGTTCCTGATAAAACTATCTTAAGTTGACTTTTGAAACTATGCTTAAGAGACAAATGACAGAGGAAGTGGCAGCTGTACTTTAAAAAGGAAAAAAAAAAGGACCTGATGAAAAATAACTAGGAGATTGAAAAATAATGACATAATTAAGAAGTATGATTATCAAAATTTAAAAAACAACAAAGGTTTTACAACTGACTAGAAATAACTCAAAGGAAAAAAAAAATAATCAACTTGGTGGAATACCCAGGCCAGTGAACCGTATGTACCACGAAGAGATAGCAGGGATACGCAAAGGAGGTGCTGGTGCTCTCTGCAGAACACAAGGCAAATTTCTCAGCAAACTTCTAAGGGTGTTTGTCTCACAGACTATTTACAAAGAGGTTTCAAGAACAACAACCCCCCCCAAAAAAAACAACAACCCTAGTAGTCACTACAATTATATTCTCAAGTGCTGTTTGAAATAATCACAGAAAAAAATGATATGTTGTCATATAGTGACTGTAAAATTATTTAATCTAATTTTTTATGTGTTTTCAATGTAGAAATGTGAATTCCTGATAAAATTTTATATTTGGTTTTAGAGCCCTTTATAGAGGGTAGGGTATTAATGTAGTTTTATTTATTAATTGTATTATAAATTTAGAATCACTAAAATTAAAATTTAAGTACTTAAATTTGAAATACACAAAGGAAAATATACAAAACAAAGTTAGCTTCCTGGTATTAATGTCCTGGTATAATCCTCTCCATTTAAGTGTGGGTTAAATTATTGTCTCTACCACTAAGTAAATGATGGTTGGAGGGATCACTCAGGATGGTAGATGTGTGCTGAAAGTAGAGTATGGACCAAACATGATGGCTGTTTAGTGCCTATAAATCAAACCATAATACCCAAAAGGAGAGAGAAAGAAGGAATGTGTGTGCCACAGAGGCAGGGGGTGGGAAAGAATGGGGGTGGCGCGAAGGACATTGGGAACATTGGTGTTAGAGAATGGGCACTAGTGGAGGGATGGGTACTCAAACATTGATTGAAACGTAATCACAAAAATTTGTGAATCTGTAACTGTATCTCACGATGATTCATTAAAGTAGCACTGTATCACTGTCTTCCTGTTGTTCATCAATTTGCTCGAGCGGGCACCAGTAACATCCCATTGTGAGACTTATTGTTACTGTTTTTGGCATAACGAATACCCACCAGTAGCTTGTCAGGCTCTTGCCCTACAGGCAGGATACTCCTGGTAGCTTGTCAGGCTCTCAGAGAGGGACGGAGGAATTGAACCCGAGTCAGCCGCGTACAAGGCAAACACCCTACCTGCTATGCTATCGCTCCAGTCATTAAAGTAAAAATAAATAAATAAATAAATAAATAAATAAATAATTGCCTCTAAAAGTATAATAAGAAATAGGATGCTACTATTTAGATTATGAAAGGACTTGGGACAGAAGGATAGAACAAGAGGTATGGTTCTTGTCTTCCATGTAGCTGACACCAGTTTGAATCCCAGGACCCACAAATGGTTCTCCAAGTACCCTCAGGATTTATCACTAATTGAAAAAAAGAACAAAAGGATTCATTCCTAAGCACAGAGCCAGGAATAGTCCCTGAAGACTAATGGGAATACATTCACCCCCCATCTACCCACCCCCCCCCCCCCCGCCAAAAAAAGTATTTAACTCAGGGCCAGAGACAGAGTACAGGAAGTAAGCTCTTGCCTTGCATGGGACCTAGTTAACCCCTTCGCACCATCTGTGGACGCCCAAGCAACGCCAGCCGTCCCTCGGACAGTCAGGAGTAACAGGTGCGGCCCAAACCTCTCCACGCCCCACTGTCTCCTCACCCCTCAGCGCAGTGTTGTTTCGCCTCAGGAGCTCCTATGTCTCGGTGGCGAGGGGCTTTGGGCCACAACCAAGTGCCTGAACAGAGCTGGGTCGATATTCTTGCATGTGTCTGAGCTATTGCTCTGGCCCGGGGAACTCTTCTCTTGATCCCCAGTTTTCCTGTTCTTAGGACATTGAGTCAGCCTACGGGGATGAGCGACTAACTGAGTCCTCCAACCTATCCCGTGTAAAAGCGGAGGCGAGTTCTTTCCCCTACTCCCCGCCGGCCGCAGCCTCCTGGGGGGTCCAGCACGCCCGCCTTGCTGGAGGCCGACTGCACAGTCAGACTTAAGTGTCTGACGCTTCTAAGCCTGGCTGTTATTTGCTGCACAGAAATGGGTAGTTTCCTATGTGAGTAAGAAGTCCTATCATTTAGGAAAATTATTAGTATCTGTATCTCAAACACTCATGATGTAGTTTTTTACTTTTTGGTTTCTGGACCACCTCAGTGGTGCTTAGGGCTTACTCCTTGCTCTGTGCTCCAGAATCATTCCAGACGTGGGGTGGGGACGCTCAGGGGACCGTCTGGGTGCTGGGTCCCCTGACACAGGTCCAGAACTGTGTCAGGCATGTGCTCTAGCTGCGGGGCTCTCACACCAGCTCTTATGATACAATTTTGCAAAGCTCTGGCTCTTCAAACCCACACTCTCCCTTGCTCGTCTTGAGGTGTCTTTGCTTGCCTATTTCCACTCTAGAGAAGCCTGTATTCTCTCGAGTACATATTACTTCTCCCTCTCTCTCCCCTCTAAGTAAGTTTCAATAAAACACGCCTTGCTTCACACACACATCAAAAAAAAAAAAAAATAGAAAGCTTTACATGGTAGTTACATTACATTAGATTACATTACAGTTACTATGGAATTGACCTCAATCAGCTTTACAGATATCAACATTTTGTAATTAAAGAAAATATGTATCAATCTTTAATTTAAAAATATAGCTAAGAAATAAGCTATTTAGGAAACAGTAACAAATGGATATGAATTCAATTTCCTTGAAAAAAATCTAAGGAATTGAAGAACAAAGAGTAAGATAAACTATACTAACTTAGAACTTATATAATACTAAAGTTGAGAATATTGTTTATCTCTCAACATATCCTCATTTATGGGGTCCAAGAGATAGCACAGGGGTTAAAACACTTGCCCTACATTCGGCCAACGAAGCTCAATGCCTGGCATCACAGTCTCTTCAAGCATAGCAAAAGTTATCCCTGAGCATAGAGCCAGGAGAAAGCCCTCAGTACTCCCAGATGTGGCCCGTTTTTCTCTCCATTAAAGAATTGCTTAAAATTTGTATTTTCAAATTTAGTGCCAGAGAAACAAGTGTATTCTATAATGTCACTCACTGAATAAACAATTATTATATTACTTTACCCTGATTCATTGAGATTGGCACGAAAAATTTTCTCTGCTCTCATTAATCATCCAAGAAAGAAATTCATATTATGCAACTGATCATAGTGAAAAATGATAAGGCGGAAATTTTAACCAGCACCCTAAAGTGGTAGATACCAGACATCAAAGAGAAGTGCTGTATAAACATAAATTTTTTCAAAGGAGGTTTATAAAAGCAGTTAAATAACCTATAAGTCCTTCAACTCAAGAGTAAAAAGGGGTGAAAATGTAAAGAATACTGCTGATGTGTTCTTTCTTTTTGGGGGGCAGGGAGTGTGAAGGAGAGGCTCTGCATCTTATTCGTACTTAATTACAAGGGTTACAAAGAGTTCCTTCATATAATTTATATGTGCAATTTGGAACTGGAATTTGAAATGGATCGTGTTTTACTCTCCCTAGAAAATATCTAAGGTATGAGGGCAACAACCAATTGCTGATGCTGTTCAAAGAGAAATAGTTGAGATGAGCCTCTATTAGCAGAACTCAACAAAGTCAAAGATACCTGAGTGCTTTTCCATGGAGCAAATTTCAAAAACAGATGGGTGGGAATAGTGTGTCATGAGGATTCCAACCACAAGGAATAAATTGGCTACAGGAGAGAAAAGTTAAGTCACCCTCTATTGGATCTTTGTTTCTGTCTTTACCTGCCTCCCTCTTCCCAATACTTTTCCCTTCCTCTCCTCCTCACCCCTTCTTCTCCTATCCACATATCACCCTCTCTCCATTTTCTTCCTCTCTTCTCTTCTCTCTCCCTCTTCTACTATCCCTCTCTGTCCATGCCTCTCTCCCTCTTATTACACTCTCTTCCTTTTTCTCCCCCTTCACTCTCCTCTCTCCCCATCTCTCTTTCTCTTCCCCTCTCTTCCTATCTTTATCCCTCTCTAATTCCCTCCCTGCCTTCACTTTTTCCCTAATTTTTTCCCCCTTCTCAGTCTCTTTCTCTTACCCTCCATCCCAAAGGCAAAGAAACAACTGTTAAACCTACTTGTACTTAGGTGATTGGTTATAAGTTGGAGTTACATAAGGGTTGCATAAGCGTTACATAAGGGTTGCATAGCGGGGCTTCCCTACCTGCATCTGATTGGTAACCCTTAGTTGGCCTCACCCTGGCTATCTCACTTCCAGGAAATTACATGACTCAATTCCAGGTATCTGTACTCAATTCCAGGAATTCTGGAACCGAAACCTAGGCCTAGCTTCTTCTGGCTTCTTTATGAGCCTGTCATGGCTCTGCCTTTGCTTCTGTATCTCTCACAGCTACCCCTGGATTTCTAGAGCTCATAAAAGAAATAAACCTTGCGTGAAGAAGTGAAAGCATCTCCTATACCAAGATAGTAAACTGGAAGTTTCTGGAAATTGACATCAAGTTAGGGCTGCATAATCCATTAAAAATCATAAAGGAATCCATGTTGAAGGTCTACAGAGTCAGAGAATAAGAAGCAAGCATACTAAATGAAATGAGTCAGAAAGAGAGAGACAGACATAGAAAGATTGCACTCATCTGTGGAATATAAAATAACAGAATAGGAGACTAAAATCCAAGAATAGTAGAAATAAGTACCAGTAGGTTGGCTCTATGGCTTGGAAGCTGGTCTCATGTTCTGGGGGAAAAGGCAGCTCAGATAGAGAAGGGAGCACCAAGTAAAATGTGGTTGGAGATCCCACCTGAAAAGGGAGATGTGCGCTGAAAGTAGACTAGAGACTGAACACAATGCCCACTCAATACCCCTATTGCAAACCACAACACCCAATTGAAGAGAGAGAGATCAAAAGGGAGTACCCTGCCACAGAGGCAGGGTGGGGTGGAGGGGAGATAGAGTTGGGGAGAGGGATACTGGGTTTATTGGTGATGGAGAATGGGCACTGGTGGAGGGATGTGTTTGTGAACATTGTATGAGGGAAAAACAAGTTCTAACGTGTGTGAATCTGTATCTGTACCTTCATGGTGATTCACTAATTAAAGAATAAAATAAAAAAATCCAAACCATTAAAAACTTATTTGGAGCACTTTCCAAAAAAAAAAGAAGCAAGTATACGAAAACTTGCAAATAAACAATCTATTGTTCTCACCAGCCTATATTAACTTTCTAAGGTTGCCATGTGTGGCACATTCGATATGCGAAAATCAGTAACAATAGGTCTCATTCCCCTGACCTAAAAGAGCTTCCAATTGTTGGGAAAGATGAGTAAGGAGAGGCTGCTAATATCTGAGGGCTGGGAGGAATAGAGACGTTACTGGTGCCCACTCGAGTAAATCAGCAAACAACGGGATGACAGTGATACAGTGTTAAGGTTGCCATAGCAAATTGTCACAGACTTAGACATCTACAACCAAACTCACAATGCCGTAGGGAACTTGAAGCTCAAACTCAAGGGACCACACGGCTCTCCAGAGGTTGACCTGGGAGAATCCATCATCGCCTTTTCTAGCTTTTGGTGGTTGTCAGCAACCTTATGTGTTCCTTTGCTTGTACATATAAATAACTCCAATGTCTTCCTCCCTGTTGAGAGGACCTTCTCCCCATAGCTGTCTTCCTCTTCTAACAAAGACGACAGCCACATTGGATTTAAGGCTCTTCTAACCCCAAAGGACCTTATCTTCACCAATTTCATATATGAGCATTAGAGAGGCATTTGGAGTTTCTGGTGGATGTGAATTTTTGAGGATACTACTTAATACAGTATACTTCCCTGCCCTAGCCCCCCACTATTTGAATTTCTTGTGTGATCAGAAAAGGTAGCAAGTAGTGGAAGAAGTGAGGAATGATAAAGATAATCTCTGGGCTGGAGCGATAGTACAGGATAGTACAGGGGAGAGAGTTTGCCTTACACACAGCCAACCGGGGTTTGATCCCGGCATCCCATCTGCCCACACACACACTCTGAGCACCATCAGGAGTAATTCCTTAGTGCAGAGCCAGGAGTAATCCCTGAGCATTGTCGGTGTCACCAAAAAGGACAAAAAAATTTAAAAATCTCTTCCCATTCTTACTTTCAACCTCTGTGCATTCTCATGGCCCTACACCCATAACACATGCCCTGCACATATTCTGTTACCACCCACATTCCTGGCTTGACTTTACATCTTCATTATGCTAGTCTCGAACCCCAATCACAGTGACAGTCTTTCAGATCCTCTAATTTGGTGTTCTCTCTCTCTTCTCTCTTTCTCTTCTCTCTCTCCTCTTCCTCTCTCTCTCCTCTCTCTGTCTCTCAGTCTCTCTCTGTTTCTCTCCTCTCTCTGTCTCTCTCTGTCTCTATCTCTGTCTCTGTCTCTCTCTCTCTTTCTCTCTCTCTCTCTCCCTCCCCTGCATGGAGTATTACACGTATTACACTGCTATTGCTTCTACCTGGAATACTCTTCTGGAATATACTCTTAAGTTATGCCTCTTCCTTCATAATTCAGATATTCAGATGAAATAACAATTCTTCAGGACCCAAATGATAGTGATCAGTGTTATACCAATTTATTGTAGAACTTCCATGACAAAAAGCAATCTAAAAGCTTGCAGTAGAAGTGGCATAACAATGAAGACTGATAGATTCCGGTGTATACATATATTTACACTCAAGTATTACTGTTACTGCAAATTTTGTTTGGGGAGAAAATTAATTATTTTGGAGATGATGTCTTCCCTGCTTTTTTTATATGAAAATATGTTTTAAATATTTTCAGTGAAAATAGAGGACAGTTCTTTTTTTGTTATTAATGTCAAAAATAACTAAAATATGTTAAAGTTGAAACTGATGTGGGTAAAATTTTAAATTTTGTTGACTTATGATATCCCAAAGGCTGGGAAACAGATTCTAACAAAACTTTCTATCAATAAGAAGAGTGAAAAGATAGAAAAATACTCATCAAACAGCAAAGGTAGTTTTAGCTCACCAGCAACAATTTCCTTATACCCTTAAGAGCTACTAAAGTTTATATTCATAAATTTACCTTTTATGCATATACCATATTTCTTGATCCACTCACTGTTGATTTATGCATCATAGTTGGAATGATCAATTAATCCCGGGCTTCCCTTCATAACATCTCTGATTTTTTTATCCCAATTTTTTTTAACATTTTCATTTAATCAGTCAATTTTCTCAGGTTATGGCCATTGACTGTATTCACTGTAGCTTTTCAGGGAGTTATGCTTTATCAGCCGGGTCTAATCACAAGGCCACTAGTTATTCATTACTCTTACTACTTTGTTGATTCCAACTCCAATATTATAAACTTTTCACCTTTTCAACTGATGTCATGATTTAAAACTTTGAAACAAATACTAAATTCCCTCTCTCTCACAAAATGATTATGATGCCATCTATTTTCTTTTTCTCATCTATACTGTGTAAAAAGTGCCTTGAATCTCTCCAATCATTTGAAATGATGCCAAAAGATCTTCTTTTCCCTAAATCTTCCTCCACCAGCCGTTCCTTTGTAAGACTCTCTTATTTGCAATGACCAGTCATCTATTAGTGTCCTCATATAAACCACAGATTTCACCTACTGACTCCTCAAATTATCATACAATTCTCTCATCCAGTCTTGTCACACTACATTTTTGTAGCGTATCACTTAGTTGAAACAGTATTCAACAGCCACTAGATTATATAACTCTGAAACTTTTTTTACTCTTAAATTACATGACACTATTCTCCTTCCTGTTGTATATCTTAGAAAACACTTTTTAATCATTAAGACTTAGAAAAATATCATCAATTGCTTTTAAGAGTTCATGTCTTTGTAGGTCTGGAGCGATAGCACAGCGGGTAGGGCATTGTCTTGCACGAGGCTGATCTGGGTTCGAATCCCAGCATCCCATACAGTCCCCCGAGCATTTTCAGGGGTAATTGCTGAGTGCAGAACCAGGAGTAACCCCTTTGAATCACCAGTGTGACCCAAAAAGCAAAAAAAAGAAAAACAGTTCTTGTCTTTGGGCTGGAGTGATAGTATAGCAGGTAGGGCATTTGCCTTTTTTTTTCTTTTTGGGTCACACCTGGAGATGCACAGGGGTTACTCCTGGCTTTGCACTCAGGGATTTCTCCTGGCAGTGCTCAGGGGACCATATGAGATGCTTGGAATCAAACCAGGGTCGGCCGCATGCAAGGCAAACGCCCTACCCGATGTGCTATTACTCTAGCCCCATTGGACATTTGTTTTCATTCAGCCATCTCAGGTTTGATCCCTGGCATCCCATATGGTCCCCTGAGCACTGTCCGGAATAATTCCTGAGTGCAGAGCCAGGAGGAACCCCTGAACATTGCCGGATGTGACCTAAAAAGCCAAAAACCAACATTTTTTTATAAAAAGAGTTTGGTTCTTTAAAGAAAGTCTTTTAAGATTTTATCTTCAATTTCAAATATCTGTGACAAATATTTGTCATTATTCTATTGAAATACTAATCTCTTATGCCAGTCTCCAAACAAAAGTAAATTCTTTTTTCTCCTTTTTTTTTTCTTTTTGGGTCACACCCGGCGATGCACAGGGGTTAACTCCTGGCTCTGCACTCAGGAATAACTCCTGCCGGTGCTCGGGGGACCATATGGGATGCTGGGAATTGAACTCAGCTCGGCCACGTGCAAGGCTAATGCCCTACCTGCTGTGCTATCACTCCAGCCCCACAAAAGTAAATTCTTGATGAAAGAACGTACGGTTTTATATTTGGAAATTCAGGATTAGATAATGCAAGGTACAAGGTTGGATGTTTTACAAATGTTTATGAATTAATTAACTAAAAATGACCAATGAAATAATATCTAATAAACATACTAGTAAAATTTAAGAGCAAATATAGAAGCTCAGAGGTCATAAAAAGCAGAATTGTTTCTAGGTAGGATGCAAGGATCTTTGTGTTCAGAAATAAGGCTGGAGCTACAAGGTAACCCAGATTTTGAAGGATCTTGGATACTGCTATAGCTTTATGACTTTACCCTAAGATTAGAAAGACCTCTAAATAAATAAATATATAGATATAAGTATATCATAGTTGAACAAATTTGAATCATTACCTCATAATCTTACTCTTGACACTTACAGGGGGAAGGGGTTACTCCTCATGTAAATTATTTCTACTAGAATTTCCCATTCTTCTCTTTACCTCTTTTTTTCTGGAGTCACTGAATTCTGTCATGAAAGGAAGGCATCTGGTCTCTTGTCACTGATAACTATCTACACTGTCATGTGAAATATGGAGCTAAACGTGGCTCCAAGGATCCTCTTTAGGTCAGCTGGAAGAATGATGTTGACATTTGAGAATAAAGAGGAATTACAGTAAATTAAATGGGGGAGGAGTTGTCATAATAGAGAATGCTATCTTTGTAGAAACTCAGAGACAATCAGATTAACTCAAACCGGCAAATGGGCATTGGAATCTGGAGTTTAGAAGCAAAGAGCAGAAGCAGAGCTAGTGATTCAAGATATCAACACAATGCTTGGGAGAGATACCTGTTTACCTGTTCAATAAGTACTTGCCTAAAAAATATTACGGTAGTTAAAACCATGGGAATATAAGTGTAGAATAGTATACAATTACTATAAACAGAGGACTGGAAAAAAAGAAATATGTATAGAAAGGTTAAGGCAGCATTGCTCCTTAAAGACCAGATAGATAGGAAAAGAAACAAAGTGATAATGATGTCACAAACCTAAGACAGCAAAAAGCTTCAAAAGAGTGGTTTAATTACTACTATCAAACATTTCCCATGAGGTTAAGAAAGATAAGGAATAGATGTCTGTCATAGTAAGTCATTGAGAGATAATCAAAGATCAATGTGCAAAAGGCGTTGGTGACATGATCTTGATGTAAACCAGATTCAAACTATGGATAGTGAAATAATGGAAATAAATGAAAGCAACTATTTTAGAACAAATCCAAAAATTGAAAGAAAGGTGAAAAAATAAGTTTGTTACTACAGGCAGATTAAGAACAAAAGGAAGTTTGCCTCGTCTCGTATTTAGAACTGAGAAACTTTGCTCTCTCATTGCTCTGAGCTCTCTGCTTATACTCTTCTTTTCATGCTTTACGTCACATATATCAAAATAATTTGTTCAATGTTCTGAAGCATTTTCTCATTTTCCCCAATTGTTCATTTTCCTATCAACACTCCCCTAAAATATGCCTCCTTAAACTTCCTTAAATCATTTTATGCAATAATTTTACATTATCTTTCTGAGGTATTACTTTGATCATAGCATACAACTTCATAACATTTTTCTGTACTCTATTAAAATAAAGTATCACTATTATTTATGGAATATTTTTAAACCCTCAAAATTGTTGTTCAGTTCAAACATAAATTTTATTTTTACCAGATAGCATTTTCATGCCATTCCTTCTAACTAAATATTATCTTCTCCACTTTCTCCTCCTATCCAGATTTCTCTCACCATCTAAGACTCAATCCAGATGTCATCCAAGCAACGGTATTTGCTTTGATCTCCACAAGCAAGAGATGTCTTTTTTTCCCCCAGCAAGCCTTTAGCTCTGAATTTTGACAGATGCTATCACACTTTTCACACATGCATTCTAAAGTTACTGGTCTGTTTAATGCATTTATAAAAGAGTGAATATTTTGAAGTTAGAAAACATGCCTTGTGTATCTCTTAGACCTCATAGACTTATTCAAGAGTTGTTCAATAACACCAATAAAGGTGAATTTACTAGTCAGCAATGTGTGTGAGTCAAGAAAAAGCAGATACAAAAAAATGAGAAATATAAATTTACTCTTAAGTAGCAGATATTAATGCCTCTTCCTCAATCATCACCAGCGTTGAATTTTGCAAGTCAACTTATGCCCAAAGACTTCAAAGTAAGTCTGTAATATGAAAAAGAAGTCTAAAATAGAAGTTCAACATAATAAAAATAATAATTATAAAAAATTTGAGCCTCCCAATTATGTGAAAACACTACAAAATAACGTACTTCGAAGTTATTCTATGCCTTTTGTTTGTTTGTATGTTTGGAGGCCATACCCAGCAATGCTCAGAGGTTACTCATGGTTCTGCACTCAGGAATTACTCGGGGCAGGCTCCGAGGGCCACATGAGAGACCAAAGTTCAGAGCCAGGTCATCCTCAGACAAGGCCAGATTCTTACCCTCTTACTCCACTATCTCTCTGACCCCTGATCCTATGCCAAAGGACTTAGAAGCTAGAGTTTTATTTATTATTCAGAAGGAATGTAATAGTAAGAGGAGACAAATGGCAATGGTCCGTAAGGAAGCTTTTGAACGAAGAAATGGTTTCAATTTGATTCCACAGACAAATTTGGAAACAAAAATGAATTGTATACGCAGAAGCTTTGTGTGAATACAGAATATAAAAGAAGAATGTTGAGGCAAAGGGCCTGTTCCAGATTCTCACAGATTAATGAGATAGAAAGTGACGCTCAGCATGAAATTACTTATTGCTCCAGTATCAAATGTCCTGCACCATATTTATGACGTTCAGGGTCACGGTCATGTTCCACTAGGCCTCAACGAGTTGTCACTAATGCAGCCTTGAGTATTCGCCCCATGACCTCCACAGACCCTAACTAGAAACACCTCACTGCAAACCCCCAGAACCCAGCTCTGGGTCCTCGTCTTACAGAGTCCAGGACTCCCAAGTATGATGCTATGAACCATCGCAGGATGGGGCTGTCTCTATCTTGCCATATTTGTTATCTTGTCACTTCACTATATAGAATACTGGTCTGCAACCCAAATTTATTTTAGACCAGAAAGTTCTAGTAGAAATTTAATGAAGCTCAGTAATATACATAGACAATTAAAAATTTCCTACTAGCCACTGTTGAAAAATGTAGAAAACCAGATAAATTAATTAGCCCAGTATGTCCAATACATCAGCATCTTGCCGTGCTGTCCAAAGGAGTACATTTGGCATTTTATATTGTCTTTGAAACATTTTACTTGAAAGAACATTCCAGTGCAGACCAGCCACAAGTGAAAAGCCACATGAGATAGTGACTACCGTGTTGCACAAAACAATTATCAATAGGAACCCGGATACGGAGGTACAGATGTCGTGTCTGCCTTGATGCTCCTTCCCACCTGACATCAGCAGGAACTTGTGCCTTTTGAACACTGCCAATGAAAACTAACATGTACATTTATCTTCTATCCCTGGAGATCCTACACAGAGTCCAACAGTAACGATGACATGATCACACTGGGCATTCCTCCTACTGACGCTTCATTTGCTCTCTAGTGTTAGTACATATCATCATCCACTAAGGACTTTTAAAAACTAACAACGTATTTTATTTCCACGCCTTTCCTTCCTTTGTGTTGTCATGAATGCTTTGACAACTAGTGGTCACACACGCAGACACGCAGACACACACGCAGACACGCAGACACACACACACACACACACACACACACACACACACACCGAAGTGTGGTGCCTTCTGGTTGTAGTGCCCCGCACACTCGACTGCAATGCTCAGACTCACTTTTGTAGCTGCAGAGCTTGCACACATGTTCATCAAGGGTCCCACTTTTACCTACAGTGCTTGCATTATTTTCTTTCATTAATCTGTCAGTCTGGCAAAAGTTTCTAATAGAAGGTCAAACTTGGGTGTATGGGACAGAAAAATTTGAGTTTATATTTTTGCATGTCATTTAAATTGTTTGCCAATATTTCAGATTTTTTTGCTTCTATGTTGAGAAATAGATTGACCCATGAATAGCTTTGTAAATTGATCTAATCTTGATGTTATTATATTTGTATTATAAATTTAGTGTTTTACTAAACTATATTTAGTGTTAGATGAATAAGGAAAATGAGTGAAAATGATCAAAATATAAATTAAAAAGACTGAAATTTTTAGTTATAACCACAAGATATAGAAAAATAATTATGTACTATTGTATATTTAAAATTTGCAAACTATGCGCTATTTTTAGTGGATAGTCATTAGCAAATGTCTATACATGTAAAGGGATTTATCAGTGACAGCAGAGCGATTCTCTGAATTCTGAAATAATGCGCAGAAATACTCTGCTTTACCTTCACTTTGCCTGAAATGAATTTCTAGTCACAATAAACAATGAAAATCTTTTTAGTTTGTTTGTGGGAGTCTGGGGGGGAGACTGCACACCTGGAGGTGCTCAGAGATAACTACTAGCAGGTTCAGGGGCTCTATGGAATGCCAGGGATCCAACTCTGTTCTGTCTATGGCCCCAACACAATGAACACTTGTAGAGTTGGTTTTTGGTTCAGGAGCCACGTTCAGCAGACTCAGCATCTCCGACATGGAAAGTAGGCATTCAGCATCTCTGACACAGAGAGCTGGCTCCTGACCTGCATTTTTTTGTAAATACAAAGATATTGTTAAAAGTATAAAAATATAATTTCTTTTTATCTTAAACTGTGATTATTTGTGGCCCTACTAAAATTCAGGCTATTCTGAAAGTTTAAGGATCCAACTATATTTATTATAATAACAAAAATGGCTGCAACAATTATGAAAAATCCTAATACCACCAATGAAAGCAGCCCAGGTAAAGACAGCGGTGACATGAGAGCATGTTTTCTCTCTGTTTTCCACCATGTGAGAAAAGCAGGAGAAATATGCATTGCACACCAGGAAAGATAATATTTAATGGATAGTAGATCTTCAGACAACTTGTCAGAAGAGAATTACTGTTAAGACTCTATAAATAAGAAGACTGTTCTTTGATATTCTATTATCTAGAAAATTTTTATGTGACTGAAATAATTTACTCTTGGAGATGGAGTGATAGTATAGTGGGTGGGGCATTTGCCTTGCACACGGCCAACCTGGGACCAATCCCTGGCATTCCATATGGTTTCCCACCTCACAAGCACTGATTCCTGAGCACAGAGTCAGGAATTACCTCTGAGCAACACCAGGTGACCCAAAATCCTAAAAAATAGTAGTAATCATCTATTCCTTTTTAAGTTTGTAGAATTTAGATTTCTCAAATCTGGTGCTTTATTTGTATAAGAAATAACTAATTCTACTTCCTTAAACGTTATGAATGACTCATATTATTTTTGAAGTCATATGACATTTTGGTCTGTAAACACAATAGAATACTACTCAGCTATAAGAAAAGTAATAAAATCATGCAATTTGCTGCCATGTGGATGGATCTGGAGAATCACGCTGATTGGAGTTAGAGGAGCAGGACAAAGTGATCTCCTCTTATGTAGGAAGAGACATTGAAAGGAAATTAATGCCCAAAGTCAGCAGAACTAGTGAACTTTTCTGCAGAATGAAGCTTACCATGGAGGACTGGAGAATGGGTAAGTTACACATGTTTTATGCAGGAAATCCAACCATTAATGGCATTGTTAATCATGGTGCTGGAATTTTTTTATAAAACCTTTTTAAAGGAAAAACATCATAAGACAAACTGGAAAAAATACTGTTATAGGAAACATATATTTAATCGTGGACATTGTAAGATCAAGGTAGCGACAGAGAAAAGGGAAAGTGCCGTAGGCCTAGTCTAGGTTTGCAAGACCATGGAATGTTAGTATAAGAAAACCTGCTGGGGTCAAAGAAGTGTCGTAATACCAACAGTTCATTATACAGATGCAGAGAACATAGGCTGTGAAATGAGTCCGAGAGGAACAGACATAGAAGGACTGCACTCATTTGTGGGATACAAATTATCATAATATGAAATTAACACTCAAAGACAGTAGAGAGACACAAGGGCCAGGAAGATTGCTCCATACTTGGAAGCCTGCCTTATGAGCTGGGAGAGAAAGCAGCTGGAATAGAGAAGGGATCACTAAGAAAATGATGGTTGGAGGAATCGGTCTGGATGGGAGATGTGTGCTGAAAGTAGATAAAGGACCAAACATGATGGCCTCTCACTATCTGTATTGCATACCATAATGCCCCCAAATAAAGAAAGAGTAAGAAGGAAGGTGCCTGCTACCTCTGTAGGTAGCAGGGGGTGGGATGGGGTAGAGTATCGAGAGACATACTGGAGACGTTGGTGGTGGAAAATACACACTGATGGAGGGATTTGTGTTCCATCATTCTATGCTATGACTGCAACTCAAACATGAAAGTTTTGTAACTCTACCTCATGGTGACTCAATTTTAAAAAAAAAGAAAGAAAAAGAAAAAACAGTATATCACAGAAGAAAAGTTTCAAAATTCTCTAACTGTATAATATATTCAAGTAGGGAAAACGACTTCAATCTCAGACTTCTACCTGAGTAAACAGAGAAATGTGAAAAATAGGCTAGAAGTTTTCATTCAGGGCTTCAATATTTGGATCTGACCTTGATGTGTGTGAAAATTCAGAAATAAAAGAACTTCCTGCCAGGGCCGGAGCGATAGCACAGCGGGTAGGGCGTTTGCCTTGCACGCGGCCGACCCGGGTTCGATCCCCGGCATCCCATATGGTCCCCCAAGCACCGCCAGGAGTAATTCCTGAGTGCAAAGCCAGGAGTAACCCCTGAGCATCAATGGGTGTGACCCAAAAAGCAAAAAAAAAAAAAGAACTTCCTGCCTATCTTTGCTTGGTAGATTAAAGCTACCTAATATAATTACAATGAATCAGCATGTATTGTATCTTTTCTAAGCATTTTTCCCATTTTTTGGTCTGTTTTTGTCTTTGTTTGGGGGCCGTACCCAGTGGTGTTCAGGGCATACATACTCTTGGCTCTAAAAAAACAAAGATTTTTTTCTTAACTATGCCTGTACAATATGTAGTTTATAGTTTATATGATTATTAGGCATATAAAAATCACTTGATATCAGTCATTATTGCCAATACAATAACATTAATTAGTAAGGTAAATCTAGTCAAAATCTTAAGCAGTAAAAATTTCTATTTAAAAGAATGTAATTGCTTAAAAAGTACAATCGAAACAACATCTGCACATGTATTTTCATTGCAGCACTGTTTACAATAGCCAGAATCTGGAAAAAACCCGAATGCCCCAAAACGGATGACTGGTTGAGGAAACTTTGGTACATCTATACAATGGAATACTATGCAGCTGTTAGAAAAAAGGAAGTCAAGAATTTTGTAGTTAAGTGGATGGGCATGAAAAGTTTCATGCTGAGTGAAATGAGTCAGAAAGAGAGAGACAGACATAGAAAGACTGCACTCATCTATGGTATATAGAATATCAGAGTGGGAGACTAACACCCAAGAACTGTAGAAATAAGTACCAGGAGGTTGACCCCATGGCTTCGAGGCTGGCCTCACGTTCCGGGGAAAGGGCAACTCAGAGAAGCGATCACCAACTACATTGTAGTCGAAGGCCATGTGGGGGAAGGGAGTTGCGGGCTGAATGAGGGCTAGAGACTGAGCACAGCGGCCACTCAACACCTTTATTGCAAACCACAACAGCTAATTAGAGAGAGAGAACAGAAGGGAATGCCCTGCCACAGTGGCAGGGTGGGTTGGGGGGGAGATGGGATTGGGGAGGGTGGGAGGGACGCTGGGTTTACTGGTGGTGGAGAATGGGCACTGGTGAAGGAATGGGTTTCCGAACTTTGTATGAGGGAAGTATAAGCACAAAAGTGTATAAATCTGTAACTGTACCCTCACGGTGATTCTCTAATTAAAAATAAATAAATTATTTTAAAAAAAAAAAGAATGTAATTGCTTTGTTGAAATTCCCCAGCAGACTACCACCAATTTTTCACTCCACTTTGGGACAAAAAAGCCCTGGGGATAAAGATCTATGTGGAATGGACTTGGGGCTCTGCGTCTGCTGTGCACAGGAGTGAAGGGTAGGCGCCCAGGCATTCTCTTCTTCGGGAGAGAAGTTCAGAGTATTTGCTTTTCTTTTCCCGGGACTCGGATTTCCAGAGGCCCCAGACATAAGCAACTAGGGGGAAATCTCACACAATGTGACTCAGAGAAGGAGGTTGAGTTACAAAGAGATAATGGGATGGATCACCTGGGAGATTTGGGGGAGGCAGTGGGCCCCAGAGGGCAGGTGCCAGTGTCTCCAAGAGACATGGAAGCAAGCGTCTACTAGATCAGAAAAGCCAGAGAAAGGCTACAAAGAAAAAAATTACATTTGTCCAGGAAGCCCATGACAGGAAGGAATGAGAGAATCCCATTTCTCAACTAAATAGCCAAATGAGAGCATTCAACTTTCTGACAAAGGGTTCCAAGTGGAGGTTTTCAAAGTCAAAAACCAAAAATAACAGCTTTTAAGATAAAATCACTGTTATTATTATTGTGTGTCTATTGGGTCCAAAAGATGAAAGCTAATTATAGCTTGGCACTAATCTCTGCCTACTGGAAAAATAAACATGGAAAAAGGAGAGAAAAATTAGAAGTAATTAATGAAGAAGGAATGCTATCAATGCCTCTGATTTTAGGGAAAATTATTTTAATGCCCAATTCAAAAGGATTGTAATCAATACAAATAATACAAATATTTCATCCAGAATAAAATCATGATTAGTATATAATGCAAATTATTTTGTTAATATATATTATTTACACTATTTATTAAAATGTTAAAAATAATTTAGTAATAGAAATGATAATATAAAAAGTAAAGAGAATGTTTTTATTGTTTTTTTAAATTTTAGATAAATACACAAAATGATCAGTGAATTCTGTTTTTTTTTAACTTTTTATTGAATCACCATGTGGAAAGTTACAAAGTTCTCAGGTTTATGTCTCAGTTATACAATATTCAAACACCCATCCCTTCACCAGTGCCCATATTCCACCACCAAAAACCCCAGTATACCCCCGCCCCACCCCCCTACCCCCGACTGTATAACTGATGAATTTCACTTCATTTTCTCTTTACCTTGATTACGTTCCATATTTCAACACAAAACTCACTACTGTTGTTGGAGTTTCCACCAAAGAAAGACAGCCCTACTACCAAAGAAGCATTTGATAATTAGTTTTCCATTGCTGAGAATGAAGAGATATGTAGCCCCACTGCTCCAAGTACATAACTCTTTTTTTTCCTTTTTCCTTTTCCCTTTTTTTTCCCCCTCATCCCCCTTCCCGCGCCTCATAGTATGGTGTACGCCACACCGCGTTTCTCCCTGAAAATGGGAAACAACCTGGAAAGAGGGATATTTCCTCTTCTCGGCCGGTGTGGGGCTTTTGCTTAGTTCACAGTCCAGAGAAGTGGCTGCTACTTTAATAACCTTCAATATTTCAACAAAAACTCACTGTTATTATTTGGAGTTCCCCCCAAGTCAGACCTGTTCAAAAGGAACCGTTTCACATTGCTGACAATTATAGATGTTAAGTCGGTTTTGGATTTCTGTATAAAGTCCAGGGAAAATTCTGCCAGAAATTGCATAGCCCAGCTCACAGTCCCAGTGCATTGCTGTAAGAAGTCTCTGGAATCAAAGTCTTTAGGTGCAGAGGGTCCGTTTCACTCTCAGCAGCTCCGAATTTATCTGGGCCGAGAGCGTGCCGGATACACCCCCTTCCCATGATTCCCTAGGAGCCCCAAGTGTAAAAATCAAATACCTCTGGGTTAGGAGTCTTAGAAGATGGCGCCTGCCATGTGGATGCTACCGCTGCCGCCGCCGTTTTCTGTGCAGGAAGACAGGATGGGGAGGAAAGATCCACCCCCAGGCAGCACAGAGTTGCAGCCCAGTTCGCAGTCCCAGTGCATGGCTATTAGAAGCTGCGCTGGATGCCCAAATGTGTTAGGTCTCTGGAATCAAAGTCTTTAGGCGCAGAGGGTCCCTGAATTCTGTTTTTATTATTTGTGTGTGTGTGTGTGTGTGTGTGTGTGTGTGAGAGAGAGAGAGAGAGAGAGATAGAGAGAGAGAGAGAGAGAGAAGGGGTATTATGTCACACCTGGCAATGCTCAGAAGTTACTCCTGGCTGTGCACAGGGTTTATTTCTGGAGGTGGCCAGTGGATGATATGCAGTGACAGGACCAAACTGAAGTTAGCCACAGCCAGGCAAGGCCCTTTATCCCTGAACTATCTCCCTGTCCCCAGAAAATAGACATTTGAAAGGCAATTTACTAAGGGATCCAAGGAAGAACATTTCTTAAATGTGTTCCAACTAAAATTTCAAATACAATATTTCCCATGGAGTTAGAAATTAGTTTTTAAAAGAAATCATCTTATAAACATGAAAACATCTATTTACTTTTCCTTCTTAGGAAGTTCCCAGATTTTTAATTTGTTTCTGCGTACTAGAAGTAGAATAATGACTGTAGATGCATGCTAAACCTGGAAGGCTTGGGTCAGTATGAAGAGGTGGTGCACATGAAGCTGATTCGACACTTTCGGTTGTTTGTTCTATTCTTCTGCTATAAGGAGTAGGCTGCTAAGGGGGCAGAATTTGAAGAGAAACACTAAGAGGGTGTGTGCATATGTTAACTTAGCGAGGCCAATACAAAGCCTATAATTGTTGAAGCTTTCATGCATTATGAATAAAATTTTTGGTTAAAAAGAGAAACGTGGCACTACTTTGTGTTTCCTTACATAAAACCTTCATTTTTGCCTATAAGAAGAATACAAAAGTCTATTTTTGCCTCACTGGTTGTGCTTTAAAATATATTATTTCCATCCTCTTGATTGTCACTAAAATGCAAAAGGGGGAGGAGCCATCTCAGCACAGACAAAGAGAACAGAACTAACGACCAGATAACGTGACCTGTCCAGCACCCGCACTGACACAAACATGGCATGACACAAACATGGAATGACACAAACATGGAATGACATAAATATGAAATGACATAAATATGAAATGACAGAAACAGAAATGTGCCTGGGACCCCAGAACTTGTAACTAAGTCAGATGGGAGGTGTTTTTTTTTTTCTTTTTGGGTCACACCCGATGATGCACAGGGGTCACTCCTGGCTCTACTCAGGGGACCATATGGGATGTTGGGAATCGAACCCGGGTCGGATGCGTGCAAGGCAAACGCCCTACCCGCTGTGCTATCACTCCAGCCCCCTTAAGTCAGATGTGAGTTTTTAATCTGACCAGGATGAGTACCTCAGAGAGTGGCCCCGCTCAGCCCTTGAAACAGTTACTGCTCTCACGTAGCACAAGCACAGCAGCACTCAAGGTACTGCGCTTAGTTAGGTGTTACTCACATGCTTCCCGTAGCCCATCTATTATTAACGTAAAGCACTTATATTAAATATCCCAAGGAAAAATCTAAATTACCTTAAAAGCCTATAAATTATAAAATAATGTTATCATAAAACTTGTCGTATGTAAATATGTTCAGAAAATTTGGGACCCAGAATAGAAGATGAAAAAAGTAACAATTGTGTCAAACAGTTCACAAAGTTATGTTAATTTCCAGATTTTGTGATATTTCTTGAATTCAAAACTTTTAAATTTGTATGTTTTTTATTATTATAAATAATTACTGGCTTAGAATCATAATTTTATCTTTAAAAAAATTTCAAAATTGTTATATTTCAGGTCACATAAAACTTGTATTGTTCATGGTAACAGAAGTTCATAGTGTTGAAATTTTTCATTGCTTGAACTGGTTGTTAATTATAAAGATGACCACTTTGTGATTTAGAGAAACATCTTTTTTTTTTTTAATTTTTGTTTAGTGAGCCACAGTGAGGGTACAGTTACAGATTCACACCTTTTCGTGCTTGTTTTTCCCTCAGGCAATGTTCGAGAGCCCATCCCTCCACCAGTGTCCATTCTCCACCACCAATGAACCCAGTATCCCTCCCACCCCCTGATCCCATCCCCCCCACCCCACCCCGCCTCTGTGGCAGGGCATTCCAATTTGTTCTCTCTCTCTCCTTTTGGGTATTGTGGTTTGCAATAGGGGTATTGAGTGGCTATCGTGTTCAGTCTTAGTCTACTTTCAGCACACATCTCCCTCCCCGTGCAGGATCTCTGCACATTCCCTGAAATCTCTCCGGCCCGCGGAGAGGCAACAGTGGAAAGCGCTCCTAATTGAGTGGGTTTCGTGAGCAGTCCCGACCTGAGAACAAAACTGGTGAGGTTAGAAAGAAGGAGGCTCAAGACAACATATGCTGATCAAGAGCATGTTTATTACCAGTCATGCTGGTTTTATACATTTCTTAGCAGGGGGTTGGTACATGAGTTGTCAATCATCAGGGAAGTGTCTTCTCAGACCAAATAAGGAAAAGTTCGGGGTGTTCTTTGGTGGGCTACAATATTCTCTAAGAGTCGGTTGAGAAATATTAGGGAGGGGGAAGGAGCGGTCATGTAGACAAGGGTTTGTCTGGCAGGAACATCTGTCAGGTGGAACGTACAAGGTTTCGTAAGCTAGGGTATGGCTTTTACTGTAAAGGAAGGTATTCTTCTCTATGGGCCCTTAGGGTCTCCTGGTTAATTGCCCTGGGCTACTTTTACTTCTTGAGTTTAGCTATTTCCTTTGTCACAAGAGCACCTGTGCTTCAGGTTATGCAAACATTGGTAATGGAATTTTCCGGTTTGTTCAGAGTAAAGGTTGAGGGGCTCCCTTTTGTTCAGGGTCCTAAACAGTCCCCAACAGATCTCCAATCACATTTTACTTGGTGTTCCCTTCTCTATCTGGGATGACTTTTCACCAACATGTGAGGCCCGCTTCCAAGCTACTATTCTTGGGTGTAAGTCTCCTACTCTGTTATTTTATATTCCACAGATGAGTGCAATCTTTCTATACCTGTCCTCTCTTTCTGGCTCATTTCACTTAGCATGATACTTTCCAAGTTAATCCACTTATATGAAAAGTTCATGACTTCATCTTTTCTAACAGCTGCATCGTATTCCACTGTATAGATGTACCAAAGTGAGAAACTGTAAAAAACTAAAAAATAAAAAGAAAGGGCGCGCAAGCGGCTAGGCAGACGAAGGAAGGAAGAAGGCCAAACTGGTTGCTCGATCGATTTATTTCATGTCCATCTCCATTCTCCTCTGATTCTCCTCCTGCTTCTTTCTCCCCCATCCTATTTCATTCTCTCTCTCTCTGCCTCTCTCCCGGCTCTCGGTCTCTCTCTCGATGTGTGGATCTGGCCCCCGTGGATCTGGCCCGTGGATCTGGCCCCCAACCCACTCTCACAGCCTAGTTAAATCTCCACAGCATCCGGGGGTTGGGGCCTACACGTAGGTGTGGTCACCATCAATAGGGTAAGGTTCCTTTCCCTTAGGGGATGCTTCTCCTAGGACTTAATTCTCTTTCAGCAGGAGGATCCACCCAAGGGCAGAGTCCCATGAATGTGTTTCTCTTCTCCTCAGCCAGCAAACATATAAGAATTCATAATATTAATTATTTTGTATGGACACAATAAGAGATGCATTAAAGCTTATAGAATTGCTCTCCTGGGGCCATCTCAATCTCAGACTACAGTGCTCAGGCCAGATCAGTCTTTCCTATCCCTGGCAGGGTCCCAGTCTCATAATTACTATTGGATCATGACAGCATTTGTCTATGATCAAGCTCTTAACTTATAGTTAAGAATTAGGCACTTTGGCCAGGCCCATCTCGATGCCAGGGTAGCACATAACTCACCGCTTGCCCTGGATCCTTCCTGTCCCACGTCGGGGACCCTACTTTGGGGTGCTAGGAACTGAGGGCAACTGAGGCTTAAGTGGAGAAAGCAGAGGCCCGGGAGGGAATATTCGAGGCCAATTAATTCCCAAGTTATAAAAACATAATATTGTCTTCTTGTGTCTATACAAAACAGTCATAGCTTTAAAGTAAATTATTCAAAAGGCACAAGAAGAAGAGAAAGGCAATATTAACTTATATAATATAAATTCAGTATCCTAGGAAGGTCTGACCTTGCAAATTAGCAGAGTCAGATTAAGGGAAAGCCTCGGATTAACTCTTTTGGGGAAGAGAGCATGGAGAAGTGATTATAGCTAAACAAAGGGATGGGAGAGATTCGGGAAAACCTTGATGGGTGAGACTGGGGTAAGCCTAAACTCTGGGTAAAACCGGGACAAGCTACTTGTGGCAAGGAGGAAAGGACAAAGTAATGTCATCCTACAAGAAACATCTTTTTTTTTTTTGCTGTTTTATTTTTTTTATTATTATTTTTTATTTTTTTTTAAATTTTTTATTGTGGAAAGTTACAAAGTTACAAAGTTTTCAGGTTTAAATCTCAGTTATACAATGCTCGAATACCCATCCCTTCACCAGTGCTATATTCCACCACCAAGAATCCCAGTATAGCTCCACCCCGCCCCCTCACACCCCAACCCCCCCCACGCCCCTAGCCCCCCCACCCTAAGCCCCCCGCCCGCCTGTGTAACTAATAAATTTCACTTTACTTTCACTTTGATTGCATACAATATTTCAACAAAACTCACTATTATTGTTTGGAGAGTCTCTCCCCTAAAGTCAGACCTGCTGAAAAGGAAGCATTAGATAATTTGTTTTCCATTGCTGAGGATGAAGAAGTATGAGGTCGAGTGACCACACTTAGCGGCCTCTCAGTTTTGGGTTTCTGTAATTTAGTATTTTAGTAACTAAGTCCAGAGAGATATCTGCCAGAAGTTGCATCGTTGCCAACTTGTACTTCTCAGTTACATTATATTCCACATATGAGTGCAATCTTTCTATGTTGAGAAACATCTTTTTAAGCTTTATACTTTTCTATGTGCATACTTTACTTTATTATAGCAATCTAAAATACATTAAAATATATGTGAAGGAAAATTTGAGAACTGAAAGATAAAGCATATCTAATTCTCTCATTTAAATAAACAAATTTAAGTATTTTCGATACTTAGCAATGCAGTAGGGAGTAAGGTACCTGAAAGCAATAGTGGCAAAATTGAAATGATAGGGAAGGGCTGACCAAAGGAATTCCAGAAAGATACAGAGATAAAAGTCAGAGAGAGAAATTTAGCCTGAGAATATTTCCAGAATCCAGAATCCAGAACCCTTCTTGAAGGAAAGAAAAGCATTCTCAGACTTGGGAAGCTGACTGAAGGCCTAGCAGACTGAAAAAAGAAAAAACAGAAAGAGATTGTAAAGATGTAAAGATTATTAGTAATCTTGTGATCAAAACTAAAAAATGAGATTTTCAGAGCAACTGAACAGAAAAAACAAAACAATACAAACTCACAGGTAAAATGCTCAAGAGCAAAGCAGTATCAATAGAAGAATACCTTCAAATTTGCAAATACCTTTCAATATCTCGGTAAAAAATTTGTTTCTAATAAAACTATCTTTCAAGAACAAAAGGATAAAAATGAGGACTTGCATAGAGACACAGTTTTATGAAAGAAAATTCTAAAAAGTGAATTAAAGGAAAAAATTTCAGAACAGCTGAGATACAGAAAGGATCAGACAAAATGATGAAGGCATAACTATATCGAAAGAAACTTTACCTGTAAGGATTTTTTTTAATGTTAAACTTGGGGCTTGAGCAATAGCACAGTGGGTAGAGCATTTGCCTTGCACGAGGCCGACCCAGGGTCCGATTCTCAGCATCCCACATGGTCCCCCGAGCACCGCCAGGAGTTATTCCTGAGTGCCTCAGCCAGGAGTAACCTCTGTGCATTGCCTGGTGTGACCCAAAGAACAAAAGAACAAAAAACAACACAAAACAAAACAAAAAAAATTAAACTAATAGTAGATTACAGTAACTATGAGCCAAGAACAGGCCAAAAGCAGTTAGGAAGAGAGAAAAAAATGGTGGATTCACTTTCAATTTTATTTTTTATATTTTATGCTATAATTTCTAGAATTCCAATTAAATCATAGAGGAAATAAATCATTTCTATGCCGGAAAGGTGAAATAATGAAAGGGAGCAGTACTCTTCAGACAAAGCAAGAAAGAGCATGGAGAGCTGGAGAGGCAGCTCAAAGGACCATGCAGGTTTTGCATGCAGGAGGCTCATGTTTGGTTTCTGATTCCCCTCGGTCTGCTTGGCACCAGAGAAGATGCTGGCAGCACAGAACCAAGAGTAAAGCCAGTACACTGCTGAGTATGACCCCGAAATAAGCAAAAACCACAGAAAACACAAGAACACAAACCTCAACCATACTATGCAAATCAGCCTATAAATTATTTACATAAAAATTTATCAACAACTTGTTAATGTATACTTTACTAACAACAGAATATTAATGTTAACAAAATCCTAAAATACAAACTGCAAATATAACCTTCATATACACTATATTTGAATTGACTGAATTCACACAAAAATGCTTTATTGATTGGATGGATAAAGGCATTGAGCTGCGTGTTATTTATGAGATACCCTAAAAATTAAGATCCAAAAGAAACTAACGAGCCAGAAGAATGACTGAGAGTAAAAGAAGGAAATTATGTAAACACTCATCAAAAGGAAGCTCACAAAACCTTATCAGTAACAAAGTAAAAGCAAAAGGTAATGCTAGATATAGTTTTGTGATATAATCTTGCCCCCAAGCCTGGCTGTCTTCACTGGGGCCCCTCAGAGCTGGGTGGGTTGAGTTTCCCTCCCCACTGGAGCGAAGCCCCAGCAGCTGAAGAATTCCAGAACCAAGCCACAGCCATACTCAAGGCCCCTCTCCACACGTTTGGATGAGCCTCACACATGAAGGAACCAGCAGAGGAACCCAGGTGTGTGGGACCTGGGGCTGAGATCTCCAAGCCTGCTGGGATAGGCTTGGACCTCCTCCACCCAGATCCCCCATTTTCCAGTAGCTTGGCAGCCACACCCACAAACTGCCCCCCTCCCCCCCCCCCCCCCCCGCACCGTGTAATCCCATCAACGGCCAAGATCCAGAGACTATCAAGCTCCTGGAAGCATGCACTAGCATTTGCCGCCTCGAGACTCGAGCATCCTGCCTGCACAGCAGATGCCTGGCAAGCTCTCCGTGGCATATTCAATATGCCAAATACAGTAACATTATGGGTCTCATTCCTCTTACCCTGAAAGAGCCTCCAATGCAGCACGCTGGGGAGAATGAGTAAAGAGAGGCTACTAAAATCTCAGGACTAGGATGAATGGAGACATTACTGGCGCCTGCTCAAGCAAATAGATGATTAATGGGATTATAGTGATACAGTGAATCTTTAAATTAACAAAAATAAAACTTATGAAATCTTTGGACTTAACATATTGATAAAATTAGCAAAAAAAAAAACTGAAAAGACCATGAAAAGAAATGAAAATAAAAACAACCTAATCAGAAAACAACCTAATACACAAATGATAGATCAAATTAGAAAGGATATGGAAAACATAAACAGGAAAACTGAGAATGAGGTAATGTAAACTTTTAAAATAGATATAATCGATGCACATTTTTCTAAAATAAACACAGAAAATTGGTGAAGTAATTGATAGCAAATTAATCACAGTAAATTTCAAAGACTTGGTTCAATACAAAAAAAAATCCTCAAAATCAAAACAGAATTTAGAAATAGTTTTTGATAAAATGTTTCCTATATGTATTTACTAAATTTTAAAACATATCTTAACTCAGGAGTCAATATAGAAATCTTAATGCAAACAGCTATATACAATAATTGACATAGTGTAAATATGACAAGCAGAACTTGTTAAACAAAATATAGGTTGTAGGGAAATACTTAAATACTTTTATTATTATAAGTAAATACTTATAAACTTATATTACTATAAAAGAAGAAATCCTATTAACTAACTTATGGAATTAGAAAAAGAGCAGTATAAAGTTAAATTTATAAAATATATGTAACAATATCAGAAATAAGCTATTAAAAATAACAGATGATAAAGTCACTATGGTAGTTAAGATAAACATGGCATTTGAAGGAGATTAAGAGGTGGGAGGTTGCCCTACCGTAGAGGCGAGGTGGGTGGGGGTGGTGGGAGGGATACTGGGAACATTGGTGGGGGAGAATGGGCACTGGTGGAGGGTAAACGATCACTCTATGACTGAAATGCAAACACGAAAGTTCTTAAGTTTGTAACTGTACCTCACAGTGATTCATTAATAAAAAATAAATAATAATAATAAAAAAGAGGTGGGAGGTAGATAAGGGACAAAAGACAGAGAAGGGGGAGGGCTGAATTATTCAAGGAGAGGGAGAAGCCACAGAAGTCTGCATTTATTCATTTATTGATTTATTTATCTATGGTCTGATTGGCAGTGAAGTATTAGCTTCACAATGAATCACAAGCTATCTGTGGTAATGTCACAATAAAAGTATGTCTAATCAAAGAACGGTGTTGGTAAGAAACTCGGTCTTTTCTGCTACTCACATTCCAGTCTCCTGATAACTGCTGAGTGCCCTGGGGTCAAAGGTTCCTCACATCCCTGAAGAGTCCCACGTTCTCCACGAGGCCACCCATTAGCAATATGTGCTAGCAAAGAAGCTGTTTTCTCATAAATTGAAGGGAACAACCATCTGTAAAAAGTTAACAAACCTCAGTTCTGATGGGCCCTGACCTTGGTGTTACTTCCTTGGGATTAGATATTAAAATAGGAAGATTATTTTCAAAAGAATGTGTAGTAATTTCATCAATAAGTTTTAAGAGAGAAATCTTTATAAGGATTCAAGTTAAAAGATAAGTGAAATTGAATGGTAATATTCTTTTATTGTCTTCTATAGCAAAAGAAATAGTGTATTTATGAACTTGAGTCAAATTTCCAAAATTGTATAACCATGCAAATTGAAGAATAGGAGAGATAATGTTGACAGAAAGCATTAGATAAGAAATACAATGATGGAAATTTATAAATCTATAGAGATCTAAACATGCCTCCTGGGAAAAATGCAAAAATTGTGTTGGGTAATAATAGGAATACAGATGGTACTAGATATGATGTTTTCTTTTAATCATTAACTTAAAAGGGTCTATCTAAAAGGATCAAGAAATAGTACAGCAGGCAGAGCACTTGCCTTGCCGCTGACCCCAAAGTCATTCATCTCTCCATCCCATGTATGGCTCCAGCTCTGCCAGGAATGAGCCCTGAGCTCTGCCAGGCTTGCCCCAACACAAACCCAAAAATGCTCATTGAAAAGAGAGATCACTTGCAGGGGTAATATCTGAGTAACAAAAATATTCAATATGATGTAGAAAAGGTATACTCTTTCACATGTTTATAATTGAATTTGCGATTTATTTAATATTTTTACTTTATTAAATGTTTTGTTTTTGTTTTTTGCTTCTTGATTGGGTCACACCTGGTTTGCTCAGGGCTTACTCCTGGCTCTGCACACAGGGATCGCTCCTGGTGGGGTGTGTGGCGCCAGGAATGGACGTGGTCAGCAGCAAGCCACACGCAGGGAAGGACACTACCCACTGTACTATCATTCTGACCCTATTAAATCCCTAAACTGGACTTGATTCAACTGCTCAATTGTCACTGTCACTGTCATTGTCATCCCGTTGCTCATCGATTGCTCGAGTGGGCACCAGTAACATCTCCATTGTGAGACATGTTGTTATTGTTTTTAGCATATCGAATATGCCACGGGTAGCTTGCCAGGCTCTGCTATGAGGGCAAGATACTCTCGGTAGCTTGCCGGGCTCTCCGAGAGGGGTGGAGGAATCGAACTCAAGTCAGTCGTGTGCAAGGCAAACGCCCTACCCGCCGTGCTATATCACTCCAGCCCAACTGCTCAATTAACAATGTCAGTTTATAATAGAAGATTTAAAGGTTAAAATACGTTGAATCATACTTATAAAGACGTGTTTTTATTAATTAAGGTATACTAAGTTACCTTAATGAACATGAATACCAATTCAGTTGAATTGAGAAATAATTCTAATTCACAGATTTTTCTAGAAAACTACGGATATTCCACTATAGTGTTCTGTACTTACTGTTCTGTAGATTTTTTGGTTGAGATGATTGTCTTTTGCTGCTTTTAGTTTAATTTTATCTCAACAAAAACTGTAGAACAGTTCCTCTGATTTTTTTAAGTCCAAGAATTTTAGTAGATTTTTGTGTTGACATTAAGCTTCGTTTCATTAGTGCTTTCTGTTTCTCAAGGGAAACTTGTTGTGTATAAATATGTCTTTTGCTCAGAAAGTTTTCTTTATTTTTTTAATATTTTTTCCTTTTACATTAGCTTTATGATAGTAAAAATCTCACTTTAAGTTCTTAGCTATTTTTTAAATATCCAATCTCTACAGGAACTAAGGTTGCCTTTATTATATTATCTCAGATAATAAATAATATTGTGATTATTATTTTTCACACAGGTTTAATTCTGTTATTGTGTATTTCTTTTAGCTCAGACAGCTCTCTTGTTTTTTTTTTCACTTGTTTCAAAGATGCTTTCCTGCCTTTTTATTTTATGCACTTTTATTCTTCTGTTACTTTTCAAACTATCTAAGAAGAATAAAATGGACGAATAGGTACCCACCTTACTCCCAGACCCACAGTTTTCTGGATCTGTGTGGCCGTGGTCTAAGATGCTTTCAAATGCTCCCAAATTTCCATAGTAACTATCTATTCAGAGGGAACGTTTCCTCTCTCAAAGGAGTTATCACCTCCTCAACTATTCTACAATGTATCAAGCATAAATTCCTGAAAATTTAAGGCATTTTCCCAAGTCACCAATTTTAGGTTTCTTTAATATTTTGTCATTGCCATCAAAGTGTAAGAGGGGAAGCTAAAATTGAATGTTAAGTTATTTGGGCTGCCCTTTGAATATACTCTGTTTATATTATTAAAGTCTGCGAGCAGTGTTGATGTTACAGAGATTTTGAGGCCACTAACACTATTTTCTGATCCTCTGTAAGTCTACACCAACATACACAATATCACAAACACTTGTTGTCCATAGGGCATCAGCACTCTCAGATTATATTTCTCAGTCTAAAAAGCAGGCCATCTATGGGGCTGGAGTGACAGCACAGCGGGTAGGGCGTTTGCCTTGCACGCGGCCGACCCGGGTTCGATCCCCGGCATCCCATATGGTTCCCCAAACACTGCCAGGAGTAATTCCTGAGTGCAAAACCAGGAGTAACCCCTGAGCATCGCTGGGTGTGACCCAAAAAGCAAAAAAAAAAAAAAAAAAAAAGCAGGCCATCTAGATATACTCCTATTTGTCATGATAACAAGAATGGACCAAGCTAATATTTATTAAAAGTTGACTGGAGCACCTCCCTGTGTACCTTGGTGACAAGACATGAGCTCCTGGAAATCAAGTTCAGTGGCTGCAACAAACCTTCCAGCCACACCGTTTGTTTTTTGGTTTTTTGTTTCTTCAGAGATAAGCCCCTTCTCACAGGGTCTGTTTGTCACTTTCTTCCCAGAAGCGCAACTAGATACAAGCTGCTTACAATGCTGTTCTATGGTAGGCATCCCTACATCTCTCCTGAAGACTTAGATAAACTTAGAAAATTAACTAGTTTTTCCTTCATACACACTTCCTAATACACTCCATAGTAGCTAACTATGGAAACTGAATGAAGGAAACTAAATTTTTGGCAATGTTTAGATCTCCTTCAGACTCCCAAAACACAAAAGTCAACTTTAGTCTTCTCAAATGTGTTTGTCATGTGTATTTTTCTAGAATCTACATATGCCAGGTGACTTTTGAGGGCTCAGTAATGTTGAATGTACACCACAGTGCCATCTTGTCAAGAACTTTATTGTGACATGATTCATTCTACCCCTCTTAAAATGCCAATCCTTCTGGTTTATCTTTTGGGAGGAGTGGAGTTGAACCCAACCGTGCTCAGGGACTACTCTTGGATTCGTGCTCAGGGAACACTCCGTGTGGAACTCAGAGGTCAGTATTTGATGTTCAGGGTTCAATCTAGGTTGACCGTAAGCAAGAGAAACACCTTACCTTCTTCATTTGTCTTTCTAGCTCCCTTTGGTTGTTTTTAAATGAAGTTTAATGGTAGGATATACTCTCATACAGGATCTAACTTGGATTCTGCAAAAAGCAAGGAAAAAAAATATTTTTATTTTTCTTTGGTTTATTGCTATATGCCACTTAGAAAATACAGAAATTTGGGAGGAAAATATTTAATTTTGGGCTTAAAATAAAATTTATACTTTTCTAATTATAAAGAAGTCATGGACCTATTGAGATCCTTTCTTCAAGCATACATGGAACTTACTTTTAACTTTGGAGTGGGGGAGTGAGTCTAATTTGCCATGCTCGGATTACTCCTGGCTCTGTTCTTTGGGGTCACTCCTTGCATTTCTCAGGGAACTGAATGTGGTGCCAAGGATTGAATCCAGGTCATCTGTGTGCAAGACAAGCACTTTACCCTTGTCCTATGTCTCTGACCCACAATTAACTTTTTATAAAGACCAATTAAAATCTTCATTGTATTATAAACTAAAATTTATACTCATGCAAATAAATTGCCTCTGTAGTTTAATTTCTTTTGAATGTGGTAATATCTATCTTGCTTGGTAGATGAAAAGTCATAATATCATTATACATACATGCAATCACTGTAACTGTCACTATCATCCCATTGCTCATCGATTTGCTCGAGCTGGCACCAGTAACATCTCTATTGTGAGACTTGTTACTGTTTTTAGCATATCGAATACGCCAAGGTAGCTTGCCAGGCTCTGCCGTGCGGGTAAAGTACTCTCGGTAGCTTGCTGGTCGTTTGCCGGTCTCTTCGAGAGAGGAGCAGAGGAATCGAACCCGGGTCATCTGCATGCAAGACAAATGCCCTACCCGCTGGGCTATTGCTCCAGCCCATACATGCAATATATATAATTTTATAAAACTATAAAAATGTGTTAGGACAAAGACAATAATTTACTCATAAATGTGCTATTTTTCAAAGGCCTTTATAAATATGTATGCTGTTATAAACAATATATATAAAACAAAATACTAGCCACTACTTGAATTTTGTTTTAATATTTTTTTTTATTTTATTGAATCACCATGTGAAAAGTTACAAAGTTCTCAGGCTTATGTCTCAGTTATACAATGTTCAAATACCCGTCCCTTCACCAGTGCCCATATTCCACGACCAAAAACCCCAGTATGCCTCCCACCCCCACCCCCCACCCCCGCCTGGGTAACTGATAAATTTCACTCTTCTCTTTACATTGATTACATTCCATATTTCAACACAAAACTCACTATTGTTGTTGGAGTTTCAACACAGACTCACTATTTTTGTTGGAATTTATCCCCCAAGAATACAGCCCTATTGACAAGGAAATATTTGATATTGAGTTTTCCACTGATGAGAATGAAGAGATAAAAAGTTGCGCGGTTTACAATTTCTGTATTTTAGTAATTAAATCCAGGGAGATTTAAGTTGGAAATTGAATCATTTCCCTTCCTGGAGCAGCATGGAGCAAAAGCTTAGTTCACAGTCTGGATACATGGTTGCAAGCACTCTCTGGAACCCCAAGTCTTATAGCTGCCTCTGGTTCCTGCTTGTTCGGCATTCCCGAGGCTGTGCAGAGGCATGGACAGCCGGGTTGAATCTCGGCCGGAGCCCGAGCTCCGGCCCCGGCCCGAGCCTGCCCAGGTGTCCCGGTTTCAAGTTCAAAGCACACTTTTTTTTTTTTCCGCGCCACAAAGTTCATACCTGCTCAAAGGACCCATAAAATGTCGGACACCACGCCTTCTCCCCCGGGAGGGAGGAGAGACCAAGGGAGAAGGATATTTCCTCCATTAGCCGGCGTGGGGCAAAAGCTTAGTTCACAGTCCGCATACATGGTTGCAAGCACTCGCCGGAACCCCAAGTCTTTTAGCTGCCTCTGGTTCCTGCTCGTTCAGCATTCCTGCGGCTGCGCAGAGGCATGGCCACCCGGGTCGAATCTCGGCCGGAGCCCGAGCCTGTTTTAATAAAATATTTTAATAAATATTTTAATAAATATTTTTAAATATTTTAATAAAATATCAAATCAGAATGTGTTCTAAAGTCCTGTGTATTAATTTGTAAGAATATTTCTCAAAATATCACTGTCACTGTCATCCCGTTGCTCATCGATTTGTTCAAGCGGGCACCAGTAACATCTCTCATTGGGAGACTTATTATTGTTACTGCTTTTTTGGCATATCCAATATGCCACGGGTAGCTTGCCAGGCTCTGCAGTGCGGGCTCGATACTCTCGGTAGCTTGCCGGGCTCTCCGAGAGGGGTGGAGGAATCGAACACGGGTCAGCCGCGTGAAAGGCGAACGCCCTACCACTGTGCTATCACTCCAGCCCCTCTCAAAATATAACAAAAAGAATAGTCTTGTGTTTGTCAACACCAAATCTGTCATGAAAATTCTAATCCAATAGGCTTATAAAATTCTAATCCAGGTGCTGGAGCTATAGTACAGTGGGGAGGGCATTTGTCTTGCACGATGCCGATCCAAGTTAGATCCCTGGCGTCTCACATGGTCGTCCGAGCACCAGGAGTAATTCCTGAGTGCAGAGGCAGGAGTAACCCCTGTGCATCGCAGGGTGTGACCTGAAAAAAGAAAAAAATAAAATAAATAAAATTCTAATCCAATTTTGTACTTTTATTTACCAATTTCACACTCTGCCCAGAGACTGTGGGCTGAGTCACAGAACAGTGCTCAAACCAGTGTTTAGGCCAAGGCAGAGAGTAAGGGATGGATAGAGAGGCTCTGATGTGTAACAACTTGCAAACATTTGCATCGGGAATGTTTCCTTCAACATACAAATTAAATGCCATCCATTAAATATCCCTGCCCAATATTTAGGGTAAGTAAAGGCATTTTCTTTCCTGGGAAGCATGTCCCTGTGCTTTTCACAGAGGGGAGACACCTGCAGTCACACTGGCTGTCCAGAGACCACTTGGCAGCTGCAAGTGTGCTTTTATAGCCCTTCCATGCCAGGGCTGCTGAGAGGATCTATTTCCCTCAATGTTGGGTATGGGGGGGGGGGGTGTTTGTGCCGCAGCCGCGGTGATGGGAGCTCATCTGGGGAACGAGATGTGTGCAGAGAGCAGAGACTGTGGGTGCTGGGAACAACCTGGCTGAGAATGGCCCTGTCCTTTGTTCCCAGGCCCAAATAAACCCAGCACTCTCCACCCTTACAGGAAGCATGAGAAAATTCCAGGGAGTCAATTCTGTAATGCTCTGGAAGCTTTCCCAGGGTGGCAAGATTAGGGTCTACCCTCTGGCCCTTCCATACATTGCATAAGCTTTTAATTCCCTGCTAAGTTTAAATTTTGAGACAGAATTAGATTTTTTATTGGTTTTTTTTACATGTTTACTTTTTATTTGCTTTTCATAGATTGAAATGTAGTGTTGTTGTTTGTTTTAGGACCGTGTCTGACTGCTCAGGGCTTACTTATTCCTGGCTCTGTGCTTCGAGGCTCCGGGATCATATAGGGCAGGGCTGAAAGGGCATTAGCAGGTGCAAGCGTCCCACCCCCTGTGCCAATTCTCTAGTCCTTGGTATTTCCTAACTTTTCATCTCTGACCATATTTTCTCCTCAACTTTCTGAATCTAAATTCAAGTATTAATTTATGGAATCATCTTAGACCAGGTCTTTTTGTCTCTGATATGCTGTAACTTCTTATGTATCCACTCATACAGTATAGGAATCTCAGGTGCTAATAAATTGTTCTCATTTTAGAATTTTGAAATTTTTAGGACAAGTAAGATGAGCTAAAATAATATGTTCACACAAAGAATATAAACTGTGGGAAAGAACAATACAATAAGGGGTAGCTACGTCCAAATAGATGAACAACTGTATCATCATTAGAGGACTGAACGATTTTGACAGGGCCCATTTCCTGTCTTATTTCTGACTGTTCATATCTGAATCTCAAGCAGAGAGATTACTAGCAGAGAGCAAAATGAAACGATGACTTCACTAAAGTTCTAAATGTTGTTGTATATACATCACAGTGGAGAGCATGAATTTCCAAGGTTTGGGTTACATGAAATAGTTGTAGCGCCTGAAGTCCATCAGCTGCCCCACAAAGGTTTTCCTACAGCTCACAGAGCAATTTCAGCTGCCATGTCCATCTCTTTGGCATTAAATTTTCAGTAATGGGCGATTAAACAGCATGTTTGGCAAAAATGAGAAAACTCAGTGTTTTCAATGGCTTTGCTAGTTACAGCCTGCAAAGGATAAATGTGAGGCAGAAGTCATCATCCCACTGCAAAAAACATGTTTCACACACACACATACACACACACACACACACACACACACACACACACACAAACACACACCCCTTTGAGGACAGCCAGTACTGTACTCAGTAAGTTAGCTTTTGAAAACACAAATAACCAAATCATTTCAGAAGAGAAAAAGTAGAGAAAGAAAAATTGGCAAATATTTCTAAAAATGAAATCCTACTTTAAACATTCTGAGCATCATTAAGAAATATTATACATAGTTAGGGAAAATAGTTTACAGTAAAGATCGCCAAAGAAATAATAATGATTATTATTTTAAAAAGTAAGATACTACATTTACTTCTCGGTTTTATGGCCTGAAGTAAGACTGTACAAGTACTGTAGTGAGCTGTTTTCTTCCTCATCGGATCTTTGCCTGTAAACTCCCCAAAGCTACGCTACGGATCCCACATAATCCCTAGCACAGAGCCTCGAAAAAAAGCAAGATGGATGTTGAATGAATACCTTTCTTTACACATTTTCTTCTCTATAAGCTACTCATAACCATACACAACCTTGTCAACACCATAAATCACATTAATTCAAATTTGACAGGGATATAAGCCAAAACTTATAGGTCCTTTTTGTTCTTTGCAAGAGAGTTTAGAGATCAATTTTCAAAATTCTAAAAGTGAAGTAAACACATTGGAAATTCCTGTGCATCAATTTTAATATTAGCTCTAATGATTTCAAATGAGGCCATATTATAAAGAGTTATGCCTTTAGTCCAAAGCCAAGATAATGGAAGAACTGATTCATACAGCTGAGTTGGGGTAGGGGAGAGGAGGTTAGTGGGATTGTAAGAGGCTGGTGATGGGTGTGGTGTTAGAGTTATATGCATGAGAAGCCACTAGTAATAGTAAACCACAGACTGTCAATAAAATTTTTCTAAATAATTAGCCTTTATTCTCTCCAGAGAGAGCAGCAGTTATATATAAGCTAAGTCTACCTTGAAGACCACCTAGTGTTTTACAACTAAACTTTTTGAATAAAAACAAAATAAAAATACATGCAATGTCAGTTCCACATATGGATAAATCTTTCAAGTCAATAAAAATACTAAATCAGACAAAATTTGCACGCTTTCACATTTGCTAGTAACAGTAACAATTTAATACCATGGACAAATGTATACAAGAATGAATTTTATACCCTACTTCTCCTTAAAATCATATCCTAAGAAGTTCTTATAAATAATACTCTCCAAAGAGGGACTTTTGATGAGGTTAGAGTCAGAGTGACAAAAAAAAATGCTAATCTCCTATCAGGCAGAATTAAGTAACAGTGTTGTTAGAGACTTTGATGACTTCAAAGGTAAATTTAATAATGATATAAATCAAATGTTAAAATAATCCTCTAAGGAAACTTACTTCATTTAGGAGAAAAATAAAGTTTCACCAGTAACCATAGTGAGTTGATATTATTGCAGTTGTTTTTACAAGTTGTTGCCATGACTTTTTTGACTTTTGAGCTAGATTTTACTTCAAATACAACAGATGGCAATGATTACACTTCTGTCATTTTTTTCCCCTGAATAACCAAACAGAGTACAATAAAATAAACTGGCTTATACACTGGGGAGTTTTTTCTTGTTCACATTTTATTAAAACTAAAAGTAAACAAAGCAACTTAATATAAAATAAGGCCTCCATTATCCCAAACCTTGCCCATAAATTTTTAAAGTATTAATATATTCCATTTTTCACTTCTATTATGCTTTCAAGTGAACAAATGAACAAAAGTAAAAGGGAGAAAGTTAGCGAATCAGAAACAACTTTTATAATATAGGAAAAATCTCCTCTTCACCTGTTCCACTAAAATTTTGAGAAACCAGATTTAGATGGAATATCTGACAAAAAATGGCAAAAAATTTTATTTTCAAATATTTACATTTTATGTTTTATGGTATCTGAATGTGCCCTGATTTTTCTCTTGAAAACAGAAGATCTTGGTGATTTTTCAAAATTCAAAGTCTACAAGCCAAATTCTGGTTCCTGTTCAAAGTGCGTAATTTTAAGTAAATGAATTCTATCGGGATGATTTAACAGTTGATGGGTAATAGGGTATGTGTTTAAAATGCTTAATGAAAGTTCAGGGACTAAAGTTCCATTTCCAGGTGCTTAAAATGACAATGTATGTCCTTGGGTAAATCATTTAACTTTTATTCTTCCTTTATTTTTTCCAAATTGGAAAATGAAGACAAGAATTTTTCTGACAACATCAATTTTTAAATCATGCACAAAAAATTAGTTTCTTATAATTGGGTAGGGACACTAATGCATCACAATGTCAGTGTTAAAACTCTCAGTCACAGTGATTTCATTGGTGTAGATAAGAGTCTTAAATAGTGTGTGGAATGCAATGGCTTCCAAAGTGCCAAACTGCCTTTTTTAATGATCTCATCATGATTTCATTCCTTGGTTAACAGCTTGAGAATGTGATGGAATAATGTGTTCTGATTGAGCAACACCCAAAGTGTTTGCCTATAAAATCTTTATTTCAAAAAACAAATCTGCAAAAATTTGACAAAAATGACTAGTTACAAAAGATTAGCAAGGCTGGACCTTTGTTCAGGCCAAGTTCCCCCTTGAACATGTCCCTCACTTGCTTTCTCGACATTTCTTTGTGTGTCTATTTCCACTCTGGAGATGCCTTCGAGTGTTCTGTCTCAGACAAATAAGGAAACAACAACAAAAGACTAGCAAAACAATCTTAAAAGAGTTAATCCTTCTTAAAATATCGATATTAAAACTCCATTAATTACTAAGTATCATAAATAAGATATATCATTCTATCACAAATAGACTTAATTTTGATATGATCCAAGTGCAAAGAAAATCATCTTGTACCCCTCTAAATTCCTCAGAGGTCTGATAGAGAATCTAATAAGAATTAGATTGGTAAGAGGAAATTCTATGGGGAATTTATTAATGATATGTATAACTCCTGTATATTTGGGAGCAACTCAGGAAAATGAATGACTTCAACATGGTTTTAAACACCATCTTTATTTTTATTTTATATTTATTTTAGTTTTGGGGCCACGCCCAGCAATGCACAGGGGTCACTCCTGGCTTTGTGCTCAGGAATCACTCCTGATGGTGCTTGGGGGACCATATGAGATGCCAGGGATTGAACCTGGGTCAGCTGGGCACGAGGCAAACTCCCTTCCTGCTGTGCTATGGCTCTGGCACCAAAACACCATCTTTAATTAGCTTATCTAAGATGGGCAACTGGGAAAGAGAAAGGGAAAAAGGCATCTAGGGAAGTTTCAGGAAAGGCCTGGTATCAAAGGTATGTAGATTTCAGTTTGGTCTCTTTCATTGTAAAGCTAAGCTAGGTCTTTTTTTAGCACATGTGGGGTGATGCTGTTGCAGAAAGTTTACATGGAAATATCTTTTTTCTTTTTTTTTTTTTTTTTTTTGCTTTTTGGGTCACACCTGGCGATGCACAAGGGTCACTCCTGGCTCTGCACTCAGGAATTACCCCTGGCGGTGCTCAGGGGACCATATGGGATGCTGGGAATCGAACCCGGGTCGGCCGCGTGCAAGGCAAACGCCCCACCCGCTGTGCTATCACTCCAGCCCCGGAAATATCTTTTTTCAAAGACAACAATACTATATCTTAATGATCTCTCTCATGAAATTAACCTTTCCAAATACTTATTTTTGGCATAGTATATTTTTGTTCCCCTAACATAGTTATTATATTATGATTTTTTACTATAGACTATTTGTACAATCTAGAGAACAAGAAAGAGCAAAACAAAAAAATAATAAGCATGCATAATGCCCAGAAACAAATTGTCTTACTAAACATTTCAGAGTTGTCTGCTATGCCTGAACAAGAAATCCTTTGTTAACATCAATTCGTTTTCCTGGACAAGTATTTAAAATTTAGAAAATTCAAATAATCAAATTTTAAAATATTTAAAGCAAGCATATTAGACTATATTCCTGAGTAACTAAGTTCTTACATACATGGATGCATGCCATGGATACATGACAAAGACTTCGATTTCCAGTTCAAAGGCTTCATGTTTTTGACAGATGAGAATCTCACAGGCACATAAATATCTCTGACAATAGGACCCCAACTGGAGTCAACAGGTGCTGCCTTCTTGACCAAATTTGGCCTGTTCTCTCTGAACTATCCTCAGGGAACAGAAACAGACACTCCTCGGGCCCTTATGGATTGCTCATCCAAGTGAGTGGATGGGCAGTGAGCAGACGGGTATTCCCCTCGCCCGAACTCTGACTTAATCAGAAAGAGTGAACAAAAGGGAATACCCTGCCATAGTGGCAGTGTGGGGTGGGGGGAGACAGGACTGGGGAGGGGGGGGAGGGATGTTGGGTTTACTGGTGGTGGAGAATGGGCACTGGTGAAGGGATGGGTTATCAAACTTTGTAAGGGAGAAACATGAGCACAAAAATGTATAAATCTGTAACTGTACCCTCACATTGACTCACTAATTAAAAATAAACTATTAAATTAAAAAAAAAAGAAAAGAAAAGAAAAGAAAAATAGAAAAAGAAAAAAAAAGAAGTCTCAACAGCTCCAACAACCAGCTTCAATTATGAGAATTTCACTTTAGTTAGCTGAAATATCTATATACACACGAACACATGCACACACCAGTACAACCTGCCACTCAGCTGACCTCTGCCATGCCCTATATTCGTCATTTGGAAATCAAGAATGACTAGTATGAAACTAAGAGTAATTGGTCTACGGAAATCTATCAGCAAGTCAGACAGCAGCAGCCTGGTGAGCTACGGAAAAGCTTTGTCTCAGAAACATAGAACCAGAAGCAACACAGACCCTGGGATATTGTCAAGACTGGGGACCTGCCGTAGTCAGTGCAAAGCTGTCAGATGCCTTCCGCAAAAGATCGCCTATAAATAAAACCACAGACATAATAATGACCTGTGTTGCCTACAGTAATTTTCTAGAGTAGATGTTATGTTGATATATTTTATGAATGAAATTTTATAACAATAAAAATACATGTGCATTTTCTGCATCCATATGTACATATATCTTTGTATCATTAGACTGTGAGTTTATTTTTTTAAAGTATACATTTGCCTATGGGGTAAATTGTTTTAAGCTACTTTCTTGTATTAAAATTTTTATCTCTGAATTATTATGGACATGTGTTCGGGGGAATTTTATAACTGCAGATGATAATAAATATAACATTTGAAAAAGAGAAAGCCTTTGGAGAAGGCAAGGCAGAGGTCAGCTGAGTGGCAGGTTGTACTGGTGTGTGCATGTGTTCATGTGTATATAGATATTTCAGCTAACCAAGGTGAAATTCTCATATTTTAAGCTGGTTGTTGGAGCTGTTGAGACTTCTTAGGTCAGAAAGCACCCAGTTCATAGTCCTGTTGTAACCTCCTAGGACACAGAGGGTGGAATGGTTCCAAAGATGTTTTCAGAAGGATTTTCGTAGGAACACTGCATCTGATTTAGAACTAGGAAATCCGGAGTAAGTTCAGGATTACCTTTCACTAAGCATGATATCTTGGAAAGGACACAGGTGTTTCCTCCATCAGGGTTTATTTTTTTAATAATTTGTTAAGAAATTAAATCCATTGTTACTTCATTCTTCCTCGATAGTTTTAAAAAATACGTGGGAGTAGCAGTCATAAATGGAAGAAAAGTAAATCAAGGAAAGAAGAGAATAATTAAGGAGAAGTCTAAACTCTCTTGGACAGGAAGGAGGGGAGTAGGGGGCGGGCAGTGATACAGAGTGAGGGGGAAGCTATACTCAAATCCGGAGAGAAGTGGCGTCTAGGGGTAAGGCGGTCAGTGTTCAATGTCTCAAAGAAGAATACACAAAACTGCTAGCATTTTAGTTCGGTGAAAAAGACCTTGGGCTGGTGTGATAGTACAGTGAGTAGGGCACTTTCCTAGGTTTGATCCCTGGTACCACCTACAGTTCCCCGGAGAATGGTCAGGAGTGATCCCTGAGCACAGAGGCAGGAGTAAGCCCAGTTCCCAGGCACTGACAGCTTTGGTCTCAAGACAAAAAACAAAACAAAACAAAAAATTGATTGCTGTACCTTTGACAATCATATACTACTCTTTTTAGACAACATAAAGGAAAAGAGGGAAAATAGCATCTGTTAGCTGAATTGACATCTGTAGACGTCCTCTAAAGAATCTGGATTCTTCACTTAATTTGCCGTGTTCTCCCTCACTCACTGATTTCCCAACAGGCTTCATAAAAAACAGCCCCCATCTGAAGAAAGTCCACTGGAAGTATTTGTGTCAATCCCTCTTAGAATTCTAAGAACATTAGAGGACAATAGAAAGCTTTTCAAAGGTATGTGGCATGCTCCCCTAAGGAGCTCTGCAAACAAACACATTGACAGACTTTCTGAGAACTTAAAAATGTCCTAGCTCAATGTCACCTTAGATCCTTTGGTCACTAATCAGTCAAGGAAAGCTCATTTTAACTCTTTTATATTACACAATACACCTCGTACATCTAAGAATCGGGTGGTAGTGGAGGGTTTTTAAATTTTAGTAGGTGAAAATGTACTTGGTTTATATTCAAAGGAAAGAGAAGCAACAGACAGATAGATATGCAGATGAAAATGGGAGATTATGGACAGGCTAAAAATACTCCGAAGGTGACAGGGGATGGGATCCAGGATCCCGTGAAAAGGAAGTTCTGAACACTGAAGGGGGTGAGATAAAGATAGGGATATATGCAGATGCAGACAGACGTCCATGTGACTGTCTGAGGGGGCGGATGGAAGAAAGAACGAGGAAGGAATTTGAAAGTTTAAGTCTGTGAAGTCTGAAGTCAGGTTATCTGCGTGCCTGGGGAGGAGAGGCAAGATCTGACTTCAGAGCAGCTCTGCCTGCTTGGAATAGCTCTTGGGGCCCAGTGGGGTTTTGAGACAAGACTACAAAATATTTTCTATACTACAAAAAGTTACGTTTATTTGGGTTCTTTATGTTTTATATGTAATGGGATCATATGAGCAATTTAAAGAGAACGCTAATGATGAACCCAGTTTATTAACTTAAATATATGAAAACTACTAAGTCCTACAAGACCAAATTACAAATAATAAACTTGTAAAAATTGTGATCATGTAAGTCACTTAGGGAACAAAAAGGTAACAAATACTCAGGAAAATTATTCCATTTCACCAATAATCAAGTAAGCTAATGAAGTCACTTTTTAGGGCATTTAAAAGAGCATACTGGGGCTGGAGCAATAGCACAGCAGGTAGGGCATTCGCCTTGCACGCGGCTGACCCAGGTTCGATTCCCAGCATCCCATATGGTCCCCTGAGCACCGCCAGGAATTAATTCCTGAGTACATGAGCCAGGAGTAGCCCCTGTGCATCGCCGGGTGTGACCCAAAAAGCCAAAAAAAAAAAAAGAGCAAACTGTGTTATTTGACAAATATCACATTAGTTATATATGTTCATTTAATAAAAGAAAAATTTAAGTTTTGATGGTGATAATAATGTACATCAGATGACAACTTATAAAGCTACATACCTGAAACGTAAACTTATATAATGTTATAAATCAACTTTATTTCAATTTTTAAAAAAATGCACCAAAAAATAACCTTGAGATTTACTGAAATTTTTAAATGCAGATATTCATGGTGCAAATTTTACTTTGCTTTCAGATTCTTCCCATCACATATGTGTATTAATCTGTGACATATTAAGAAACAAATAGAAGTATCACATACCTTCAGGGAGAGGAGAGTTGGCCACACCTGGCAGTTCTCAGGGCTTACTAGGGTCTGTCTGTGCTTAGGAGTCATTCATGGCAGTGTTGGGGGACTTACCAGGGTTTGGCCAGAGCTGACCCTATCAAGATCTGTATTATATATCTGAACCTCTGTACTGGATCTCTGGCCCATCAATAACTTTTTTAACAATAACCAAAAAAATTGGGTTTTTCTTGGTGGTGGGGGGTTTGCAACACCCAACTCTGTTCCAAGTTTATTCTGGCCCTGCGGTCAGGGATTATCCAAGCCTTGGTCAGAGAACCTTGCAGGGCTGGTACTGAACCTGTCGGCTGCAGGCCAGGGAAGTGCCTCAATCCCTATAGTATATCTCCATCCTATCTTTCAGTAACATTTTTTCTTTCACTTAATATTAACACATATATCTTTAGATTATATAAATATCCACACAATTATAATAAACAGCTGACATCATACTTTCACAAAACCTCCATTAAATATTTCTATTATTTCTCATTTTTATAAATGTCTCTGTTATAATCAATCATCCAAGGCAAAGTTTTCTACACTGTATCTCGTTGCCTCTGTATTGCTATTTTTCTAAGGGAAAAATGTGTAAGTGAAATTGTGGAGGCAAAGACTGATACGTGAGCCATTTGGGACGAGTATCCTTAAGGAAGATCACACCATTTTCCTCCGAAGAGCAGTATGTATGCTTTTTCATTTTCCTCTACCAGTGCCAACACATGATATTATCCTCTTAACACTTGCCAAGCTAATAAACAGAGTATGCTGTTATTAATTTGCACTTCTTTAAATACTGTGAGATTTAAATTTCTTAAACTTACCTTAATGATTTATTCCTAAGTTGCTGATTAACATCTTTTGTCTCTATGTAATAATATTAAAGCATTTAAAAACTCATTTTTACATCTATATGTTCTTTTCCATTTCATTTTATTATTGCTGATTATTTTATGGTACCTTTTCTTCTACATCATCACCTATTTTATGTTTTATTTCTTAAAATATGCAATGTTTCCTTTAGATTGTTAGAAAAGTCCATAAGAATCTAATTACAGCTGTTTACTCTCAGTCTTAGTAGTTTGTATCATTTTTCGATCTGGACATCAAATGTGAGCTTCCTTGAAAAGAGAAGCTCCAGCCGCCAAGATGTGATCCCGGGGGCTGCACGCGTGTGCGGCCTCTCCGCAGCTGCACGAGCGTGAATCCAGACGCAGCAAAACCTCTTTCGGCATGGGCAACTCCTCGCAGAATGTCTCCAGCCTGAGAACTAAGCCTCGGCCCCGTGCCCGCCCAGGAGGGGAAAGGTATTCTCTCTCTCTCTCTCTCTCTCTCTCTCTCTCTCTCTCTCTCTCTCTCTCTCTCTCTCTCTCTCTCTCTCTCTCTCTCTCTCTCTCTCTCTCTCTCTCTCTCTCTCGCCTCTTCCTTTCTGGGGATGAAGGGTGTGGTGTCCGCCATATTGTGATGACCACATATGGGGTTTTCAAGCTTGCAATGATCCAATATCTGGAAGAAATCTTTCTGGAATTAGTTGTTAAAGTACAGAAATCCAAAACCAAAACGGTAGCAGCCGCGCGACCTCATTTTTCTTCACAATAGGTCTGACTCTAGTGGGGTACTCCTAACAATCAATAATAGTGAGGTTTGTGTTGAAATATTGAATGTAACCAAAGTAAACAGAAAGTAAAGTGAAACTTATCAGTACAAGGCAGGGGGGGCCGGGATGGGAGGTATACTGTGTGGGTTTTTGGGTTTTTTGGTGGTGGTATATGGGCACTGGTGAAGGGTTGGTTGTTTTAGCATTGTATAACTGAGACTTAAGCCTGAAAGCATTGTAATCTTCCACATGGTGATTTAATAAGATAAAATTTTTATAAAAAAAGAAAAGAGAAGCTCTAAAATTACAATGCAGGGAACACTGCTTCCATTTGTGTGTTTCAGTTTGCAAATAAATTATCATTATGTAAAAAAAAAAAAAGAAGCGACAATAATAGCAGGGGCTGGACAAGATCTGAGGGTTAAACGTAGGTAAGGGATATTCTATTTTTTTGTTTGTTTGCTTTTCGGTCACACCTGGCGATGCACAGGGGTTACTCCTGGCTCTGCACTCAGGAATTACTCCTGGCAGTGCTCAGGGGACCATATGGGATGCTGGGATTTGAACCCGGGTCGGCCACGTGCAAGGCAAACGCCCTACCCGCTATGCTATCACTCCTACCCCCAGGTAAGGGATATTCTTGATAACCTTTCAGTACCACTATTGCAAACCACAATGCCCAAAAGGGGAGGGGGAGAGAGAGAGAGAGAGAGAGAGAGGAAAGAGAGAGGAGAGGGAGAGAAGAAAGAGAAAGAGAGAGAAAGAAAAAGGGAGCAAGAGATAGAAAGGGAGAAAGAGGAGAGAGAAGAAAAGCTCCTGCCATGGGGTGGGGGCTGAGGGGAGGCTCACTGCCCCAGTGAGCCCATCTGTTCACACACCCCCTGCCACAGACATGCCTCCTAGGGACAAGGCCCTGGCACCCACCATATCCCACTGGTATTTTCTCTGAGTCTGTGAATAAGGGGAATTCAGGATGGTTCTTCCCAATTTCTCTCTGACTTTATCTTTTTTGGGAACTCAAACAGTGGCAGGTAAGATTCCAAGAGCCTCTGAGAAATAAGTATTAACCTATTCACCTTTAACACTGTGAATCCAATGCTATTCCAAGTGTGGCTGACTAAATACAAGGCTTGAATAGGCTTCAAGCAACTATCCATTACATTTTTAAGGAGAGGGATAAAGAAGCAAAGATACAAAGGAAATCAACAGCTTGAGAATCTGTATATAGAATAATTTTGAGGGGTTAGAGAGATAGTACAGTGGGTAGGGCACTTGCCTTGCAGGAAGCTGACATAAATTTGATTCTTGGCACCCTACTGTCCCCAGACCTGGAAAGAAGTGATCCTCGGGACCCTGAGGGAGTGATCCTCAGGACCCTGAGGAAGTAACCTTTGAGCTTAGAGCCAGGAGAAGCCCTGGACACAGCCAGGTTTGACTCAAACAAGGAACCAGGTGAGAAAAGCTTGTTGCTTTAGCTTGCACATTAAAGGTTCAAGAGGAGGCAGATGATGAAAAGATTTGATGAAATTTGACTTGCTGAAAAGAATTCTGGAGTCTTTAGTTTCTGGACTTTCTCTCTCTTGTGTTGTTAGCATGGACGTGAATTTTCCTGCTGGTGGTTCTTGAGAATTGTATGAAAGGTTTGCATACCAAATGCAGGAGATTAAAAGTCAGTTTATCCTACAGATGGTATAGATGGGTCTGGCCTCTATGCCCAGTCCCCGCCTCTCCCGTGGATGATGTCACTCATCTGTCCCTGAACTACCCAGCCTTATGGACAAGCTCCCTGCTTCCACGCACAGACAGCATGGCCAGTCCTGGCTCTGAACACTCCCGGCCACAGCCACGCGCGCAGGCGACATCCCTGCACTCTGGACCCGTCGCCGGGCCTCCCAGCTGTACCCAACAGTCCCTGCTATCCTGACCTAGCTTTCCTAGTCGCTGGCCATGAGTGACACTTTTCTGCTCAGCACCTTGTCCTGCCTGGGTGACTAAGCCCTGCCTAGCCTGGGCGTTCCTGGGCACTGGGCCTTGCTGCTCTCTGCCCCTGCTGGCTTCCATGGAGGCCAGGGCTTGGCTTGCTGGGGTGCAGCCCTATCTGGTCCTGGAGATCTGGGGAGAAAGGGGTGGGGAGGGAAGAGGGAACGGGCAGGGAGAGAGAGGGGGATGAGAGAAGGGGAGAGAGAGGAGAGAGGGAGAGTAAGGAGAGAGAAGAGAGAGGGAGAGTGAGAAGAGAAAGAGAGGAGAGAGAGGGAGAGGAGAGGAGAGAAGAGAGGAAAGAGAGGAAGAGGGGAGAGAGAGAAGAGAGAGGAGAGTGAGAGAGAGAAGAGAGAGGAGAGAGGGAGAGAGAAGAGACAGGGAGAGGAAGAGGGAGAGAGAGAATGAGAAAGGGGGGTGAGAAAAGGAGAAAGATAGAGGACAGAGAGAGGAGAGAGGTGAGAGGAGAAAAAGGAGAGAGAGCGGGGAGAGAGAAGAGAGAGGGAGAGAAAAAATAGAGAAGGGGGTAAAAGAGAGATTTGGGGCTAGGGCCTCCTTTTATCTGCTGCCTGTCCCACCCGAAGCCATTCCCTTATCTATTCTGATCGTCTACCTGTTCCACGAGCGAGATTTCAGGTGACCCAGCGCTCCACCCTTGTGCTCCTGCCACATCAATGGTCTCTTCCTTAAAGACGTGTTCCTGCGTTCTCATGTAAATGCCACATGACCCTCAGCATCCAGAGGACAAGCAATAGGAAGTGCTCATCTGCACACTTGTGTTGTGGTTTATTTTCCAGTCTCTCTTCAGCATGGGTAGTTCTCTTTCAGTTGACATCACCCCTTGCACAGACATCTGGATGGCCATGATGCGCGCTGTGTCTAGGGCTGATTCCCAGGACCTCTTGAACACACTCTCCATTATTTGTCTAGAACCAAATCATTCAGAAAGGGAAGGAGGTGGGATTCCTGAGTGAGTGCTTTGGGAGAGAGATACTCAATCTAGATTGCAACAAGAAAGCCCTGCGATCTGACAGAAACTCAGCATTTACTCAGAATAATACAAAGTAATTGTTTAACCTAAAACCAGTTGTGCTCCATAACAAAATCAATGAAGTATAATCTACTATGTGCATTAAGCTTGTAGAAAACGTTTCTTGACAGGGGAGCAACAAAAGAGCAGCAATGGACTTAGAGGAACCTCCAGAGGACCAGAGGCTGTTTAAGGCAAATGATTTATCAGCCCTCAGAAGCAAGTGGGGGATGTAGGGTCAGCCATGTATAACATGAAAATGGGTGTCCCAGACTGATGGGGGAACATGAGCTCATGTCTTCAGACATGGATTTTATTTTTAAAAAGTTAGATCATGTTTTGAGAGGAAAGGTAGAGTCATGGATGAAATATTGGTATTGGTTGGGACATGCTCAAGTTATATAGGAAACCACCTCAAGATCTGGGACTCGCCATGTGGGGCAGACACTAGGCAAGCAAGTCACCTAAGGTAGATGTCGCTAAATTGCAAAAACTGAAGGATTTACAAGGCTACATTAGGGGTGCCCTGGGAGGAATGTGACCATAATTTGACCACACTATTTGAGAATGGAAATTTGGGGAGACATAAAAATAAAGAAGAGTTGTGGAAATTTCATAAGTCTTCTCTCTTGAGAATTGCTTGTGGTTTAAAAGCTACAAATTCATAGGTTTGAGATCATGGCAGTTTGCATGCCTTGATAAGTCTTTTACTGTATAGTATGCCAAATATACTAATACTGCAAGAGTTGAAATTTACACACTATAACTCAGATGTACAAAATATGCACCTTTAAAACCCAAGGATGATGTCATCTGTCTCAAGTTTCTACTTCTACTCAGTAGATTAAAAAAAAATGTTTCCAAGTACTTTCAAAGGAGACTGGTCTTTTTTGGGTTCAACACCCCTTTTGGGATTTAGTAACTCCATTTTTATTATAGAAACTAATTCCATTTTTAATTAGACCTCCCTTATCCATGCTGCTTTCCTCCCTAGGGAATCTATTATTTCAGTTAAGCTGCCCTCCCTGACAAGCTTACCCAAGTAGTCACTGAGAATGCTCTGTCCATTAAGTGCTGAGATATGCTTGATTCTCTTTGCTTGATTTGGTCTCTGGTCTCCACGCTAGCATCAACTATTAAAGCCCACAGGACACTCCACAGCTCCCTCATACAACTTGTTTTTTCTAGGAAATTCTATTTGTGGCAATGGTAAAGGTACCTCTTCTGCTGCTGTCTAGATATACTCCTGGCTCTGTGCTCAGAGATCATTCAGGGCACTTGGGGCTCAGGAGACCTGGGATGGCAGACCTGGGATGGCAGGTACTGAACCGTCGGCAGTTTGTGTGCTAGAGGAGTACCCTAGCCACTGTACTATTACGCCAGACACATTAAGAATTACTTTTTGACCACATTTTTATAAAATTAAACTTCCATTCACTCTGTAACCTCCTCAAAACACCTATTTTTCTTCAAAACACCAATTGTTTACTAACATAAGAAATATAAAATACTGGCATAATATTAATGGAATAAACACATAACTGAAATGCATCACGATCACGATCACGATAGCCCGTTAAACACCGATTTCTCAGGCGGGCCCAGTAACATCTCATTTCGTCCTTTCCCTGAGATCTTAGAAGTCCATCTGGACTTGGCCCTCCCAACAATGTTGTACTGGGGGCTCTTCAGGGTCACGGGAATGAGATCCAGCTTGTTACTGGACTTTGCATATAAATACACCATTGGAAGCTTGCAAGGTTGTCCCATGTGGGCAGGAAACTCTCAGAAGACTGCCAGTTTTTCCCAAAGGGAGAAGTAGGCTAAAGATATCGCTTCTGGGAGCTTGCTTTTAAGTTTCTGGATGTTGGCCATTGATGGGATTACACACACCTGGGTTCCTCTGCCGGTACCTTCATGCATGAGGCATGTCCAAACGTGTAGAGAGGAGCCTCCAGCATGGCTGCAGCTAGGTTCCGGTGGTCCTCGGCCGCCGGGAGCTCTGCTTGGGGTAGGGAGGGAAGCTGGAGCCCATCCCCTCCGAGGGGCCCCAGAGAAGACAGCCAGGCATGAGGGCAAGAGACTGAAATGCATAATGTAATAAGTATATACTGTAATAAATACCATAAGAAATGATCTGGGGGACCAGAAGGATAGTACAGTGGTAAAGTTCATATGAATGATCTGGGATTGGTCTCTGGCAGCCCTGTGGTCCCATGAGCACAGAGCCAGGCGTAAACTCTGAGTACAGCTGTGAAGGGCCCAACCTTCCCACAGAGAAAAACTTTTAAAAGGAAGAACACATACTCCATAAAGTAGAAACATGATCTTTGTTCTTTGTCTCTGCTATCTAGAAAGCTATAGTCACACAGAAATGTTTACTGAATACATGAGCTAGAATGTATTTCCTTACATATGCTACATGCCATGTACAGTATGATCAAATGGCGAGAGAGTAGTAAAGTAAATAAGGATCATTATAATGTGGCAAGTGGTAGGTGGGTTCTTCTACTTTTAATCTTAAAAATCATTGATAATCATAACTATGCATATAATAAAGTGGGATGAACATTATTTCCTCAGTCTTCAGACATATTTTTGTGTTCTAAAATAAATTGTATATGTAAAATTGTTAGTAATAAATATTTTGATTACTGGAGGATATTATATAAATGTAATGCTGTTTATGTTACACTCCTTATTAAGATAATTAGTAGTTAATAAATAGACATTTTGGAGGTCCCTGAGCACTCATGCTATCTTTTTATGGAGGCAGAAAACTGGGGCAGTGGTGGGGAGAAGTGGACACTGGTTAGAGCACCGTACTGGAGTGTTTATGCTTGAAATCCCACCATTAACACTATTGTAAACCACAGTGTCTAAAATTTAAATTAAAAAAGTAAATAATGAAAAACAGGGCTAGAGACAGAGTCCAGGGGGTTGGGCATTTGCCTTGCACACAGCTGACCCAGATTCTATCTCTGGCACCACTCATGTCCCCTGAGCCCAGCAGGTATGACCCTCAGCAACACCAGGCATGGTCCCAAGGCAAATGAAAAATAAAGAAAAACATTTCACCCCTCTAGATAAGGGACACCCTCGTCCATGTCTGCTCGGAATCATACTCTGCTCAACTTTTCTCTCTAATTTAAGTGAAAGTGTCTCTTCCAACCCAACAATAAGAACACTTGATTTCTCCAGTTCCCAGTGCCAGGAGAGCTAATGGTGCAAGGACGTGTGGTCTGCACTCAGCTCCTCACTTTTGGCCCAACTAGGAGCACTTTCATCAGAGTCCCTGAAGCCGTGGTCCCTGCCAAATTGTGCCTCTCTCTGACCAGCTTCCTCTTCCTGCACTATCATTTCTTTTTTTGTCTTTATTTTTGAACTGCATAGTCAGTATACCTTATACAATATTGAATAACAATAAAGAGAAAGACCATCCTTAACTCGTGTCTGACTTTAAAACATTTTTTACTGAATTACTGTGAGCTACAGTTACAAAATTTTCATGTTTGAGTTTCAGTCATTCAATGATCGAATCTCCATTCCTCCACCATTGCACATTTTCCACCACCAATGTCCCCAGTATCCCCCTCATCCCACCCCTTCCTCTGCCTCCATGGCACACAATTTCCCCCATACTCTCTCTGTATTGCACCTATAATACCTACATGTATGACCCTCAGCAACACCAGGCATGGTCCCAAGGCAAATAAAAAATAAAGAAAAACATTTCACCCCTCTAGATAAGGGACACCCTCGTCCATGTCTGCAAGTATTATAGGTGCAATACAGATACTGAGAGATTATCATGTTTGGTCCTTAGCACACATCTCCCATCCTGAGCGATCCCTCCAACCATCAACTTAATGATCCTTTCTCTATTTAAGCTGCCTTCTCCTCCAGCACATGAGGCAGGCTTCCAACCATGAAGCAATCTTGCTGGCCCTTATCTCTACTGTCCTTGGGTATCAGTTTCATATTGTGATATTTTATATTCCACAAATGAGTGCAGTCATTCTATGTCCTTCTATCTCTCTTTCTGACCATTTCACTTAGCATAATACTTAGCATGACCATCCACTTGTTTTTAAATTTTTTTATTGAATCACTGTGAGATATAGTTACAAAACTTTCATGTTTGAGTTTCAGTCATACGATGATGGAACATCCATCCCTCCACCGGTGCACATTTTCCACCACCAATGTCCCCAGTATTCCGCCCCCTCATCCCAACCCTCCTCCTGCCTCTACGATAGACAATTTCCCCTATACTCTGTCTCTACTTTTGGGCATTATGGTTTCCAATACAGATACTGAGAGGCTATCACGTTTCATGACCATCCACTTAAAAGTAAATTTTATGACTTCATCTTTTCTAACAGCTGCACAGTGTTCCATTGTGTAGATGTACCAAAGTTTCCTTAACCAGTCATCTGTTCTTGGGTTCTTGGGTTGTTTCCAGATTCTGGCTATTGTGAACATGTACTATCATTTCAATCCTGCCATGGAACTCTTCAAATATCCATTCTTATATTGACAGTCACTTATTTGTTTACTGGTGATTTTGCACTCTTTAAACATCCAACTCATCTTTGTCAACAATTTTTTTCAGTGATTTGAATCTGTGTTAAGTAAAGCCTGGTGCCCTCGAAGGTGACTCCTCCTGCAGAATTCCTCAAGGGTGAGTCCCATTCCACACTCTAGTGCTTTGCCCTCCCGGGTTCATGCCCAAGTTCCTGCTCCTTTGAACTTTATGGCTGCTATCCCGATGTCTGACCATGAGTTTCCCAGAATCACCTCGGTACTCAGAGAACAAACTCCTACTACTGCTACTCATCTGCCAAATATCAAGTTTACCCCACACTAATATTGGTGCTCCTCAATCTCTGTCCTTTTCACTTCCACCACACATTTGTTTGACATGCAACCATAAAATTCCAGATTTCTATTTCTATACATGAATGGCTCCTAAATAAATTTATTACAGATTTAGCTCAGACTTTATAGTTCTCTCCACATAAACACTCTCTGCAGGTAGCTCATATTCAAAAACTGAGATGTTAATGCATGACAATCTCTTATCTATAATTTTTGCAACTCATCAGACACAGGCTTCCCTCTCATCCATCTTCCCAGGTCTACTCAGAGAACACCATCCTACATATCCCTTTTCAGTTCTCATAGATGGTCGACCATCAAAGTCAGAGAATTTCATTTCTTTTTTTTTTAATTCTTTTATTGATTCACCATGTGGAAAGTTACAAAGCTTTCAGGTTAAAGTCTCAGTTATACAATGCTCAAACACCCATCCCTTCACCAGTGCACATATTCCACCACCAAGAATCACGATATACCTCCCCCCTTCCCCCCACTTCCCCAGCCCCCCATCCCGCATGTGTAACTGGTAAATTTCACTTTACTTTCACTTTACTTTGATTACATTCAATATTTCAACAAAAAAATTCACTATTATTGATTTGGAGTTTCTCCCCCCTAAAGTCGATCTGCTGAAAAGAAAGCATTTGGTAATTTGTTTTCCATTGCTGAGAATGAAGAGATATGAAGTCAGGAGGCCGCACTAGCAGCAACATAGTTTTGGATTTCTGTATTTTAGTGTTTTAGTAACTAAGTCCAGAGAAATGTCCGCCAGGAATCGCAACATTGTAAGCTTGTACCTCTCAGCTACTTTATATTCCACATATGAGTGCGATCTTTCTATGTCTGCCTCTTTCTTTCTGACTCATTTCACTCAGCATGATACTTTCCATGTTGATCCACTTATATGCAAATTTCATGACTTCATGTTTTCTGACAGCTACGTAGTATTCCATTGTGTAAATATACCAGAGTTTCTTTCATTTCTTAATTTATCCACTTCATTCAACCCATTGACAAAGCTTACCTCTAACTCTTAATTTTTCGTATGTGTTTCTATAATATCCTCAAAAGCAGTCTCCATATTTCCAATGTTACTACCTACTATTTCCAGTTGTTAGGAAGATGCTAAAACTCAAACAAACTCCTATAATCTTCACTTAAATCTCTAAATCCTCTCCAAGGTTTTTCAAACTTGCTTATCCTTAATTATTACTTGTTGGCCCCTTTCACTCCTAGACTCTAGGAGTTCATTATGTGTCCGCATCTCCCAAGTATCTGAATACCTCATCTCTAACTTTCTTGCCATGCCAACATGCATCACATCTCTCGTTCTCCCTCCTCTTTTCCTTCTTAGTGCAGATATCTAACCCAAGGTGTCATACTTATGAGACACATCTGTCAAACATGCACCCCACTGGATTTATATCTACCTTCCTCCTCACTCCCTCCTACCACCCTTGGCTAAGTACTAGTCATCTTTTGATACCCAAACTGACTTAGATTTTAACTTTTCCCCAAGGTTGTCTCATATCTCATCTGAAACACTGCTCCAGTCTCCATGAGATGCTGCTCATAGCAGCTCTCCTCACCCCTGTCTAGGAATCTAGAAATTTTTTATCTCTGTATCAGACGTTCTGTACCATCTTCAAATTAAGCTTTCAGTTCCTTGAACTCAGAATTTGTCATTACTCATCTCTGCAACCCTAGCTAATGCCTAAATTTGGCACATACATATTTATGATGAAGGGAAGAGGGAGAAGAAGAAGCCAAGGAGAGGAGAAAGGAAAGAAAGGTTAGGTGTATGAAGAAGCAGGTGTCTAATGATGATCCACCAGAGGCGCCTGTAAACATATCAGACCTTATAAGGTCTGGATCAAAACTATTTAAAATATTAAGATCCTCATAAATATCGAGGATATGAGCAAGTAGCCTACTGGCAGAGATACTTCAATTGGTATTCAATGCCAGGTATCACGACATAATAAATTTACATATATGAAACAACTGGTCGTTCATTTAAGACCAGCTTCTGTACCTATTTTGCAGAGAAGAAAATGGAGCAAGTAGAGATGAAATAAGCTGCTCAAGGCCACGAGGGGAGGGCAGGATTTGAACATGGCATTCCGACCCTGAACTCATGCTCCTAGCCTCTCTGCAGCACCACCAGCATTTCTCACTTAGTTACTTTTGTTCATGGAGAGTCACGGTTCATTACAAATTTTCACAACTCTTGATCGAACATGTTTGTATTTAATATTTGCTTTGTGATATGTTTTAAACAAATCTCTCTTGCTGTCTGTCTGTGTCTCTGTCTTGCTTTCTCTCTCAGAGAACAGCTTAGAAGCACAGTAATGTTGAAAGCCTTATATTTAGAGTCAGGAGTTAAGTAAGGAGTGAAAATATTCAACTAGGAACTGGTATTGGATCTTTTACTTTCCTACCAGGCAACGTACTAACTGTATGTTATTATTTACAGCTACCCATGAGCTATGTTCAGATGAATGCTTATCCTTCCCTCTCCTCTGGTTAGGAGCCAAGACGTAAGACATAATTACTCTTAGAGGGCCAACAACTATAGGCAGTCTTTTCAAACAGCTAGCCCAACTTCTAAAACTCTATGTTAATTTTTCTCTCTGCAATGTTCAAGTCTCTCTGTGATGCTAAAAATGACTAAGAGGTACTATTTCAAAGAAATGGCATTTGACCACCCCCTGCCGTAATACAAAAAGCTCATCCAATTTTTTTCCAGACCCACATGCAATGAATGATTCAATGAAAGATGTTCTATTTCCATTAAAGACATATAATGTATACGTGTGAATGCATGAATACCCCACCGTTGTCTTTCTTAAATTAAAGATACTATCACTGTCACTGTCATCCCATTGTTCATCGATTTGCTCGAGCAGGCGCCAGTAATGTTTCCATTCGTCCCAGCCCGGAGATTTTAGCAGCCTCTCCTTACTCGTCTTTCCCAATGATTAAAGGCTCTTTCAGGGTCAGGGGAATGAGACCTGTTATTGTTACTGTTTTTGGCATATCAAATACAACACGGTGAGCTTGCCAGGCTTTGCCATATATTCCTCAAATACTTGTTGATTTTTATAATTTCATAGGCAAACCTACTAAGGAACTGGAACTATCACTGAATCACTGTCATCCTGTTGCTTATCGATTTGCTCGAGCGGGCACCAGTAACATCTCCATTGTGAGACTTGTTACTGTTTTTGGTGTATCAAATACGGCACGGGTAGCTTGCCAAACTCTGCCGTGTGGGTGACATACTCTCAGTAGCTTTCCAGGCTCCCCGAGAGGGGCGGAGGAATGAACCCGGATCAGCTGTGTGCAAGGCAAACGCCCTATCCGCTGTGCTATCACTTCAGCCCCAACTGGAACTATAATAACTGAATTATAAAATACCTTTTATAACTTCCTAGAATTACCTTATATCGCCTAGTAACTCAAACAGCATCAGCTGCTCTCATTCCATAAACCACTAACTCTATTATATTAATAATATAATATAATACACGGTGCATGTTACACAGAATCATTTTGGGGAAACAATGGAAGGCTGAAAATGAATGTTTGAAAATTCAGACACTTAACTAGACATTCAATACATGATTTAGCAACTTATTTTAACTTTAAAATATCATAGTTAATAACTTTTAATCCATTTTATAAAATATTTTTCATTTTTCTAAATTGCTTTCAAGTTTTCCAAGGATTTTGACTTCTCTCTCACACTATGCAATCTTGGGAAGATCCTGTGGAGACCCATAAAACCTTTTTTTGTATCCAAGATGGCCCTCGCCTTTGCTTTTTCACTTTTTAGAGGTCATAGCACTTAGCCTCTATGGTTAGCAGTCCTTCAGCTGAGTGCACTGTTTTTGGTGTTTAACAGATAATACAATTCTCCAAGGGTCCTTGCTTAAGAAATACAATTGCCACCTACATGTATTTTGGTACGTTAGCTCAAGTCTGAAGAGTACTTATTGATGAACACCTAAGAAATAATTTATAAGTCACATACAAACACATTTTAAGACATGACATTAAATTTGCCAACGACTGTTAACACATGCAATAATAAGTAAAATGTAATGGTGAATTGAAAAGGGGTCAGATCGTAGAAAAGACAATATTTCCAAAAGCCAAAAATCCTCAGCAGAACCACAGCCCACTCATTTGACTTTTCAAAATTATAGAGGATGTCCTATCCCAGGGTAAAACACAAAATCAGTTTCATTAACCTGTTTTCCTTAATCGCCTACCTGCTGATTAGGTAGTGAGAGAACTAAATACCTATAATTGACTAAACTGTGTTTCCCCAAATTCGTGTATTGGAATCCTAACCACTAGTATTTCAGAAAGTTATTGAATTTGGGGGTAATTAAGGTCAAGTGAGGTCAGATGGGCAATCCTAAATCCAACAGGACCAAGTGCTTATAAAGCGGATTAAGCTACAAATACCAGCTGCACCGAGAAAGGAGCAATCATGTGAGTTACAGGGAGGTGGGTGTCTGCCAGCCAGAGTATGGCCTCGGGGTCATCAATACTGCTGACCACGAGTTCAGATTTCTAGACTCATAATTGACCAGAAAGTAACTCTGCTGTGTGAGGCACTGACTGACCACCCTAATATAGAGACAAAAGTCGGGTCAGTGTTACTGGTCTTCTATCTGATGACATATGCCATGGCCAAGGCTATTCATTTGTTTGTTTTTTCAATCATTTACCCAACTAACTGTCGAGAAGGGCAGTCCTTGAACCCAGAGCATATTTAAAGCTTAAAACAACAGAAAATGCCTGACTAAAAAGAAATTAGTAAAATATTTGTGAAAATCAAGAGCTAAGTTTTCTCTCTCATTAGTGGTTAGGAAGACAAAAATAGTTCATCTTATTTTTAGTAAAAATGTTGTCGGCAGGAAAATATGCAATGTTTTATTTTCATCTGTGTTTCCTATTTCTTAAAGACTGTGTCCTTTAGCCTTGATGTCTCTGTAAGTGCTTATGTGGGAGAGTCTTGTTTCATAGGGCCTTCTAATATCCCATCACTGCCATACCATATTTATACCACCTCAGACATTTGTTCTAATGATAATTCTATTTGAAATTAAAATGTCATCTTTTAAATTAGAAAGAAAATATTTTCAGAATCATAAGAAATTATAGAAACTGCTTTATCAATTCCATCATATTTACACTTATTATAGTCTATTGGCACAACCATGAAAGACTGTCGCTATGTCCATAAATCCTTGTGCTGGTAATGCACTGTCAAAGCAGTATTGTGAATCATGAGAGACCCCTGCTGACCTTTCTAGGTACTATGAGAACTTCATCACTGTCTGAAATAACATCTCCTTTGCATCACTGATGTGGGTTAGTTCATCAGTGAGGAAGACATATATCCAACGCCCAGCCAGCAGCTGTCCAAAAATAACCATTTGGTAACATTACATTTTATTGGCTTTTAACTGTACTGTAGAGGAGAGTTTACATGTAAAGCTTCACCATGGAGTCAAAGTAAAATGCTAGGAATTTAATAGAAAAGATGAGGAAACTTCCACAGTTTCAAGAGTCAGGCTAGAGTCGGACCTTCAGTACAGCAGAAACCTCAGATCTGCATGGAATTCTTTGTCTATCTCTTTTCTTGGTTCTTCTTTGTACATTTCTTTCTTTACTTCTTTCTCTCTTCGTTTTTCTACTCCATGCTTCTAACTATTTACTGCTTCTAACTATAAGTAGAAATCCTGCTTTGTTTGATTCCAATTTTATAGTCCTAGGAGATAACAATTGGCAGATATTTCCTTTCTAATTTGTATTTTATTTCGTAAATGAGTGAATATGCAAATGACTAGTTAGATGGTACCAAAATATTTAAAAAGTGAAAAAAGAGCATATATAGAACCTATTTATAGCCAATCATACTGATTTTCTAAGTCAGATGTCTGTATTAAGTTGGCAAGTAAAATAGTAATGTATTAGGAACCATTGTTATTAATGATTCACATATTAAGATATCAGTCACATTAAATTGAAATCTAATAAAGAACTGAGTGTTTTATGGCCAAACTGAGTTTCATACAAGTTTTTTGTTTGCTCGTTTGTTTGTTTTGCTTTTGGGGTCACACCCAGCGATGCACAGGTATTACTCCTGGCTCTGCACTCAGGAATTACTCCTGGTGGTGTTCAGGGGGACCATATGGGATGCTGGGAATCGAAACCGGGTCGGCAGCGTGAAAGGCAAATGCCCTACTCACTGTGCTATCACTTCAGCCCCATCATCATACAAGTTTCTAATGTATAAACACTCTTCTTTTTTCTTTAAGAAGCAGCTGGCATGAAATTGAGAGGGATTCACTAAGTCAATGATGGTTGGAGGGATTGTTTAGGATGAGATATTTGTGCTGAAAGTAGATAAAAGACCAAACATGATATAGCCTCTCAGTATATCTGGTTTGCAAACCATAATGCCCAAAGGTAGAGAGAGAGTATGGGCAAAACTTTCTGCCATAAAGGCAGAGGGAGGGATGGAGATAGCAGGAGAAACACTGGGGATATTGGTGGTGGAAAATGTGCACTGGTGGAGAGATGGGTGTTCCGTCATTGTATGATTGAAACTCAAACACGAAAACTTTGTAACTGTATCTCACAATGATTCAATAATAATAATAATAAATTTTAAAAAGCAGCTGGAAAGTAGCATTTAAAAGTAAGTTAGATACTCCTGTTTCTCTTCAGATCACATAAATCTTTTGCCCTTTAAAATATAGATTGGTTAGGCTATGATACAGAAATAATGACAAGCAGCACATATCCTGGTTTTGGACATCTGATAAATTTAACTTTAGTTTTAAATCTATTGCCTTTGTTTTTTCCTTCAGAATTAGCCATATTGGTACAGATTTCTTGATTTTTGCACAGGGTTTTTCTCTATCATCACTTACTCAGCCATGATGTCTAGACATAGGTTGAAAAACTGTTGCAGCAATATTTCAACATCATGCAGAAGCCCACCACACAGTGGGTTCTTAGCAAATTATTTGTTGAGTACAAGATACTCACACACTTCTCAATTCTCTGGCAGCATAATTTTCAGATATCTTCCAAAGTATAACTAGTGAAGTATAATGTGTAGAAGTATGATAATTTATACAATCTTGGGAGCCAGAGTTTAATTCTAGGTTAACTTATGAATAGTTAGGGGGTTGATAGTCTATACTTTGGATCAAATGAGATGTTTGGGGGAAGCCCTGACTTCATATAATTGAGAGTTCTGAGGCTTGGCTGGTTGGTTGGTTCCATTCCTCCTATGCATCACTTAGAACTAGCAAATGTTCAAGCTACAGTGCTGTTAGTAAAGACTACATCATGAGAAAGTTTCAGAAACTAACTCAGTGAAAAGTATCTACAGTGCACTAATTTCAAAGAATAAAAAAACACATACAGTATAGAAAGAAATTCTTTTATATATCCTGTATCTATATCACTCTATATAAATCCTTCATATATACTATGTAGTCTTATATATATTCTCTCTATATTTATATATGCAGATATAATATATACTGTATATTTCTAGAATTCAATGCAAAAATATAACTGAAGGTGAAAACACCCCTCCCCATTTCTCTTTGTGATCATGTTCAAGAATTTTATTTCTTCTCATCTTCCACACAATGATCCCTTTAACCAAATAATATCTCATTTGTTCAAATAAAATCCTGGATTATGATTTGCACTTTTCTTTTTTTACAGAATAATAGGATTGAGGTAGTATAAATCCTACTAGTTTATCTTATACAGCTTAAGTGTTATTAACAACGGGCATGATTTGTTTATACAGAGATAGACTTCACTCTCCTTTCACAACATCACCTGAAATCTGGGATTGAATCACTCTTCTCTGACTAAAACTTACTTGGTTCTACCAAGACAATTCAAAGAAGGAATTAGACTTCAAGTTCCTATGAGATAAATTTTAGTTTTCAGTTTCCAAATCGCATGAACTGTCCAAATAAACTTTAGATGATTTGTTTAAATGTTCTCTTCCAGATTATTTATTTAAAATACACAAGAACTAATGTGCTATGTTCTATTTGATTAATGTCAATTAAATGTTCTAAATTAAAAAACTGGCATATTTACCCTGGGGTTAATTTTCCTTAAGAAAGAGTATGTATTCAGTACGTTATTCAATATTTTTCATGGATTTTATGTTTGCAGCATATATCAAATTGAACATTATTGCTATGAATGGTACTGAGCTGTTAAATTTCCATTATGCAATCAAAGATGAAGTCACTATTAAAACTTAGTTTAAATTCTAAGTTCCAACAGACATTGCTAATCACTCATTTTAATTTTGCATTATTTCAGCATGTTGTTGATTTATTTTTCAAAGGGGGCTTTAAGCTACTTTTATTCCAACTCACCAAACCCTCTTAAAACACGTAAGACATAGATATCCAACACATAAGACATAGACATCCAACACAACTTGTTTGGGGGGTTATGCGCTTTACTTCCTTTGTTCTCCTATAAACCAAAGAATTCAGTACATCTGATTAACTTGACATTAAATTTTAAATACTTTCATAAATTAAGTTTCTGGTTTTTAACATCATTTGAACTCATAGCAAATATGAGAAAACATTCAAACATTTTATTTTATATTAGGACACAGGAAACATTTAATATAAGGAAAACAGCACTATATAATATCAAACAGAAAAGGCAGATATTCTCAAAAAAATTAATCAAACATTCTGAGTACATATGTAAATTGAAATTTCCTAGGATAATAATCATATCTTTGAGTTATCTATTATTTCATACTAAATTTCATTTCAATATTAAAATAAAAACTAAGATCAGAGTTTATAAACTTACTATAGTCATTTTATTCTATCATTCAATGGTCTGGTACATATCTCATACATTTTTGAAATCAATATTATTTTTCAATTTTAGATTCGTTAAAAATAAAATTTTAGATGCTAAAAATTTTGTATTGATAAATGCTCCTCTCGGAGAGCCTGGTAAGCTACCGAGAGTATCTCGCCCGCATGGCAGAGCCTGGCAAGCTACCCGTGGCATATTCAATATGCAAAAACAGTAACAACAAGTAACAACAACAACAGTAACAAGTCTCACTTGGAGATGTTCCTGGTGCCCGCTCAAGCAAATCGATGAGCAACAGGATAACAGTGATACAATGACACAGTGATTATTGTATAATTAGCCTCTAATAGAGTTTTTTTTTTCGGTGTTTTTTTTTTTGGCGGGGGGGAGGGTCACACTGGGTGATGCACAGGGATTACTCCTGGCTCTGCACTCAGGAATCACTTCTGGCGGTGCTCAGGGGATCATATGGGATGCTGGGAATCAAACCTGGGTCAGCCACGTGCAAGGCAAACACCCTCCCCACTGTGCTATTGCTCCAGGCCCCAGTTTTTGTTCATGAAATCTGTTCTATTTGTTTTCTACAGTCCACTTTCATGTTTTAGACAAGAGAATCATACAACAGAGAAGTATAAAAAGGAGGACATGGAGAAAATATATTTATTTGAATTTAGTTGAGACTACGGAAAATAAAATGAGACACTACCATTTTATTTCTGGACAGAAGAAAAGAAATTCCCCCAAATACTTCTACAGTATTTTGGGCAATTCATTCCTCATTGGATAAAATATAACTAATCTAACTTGAACTAGTAGTTTCCTGGTAAACTCTGAGAATAAATAAAAGTCACAGAAGCTTATTAAATATTTGACACTTTTCCATATGGAAACTGAGGAAACAAACAAAAAGTAACAATAAACATCTCTAAATTAGTACTGGGGTTAAGATAATGATGACAATGAAAACACTACATACTGGAAATCATAGAATACACTTAAAGCAGTGATCTAGAAGAATTTTATGGACTAAGCACATCAGCAAAAATTAAATAACAAAAATAGTGAATTTATTTCTCTTTTTAAATCTATAGAAATGAAAGTAGAACAAAACTAATGATTCAAAAGAAAATAAATAATGAAAAAAAGGAAAAGTGTAAAATAAAATGGCAGGGTACAACAAAAGCTGGAGGCTGGAGCAATAGTACAGTGGGTAGGGTGTTCGCCTTGCATGGGGCCTACCTGGGTTCGATTCCCAGCATCCCATATGGTCCCCTGTGCACCACCAGGAGTAATTCCTGAGTACAGAGCCAGGAGTGACCCCTGTGTATTGCCGGATGTGATCCAAAAACAAAACAAAAACAAAAGCATATCTGACTTGCAAATCAAAATTTTGTTCATATTTTTAAGATAAAATTAAGATAATTACTACCCATTTGATCAAAAAAAGGAACAAAATACAAATCAGAAGTATAAAATATATAAATACAAAAATATATATGTAAATACAGCAATGAGAAAACTGATTTTAAAGATCCAGAATATACTGTCTATAATTACAATATAGACAATATAATTACAGTTTATAAAGCCATACAGTGAAACAGAAACTCTATAACTATAATCAAACATATAAAGAGGAGATTAATATAAGATAATGTAAGTATACAGAATCCCCTGATGGATTTTTTTTTTTTTGGTTTTTGGGTCACACCCGGCGATGCACAGGGGTTACTCCTGGCTCTGCACTCAGGAGTCACCCCTGGCGGTGCTCAGGGGACCATATGGGATGCTGGGAATTGAACCTGGGTCGGCCGCGTGCAAGGCAAACGCCCTACCCGCTGTGCTATTGTTCCAGCCCCCCAGATGGATTTTAATTGATTATTATGAGACAACTTGGCTGCCATTTAAAAATTAAAATATTATCCATATCTTAGCTATTGTCAATAATATTGCTGGTATACAAATTAATATGTCACACAGTGAGTTACTTTCTTTCAGTAACAAATCATGTTAAAACTGAAACTCTACAAACTTCTTTTGCAGATTCCCTCACAAGTGACTCTGTTAAGATCTGCCAATGGTAGAAAAATGCTGTGGAAATAAAGGATATAGGAAGGTTTACAGCAGAGAGCTAGAAGTCCAAGGGAAAGAACTAGAAGAGCTAGGCATCCTTTTCCCCACTTCCTGTCCTTGTTCTCTCCCATTGGGGAAAAAAAATCCCATAGTTAATAAATTTTGTCCATCCTACACTGCTTTTGACTTCCAACATTAGTTTCTACAAACATTCTGCAAACATATCAGTAATAGCCAGCAACACTTACAGCCTCAAAAGTCATTAACCCAGTCAATTCAAGTGCTCACCAACTGGGCTGAGTAATGAAATTAGTGTTTCTGGATCATGCAAGCTCCCACCTGTCACCTCCACTTCTTAAATTTAGATGGCCTGGTGTCACATGGTTCAGAGGTCTGGCAACCACCGATTTATGGCAGCTCAAGAATCCCAAACTGTACAGACAATCCCTCCAAATTCACAGTCACAAGCACCCAGTCCATCTATCAAACTCCTAGCATTTGAAACACCTTTTCTTCGGTCCTTGAAATTCTTACCATTATTGAATGCAGAGACCTCATGAGGTCCTCTTTTTGCTCTTTACACCTGAATAAATAATTCCTGTTCCACTCTGAAACACCCAGTGAGCTTCTTATTTCCTAGTATCTTATACACTATTTTAGAAAGAATTTCTGGTATTCAGGAGGAATTCTATTTACAGTTCCATCTCCATTAATTTAATGTTTATTGAGCAAATACTTAGCCATAGGACAGGCAGTGAACGTATAAATATGACAAAGGCAGAGTCCCTGCCTTTAAGAGTTCACAATGAGGGTGAGGAGAATATTCAGAGTAGCAATCACTGAATAGGCAAGTCCTATCTTATAAAAGCTCAGTGCTGTGAGAACATGTGATGAGGCACAAATTTGCAAAAGAGGCAGGATGGGGGGGGGGGATAGGAGAGAACTGCAGTCATATGCAAGTTGAACAGAAAAAGAACATCCTGTGAGACGAAATAATATTTGAAGAATATAATTGATTCAAAGACTGTTATCAATTCCATGACCAAAGGGAAGAATTGAAACACAAATTGAGAGCCCAAGAGATAATGCAATGAGTAGGGAGTTTGCCTATGTGGCTCACAGTTTTATCCCCAGCTCAATATTGTGCCCCTGAGCACAGAGCCAGGAGTAATCCCTGAGCGCCACTGGATACAGCCCAAAACCAAAACAAACAACCCCCAAACCAAAACCAAAAACAACTACAAACAAAAAACCAAATTGAAGTCAAATAAGGAGACATAGATCAGGGAAGATGTAATATAACACAAAATCAATTTCTATTTCACCTAAAACAAAAAGAGCAATTGTTTTAAGTTATTTTTGTGTGGGGGTGGGGAGGGTGGGGCCATATTCAGCAGTATTATATATATAATATATATTATATATCATATATTATAATTATATATATATATAATTCAGACCCTAGACCTGTCTTCCAGAAGTGTTTCATAACATATGACATCATTTTAAAGCTGGACCAAAGAGAAAGTTTGGTCCATTCAGGAATATAGGAATATACTTTCGATTTGTTAGTTGGAAAGTCAGAAGAGCTATAATGAACATATCTATCCAATGAAATACAGAAGGCTTCAGGGCAGGGCATGGCAGGGAAAATTGAAATAAGAAAAATGTACCCTACAAATCAAAACGGTCTACAAATAATATGGTCTGTAACTTATTTATGGAAACATACATTCATCAGTAATATTCCGTAGATCAGAATAGAACCATATTTGTGTATATGTTTATATAATATATATTTAATATCACTGGATTATTAATTTTGCAGTGTTATACGCAAATCCCTTAAATAAATTTATCTAGTACATTTACAAAACCAGTTGTATTTAGCCATAGTATTCTTTTAGTATTCTGCCCTCTAGTGAGTAACAATCATTTATGCAATTGGTCCTGGAAGTTGGTTCTACAGAGCAAAGAAGCTTAAATTTCATACCTCACATCCTGTATATTTTCTAGTTCACAGAAAAATTGCCTAAAAGTGCTTCATACTCTTGGTAAAGTCTAATCATATAGTTTTTAATTATTATACCTTGAGGAAAGAGTGTAGCTGATACCACCTCGGGCCCCTGAGCCCTGCCAGGAATGATTCCTGAGAACAGTAAGCAGCCTGAGAACTGCCGCTACTCCCCATCCCCAAAAATACCAAAACAGACAAATCAACCCAAACCAAAACCTGTTCAAAACCTTTGCAACTGTCTTCTCTGTACTGAGGTATATTTGCAAAACAAACTTTGCCTCTTCAGTGAGCTATGCTGAAAACTCTCAAGCATTTATCATCAGAGAAGTCTCACAGGAAACATTAGTGATTGTACTTGAACATTGTGAAAGGTGTATTATATAAAAATGTGCTTTTTAAAGATACTTTATCAAGTTGCTGATTGATGCTTACATAATTGCTTGTTTAGTATAGCTAATTTACTGCTGTCATGCTGAGCATGGTACCCCAGGCTTTATACAGAGTTGTATTTTAATTATTTGCTAGTAAGTCTATCTCCACAAAGGATCTGTACATTTCTGGGTTACAAAGACAATATCTTATTCAGTTTTATATCTACTATTAATGCTCATAATGATAACACCTGATTGAATTTTAATAAATATTCATGAAAGATTAATTTTAAATGAATTAATATCAAATGTTTGATGTTTAGCTAAAATTAAATTGATATATAATTTAAGCAATCATTTCACTTAATGTCCCTCATTAAATTCAGAATAAAAGAAAACCTTTAGCCCAAATTCACATGGACCTTTGAAATATAGATTATGAGTATTAGAACTTTTGAGATGTTCAAAAGTTCATCTTTTGAACAAAAAGTTCTCCCCTAAAATTTGTCCTCATAAGTAATGGAAATATTCTTAAATTTGTCAATTTTTTTCCTTGACACATTCCTGCCTTTCATCTGTTAAACCTAAGTACTGAAACTTTCTAGAACTTTCTTAAAGTGATCATTTCTTATGAATATCTTTATTTGGCATGATTATAAGCCAGCCGAATACCTAAAAGAGCAGTATTAGACTGCAAGCTAAAATTACTCCCCCAAGAATGCTTCATTGCCTGTGGATAATTATGGAAGAAACCCCAAATTCATGAGCTTTGTCTTAATAGTTTAACTAATAATAGTACTGAATATTAATTTAATTACATCTCTAACTTTTAAATTTTACTACATCTAAGAGAATTCTAAGCAGTTCAATTAAGAACCTGTCTATTTTGTGGCTTTTAAAAGTATAGATGCCAATAAGTGAAGTCCTACGAAGCACAGGTAACACAGAACTTGTGACCTTGGGCTCCGGGCTCACTGGGACCAGGAGCAGAGATCTTCTGCCTGCTTTCCCCAGTCTCTGGCAACCCAGGGGTCACGCCCATAAGCCAGCTCCTGCTGGCACCAGATAATCTCACTATCGGCCACTGTTCTGATCACACAGCTGCTTCTCCCGAAAAAGAGCATAACTTGAGGCCCCCATAACCATGCCACCGGACTCCGAGCCAGACTGTTTCACACGGGGCACCCCAGATTAGAGCCCACCCCACCCCAAAGGACCCAGCTCTGGCAGCCAAAAACCTCCACAACCCAACTGATGCCACGATTAAGACCACTCCCCACATGCTCGGACACACCTCACGTATGAGTAAACATAATCCTGGACCAAAAGTGGCCACTCAACACATCATAAAATACTCCCTACCTGTTCCCCATAATTACCACACCACATTTGATGGGCTTCAAGTAGTAAGCAAAAAATCATAGAGGGAAATATATATGCATATATGCATATTTTCAGATATATAATATACCAAAGCTCACATCACCCAAACTTTAGCAACATTTTAGTGATACTTTATACAATGCCTTAATGGCTCCTGCCAAAACAGAACAGTCTTCACACTGTTTCCTATATGAACACTTTTTTGTAAGCATGTTTAGCAGTTTTTCATAACAGACAATACAAAACATATTATTTTGGTTGTGTTTTGGGACAGAGATTGGGGTTTGGGATGAAAACATCCCGAATTTGGTGGTGGGAAGGTATAATGGTGGTGGGATTGGTGTTTGAATATTGAATGTAATCAAACATTGTAAACTAACATAAAATTAAAAATTTTTTAAAGTAATGAGTTTATGCCAAATACAGTCAGCTTAATCAATGGCTGAATAAATAGTAGTTCTCCTACATTATAAAAAAAAAGTATAGATGCCAAATTCTATGGGGCAGGGGCAGTTGTTTCAATAGTTGCCGTTTTTTAATTTCTAGCAGCTCTGTCTTTTAAATACAAATCAAAATACTACAGTAGGTAGGGCCCTTGCCTGGCACAAATCCAATCCAGGCGTGGGCTCGACCCCTGAACCACATATGGTACCCCAAACCTGCCAGGAGTAAGTCTTGAGCATCGCTGGGTGTGGCCCCCAAACAAATACAAACAAAAAAGACAAACGAAAAAGAAAGAGTTCTTTTTGGATCACTGATGATAGTTGTGTTTCACAGTTCCCCTTATATCTTGTATGAAGCTGCAAAAGTGCTTTTTTCTCTTAAGAAATTTAATGTTTTCTTTAAAAGCCATTTAAAATGTCTGGCTTCTGTATGTACACTTTCATAGCAATGAGCTTCCTGCGCGCAGACCCGCATCTTCCTGATGGGCTCGGGAGTCTTCCTTTCCTGCTCCAGGAATTTCCCCTTTCCTCTCAGCTTTCTCTCTCCTTTCCTTACTGACTTTCCTCCAGAAATTCAGCTGTATTTGGGCTATCAGGTCACCACTATCACCAAGGTTGCTGGTGGGGAATAAAACTGCAGTCACCAAGCCACATAATTTAGAAAGAAATACTGGAAAAATCTGTTTGAGACCATCATCAATCCCCTAAGATGTCAACTTATTAATTATGGCAGCTTTTTTCTAGGGAAACTGACCTGCCTCTTACTTTCATAACTATCATGAGGTAGGTAGACAGCAAAGTCCATTTCAACCCTTTTGATCTTCAATAAAGAATTGGAAACAATTACACAGAAGCAACTGTGGTGTAGGTGCTACAGCGGAGGCATAGTAACACTTTGGCGGGCATGGTTTTGTAACATTGTACTCCTACAATATATAAATATTTTCACTTTTGAAGACTAATTTTTTAAAATTTTATTTTGCTAGTGAATCACAAAGTTACAGACTTACAGGTTTTCATGCTTACATTTCAGTCATACAATGATTGAGTGCCCATCCCTCCACCAGTGCCCATTTTCCACCACCAATGGTCCCAGCATCCCTCCCACCACCCCCACCCTGTCCCCTTCACCCCACCCTGCCTCTGTGGCAGGGCATTTCAATTTGCTCACTCTCTCTTTTTGGGTTTTGTGGTTTGCTACAGAGGTATTAAGTAGGCATCTTGTTCAGTCTATAGTCTATTTTCAGCCTGTATCTCCCATCCCTAGTAGGCCCACCTAGCACCCTTTGCTTGGTGATCCCTTCTCTATCAGAGCTGCTTCTTCACCTAGCATGTGAGGTCAGCTTCCAAGCTGTGGAGTACTCCTCTTGATACTTATCTCTACTATTCTTGGGTGTTAGTCTCCCATTCTGTTACTTTATATTCCACAAATGAGTGCAATTTTTCTATGTCTGTCCCTCTCTTTCTGACTCATTTCACTCAACATGATACTTTCCATGTTGATCCACCTATATGCAAATTTCATGACTTCATCTTTTCTAACAGCAGCGTAGTATTCCATTGTGTAGATGTACCAAAGTTTCTTTAACCAGTCATCTGTTCTCGGGCACTCGGGTTTTTTCCAGATTCTGGCTATTGTGAACAGTGCTGCAATGAACATATAGGTGCAGATGTCACTTTTACTGTACTTTTTTGCATCTCTGGGATATATTCCCAGAGTGGTATTGTTGGGTCAAATGAGAGCTCAATTTCTAATTTTTTGAAAAGCATCCTGTATTCCAATAAATTTAAAATATAATAAAATATTAACATAATTCAAGTTTACATAAAATAAACTGGAAAATTCAGAATTTTTTAGACAACATCTTCAAGAATTATATAGGTGAAAATTATTTTGGAATAATTTATACTGTCCTGGAGAGCTCAAACAGGGTTAAGGTTTGCTTTGCATGCTGCTGGCCCTGGTTTGGTGCCTAGGAAGCTCCATTCCCAAGCACATCTGGGGTTGATCCCAAAACCACATATTTTATACAAAATGTGAAAGAAGGCAACAGCAATATCAAAGGAGACACATTATATGGAAACAGATAAAAAGCACTCTCCAAAAAGATCCAGGAGACCGTGGAGGAATGCAGAGATTTAAAGAATTAGCAGGTTCTGGGGCTGGAGCAATAGCACAGCGGGTAGGGCGTTTGCCTTACATGTGGCCAACCCAGGTTCAATTCCCAGCATTATGGTCCCCCAAGCACTACCAGGAGTAATTCCTGAGTGCATGAGCCAGGAGTAACCCCTGTGCATCATGAGCATCACTGGGTGTGACCCAAAGAGAAAAAAAATTGAATTAGCAGGTTCTAAACAATCACCCTCAAGAATACCTGTCCAGGTAGACTCCAGAAGAACTGACACAGGAGAACTGAGTCTGCCCCAAGAGTTCTCTAGGTCAGCGGGATTCACCTGCAGGCAAGAAAGGAGTTGTTTCCCACCTTAATTACTCCTGCCCACCAGGGTGCAAGGCAGGTATGGGCCCACAGGTGTAAACAGATGGAGGCAGGATGCTCTAGTCAGACCTTTTTCTGACTTTGACCTACCCTGTTCGACCAGCTGACTTCTCATCTCCTGCCATGGCCCACATTTATGTGCTTTACACCTGAGGCCCCTTGGACTGTCCTGGGTAGAAAACAGTCTGCATACCACAGATTCCTGCTTGACAGCTATGCCCAGATAAGCTCTTTCTCTGAAACCACTTCCCATGCATTTAGTAGAGAACAGCTGCTGCCAGTGCAGCTAGGAGTTTGCACCTGAGGATTCAAGCGCTCACCTTTACCTTGGCTGAAGAAGGAGCTTGGGTGTTTTCAAACCCAGATACAATTAACACAATGGCCATCATTTTTTCCAATCAGGCAGGTATCACATTGGCCAACCTGCGCCTGTAGACTCTGAAGACAAACACCAAGCGCGTCAGAAGGACAGGACCCAACCGCAGGAATCAGATTAGAGAGCAAATAAAAAACAGGATCTGAATAAAAATGCCTTGTCACTTGTCACTTGTTGACCCATTGATCTTCTATTTGCTCGAGCGGGTGCCAGTAACGTCTCCATTTGTCCCTGTCGCGTGCCAGTGTAGCCCAATGATATCTGCTCGCTCCAGGAACAGAAAGAGCCTCAAATCGTTCACTCAGAGATTTGACGAAGAAATCTGACCATCTAGTTGGTGGGCAGCCATGAGGTCTTCTGACATCCCGTGGAATTCAGTCGGTAACAGCTCTAGTCCAGCGGTCGTCTATGAATCGCATTACATGACTGGCTCATCTGATTTTTGATGCCTTGGCAAAACAAGACAGCGTCCCTGATTCTTGACCATCGATGGAGGTTAGAACTCTGGATTCCTTTTCTCACTTGAGACGTGATACTCCTAGTATAGCTCTTTTGATCCCTCTTTGGGATATCAGAATAGCGTTCCCATCCTGTTTGCGTAGGGCCCAGGTCTCTGAGGCATATGTTAGTGCAGGAAGAACAGTGGAATTGAAAAGATGTGCCTGGAGTCAGAGGTTCTTCGTCCTCTTAATCACTTCTTCGACGCTCTTGAAGGCATTCCACACTGCTCTCTTCCTCCTGCACAGTTCTGATGCCAAGTCGTTCCTCATGTTGATTTCTTGACCCAGGTACACATAGCTGCTGCATTCGGAGATGTTCATTCCATTGAAAGCTAATGAAGCTTCAGGGACTAGTTCATTTTTCATGAGCATCGTCTTGTTGAGATTCAGCTGCAATCTGACCTTTCCACACTCACAGTCGAAGTCGGCCAGCGTTTGTGCTGCTTGGCTAGTGTTTGGTGTTATGAGAACGATGTCATCAGCGAGGCGGAGGTGGTGTAATTGCCGACTGTCTATCTTCACTCCCATTCCTTCCCATTCCAGTCATCGCATGATGTTCTCGAGGGTGGCACTTAAGAGTTTCGGTGAAATGGTATCACCCTGCTGCACCCCTCACTTTACATCAATGATCACTTCCCTGTAGAATGGTGAGATCCTGGTGGTGAATTCACAATACAGCTCTCAGAGGATTTTGATATACTGAGTTTGAATGCCCTGTTTGGCCAGGGCTTTGATGACCACTTCAGTCTCAACAGAATCAAAGGCCTTCTTTAAGTCGATGAACGTTAGACAGAGCAGCATCTTGAACTCTCGAAAAACTTCAATGAGTTTGGTCACTGTGTGGATATGGTCTATTGTGCTGAATCCCCTTCAGAACCCGGCTTGCTCACATGGTTGTCCTTCGTCTAGTGTTCTGCCTATTCTATTCAGGATGACACAAGTGAACAACTTGTAGACGACAGAGAGCAGGCAAATTGGGCGATAGTTGCCGATGTCGTGGATGTCTCCCTTCTTGTACAACAGAACAGTCCTAACTGTTTTTCCACTGAGATGGAAACTTGCATTCAGACAGGTAGCGTGTAAAGAGCCGAGCCAGTGTATTGATGAGCACTGGCGGCAGATTCTTCAGGTGTTCGGGTCTGACCTTGTCCGGATCAGGTGCTGTACACGTCTTTACCAACGAAATTTCATTGGTAAAAGTGCCTAACAAGAGTAATGATGAGGTTGATGATGGTGCTCATTTTAACACTGAGATCAGAATATCAAGTCCTGGTAAGTAGGTAGTTTCCCACGAACTGAACTGAGGGAGATTTAGCCATAAAAACTTACATTTACAGGCAATTATGCTCCAATAGTCTAGAGAAAAAGCTAGAAACACAGAAGCTACATCAAGTTTTAGCACTTCTGACACTTGGTTCTTTCAGACAATTGGTTTTGAGAACTTATGGACATCTGTTTAGTTTAATATTCCTAAATATTCTTGAGAGCTGGAAATGCTTGTTCTAGGAGATAGTAAATTCAGGCAAGTATCTTATTTATGCAATGCTACCAAAAAAACAACAACTCTTAGATACAGGGAGTGGGAGTGATAGCACAATGGGGAGGGCATTTGCCTTGCACACTGCTGATATGGGTTGGATCCCCAGCATCCCATGTGGTTCCCCACTAGCACCCCCAGGAGTAATTTCTGAGTATCGCTGGCTGTGACCCAAAAAGACACACACAAAAAGAACACTCTTAGATATAGCTTTGTATATATAATAATATATCTTAAAACTTATGAAATAAAGAACATTGATAAAATTTTTAAGTAATAACTACTTCTCAGTGAGAAATACAGCTCAAAAGTCCTAATGGATAGTACCAGAAACATATAAACACTAAATATATATACATATACATATATATGTATATGTGTGTAGAGTCCTCTCAGGAGAGGCCAAAGTAAAGGCCAATATACGGAAGATTAGAGTCCCTCAGGAGAGGCCAAAGTGATAGACCTGGAGAAAAGTTTTGCCAAGGAACCATTCTTTTTCATAGGTTATTGCTGGTTCTCAGGAAATATGGGAAATTCTACATCAATACCCAAAGATTCTCCTTTGGGTTGCTTATTAAAACATCAGAGGAGCTTCCAACTAGGTAGTTTAAATAAGGACCATGTTGTTGACCTCTGTAACACCACGTGGCCTGAGTATAAGCTAGAGCATAGGGAAAGATAGCCAGTGAATGGCAGTTTGCATTACCAGACCATTTTGCAGTTAGGTCTTTTTGCAGAAAGCAAAAGAAATGGGATTATCAAAGCAGAGGATGCAGGAAAATACAAGATCATATGATAAGCCGTTTAATATTATCAGGAATGAAGAAGTGCATCACTAAAATACTAACTCCCTGCCTCAGAACTAATCTTGACCTTGAAATGGTAACATCGGACCACCTTAGGTTTCAATAACTTTGTCAAAGTTTATTTTGCTGGCTAATTATCAACAAAATCGCTTTCTTGACCCATTTTTAGTAAGCAGGAAACTGGCTGGTCAGGCTGGAAAATGTGGGGCAAGGTTCCAATCAGTCGACAGAGCAAATTTTGCCTTGGGGACAGCCCCTTCCTTTCTCGGTCTATCAGTTTTCTCCCTGCCATGTTTGAAGGGTCATATCAATCGATCAATTGCATACGTGTGCTCATGTGTGTGTGTGTGTGTGGGTTTTGTCGTCAGTCCATTGTCTGTCTTTATGGAATACTCAAGTGTTAGATCCTGGGCAAGCAACATCATCAAGAGAAGTCAGAGTGATATGCAGTCCAGCAATTTTAAAGGTCTAGGTGTTTTGGGTGGAGCGATAGCACAGCAAATAGGGTGTTTGCCTTGCATGTGGCCGACCTGGGTTCAATTCCTCCATCCCTCTCGGAGAGCCTGGAAAGCTCCCCGTGGTGTATTTGATATGCCAAATATAGTAACAATAACATGTCTCATTGCCCTCACCCTGAAAGAGCCTCCAATCGTTGAGAAAAACGAGTAAGGAGAGGCTGCTAAAATCTCAGGGCTGGGACGAATGGAGACGTTACTAGCTCCCACTCGAGTAAATTGATGAACAATGGGATGACAGTGATACAGTGATACAGTTTTATATATATATATAACTGTCATATATATATACATATATATATATACACATACACTACATGTACTGTGTTTGATTCCTATGCATGCATGTTGGGCCGGCCCAGTGATGGACATTCCAAAGCCTGCCTGTGCAGTTCTGCTGCCCTGGGGTCCCTGAGATGTACCCCCTCTGGCTTGTTGCTGGCCAGCAGCCCCTGCCCAGGCCTGGTCACGTCAGTAGAAGCCAACCCTAGCACAGAGTGGGGAGTCTCCTTATTCCCACTAGGGGCCTGTGGGACAGGAGGGCTCTTTCCAGTAAACCCATTTCAGCCGGATTCTCCACTCCAACTCTGTTTCTTCTCCGTTTCTTCCTTCCATGCCTCATCCCCAGCCATCCAATACATCCTATGCCAAAGTTAAATTTATGTTAGGCATGATACGAGATTCACAATGATAAATACTAATACACTACGTTATAATAAAACAAAATATCTTATATGCTTAATATTTTCAGATCCCCAATAACTGAAACCTCACAAGACAAAACTGGAAATAAATGGTGACCACTATAAAATAAAAATGTCACTGTCACTGTCATCCTGTTGCTCATCAATTTGCTCAAGCGGGCAACAGTAACGTCTCCATAATGAGACTTGTTACTGTTTTTGGCATATCGAATACACCATGGGTATCTTGCCAGGCTCTGCTGTGTGGGTAGGATACTCTCGGTAGCTTGCCGGGCTCTCCAAGAGGGACAGAGGAATCAAACTCAGGTCGGCCACGTGCAAGGCAAATGCCCTACCTGCTGCGCTATCGCTCAAGCCCAAAATAAAAATATGGACAAAATATATTTTTCAAAAAAAAAAGGTTTCAATAGGGGAAAGGAAAAATAGACTTTAAAGGATTTGCATATATCACTGCAAAAAAAAACAGGCCATAAAGCTTTTTTTTTTCTTGAACAATTTATGTTTATTTTTTTAATTGAATCACCATGAGATACACAGTTACAAAGTTGTTCATAATCAGGTTTCAGTCATACAATCCCTCCACGAGGGTACGTTTCCCACCACCATTGTCCCCAGTTTCCCTCCCACCACCCCTCCACTCCCAGCCTCTGTCTATGGCAGGTACTTCCCTTCTTTTTCTGTCTCTCTGACTCTGTCTCTGTCTCTGTTTCTGTCTCTTTCTCTGTCTCTCTCTGACTCTCTGTCTCTGTCTCTCTATCTCTGCCTCTCTGCCTCTCTCTGTCTTTCTCTGACTCTCTGTCTCTGTCTGTCTGTCTCTCTCTCACTTTGAGTACTACAGCTTGCAGTACAGGTGCTGGGATGTCATCATGTTTGACCCTTGCCTGCTCTCAGCACGCAGCTCTTGTCCAGAGGGATCATTTCCAACTGCCATTGCCATCATGGTCCCTTTTCCTCAGCTGCCTTCTTCCCCGTTACTTGAGGCAGGCTTCCAACTGTGGACCAATTCTCTGAACCAATCCTCCTGGCCCTTGTTTCTTCTGTCCTTGGGTATTAATTGCATACCATCTTTCTTTTATATCCCACAAATGAAACAACAGCTCTATGCCTGTCCCTCTCCTTCTAGCTCATCTCACTCAGCATGATACTCTCCATGTCCATTCACTTATCAGCAAATTTCATGACTTCATTTTTCCTGGTGGCTGTGTAGTATTCCATTGTGCAGCTGACTAGGGTTCGATCCCTGGCATCCCATGGGGTCCCCATCCCCCCAGGTGTGATCCCAGAGCATACACCAGAAATAAATTTGAAACAAAATGAAACAAAAACAAAACAATAAATCCTAAACTCCTTCCATTAGCACAAACTGGTGTAATACCAGGAACAGGAACAGCAGGAATGTTGGAAAAGCAAATTCTCCTCCTCTACCCTAGACGGAGGCGCTACTGGTGCCCACTCGAGCAATTGATAAGCAATGGGATGACAGTGACACTGAAAGTGACCCCAGACCAATAGATGTCAGACACTAGGTGTTCACAGGGAAGAGTGTTCTGTCTTTTTCTGAATTTAAATCACTCTGGTTTTCGATTGTCATGTTGGTTGGTATCCATGGAATTTTGCTCTCCTGTCTGAGTTTTCTTTACTGTCCCACATGAATTTGTTTTATTAAGGCAGAGGAAAGAGAGGGAAGGGAAAGTTTCAGCTAATGCAAAATGATATATATAACTACATAAAAAAATATTCCCATAACTTCTAGCTGGATCCCTTGTAGTCAAATTGCCAGATAAAAATACCTGAACTTATGAAAAAAGCACAATTTATACAATACCACATTTTCCTTTGTTTTTATTTTCTTTTGGTAGGAATTATAACATTCATTTATTTAGATACCAGAAATTATTGCTTAACGACGTCACTGAAAGGGAGCAGGAAAAAGAAGCATACTCCAATTGAGGAAACATTCATAACCCGGTGTTTACACAAATACCTCTACAATTAATTTCTTTGATGTTATACAGTAAAGACTATTCTGAAACTTTCAATGTGATTTTTTTCACATTGAAAAGAATGTATGGTTAGTAGTATACTCCAGCACTTAATGAAGCTAAGTTTATTACTTATTGCTGTTTTCTAAAACCAAAATACTTTCAATTGTTCCTGGTTTTATTTTTAAATTTGTTATAATCAAACATTCCCTCTTCGCCAGTTGGCACTTTTGCCACCCCATCACCACGATGAGGTGGTAAACCAGCAGGTGCTGCCCAGAGATGCGGGCAGGTGCAAGGCTGGACTCCTTGCATTGACTGTGTTGATCTGGCCAGTACTTTCTGTACATGAGCAGCACACCCATGCACAAGGTGTGTGGCCTGTTTGTCAGCATGCAGATCATTAAAACATGCCACCCACACAGCAGAGCCTGGCAAGCAACCCATGGCATATTCAATATACCAAAAACAGTAACAAAAATGGGCTTCATTCCCCTGACCCTGAAAGAGCCCCCAGTATGGCAGCGTTGAGAAGGATGAGCAAGGAGAGGCTGCTAAAATCTCAGAACTGAACCAGGCTGTCAAAAGGAAGGACTCAAATGACTGTCTGCACTTTTAACGTGCCTACGCTGGCATCAGAAGCATCCCTCAAGGACCTGATGATGCAAGGGCAGAAGATCAAGTACGACGTCATTGGATTGACTGAGACGAGAAGGCATCAAACACATCATGCCGTTTTCGACACTAGAGAAGAACTCTTCCTCAGAACATGCAACAATAGAGGTGTTGGTGGTGTTGCTGTCCTTGTCAACATGAACTTGGCCATGAGCATTGATTCATTGATTCTTTTGAATGCCTAACAACCCCGGATGCTTATGTTTGAGTCGATGTGGCTCATTGCTGGCAGTTTCTATCTTCGTCATCTATGCATCAACATCCAACTACAATGAAGAAGAAATTGAGAAGTTCTACATGGAGCTAAAGAAGTTCTACAAAAAATACCACACCTTCTACAAGGTGATTGTCGGTGATTTTGTGTGTGTGTGTGTGTGTGTGTGTAATTTTAACATCAAGATAGGACCGAGAAGGTTGCCCAAAGAACTCCACATCGGGGCCTAGAATGGAACGAACAGGGTGAGAGACTGTCTGAGTTCATCATGTTGACCAAGACCATCCATGGTAACTCACAGTTCCAGAAGACTGAATATAAACGCTGGACATGAGGGTCTCCCGGTGGACAGTTCCACAAGGAAATTGACCACATCATATTAAATCGAAGGTTTTGCCTGACCAATGTTGCTGTTGTCCCAAAATTCCAAAACGGGATCAGACCACCATCTCCATGTGAAATTCTACTTCACGGAGTAGGGAAAAAGGGCTGCAAAGTTTAAGAGAACTCCCAGAACAAACACCAACTGGGAGCTCTTTGGCACTATTGCGATAACATGGGAAGAAGCCGTCGTTGACAACATTGATGAGAAATACAATCAACTGGTTCAGCACCTCCATGATTGTGTGAGGAACATCAAGAGAAAGACACAAAAACATGCCTGTCTTTGGAAACCCTCGAGCTCATTCGCTAATGTGGTTTAGCACGAGCCATGTGCTAAATGTGGCAGAAGCCATAAAAATATTCGCAACGCCTGCCTGTCCTTCGCCAACTATAAGACCAAGATGACTGCCCTCCAACGTCCTGATGTATCTGTCACATCTTCCAAAAGGGCAACGGAAATCCACAATTTCAAATTGGATCTCAACATTCATCCACCTGCCCACATACCAAATTCTGCAGGATGGATATGTCCCATTGTTCATCGATTTGCTCGAGTGGGCACCAGTATCGTCACCATTGTGAGACTTGTTGTTACTGTTTTTGGCATATCAAATACACCATGGGTAGCTTGCCAGGCTCTGCTGTGCAGGCAAGATACTCTCAGTAGCTTGACGGGCTCTCTGAGAGGGATGGAAGAATCTAACGCCCTACCCACTGTGCTATCACTCCAGTGTTTTTATATTATGTGTTTATAATATAAAAATTATATTTTTATAATTTTAAAATTATAAACTCTAAATTTTATAATTTAATAAATTCTGGAGGGCCCATTTTTGTGTTATGCTCTATCTTATAATTTATATATTCAGCAATAGAGATAGAATTTTGGAATTAATTTAGAATTTTAGAATGTTTGGAATTTTAAACAATTTTTCAGGGTTAAGAACACATATAGGAGAATTTTTTAGGTGATTTTTTAGAACTTTGTTCTCTGAATTTTGAATCTCTTAGAAAATATTCATGCCCTGGTTCCTCAGTAGTCCTGTCTCAATATTCTGTGACAGCTACACAAAACAGTGAACACAATTTATATAAAACAGAAAGCAAAGGGAGTCGGGCAGAAAGGACAGACACATTAGGGTGCTCATTTTCAGCGAGTTTTTCTAAATGATAACTGATTATTTCCTCCTTTACTATTGATTCCATTACCAATTCTTCCTTTTCCCCTTATTTCTGAGGAGACTAGTGTAAGATGGAATAGTCACTTGCTAGCGAGTAGTATCAAATATAGCTGTAGGATGAAGAATCCTGGGGTTCCCGACAGCGTTGCCAGCAGCCCATTTTATTGCAACAAACCCATTTCTCCTGAGAGTCAGGTTCGATTAATGCTGGGTTTCTGAGAGTTGGTTTTCTCCTGGTGAGAGAAACGCAAACTGATGAACTGGTGTGAGCAGCTGCAATTTAGAGGAAGGAGAACCTGTATTCCACCCCTCCCTTCAGCAGAAGAAGAAATAGTACCTGCAGGTAGATTTTGCCTTTGCTCACTCTCTTACTATTTTTCCTTTTTGAACTAGGAAAATTGAAGAAGAGAGCACATGACACTTTCCTCATCTTTTCTTACTATTCAAGACCTGTCCTGCAATGCTGGCAACCCTCCCAGCCCCCAGTAGAGCAAAGCATCCCACCCTTGTCACAGCATTTGTGGTGTCCCCGTAGTGGCAGAAACTAGGTGGGCTTCTTGAATTCAGAAACCTGGGCATGGCCTCATGTCCCGCTCCGTCTTTCCTTCAGCTTGAATCTCCACCGAAGTGTCTCTAGACTCCTAACTGATGCTTGCTCTGGATCTTGACTGATCCCACCTTCGGAACTGAGGTTACACTCATGGTTGCCTCTTCTGAGATCTCACAGGGTGGATTAAAGGGACCTGATTCTGCTAAAGCTGGGATTTTATTTTCCTTGTAATTAGTGTTCTAGAAATTTCCTCCAACTGTTTCTTTTCCTGGGTTTTTAAATGCTATTGAAAATAACTGGAGAATTAAAACTAAATATCATTAAAAAAATCCTTTTCTTAAATTGAATCATCATGATACACAGTTTCAAAGTTGTTCAGTCATACAATGTTCCAGCACCCGTGCTTCACCACTATACATTTCCCACCACCAGTGTCCCCAGTTTCCCTCCTGCCTCCCCCACCCAAGCTCGCCTCTATGGCAGGTTCTCTCTCTGTCTCTCTCTCTTGCTCGCTCGCTCCCTGACTCCCTCCCTCCCTTCCTTCAAAGCATTATGATTTGTACTATAGGCTGTAGGTACTAAAAGGTTATCATATTCTCCCTTTACCTACTTTCAGCACTCAGTTCTTGTCCAGAGTGACCATTTCCAACAATCTGTGTTGGTCCCTTATTTATCCTAGCTGCCCTCTGCCCCACCACTGTGGCAGTCCTCCTGGCCCCATATGAGAGTTCTTTCCTTTTTTTCTTTTCTTTTTGAGTCACACCCAACGATGCTCAGATGTTTCTCCTGGCTTGCACTCAGGAATTACTCCTGGTGGTGCTCGGGACCACATGGGATGGGATTCTGGGAATTGAACTCGGGTTAGTTCATAGTACAGCCCTACCCACTGTGCTATCACTCCAGCCCCCATACAATAATTCGTAAACCTAGAATTCATGTCAATTCCATTAGGAGATATAACTATCGTTTTTATTCTATTTATGAAATGCCATCTGAAACTTTTCAGGATACAGTATAACATCTCTTTTGAACCACAAGTTATATTTATTTTAAAGATCTATGTAATTATTTTTTTAGGTTATACAGATCTTCTTTCTTGGTCGCAGTTTTATAAACAAAACTATTCAGAAAGTAATTTCACATGGAATATGAAAAATAATGGCTTTAAAGTATGACTCCCAAAGTTTTGGAAAACTGGTGTCTTTTTATTATTTTCTAAAATTTATTATGGTGATGAAGATGTGAGTTGATAGGTAGACATCACTAAAAACTGAAGAGATAGCTTTACCTAAGTTATTGAAACTTCCATAGTTACTTAAAGATAATGTTATTCTGTAACTCATTTTACAAAATAAAGTAACTGAACATATGTTAACAATTGCCTTGAGAAAAATATGTATTTATTGTACTTTCATGTCAAGTCATAAAATTATCGTGTAAATGGAAGTCGTTTACATGGCTGACTTACTTTTTTTGGCTTAAGATAGATTTACCTGTTATTCAGAAAAGAATGTTAAACAAAAAAAAAATCCAGGTTTAGATTCGGTCATTTGATTATAGAATAACAACTCTGAAAAGTATTATTTCCAAGGTGTACAAAGAGACAAACTATATATTAACCATCTTGGACATGAGGCTGTCAAACATTACTTTAAAACAGAAAGCAATTAGAATTAATTGCTCCCAGAAATAAATCACTTGTATCACTTGTAGTCCCGTTGATCTTTGATTTGCTCGAGCAGGCGCCAGTAACATCTGCATTTGTCCCTGTCGCAAGCTAGTGTAGCCCAATGATATCTGCTCGCTCCAGGAACAGAAAGAGCCTCAAATAGTTCACTCAGAGATTTGACGAAGAAATCTGACCATCTAGTTGGTGGGCGGCCACAAGGTCTTCTGACATCCCGTGGAATCCAGTCGGTAACAGCTCTAGTCCAGCGGTCCTCTCTGAATCGCATTACATGACCGGCCCATCTGATTTTTGATGCAAACGAGACAGCATCCCTGATTTTTGACCGTCGATGGAGGTCAGAACTCCGGATTCCTTCTCTCACTTGAGTGAGACATGATATTCCCAGCATAGCTCTTTCGATTCTTCTTTGGGATACCCTAATAGTATTCTCATCCTGCTTGCGTAGGGCCCAGGTCTCTGAGGCATATGTTAGTGCAGGAAGAACGTTGGAATCGAAAAGATGTGCCCGGAGTCAGAGGTTCTTCGTTCTCTTAACCACCTCTTCGACACTCTTGAAGGCATTCCACGCTGCTCTCTTCCTCCTGCGCAGTTCTGGCACCAAGTCATTCCTCATGTTGATTTCTCGACCCAGGTACACATAGCTGCTGCATTGGGAGATGTTCGTTCCATTGAGAGCAAATGAAGTTTCAGGGACCAGTTCGGTTTTCATGAACATCGTCTTGTTGAGATTCAGCTGCAATCCGACCTTTCCACACTCGCGGTCGAAGTCGGCTAGCATTTGTGCTGCTTGGCTAATGTTTGGCGTTATGAGAACGATGTCATAATGAAGCGAAGTGGAGGTGGTGTAATTGCCGACTGTCTATCTTCACTCCCATTCCTTCCCATTCCAGTTGTCGCATGATGTTCTCAAGGGCGGTTTCGGTGAAACTCTTTAGTAAAAAGAAAAAAAAAGAGAGAGAAAAGTAAGAATATTTTCAGCAAACTGTTGATACCAGCAATGACCAAAAGAAGGGTAGTATTGCAAAAATCATTCCCAGATCATTTATTTTAAAATAAGGAGCAAATACATATTATATCTATAATGAAGTCAGTTTTGCTGGTTTTTTTTTCATATGGAAAAGTGTGTAAAAATCTCACACTCACGCCGAAGAGCTGTGTAAAACCCTACTCTCAGGCTGTGTAAGCCCCTCACGCGCATAGGGTTACCTGTGAAAGGATGTTTGCAGGCTCTCAGGGTGACTCTCTCTCACCACCCACATTCAGTGATCTCAAACCGCTTCTCCACCCGGGATAGCTGTTGACTTGGACGGACGAAGGAAGAACGAGGGCCAAGCTGATTGCTGATTAGTTGCAGTCTATTCAATCTCTCGTCTCTCCCAGCTCTCTCCAAACCCCCTTCCTCTCCTTCCTCTCTCTCTCTCTCTCTCTCTCTCTCTCTCTTTCTTTGTCTATCTCTCTAACCTCACAATTCTTTCTTTCCGCTATATATATATATATATATATATATATATCCGTCTCCTCTATCTCTCTCTGCTGTCTCTCTACTGTCTCCTTAACCATCTCTCCTTCAATCTCCCCTCCTTCAATCAATCCATCCCTCAGTCAATCCATCAATCCATCCACAGCAACCTTCAGTCACTCAGTCCCCCCTCAGGGCTAGAGAGATAGCACAGCGGGTAGGCTATTTGCCTGGCACGTGGCCGACCGAGTTCAGTTCCCAGCATCCCATATGGTCCCCTGAGCACCGCCAGGAGTAATTCCTTAGTGTATGAGCCAGGACAAACCCCTATGCAATGCTGGGTGTGACCCCAAAACAATAGCAACAACAAAAATCATTCAATCCCATCGATCCATCCATCTCTTTTTCCAGCAGCTGCTCTTTTTTATCCTCTCACCATGCCTCCCCAACCGCGCCTCCCCACGGGAAGCATGATCAAAAATGTTTTTCCAGACTTCCCAACCACCTGCAGCCCACAAGGGCAAAACAGCCCTTAAGGTGTGTTTCTCCTCTCCTTAGACCTGCAACTTAATTAGCATCTTTAATTCTCCTTCCTAATATTTACCATTCTGTATGGACACAGTAATAGACACTTTTAGGCTTGTAGGTTGGTGACTCTTCTGGGGACATCTTACCACAGACTCAAACTACAGTGCTCAGGTTGGATCAATCATTCCTAATCCCAGCAGGATCCAAATCTAGTTATTACTTTTGGATCATGACAGAATTTGTCCATGACCAAGCTCTTAACGTATAGTTAAGCATTAGGGCGCTTTGGCCAGGCCCATTTTGATGCCAGGGTAGCTCATAGCTCACTGATTGCCCTGGGTCCACCCAGTGCCTTGTCAGGACCCTGCTTTGAGGGACCTAGGAAGTGAGGGCAACTGAGGCTTAAGTCGAGAGAGCAGATGTCCAGGAAGTATATCATCTGAAGTCAACTCCCAAGCCACAGGCTTGTCTTTTAACTGTCTTCTGTCTCCATACAAAAAGCAATTGCTCTGAAATAGCTAACCATGCAAAGGACAGTAGGGAGAAGAGAAAGACAATATTCACAAGTCAGAGTCTGATCAGGAGACAAAGGTAATTGACATGTTGAGGGGCAATCAACAAACACCAGCTCCCAGTGGCCAGGGAGGAAGGGCAAACTAACATTATCCTACAGAAAAGCATCTTTATAACACTTTACTTCATTAACCAATGTAATAGCATATAACTTCCCTAATTCTCCAGAGCACTCTAATTATTAAAATTCTTGTCAGGTTAATGTGCTGGAGATGAGAACAAATAAGCGTAATTAGAACCAGTGAAAAATGCTTAATTAGAATACCACCTTGACTCTTATAACTTAGATTTAGCTTGTCAAAAATAAAAATTAAAGACAACTTTTGATACCTTTTCCCTCCCACTTCATCTATTATATATTTCAATATCCTCAATAGCATTTTTAATACTCTAAAGAAAGCTGGAATTAATCTCTGAATTTTAATGCTTAACAATCCATCATATTTGACCTTTCCAAAGACTGTACCAAATATTAATTTTTCTAGCTTTCTATTAGAGGGAAGTTCTACCCAGTAAGCTCTAATTATTGCTTAAGACTATTTTGTTAGCCATACTTGACAGATCATGTATCTCTGAATTTAATCTTCAAAATACTTTAATAATTATGACATTGTTTTTATTTTAATTACAATTAAAAGTTTTATTTGTTAGTCTTGGATATAGCCAAGTTTGACTGTAGTTTTGGGACAAATAAGAAGGAATGAGTTCTTCTTTTTATTGTCATTAAATACAGTCATTTTCCTCATTGTTATCACATGCTGGAGATGTTGAATTCTCTTTTTATAAGACTAATGGTGAGTCATACTATAGGCTTTTTTTCTCATGACCTAGTCAGCTCCTGAAAATGCTACCTCCAAATACTGTCAGGTTGGAGATTAATTTCAGTTTACGAATTTTGGAGTGGATGGTAATAGTTCATAATAATAAAAAACAACAACAATAACAACAAAATAATTACAGAGAGGACAAGGACTTCAACAGGATAAGTCTTTGGAAGTTTCCGGTTCCTGGAGGAAACAACTGAGTAAAAGCTAATTACATTTACCTCCAACAGAAAGTGCCTGGTACTTATAGAGATTAGACTAAAAATAGTTTGGGATACTTCATCTGGGTCAACCAGTTGAAACTGAAGTCTCTTTCCCAAAAAGTTCTCAAAAGAACATGACCTTTCTCCAGCTGTCTTACTGGTGCCGAACTATAATCATTTGACCCAAGATTAAAGAAAATGGACCCTCCTTTAGGGCATTATTTTGAGATTCCAGTAAGCCTTCAAACCTTATAAGGAAAATGGTGGCCATGTTGTAAGGTCATGAAAGAGAAGTCCTCGAGTTCAAGTTCATTTTAGGACTATTCTAAGACATGCAAGGTAACGAATATGTAATTGGAACTGAAAGGCCATTTGGAGCCAGGGGAATAAGTTATTCATTTAGAGAACATCTGGCACTGGAGGGGAATACAGGGGAGATTTCCTTGCATGGGGCCAAGCCAGGTTCCATCCATGGCATCCCACAGGATTCCCCCCGTGGGAACCACCAGGAGTAATTCCTGAGTGCAGAACCCCTGTGGAGTGGCAAAAGTAATAATAACTTTCTGGATTACAAAGAATGCATATAATCATAGAAACATGAAGTTTGATGTTCTATGGGTTTGTCTCTTTGTTCTTTAGTTTATGGTTGGCAAGAAATATTAGGGTGAGAGAGCCTAGTGTAAAATTTTTCCAGCCGTTTAAAAGTATAGCAAGAACAAACTGAAGGCATTCTCCTGATAAGGTTAAAAAACAAGGACTATAAAAAAATGTGAAAACATTGCAAGAGAAGTGAGCTCAGAAAGATTATTACTTAAGATTATTACTTAAGATACAGGTGTATTAATATTGAAATTAAAGATGCTGTATTTAGTTATTTTATAATAAAATCATAAATTATCTCTGAAATCGACTTTTTAATCACTTAAAAGCTGTTTTTTCTAGTAACAGTTAAATGTAACGGTTATGCACAAGTGTGCAAACCTGGTAGTATCTATATTTCTGCAGTAACTTGAATATTATTGTGCATTTGCATAATCATGTTGATTTAAATTACCCTAAAATTCTCTAAAAATTGTGTAAGTTATTTTTGAATGACATATTACTATATAACTAGAAAATTGTACTATAACATTGGTTTCAGCTTTGCATCAGGGAACTTAGGTTTATCGGGTTAGACCCATCACAGTGCTCCCGAGTCACTCCCATTCCTCTGTAAACTCTCCTCTGTGCTATCCACCCCAACAAGTTAATCACCTTTTTCCCTAATCAGATTCTGTTAACTTGTAAGATTGTCACGAATCACGAATCACAAAATCCCGTTAATCGTCGATTTCTTGAGCGGGCTCACTAACCTCTTATTCATCCTTTCCCTGAGATCTTAGAAGTCTCTCTTGACTCAGCCCTCCCAACGATGTTGCACTGGAGGCTCTTTCAGGGTCAGGAATGAGATCCAGCTTGTTACTGGATTTAGCATATGAATACACCATGGGAAGCTTGCAAGACTGTCCAGTGTGGGCAGGAAACTCTCTGAAGCTTGCCAATTTCTCCCAGAGGGAGAAGCAGGCTACAAGATATCGCTTCTGGAAGCTTGCTTTTAAGTCTCTGGATGTTGGCCGTTAATGGGATTACACATACCTGGGGTCCTCTGCCGGTACCTTCATGCGTGAAGCCTGTCTGAACATGTGGAGAGGGGCCTCTAGCATGGCTGTAGCTAGGTTCTGGTGGTCTTCGGCCGCCGGGAGCTCTGCTCAGGGCAGGGAGGGAAGCTGGAGCTCATCCCCTCCGAGGGGCCCCAGGGAAGACAGTCAGGCATGCGGGCAAGAGACTCTCTTGTAAGAGTAGGACATTCAATCTAGGACATTGAACTTGTATTGTAAGTTAGATACTGCTTTTCTCCATCTTTCGCATAGTTTACTTTAAAGCAATGTCCTTTTTGTATGAACACAGGAAGACAGTAAATATTATGCTTTTGTAACTTGGGAGTTAATTGACTCCGAATAATATTCACTCCTAGACATTCATTTTCTCGACTTAAGCCTTCAGTTGCCCTTAGTTCCTAGCACCCTAAAAGCAGGATCCCAACAAGGGACTGAATGGACCCAGGGCAAGCTGTGAGCTACCTTGGCATCAAAATGGGCCAGGCCAAGTGCCACAATACTTTACTATAAGTTAAGAGCACGGTCATGGACAAATGCTGTCATGATTCAAAAGTAATGATGAGATTAGGACCCTGCTGGGGTTAGGAAGACTAACCTGGCCTGAGGACTGTGGTCTGGAATATATAGTGAGATGTTCTCAGGAAGAACCAAACTTTAAGTTTGATATATCTCTTACTGTGCTCATCAGAATGACATTGCTAGAAATATTAGAAGTAGATTTGCTACTTGGGGGCTGGAGTGATAGCACACCAGGTAGGTCATTTGCCTTGCACGCGGCTGACCTGGGTTTGATTCCCAGCATCCCATACGGTCCCCTGAGCACCTCCAGAAGTAATTCCTAAGTGCATGAGCCAGGAGTAACCCCTGTGCATCACCAGATGTGACCCAAAGAGCGGGGAAAAAAGAAGAAGAAAACTTACAACTATTTAAGTGGATTACTAGCTAAGGAAAGAAGAAATCAACACCCTCTCACTCTGATCCCACCCTTGAGCGGATCTCCTAGTAATCTGGAGAAATCTCCTTAGATGAGATTTTGCCCTTGAATTAATCTCTTGGAGGAGTGGTCTTACCTCTCCTTGCTGATTTGTTAGTGTTCAACCCACCTTTGTATCACCACCCTACGTGATTGCTATATAAACTAAGACTGTAAGATCAATGGGGATCCAGAGCCAGAAGAAGAATGAAGTAGCATGGGGGAGGAAGAAGCAGGAGGAGAATCAGAGGAGAATAGAGATGGGAATGGAATAAACTGCAACTGAGACCAACCAGCCTGGCCCTCGTTCCTTCTTTCACCTGCCCATCGCCATCCACCTCCGTGGGGTGGGGGAAGAAGAGACCACCGAACACAAGTGGCAGGAGAGATAGAGCATCGGCAAGAGAGAGAGAGCGCGACGCTGCCCTTTATTAAATACACAGAAAATCATAGAAGCAAAATAGTGAAACACAATATAAGCATGTGTCTAACATTCATAATAAAAGTATATTCACTGTGCTTGGACATAAATATTTTTAAGTAATTTTGAAGCCTAGAGTCTGAATTTAAAAAGTATTTTGTTGAGATTTGTCTATTTGTTACAACTTACTTGATGGGAGAAATCCTAGTTAATGGAATAGTATTTATAAAGGCAAACATTTCCTAAAATACTGAAACTTTGTGTTTTAAAGTAAAACATTTTGGCACACGTCCCAGACACTTTCATGGACCCAGAAGAATAGTCACGCTGGAGAGCATAAAGGAAGTGATGTGGTAGACTTGGATTCAATGAACTTTCTGGAGGGATTTCAGAGAAACATTCCATAAGTCAAAATTCTGTCAGTGAGAAGGGATGTAAATTTCATTCATTTAAATATCCTGGATTGGTAACAGATCAGTCATGGATACCAGAGGCAAGGAACACCCATTTGTACGGGGAACTACACTGAACTCTGGCAGTTACAAAAATAAATAGGCAGTGTGCTTGTCGTCAAGGAGCTTACAGTCTGGACAAAAAGCTCGAAGATGTCCACAAATAACTGTAACTCAAAGTGACAAAGATTTTCCAGGAAGATGTAAGCCAAGTCCAAGTAGCAAAATGCTCACATCCCTCTATCTTAAGTGAAATTTCGAAGGATTCCAGAGATCAGACAGTCAAATGCAGTTGTGTAACATGAGGAGATTGAAAGAGGATCTTTAAAAATGTAAAGTTGAATCGTTAAAGTCAGTTTCCGTGTTCATTCATTGAATGTTTATTGAAATGAACTTTTAGGAACTGAATGTTCATAACTTGCAACCATAATAACTAATTTACAAAACAGTCTTTCTAGTTTAACTATGAATCTTTGGAGGCTCAGTCTGTGTTTATAACCTCAGTAAATATAAAACAAAAGAATAAATGCATAAAATGACTATAGTGGTGAAAAAAAAATTTATATAAAATGCATAATTGTTTTAAGTTCTTATACTCTTTATATAAAACTTTAGTTCCAAAATACTTATATTTTTCTCGACAAACCTTTTAATATTGGAAAGCACTATTACATTTTCATAAGCAGCAGCTTGCCTATCTATATAAAGTCATTGGTTGGAGATAATATGGTCTATGTATTATTTGAAGTTTTTCTGAAGTGATCCTAGTGAAAATTTAAGCCTAATTATCCCCCTAATAACCCTAAGATATTGTGAAGAATAACAATATTCTTCCATATACTTATTACAAGGCACGCTTCAATAAGAAGCAGTCATTACTATTACTTTAGAACTCTGGCTATTTTTTACAACCAGATATAGCTTGGTTAATCAAATAAATATCCTAATAATTCAATGTATCCTGAAAATGGGAAGAATTAAGGTTAAAGGGATGAGAAATCATTTACAATAAAGTTAATTGGAAGTTAATTCCATATCGGTGGAGGTTTTACTGGGGCTAGGGAGGAGCCGAACCACCATAAGGACCAAGGAACCACTGTACAGGCTAAACTTTCAATCAGAAGAGATGTAAAGTTTATTATATATAATACTGTAAAGAATTTTTTAAGTTTTCTTGGTTTCAAATGCTGTCATCCAGCATCAGACATCTATGTGTGTATAAGCCTCACCAATCTACCACTAAATTTCTAGAACTGTCCCACTAACAAACTGACCCCCTCCTCCAGAAAAAAATTATTTTTAGCAATATAGAAAATATATAGCACTTTTTTACTTTCTACCAAGAAACATTCATGATCAAAAACAGTGAAATTTCACAGAGTAACATTGCCTGGTTTTTTCACATTTCTGTATCAATTAAATGTATGTCTTTGAAATAATTGTTCTTTAGCACACAGACTCTTGTTAATATTTAATTGGCAAATGAACAGATCATATCACTAATAAGAACTACATCATGATGCATGAATCTATTAAGTTTTCATTTGTTTATTATTCCTTGGGCTGGAGCTATAGCACAGCGGATAGGGCGTTTGCCTTGCACTCAATTGATCTGGGTTTGATTCCTCCCCATCTCCGAGAGACCGGCAAGCAACTGAAAGTATCTCACCTGCATGGCAGAGCCTGGCAAGCTACCCATGGCATATTCGATATGCCAAAAACAGTAACAACAAGTCTCACAATGGTGACGTTACTGGTGCCCGCTCGAGAAAATTGATGAGCAATGGGATGATAGTGACAGTGATTCTATCATAATGCTTTTTAATTTTTGTTGAGGGAACATTGGATTACAGTTATAAATGTTTGTATGTTTTAAGAGGACAAGGGTACCATCCTATGTCCATAACCACCAGCCAATAAGCTTCCATACCTTTCCATTAGACCCTTTGAATTCACTTCCCACACCTTGGAAATCTCATTTCTATCATCAGACTAGGGATTAATATTTATCAGACACCGTCTCTTTCCTTGTTCTGTTTCTTTTTATTCCACATATGAAAGAGACCATTCAGTATTTGTCTGTCTCTTTGTGTGTTGTTTTTCTTACCAATGTAATGTAGTAAATGGCAAGCTATTTTCTTTTCTAATAGCTGAGTAGTGAATACTATTATCTTGTGTATGTGTGTATGTATGTGTGTGTGTGTGAATACAGCATTATTTACTTATTTGTCATGGGCTGTTTCTAGACTTTGGCTACTGCAAATAGTGGTGCAGTAAATATAGATTTGCATATGTTTTTGGATTAGGTTTATATGTTTATTGACTTCTAAAAGTGGAATTGCTAGGTAATACCATAGGACTATTTTTATATTTTGGAGAAATCCTAATAACAGTTTTCTATAAACACTGAACTAGTTTATCACCAACAGTGAATAAAGCTTTTCTCTGCACAACCAGCATACTCATTATTTTTAACCTTTATTTTTATTTTTATTTTAGTACATCAAATTAAAAAGTTTATTGTGTAAGATATGTGTGGGGTATGTTCCTTACATTTGGGCAAATGAGCATACAGTCTGGGACTGACCAGTTGCTGAAGAGTGTGTAGGAGAATTTGTTGAATGGCACCTGTGCAGCTTGATCTCTTCTGAGATTTACTCAGATTTGCATTTTTCCTGGTAGTCAGCAATGAGCATTTTTCATGAAACTTTTTTTTTTAGGAACATCTGTTTAACTCTCCTCACCACATTTGCCAGGTGGAGGAAGTGGAGGAACTTCTGGAGGAGCTACTGACACAGCGGCAGAGGCCACAGGCCAGGTTCTGTGTTGGGGAATGATTCTGCCAGTGCTTGGAGAAACTTCAAAAAGGGTCCGCCAAGGCATGACACACGTCTGATCACCTGTACAGTTACTCCAGTCCTGCTTCCCCTTTTGACGTTTATTTGCATTTGTGTTGTTAAGTTTTATGTTTCTTTGTCCATCTTGGATACTAATCCCCTTATAAGATGTATGGTATTTGAATTGTTCTCCCATTCAGTGGAATGTCTTTTTGTTTTCTGATCCTTTCTTTTGCTGTGAAGAACTTTTTTTTTTTTTGCTTTTTTTGGGTCACACCTGGCGATGCACAGGGATTACTCCTGGCTCTGCACTCAGGAGTTACTCCTGGAGGTGCTCAGGAGACCATATGGGATGCTGGGAATCAAACCTGGGTCGGCCGTGTGCAAAGCAAATGCCCTACCCACTGTGCTATCTCTCCAGCCCCTGAAGAACCTTTTTAAGTTGACATAATCTTACTTATTTGTGGTTTTTTGTTTTGTTTTGTTTTTTAAAATCATGTCTTGCTCACCTCTGGTGGTTAAAGAACAGAAGGCGCTGCAGTCAGTATCATGCAATGTTTGCTGCACTTTCTTCAGTAGGCATGTGGACACAGCCCTAACACTTAACTTCTTCATTTTGAATTAAATTTTATGTATGGATGTTGGAATATAGCTCTAAATAATTTAAGCCTAACATTGGTTTGTCCTTTCTCCCTTGCCACAGAAAGCTTAGATTTATTGAGTCATACCCATCACGGTGCTCCCCAGTCACTCCCATTCCTTTGTTTATCTGTAACCACTTCTCCATGCTCTCTTCCCCAATCAGTTAATCAGCTTTTTCCCTAATCAGATTCTGTTAATTTGTAAGGTCAGATCCTTCTAGGACATTGAACTTGTATTGTAAGTTAATATTGCCTTTCTCCTCTCCTTATATTTTTTGAACAGTTTAGTTTAAAGCAATGTCCTTCTTGTATGGACAAAGGAAGACAGTTAATATTATGCTTTTGTAACTTGGGATTAAATTGTCTCCAAACAATCTGCACTCCTGGGCATCTGCTTTCTCGTCTTTTTTTTTTTCTTTTTGGGTCACACCTGGCAATGCACAGGGGTTACTCCTGGCTCTGCACTCAGGAATTACCCCTGGCCGTGCTCAGGGGACCATATGGGATGCTGGGATTTGAACCTGGGTCAGCCACATGCAAGGCAAACGCCCTATCCGCTGTGCTATCTCTCCAGCCCCTGCTTTCTCGTCTTAAGCCTCAGTTGCCCTTAGTTCCTAGCACCCCAAAAGCAGGGTCCTGATGAGGGACTGAATATCCCAGAGCTACCTGTGAAATGGGCCAGGCCAAAGCACCACAATACTCAACTATAAATTGAGAGCATGGTCATGAACAAATGCTTTCATGATCCAAAAGTAATGAGAGATTAGGACCCTGCCAGGGATAGGAAAGACTAATCTGGCCTGAGCACTGTAGTCTGAGATCGAGATGACCCCAGGAGAGCAATTCTATAAGCTTAATTTATCTCTTACTCTGTCCATACAAAATGATTAATATTATGAATGCTTATATGTTTGTTGCACAAGGAGAGGAGAAACATACCCATGGGATTCCACTCTTGGGTGGGTCGTCCTTCAGAATGAGAATCTGTCTAGAAGAAGCCTCCCCTGAAGGAAAGATTTTACCCCTATTGATTGTAACCACACCTACATGTAAGCCCCAACCCCTCATGATGGGGGATTTAACTAGGCTGTAAGAGTGGGCTGGGGAATCCAGAGGCGGGAGGAAGAAACAGGAGGAGAATCAGAGGAGAATGGAGACGGAAATAGAGTAAACTGCAACTGACACCAACCAGCCTGGTCCTCGTTTCCCTCCTTCGTCGTCTCTTCGCCATTGACCTCCCCGGGGTGGGGAATCGGCCGAGACTACCAAAAGCAGGCGGCAGGAGAGAGAGAGCCACCTCGAGAGACCCCCTTCATAATGTATTTTTAGTAAATATACATACGATGATGATCCAATTCCACTGTCTTTGCCTATTCCCATCCAGTTTTCCCAGCACCATTCATTGAGAAGATTTTCTTTTCCTTTCTCCATTTTATGTTCTTGACTCTTTTGTCAAAGATTTACTGTTCATATATTTGAGGGTTTATTTCTGGGCACTTGCTTCTGTTTCATTAATCTCTCAGTCTGCTTTTATTCCAATTCTACCTCATTTTTTGTTGTCACTGTTATTGTTTCACTCATTTGTTCAGTTGATTCCTAGATACTTAGCTCATTTTTATGTAGTTATTATTCGTTTTACTTTCTAGTTCACCTGGAATGACCTGGCTTACTCTCAAGACAACCTTCTCCTTCGGACACGTGTATCACTTGCTGTCTTTGTATTTTATTGCTTTCCTGTGTCGGCCTTGGAGAAGCTTATGTTCTCTCTTGGACACAAACTCCCTTTCTCTCCCCTAACATCTTTCTAAATAAGTTTCAATGAAGACTCTTTTGCTTCACCTCCCCGCAAAATAGAATGAACTTTAATGATTGAGAACACTTCTATATGCTTGCATATAGAAACACAAGCAGATTTTTGTATTGATTATTGTTAATCCTGCCACTTTATGACATTGTACTATTGTTTTAAATAATTTTAGTTAAGTATTTGGGTTTTTTTTATATTATCCTGTCAATTCTGGATAGCAACAGTTTTACTTCTTTTTTCATTTTGGATCTCTTTTATGTCTTTTTAATAATTTCTGTGGTTGAGATTTCCACTACTATACTGAATAAGAGTTGTCATAGAAACATCATGTTTTGGTGTTATTTCTTTTTTTCTTCTTTGTCTTATCTTGTTCTGTTTCTTTGCAACTCTGGGACATAATGGAGGGATTCACACATGTGCTCTGTCAGTGAGTAATATCCTTAGCTACACATGATGCTTCTGGACAATCTTACTAAAATGTTATCAGTGTATTAGTGGAGGAAAATGGGCTCTGGTGGAGGGATATAAACGAAATGCAAACATGAAAGTTCATAAGTTTGTAACTGTACCTCACGGTGATTCACTAATAAAGAATTTAAAAAAAATAAAAAATAAAACGTTATTACTGTATCACTGTCATCCCATTATTCATTGATTTACTTGAATGGGCACCAGTAACGTCTCCATTCGTCCTAGCCCTGAGATTTTAACAGCCACTCCTTACTAGTCTTTTCCAATGATTGGAGGCTCTTTTAGGGTCAGGGGAATGAGCTATTATTGTTACTGTTTTTGTCATATCGAATATGTTACGGGGAGCTTGCCAGGCTCTTCCGTGAAAACATTATATATGTACATATATATATAAAATATATATATATATATGCACTCTCGTCCCATTGTTCATTGATTTGCTTGAGTGGGCACCAGTAACATCTCCATTGTGAGACTTGTTGTTACTGTTTTTGGCATATCGAATACGCCACGGGGAGCTTGCCAGGCTCTGCCATGCAGGCAGAATACTCTCGGTAGCTTGCCAGGCTCTCCGAGATGGATGGAGGAATTGAACCCAGATTGGTTATATGTATATATAATATGTATGTGTACACATATATATATATATAAAACAGCATTCATCCATTAGAAAACAAACTATTGGTCTTACTAACTATAAGGATTTGTGCAACCATTATTCTAATTTTATAACATCTTTGTCTCATGAAATAGAAACCCAACATCCTCACATCTCCCTGTCCGACCCCTGCTCTGATACCTAAGCAATCACTAATTTATTTGTCTCTCTACGGAATCAAACAACAGGTATTCCTTATGCCTCATTTCTTTCACTCAAAACATGATTACAGATGTTTGTCCACTTGCTGCATACACTAGTACTTCAATCTTTTTATTGCATAATAGTATTTCATTGTATGGATTTAACATATGTTTATCCATTTATCAGTTAATGGATATTTGTGTTTTTTCTATTTTTTGCTGGGTAAGAGGAATATACTCATTAAAGATTCACTGTTACTGTCACTGTCATCCTGTTGCTCATCGATTAGTTTGAGTGGGCACCAGTAACGTCTCCACTGTGAGACTTGTTACTGTTTTTGGCATGCTGAATACACCATAGGTAGCTTGCCAGGCTCTGCCATGTGGGTGAGATACTCTCAGTAGCTTGCCAGGCTCTCCAAGAGGGGTGGAGGAATCGAACCCGGGTTGGCCGCGTGCAAGGCAAACACCCTACCTTCTGTGCTATTGCTCCAGCACATTAAAGATTACTTATTAAAATAATAAAGAAAGTCCAGGTTAATGAATCAAAAAAACATCCAATTTGAGTAGGCCTATAAAAGTACATTTTTGCTCAGAAGTTTTCTTGTTTCAAGAAAATTACAATCAATGAAATTTCCACCTTTTACACTGCAATAAGTAATAACTCACTATTCTTCAAAAAAGCTTAATTGTTTTGATTTTACACACTATTACACTAGATTCCCCATTTCCCAAATATGGCAGAGCACTTTGTCAGTTCATTCTTTGGCAATCTGATATATGGCAACTATTTTTCAAAAATGTACCACAGTTAACGTAATGGTCTACTCTGGCTAATATTTGTGGTCTTGGAGTACAGTTAGTTCATCTCACATCACCATCAAAGTATCCAAGACCCCTGACCCATATTCAATATTTTTTATTTCAGCTTTTAAATATGTTTTTATTTGATTCCAAAATAGAGCCTTTTCTATTAATTTGTCTAAGTTCTCCACACATTGACTTTGTTTACTCTCCAACTTTTTATAAATGTTTAAACCTTTTTTTATCATGTTTTACAGTAACATTTTATATGAATTCATTTTTTCTATTTTCTGCAGTTCCAGCCACTATGCTGGCATTGTTTATCACTAATAATTTTGGTACTCAACCTATTAAAATGTTCCCACAACTGTTAGGTATTATAACAAAGAGCATTAAAACCCAATGTCACACAATTATTAACCTAAACAGCTTATTTCTATTTTTCTAATATATAAAGTGTTTTAACCTAAGCTATAAGGTAAAATTTAAAAATTTTCTTTCCAATTAAACAGTTATTCTATTATTTGTAAGTATAGCATTGCTATTCATAGATATAAAATAATTATTCTAATTTTATTTAGATAGTCACTGTCATCCCGTTGCTCATCGATTTGGTCAAGCGGGCACCAGTAACGTCTCTCATTGAGAGACTTATTGTTACTGGTTTTGGCATATCCGATACACATGGGGAGCTTGCCAGGCTCTGCCGTGCGGGCTCCATACTCTCGGTAGCTTGCCGGGCTCTCCGAGAGGGGCGGAGGAATTGAACTCGGGTCGGCCACGTGCTAAATGTATTATTATAATTCATTTATAATAGCAAATATATGATTGGGATTCTCTCTACAAATATTTGGTTCAGTGTCACTTATTTTTCTAGTTTGATGGCAACAGAATGTTTTTAAAAATACATCATCTTTATGATAGCCTCATAATATTATATCTTAGGAATTCACATTTTCCCAGAAGACTCACCTTCTTAGGTGGAATATTCTTATTTCTGAGTCATTATTTCACATCTATTCTATTTTTCTACTGTATTTTAAAGTATTTTAATCAGTTTTTTATTCCAAATCTCATTAAAGTTGATTCTATGATTCTCGTAATATTGTTTAAGATATTCCAGGAAATAGTTAATTTATAGTTTTATGTTAACAAAATGTTAATAATGTGGATCTTTGTTCAAGAAAATGATTCTAAATGAGATCATGAGATTAATGAGAAATTATAGATCAAAAATCTCAATTTTGGGATGAAAAAATACTACAACTAACCAATAGAGGGCGGTGCACGTAAGATCATAAACTGAAGCCAGTTCGTTCTCTTAAAGATGAATTTTATGTAAGAATAATAAACCATGGGTTTCCTTTGAATTATGTAATAATTATATTTAACTGATATCAGAAATATAAGACTTGTTTAAAGTATTCAGAGAAATATAATCACCACTTAAAACTACTTGAATTGACACATCGGTGTCGCCTTAAAATAAATAGCCACATTAGTGAAGCTAATTACAGGAAACCAGAGATGCTTATTCATACAATGGGAATTCCAGAAGGACAACTGTATCGTGTTTACCAGCTGCTTCCTCGGTACATGCATGGGGTCAAATATACAGAAACAATTCATTAAATATTTGATGAAGAAAAAAAGTTAGTAACATTTTCTGAATTAATTTAAACAAAACCCAGTACAACACAAGAGACTGATTCGTGTTAGGAACTGGTGCTCTGACCATGAGCTCCTCAGAGGCCTAACCTTCAGCCCTTCGGACAGCAATGCCTAAGCACATGCTTTGCATTCAAGGACAAAGTGTAATCCCCAATACCACGTGGTTTCCCAAACACCGTAAGGATGAGCCCTGAGCACAGAGCCAGCAGTGGCCACTGAGCACATCCAGGTGTGGCCAAAGCAAAAAGACAAAGGCAGCCTGATTTGGACCTTCCCTAGTGAAACCATCTCTCCACCAAGCAAGTCCCACTCCCTGCCTTTCCTGGTGAGCTCTTCACAGTCACCTGAAGCCTAGAGTCTCTCTTCTGCATCATGCTTTGAGTACTGCAGCTGCCACAGTCACTAAAGCCCTGTGTTCAGGCCCATGGATTCTCTGAGTCCAGGCACACTTGAAGCAGATCCCGGTCTATGTGTAACTATACCCAGGCCCAAGGCTAGATAGTAGAAAGATAATTCTGTGGAATATAGACCACATTTCATTATAAAGACTAGAATTTAAAGACAAGTGTGTCAGAGTGATAGTACAGCAGCTAGGGCACTTGCCTTCCCATGGCTGACCCGGGTTCAATCCTGGCCCCCTATATAGTCCCCTGAGTGCCACCAGGATAAGCCTTGAGTACTGCCAAGTGTGGCCCAAAAGCAAAAAATAAATCAAAACATGAAGAAAAAAGAAAGTGAAGGAGAAAGTTTTTCTTTATCTGGATTGCATAATTTTAATATTTATATAATAATTATATAATTTTAAAATTCAGAGGGAAAATATAGGGAGTAGAACAAGCTGGACTTGGTAGCTTAGGTGTGGCGAAGGAAAAGAAATAAATGGTCTGTGTTTGCCTTTGAAAGTCAGGGAATTGACTGAATACCATATAATGAAACTTGGTATTTAGAAAAAGGAGTAGCTTGAGAATATGGTAAAAGAATGATAAATTCAGTGAAGAACAGCTTGTACTGATTCACCACCTTATTCACATGCAAATATCTGAAAAGTAACCAGAAACTAGTGGAGATGGCAGAATGATGATTGGACTAAAATTTTCATTAAAAGAATCTTTATAGAGTTGAAAATACAAGCCAAGAGGCCACCAGGAAAAGCATAGGAAGTACAAAGAGAATAAAAGTCAAATCAGTGCATTGGAAAGAAAAATTTGAGACAATAGTGTAGAAAAAGAGTTCAAAGTAATGGTCTATCATTATTGACAGTTTTGGAATGTGCACAGCATAAATAAGTCTCAATTTATTAAGCAAATAATATTTCACTCAGCTTAGAGTAGCAATTTCAACCACTCGTCTATGGATCAGAGCCTATCAACAGGTGTTTAAAAGAGTGGAAAATGACTGATTTATTCCGTCAACCTCTCCCTTAATCTGATTAAAATGTGATCCAGCCTAAAGAAGACCGTCACCACTCCCAACCTCCCTGGTAACCTCCTTAGCAACGGACTTTTTACCTGGGAAGAAGCCCCATGTGGGGGCAGGTTGAAGAAACCCTATAAAGGCCACCTTGAACAAAGAAAGGGCGCGCATACGCTGCCTGAGCCCATGTGCTGCTTGTGCCCATGTGGCCGAGCACATGTGGTGCCCGAGCACACGTGTCGCCCGCATCTCCCCCCTTGAGATGTGTACTTTCATGCTTTCGTGTTTGTGTCACAAGGGATACCGGACAATGCCTCCCCTGACCACATTTAATTTAAAACAAAACAGGGGGAGATGTGGGGAGCCATTTTACAAGCCTGGCTCTTATCCTCTAGTCAAGCGGAGGCTTACTTGGGATTCCTGTAACAAGGTCACCACTGCTGACCTTACTGATCTTATCAGTTCGCCATTCCCCTCTCACTAGCCAACGCCCATGCCTGATCTGCATTTTACTATTGTTCCTATGGGGGTCCAAGCATGCATACCGCCCCCTCCCACCAAGAGGTATAAGTATTGTAACTGCTGTGAATAAACTCTTTTTCTCTCCTCCTCCTTCTGGCTCTGCATCTCTTCGTTCGGTTGCGTCCCCTCCTTAGCCCCACGAAGGGTCCTCCCTGCGGGACAGGATGATGCCCACAGGGGGGACCCCACACAATTTAGTTAATTTAGCTTTTTAAGCAGCATGTGAGGCCAAATTTTTTTTGAGTCACCATGAGATAGAGCATTACAAAACTGTCCATGCTTGCATGTCAGTCATACACTGTTCCAACACCCATCCCTCCACCAGTGTCATTTCCCAGCACCAGTGTCCCCAGGTTCCCTCCCACCCCTTCAAGCCACCCCACCACCACCACCACTGCCTGCCTCTATGGCAGGCACCTCTCTCCTCTCTCTCTCTCTATCTCTATCTCTCTCTGTCTCTCTCTGTCTGTCTGTCTCCCTCTCTGTCTGTCTGTCTCTCTCTGTCTCTCTCTCTCTGTCTCTCTGTCTCTCTGTCTCTCTGTCTCTCTCTCTCTCTCTCTCTCTCTCTCTCTCTCTCTCTCTCTCTCTCTCTTTTTAGGCATTATGGTTTGCAATACAGATGCTGTAAGGTTATCATGTATATCCCCTTGCCTGCTTTCAACATCCCGTTCTTGTCCAGAGTGATCATGTCCAACTAGCACTGTCAGAATGGTCCCTCCTCTATCTTAACTACCCTCCATATCCCACACCACTGGCCAACCATTGACCAGTCCTCCTGGGTGCGAGCAAATTTTAAGCAGATTTTTTAATGATGTTTGAAGCTATGTTAACTACCCACATGCTTTTAGTTTTCTTTGAAATGTTTACCTGGGATTTCTTTTCTTGTGATTACATTTTCAAACAGAGGTGAAGGGGCTTGCTTTGCACGCAACTGACCTCACATAGTTTTCCAACCCTGCCAGCAGTAATCCCCGAGCTCAAAGTCAGGAGAAGTCCTAACCACCACCCCGTGTGGCCTCCAAAACAAAGATAAATAAATGCTCAGATGATAAAACTTTGTGCTAATTTATGTCACTTCTGTCATCTGTCATCTTGCTATGGTGAGCAGTGCTGCAATGAATATAGGAGTGCAGATGGTGTTTCTGCATTTTGGGCCCTAAGGGTATATGCCCAGAAGTGGTATTGCTAGATTAAATGGGAGCTCAACTTCTAGTTTTTTGAAGATTGTCCATATTGTTTTCCAAAAAGGCTGGACCACCAGCAATGAAGGAGAGTCCCTTTCTCCCCCATCTGCTCCAGTACTAGTTGTTCTTATTCTTTTGGATGTGGGCCAGTCTCTGTGGTGTGAGATGATATCTCATTGTTGTTTTGATTTGCATCTCCCTGATGATTAGTGATGAAGAGCAGTTTTTTCATGTGCGTTTGGTCATTCGAATTTCTTCTTTAAGAAAGTTTATGTTCATTTTTTCTCCCCATTTTTTGATGGGGTTGGATTTTTTTTCTTGTAAAGTTCTACTAGTGCCTATAAATTTGCCTATGTGAAGAGTATCATGCTGAGTGAAATGAGTCAGGAGAGGGGCAGATATGAATGCAGGCAGAATTACTGCATTCATTTGTGGTATATAAATATATATTTATAAATGAATAAATAATAATTAATATATATAGTAGAAGACTAATATCTGAGCCAGGGAAACCAGGAGCTAGAAAATCTGGTCAACTGGAATCTGGAATCTACCACAAATGTGTGTGGGGCAGAGATAGAGAAGGGATCACTCTGGACAAGAACTGAGTGTTAAAAAGGCATATACTCTGTAACCTTTCATTGCCTGTATTGCACACCACAATGCCAGGGGAGGAGAGAGAGAGAGAGAGAGAGAGAGAGAGAGAGAGAGAGAGAGAGGAAAAGCACCTGCCATAGAGGTAAGGGGTAGCAGGAGGGATATGGGAGATATTGGTGGTGGGAAATGTACACTGGTAGAGGGAGGGTGTTGGAACATCACATGACTGAAACCCAATCGCCAAAGCTTTGTAACTGTATCTCATAGTTATTCAATTAAAAAAAATAATTAATTTTAAAAAAGATTCCAGCCCTGAAGAAGCTTGGGGCAGTAAGTGATTAGCCTCAACAGAGTCTGGCTAGTGATGAGGTAGAATGGCCAGAAGGAGCTACTGGGGGTGGAGGGGATCAGGGGAAGAGACCCCTCTAGTCCTGGATAATGTCCTGGTGGAAATATCATAAAAAGGAGGAGGAATGAATGAGTTCCAGAAAAGGCAAAAGTATGTTCTGATAGAGAGATGAGTCAAGGGAAATAAAGCCTAAAATATCCAGATTGAGTGGGCCAAAACTCAATTCTCTACAATATGATGCTTGTTTGCTCTCCCTCTCTCCCTTTTTCCCTCTCTCTCCCTCTTTCCCTCTCTCTCTCCCTCTCTCCCTCTTTCCCTCTCTCCCTCTCTTCCTCTTTCCCTCTCTCCCTCTCTCCCTCTCCCTCTCTCTCCCCCATCCTTTTTTCCCTCTCTCCCTCTCTCCCTCTTTCCCTCTTTCTCTCTCCTGCTCCTCTCTCTCTCCCTCTCTCTCGTCCTCTCCCTTTTTCTCTCTCTTCCTCTCTCCCTCTCTCTTTCTCTCTCTCTCCCTCTCTCTCTCTCCCTATCACACATACACACACACAAGCAAAGTGGCTTCTAGAACTGAATGACTTAATAATTGCTTGTTTTAGCCATTTTGTCCATACTCATACAAACTTGAAAAATGAGTCTCTCCACAAAAGAGAAGACCATATAGACTAGCCATAAGGTAGCAATTTAGGTAATTTCTTATTATGTCATGGAAAATCCTGGACTGAAGTGATAGCACAGTGGGTAGGGTGTTTGCTTTGCACGCAGCCAACCTGGGTTCGATTCCTCCGTCTCTCTCGGAGAGCCAGCAAGCTACCAAGAGTATTCCGTGCACACAGCAGAGCCTGGCAAGCTACCCGTGGCATATTTGATATGCCAAAAACAGTAACAAGTCTCACAATGGAGACGTTACTTGTGCCCACTTGAGCAAATCAGTATTAACGGGACAATAGTGCTACAGTGCTAAAGTCATGGAAAATCCAGAAGTACACAGATCTTTTTTGTAGATTTTACTTTTTTCTCTTCCTTTTCTCCTCTAAGTTCACCAGAATGTTTCTCAAGTAGGTAAGCTGACATCATTTTGTCTTTTTTTTCCTTAATCAACAAACATGTACTGAATGTTTGTAAGGCCCTGCCACTGTTCTAGTCCCAAAGACACAAACACAGGCCCATTCCCTGTTTGCAGGAGCTTCCCCCCAGAGGCAGAGGACTGAGAAAACATAGACTGCAAAGCTGTACACCCCCATCATTGTTCGGGCAGAGAGGAGAGGACCCGAGGCCTATGGCCACAGCAGGCAAAGTGAGTTTGAGACATAAAACGAACATGACAAGGGAGTGTGTGAGTGAGGGGTGGACCGGGAGCTACAGCTGAAGGCAGTCTGAACCCAGATCTTACAGTGATGAGTTTCTACTCAAAGTGATTTCATTAGAAATTTTGAAGCAAGAAGGTGGAAAGATGAGTGACAAGTTTCTGTTTAATCCACTGTGGTGAATTGTTATAAGGGTCAGCGGAGAATGAAGTCTCAGTAGAACCTGGGCAGCTGTCTAAATTAGAACTGCTGCCACCTGAATGAGGGTCACAGCAGAGAAGCTGCAGAGATTCAAGGCATTACTCAAACTGGAAGAAGCTGTTGATGGTGCAGATCAGAAAGCAAAGTGTGAGGCTGCGCCTGTTCCATGCTTGGGGATGACATCATAGAAGATGATACTGTTTACTGGCAAGAAGAAAAATGACTGCAAGATCTGGGAGGAGAAAAGAAGAGTCAAGGTTCCTAAACTGAGCCTGATTTAGTTTGAAATGCCTCATAAAGTGCTCATTTACCAACAAAAACAGACAAACTGTCTGCAATTGCACCCAGCTGGCACCAATTCTGGTTTTGAGGCTCTGTCCTTATTTGAAAGCGAATGTAAATTTTAGGAGGCTTCAGAAAGTTTTTTATTTATCTTGTTCCTATAATACATAAGTAGCCTATTTATTGACCAAATACAGAGTGAATGTACTATATTGTGGATCTTTGGTGTTTCAAACAGTATCATAACAACTATCACTGTCACTGTCAGTAGCTTGCTGATATGGACGGAGTAATCGAACCCAGATCAGCCGTGTGCAAGGCAAACACCCTACCCACTGTGCTATCACTCCACTCTGATAATACAATATAGTTACAATATAGTATTATTAGCTACACCATCTCCTAGAACTTACAGCTTGAGTTTATGTTGGTTTGGTTTGTTGTTGTTGTTGTTGTTTGCTTTTTGGGTCACACCCCGCGATGTGCAGGGATTATTCCTGGTTCTGCACTCAGGAATTACTCCTGGCGGTGCTCGGGGGACCATATGGGATGCTGGAAATAGGACCCAGGTCGGCCACATGCAAGACAAACGCCCTGCCCGATGTGCTATCAATCAAGTCCCTTGAGTTTATGTTTTAATTCCCTTCTCTTATGTTGCCTATCCTTCAACTTAATTGAAAATTTACAGAAGTCTTTTAGACTAGCGGATTTTTAAAAATTCCAATTGTTGTTTTAAATAATCAACATTAGTCACAGAACAAATCTTACTCAGGATTCTAGTTATTCTGAAAAGATTAGGCAGAAAAATCTGAGATCATTTAAAAACCCAGCACCACTCTGATCCATGTTACAATGCCAAGTTCCGTGGACTGTCACGGTCATTCAGTATGATGCTTCCAATTTACTTAGGCATGAATGTGAATGAAAGTCAAGCACTGCAGTTAAGTTTAACAAATTGTTTTTGATGGCTTACTGTGTGCCAGGATGCCAGCTCTAATGTAATTAAATTAAAAAAGATAACCTTACAAAAATAATATTTAAAAGAAACATTCTCAGATGTGTGCATACATAAATAAATATCTGCAAAGTAGTTATCTAAGCATGTATCTTTTTAAATCAGAAACAAGAAGTTGTTTTATTGTTTTTCTGTTATTTTTAAAGAATGGATATTGGTATCTGGAATCCTTGGCATTTTCAAAACACACTTTATATGCTAAATTCTCTTAAAGAGTTGAGTGAGAAAAAAAAGAAGGGTATGCAATCTATCTACATCAGAAACTAATTACATCTAAGTTTCCCAAATCAAATACTTACTGCACAAAAATTTCATACATTGAGGATAGATCGATATTACCGGGGCTAAGGCACCTTCCTCCAGGTAGGTGACACAGGTTGAAATCTCTGGCACCATACGTGGTTCTTTGAGTCATCCGGAGTAGCCCCTGAGCACCACTGGATATGCCCCCCAAAAAATGTCATTGATATCGGTAAATGTTGATGATGAATTTATAGATTTTTTTAAAATGACTTCTCTTTTTAAGTTTTTTTATTTTGGTTTTGGGGCCAGAGCTTGCAAAACTCAAGGCTATTCCTGACTCAGTATTCAGAGTTCTTTCTCGGCAATGCTCAGAGACCAGGTTGCCCTCAAAATTAAACCCAGAGCTCCTGCATACAAATACATGCTCTAGTCCATTGAGTTACTGCCCCAGACCCCCCTTCCAAAAAAAAAAAAAAAAAAAAAAGCCTTGTTGTTGCTGTCATTGTCGTTGTTTGGGGAACAAAGCCAGAGGTGCTCAGAGATCACTCCTGGTAGTACTCAGGAGACAATACGGGTGTCAGTGACCAAACCTGGGTCAACAGCATACAAGGCAAGTGCACTGTACTATTTCTAGAACTTAACCCTATATATATTTTTTTAAAAAACTGTAAAAAAAATTATGATTGAACTACAAATGGAAATGACCATTTTATGACATTTCTGTCATCATGTTGATAAGAATAGCCAAGGGGCTGGAGCGATAGCACAGCGGGTAGGGCGTTTGCCTTGCACGTGGCCAACCCGGGTTCAATTCCCAGCATCCTATATGGTCCCCTGAGCACCGCCAGGAGTAATTCCTGAGTGCAAAGCCAGGAGTAACCCCTATGCATTACCAGGTGTGACCCAAAAAGAAAAACAAAAATAGCCAAGTCAATATACTGTCAAAAAGAGTTTGAACATTTTAAGTCAGCAGCTTCTAAGTTTATGGTTTTTTTTTCTCATTTAAGAATTACTTTGTCGGGCCGGAGCGATAGCACAGCGGGTAGGGCGTTTGCCTTGCACGCGGCCGACCCGGGTTCAATCCCCGGCATCCCATATGGTCCCCCAAGCACTGCCAGGAGTAATTTCTGAGTGCAAAGCCAGGAGTAACCCCTGAGCATCGCTGGGTGTGACCCAAAAAGCAAAAAAAAAAAAAAAAGAATTACTTTGTGCCAGGCTGTTTTCACTGGGGGCTCCCCAGAGGGAGGAGGGTGAGAACTCTCCCCATCCCAAGGGACTCAGACCTGGCAGCCGACCTCCACTACCCAACTGCCGCCACACTCCAGGATTTCCGGACATTATAAGTCACTTCCTATCCATAATTACCACACCATTATTTGATGGAGTTCAGACAGTAGGCAACAAATCATAAAGAGTAATATATGTATCTTGGAGAGCCCAGCAAGTTACCGAGAATATCACCCACACACAGCAGAGCCTGGCAAGCTACCCGTGGTGTATTTGATATGCCAAAACAGTAACAATAGTTCTCATTCCCCTGACCCTGAAAGAGCCTCCAATCGTTGGGAAAGACGAGAGTAAGGAGAGGCTACTAATATCTCAGGTCTGGGAGGAATAGAGACATTACTGGTGCCTGCTCGAGTAAATCGATGAACAACGGAATGACAGTGATACAGTAATACAGGGAAGTCAGCAGCTTAGTAAGTCAAGTAATGGATATATTGTTGAGCATTTGTTTTATTTTCTTTTTCTGTATTTTTCTGACTATTGCATGGGATGAGGGAACAAAGAGAGGGTAGGAAATGGCACACTAATTATTCCTTATAGATTAAAAGTAATGATTTTTTTAAAATGTTTTAATTAGTGCATCACCTTGAGGTACAGTGATAAGCTTACGAACTTTCGTGTTTGTATTTCAGTCATACAGTGATTGTTTACCCATCCCTCCACCAGTGCCCATTCTCCTCCACCAGTGTTCCCATATCCCTCCCACCACCACCACCCCATCCCCCACCACCCCACCCTGCCTCTGTGGCAGGGAATTCCCCCTTGTTCTCTCTCCTTTTGGGTGTTGTAGTTTGCAATAGAGGTATTGAGTGGCCACCATGCTCGGTCTCTAGTCTACTTTTGGCATGCATCTGAAAGTAAAGATTTAAACTGATCTGAAGAAAGAAGAGTAAATAAGAAGTTTCTGAAGATGGATAACCGTATATTGAAGCAAATGTAGATGATGACAGCCAGGTCCTATGGAATATGACTCAAATAAAATTTATTTAGTGTAGAACCTAAGCACAGGGACATTGATGAATCTATACCAGAAAAAATTATAAACTAACCATATTGCTTATCAGTCCACTTAGTAAATTTTCCCTTTGAAAACAGAGACCCTTCAAAATTCAACTCATTACGACATGATGATAGGATCAGAGCAGAAGGAACAGTTTCCATTTGGAATATATCGAGTTTGTTGGGAGATATAAATCTCAAATTACAACTGTTTTATAACTTCTGCTCCAGTATGACACATGACAGCTACCCAGATTTTACTGATCCAAATTCATGGCATTTCTATGCTTGTCTGGATGGAGAGCCTGTAGGAGGTGGTCTATAAGGAAGGTTCCTACATATTATTCACTACAGTAAAATGTATCATGTTCAATCAAAAGCACCAGTTTTTCTAAAACTTGTTGACTACAGTTTTCCCATAGAAATACAAATAGTGAGCGAGAGAGATACAACAAAAAGGTGTTTGCCTTTCGCACGGCCACCCAGACACAATACCCTAGCACCACAGAAGGTCCCCTGAGCACAGAGCCTGAGCACCCCAATACAGTCAGAATCATGTTTCTTGACCTATTATACACCCTCAATCCCCTATAGTTTACACCAGAAACAGAAGCCACAGGCTCTAGTTGAAGAATATCTGCTTATATCTCTTTGACATTCTAAAGTTTGGGAGCAGGGAGGAAACTTAGATAATGACAAATTTTATAGATTAGAAGGCATATTTTGGGGGAGTTGAGCTATACTCTACTCACTCATTTAATAATCCTTTTATTGAGGTATTGCATGGGTACAGCAGTGCAATGCTATCCCAAGACAGGAGAGCCCTCTTCTCTCTCCAGGGTGACCGGCCCCGCCCACCCCTACCCCCATGTCAGCTCAGGAATATAGGCACAGTCTTCAGTTCTGATTACTTTGACCATTTGCTGCTCCCTAGCTATGTTTCCATACCTCATATTTGGGATAATTTTTTTTATTGTGACGACAGTGACACCTACTCACGTAAGTAAATAGAGCTAATTGCCTGGAATTACACAAAGTTATATATCAATGACCAGTTGACAAAAGTCTTTTAAAAACCATCTTTATTAATGTATTTAAAATTATTATGAATAATTACATACTAATACGTTTTAAGATTTACATAAAACGTGTAAATCCTACAAATTTTAAATGTACAAAGAGTGAAGAAAGTGTGTAAAAACACAAAAATAAAAGGAGGAGCGCGGGCGAGGGAAGGGACGGAGCCAAGATTTATTTATTTATTATTTCACCGCAGTTTATTCCAAACTTCTTTCTCCATTCTCCTCTGGTTCTCCCCCTCTTCTTCCTCCCCCATCCTACTTCATTCTCTCTCTCTCTCTCTCTCTCTCTCTCTCTCTCTCTCTCTCTCTCTCTCTCTCTCTCTCTCTGGAACTCGGTCTCTCTCGATCTGTGGATCTGGCCCCCAACCCACTCTTACAGCCTAGTTAAATCTCCACAGCATGAGGGGGTTGGGGCATACACATAGGTGTGGTCAGCAATAGGGTAAGGTTCCTTTCCCTCAGGGGATGCTTCTCCTAGGACTTAATTCTCTTTCAGCAGGAGGATCCACCCAAGGGCGGAGTCCCATGAATGTGTTTCTCTTCTCCTCAGTCAGCAAACATACAAGAATTCATAATATTAATCATTTTGTATGGACACAATAAGAGATTCATTAAAGCTTATAGAATTGCTCTCCTGGGGCCATCTCAATCTCAGACTACAGTGCTCAGGCCAGAACAGTCTTTCCTATCCCTAGCAGGGTCCTAGTCTCATCATTACTTTTGGATCATGACAGCATTTGTCTATGATCAAGCTATTAACTTACAGTTAAGAATTAGGCACTTTGGCCAGGCCCATCTCGATGCCAGGGTAGCACATAACTCACCGCTTGCCCTGGATCCTTCCTGTCCCTCATCGGGACCCTGCTTTTGGGGTGCTAGGAACTGAGGGCAACTGAGGCTTAAGTGGAGAAAGCAGATGCCCGGGAGGGAATAATATTCGAGGCCAATTAAGTCCCAAGTTACAAAAACATAATATTGTCTTCCTGTGTCTATACAAAAAAGACATAGCTTTAAAGTAAATTATTCAAAAGGCATAAAGAGGAGAGAAAGGCAATGTTATAATATTCAGTGTCCTAGGAAGTTCTGACCTTACAAATTAGCAGAGTCAGATTAAGGGAAGAGCAGATAAACTGGTAGAAGTGGTTACAGATAAACAAAGGAATGGGAGTGACTCGGGAGCACTTTGATGGGCGTGACTGATAAACCTAAGCTCCTTGTGGCAAGGGGAGCAGGACAAACCAATGATATCCAACAGAAAGTTTTAAAAAAATGTAAGGGGAGAAGCCAGAGCAATAGTACAGCGGGTAAGGCACTTGCCTTTATGCAGCTGACCCACGTTCTATCCCTGGCACCATACTTGGTGCCCCAAGCCTACCAGGAATGATTCCTGAGTGCTGAGCCAGGAGTGACTCCTGAGCACCGCCAAATGTGGCCCATAAATAACAAAAAGAAAAAATAAAATTTAAGGGAAGAATCTTTTTTTTTTGATTGATTGAATCACCATGTGGAAAGTTACAAAGCTTTCAGGTTTAAGTTTCAGTTATACAATGCTCAAACACCCATCCCTTCGCCAGTGCACATATTCCACCACCAAGAATCACAGTATACTTCCCCCAGCCCCCCACCCCTTAAGGAAAGAATCTTAACCATCCTATAAAAGTACAAAAGTGTGCTTTATCCTAAGAAAGGTAATAATGGCTTTACATTATAAAATAAAGATAATATTTAAATGCCTGCATTAATAAAGCATTATAATAATTCTCTGGATGTAAAAATACCTAATCAGATATATAACATTCAATACAAATGGAGTGTTAATTCCTTATTGTGAATGCAGAAAGTACATAAGCAGGACAGGAGTAAGCAAATGTCTTTTCATTTAATAGGGCAGCTGCAAGCATCATGAGTGGATGCCACATTCAATGCTAAGTGCTGAAAAGCTCATTTTGCCTTTTAAAGATGCTCCTGTATTGCTTCTTGGAAGACTGGTTTCAACATCGTGAATTCCCCAAATTGTTCTCTGTCCCTGATGCTCTATGAGGTTCCTGCAAATATAAATTGTTACTGAGCTGGATCGTTTTCTCAGTGACATGTTCACTTCATTGAGTTTATGTAGTAATTCCCGTCATTCTCTTCTGATTTATAAAGTTCATTCGAGAGATCTGCTGTGACTCTTACAGCTTTGTATGTAAAGTTCCTTTTTCACATGGCTATTTTTAATAGTCCGTCTCTGTCTTTGGATTTCCTCAGTCTGAGCACAATGTCTCAGAATTTTCCTCTCGGAGTCTATTTTCTCTGTAAGCCTTCAGGCCTCTTGGATTTGGGTGCCTGTATTCCTCAATTCTAGGAAATTCTTATCTATGATTTCTTTAACTGTATTTTCTTCATCACACTTGCCTTCCTGTTTTTCAGTACTCTGATCATTCTTTAACCCATCCCATCTTTCTCTAGGAGGCTATTCCTTTCTTTTCAGGCATTTTCCCATCTTTTGTTCTTTTCTCTAGATTACTTCCCTTTCATCTAGGAGCACTTACATCTTTTCCTCAGCTACTTCTCAGAGCTTCTAATTAGGTTTTTATATCTCCTTTCATACTTTCATTTTTGCTTACGGTATTTTCATTTTGATGTTCACACTTTCTCATGCTTTGCTGACTATCTGTGCCATCATTCCTCTGAGTTCATTATATATCCTCACGAAGGTGTCACTGAAGTCCCTGTCCAAGGACTGGCTGAGCTCGCTGGGTCTTGTTGAGCCTTCCTTTACTGCTTGCACTCACTGAGCCTAGAGACTTCCCTAGCTTCCCCACTGGGTTTGTGGTGTTCCTACTGTGCTGACGGGGTAAAACTTCGTAGTTAGTCCCCCTGGGATTCCTTAGATTCCTCTCTGAGGAATCCGGCTGGGAATTGCTCACTTTCTTCCCACCCATTTCACCCACTGATGAAGCACAATGGTGAGAAGTGTGAAGTTCGAGGAGAAGCTTTCAAACAGCTGCATAGCACACTTCAGGAGGTGTCAGGTCGGGCCCATTGAAATGGTACAAGAGGTTGGGTGGGAGGCTGGAGATAATCTCCCCCAGTAGGCGTGGCAGGGAGAGACGAGACAAGTGGAGCTGGGCCTGCTGATGACTGAGGAGCTACTTTAATTGTTTACAAAAGCCCTAATCTGTTTGCAAGCATATAAAAATATCCCATAATGTAAGTATAAAGAAATGTCTTACCAAGCAATATAAAGATTTATAATACCTGAGAATTTTAAGTCACTTAATCTACCATGGTTTAATACTTTATTTTAACAGATATTAATTTATGCCATCTGAAAATGTTCTGTATTCTGAAGCAACTGTGTTGAACTTCATTTGAACTTTTAGCTCGGGCATGTCACTGGGCCTTTGAGAATAACAAAACACCTGCTGGTCAAGCTGCACAACTCCTGTTTCTTTGTGAAAATCCTGCCAGATCTGTCGCATTGAGAGGCTGTACATGCTCCACTAGAAGTCTCAGAAGAACACCATTATGTTGAAGTAGAGTAATAGTATTGTTTCTTTTTCATTTTAAATAACCGGAAAAAATAAACCCAGTGAAAGAAATACTTGACAAAAGCCAAAAAGTACATTATTTCTGTTTAGAGCTGTTTTATCCATCCCATTTTGTATGTGAGATCTGCATTTTTGTGGGCCATAGTGTGGATCTTTATAAAGTATATAAAAATAGGTGATAAAATGCTTGTTTTCACAAAACTACTGAATTCCACATTTGTAATTTTAGTCACATGCACATCAGTCTAATATAATTTAAAAAATAGTTTTATACTGAAAAATTGCATACATTTTCTTAGCATTTTTTTCAAACTAGGCAAAAACTAATAAAGAGGGGCTGGAGTGATAGCACAGTGTGTAGGGCATTTGCCTTGCACGCAGCCGACCCGGGTTCAATTCCCAGCATCTCATATGGTCCCATGAGCACAGCCAGGGGTAATTTCTGAGTGCAGAGCCAGGATTGACCCCCGACCATCGCTGGGTTTGACCCAAAAAGCCAAAAAAAATAAAATAAAATAAAATAAAGAAATGATATGAAATGAATAGTCAATTAATCAATTTCTAATATTAAAAAATGATTTAAAAATTATGAGTGCATGGGGGCTGGAGCGATAGCACAGCGGGTAGGGCGTTTGCCTTGCACATGGCCGACCCAGGTTCGATCCCCAGCATCCCATATGGTCCCCTGAGCACGGCCAGGGGTAATTCCTGAGTGCAGAGCCAGAAGTAACCCCTGTGCATCGCCAGGTGTGACCCAAAAAGCAAAAAAAAAAAAAAAAAAAATTATGAGTGCAGCCAATTGTGACCCCAAGCAGCTGCACACAAATGACTCCTCTGTTCCTGAATGCCCATGATCCCAGAGGCCAACTAACTACTTTCAGCACCCAGTGGCTTCGTGCAGAAATGCCTCTAGACTGTGAACTACGCTATGGCCCCATGCCACCCTGGGAGGGGAAAGGTTTTTCTCTCTTGGCCTTTCCTTTCCCCAGTGGCATGGCAACCGCCATATTATAAGACCCACTAAACAGAGGTACGAGCTTGCAGTGATGTGACTTCTGGAAGAAATTTCTCTGGACTTAATTATGAAAATACCAGAAATCCAAAACCGCGCCACTATGTGACCTCATATGCTCTTCATTCTCAGCAATGGAAAACAAATTATCAAATAATGCCTTTTCAGCAGGCCTGATTGTTGGGGGGGAAATTCCAAATAATAATAGTGAGTTTTCTGTTGAAATATTGAATATGATCAAAATAAAGAGAAAGTAAAGTGAAAATCACCAGCCACACAGGTGGAGATAGGGGTGGGATGGGAGATATACTGGGGTTCTTGGTGGTAGAACATGTGCACTGGTGAAGGGATGGGTGTTTGACATTGTGTGACTGAGACTTAAGCCCGAAAGCTTTGTAACTTTTCACATGGTGATTCAATAAAAAAAATTTAAGAATTAAAATAAAAATTATGAGTGCAGGGCTGGAGTGATAGCACTGTGGGTAGGGTGTTTGCTTTGCACGCGGCCGACCCAGGTTCGATTCCCAGCATCCCATATGGTCCCCTGAGCATGGCCAGGGGTAATTCCTGAGTGCAGAGCCAGGAGTGACCCCTGAGCATCACTGGGTGTGACCCAAAAAGCAAAAAAAAAAATTATGAGTGCAATATTGCATAGAGTAAGTAAGGGCAGAGCTTCTCTACACCAAAGGTGTAATCAAAGTAGTTCACAGAGTAGAGCAATTAATGTCACCAGAGTCAGCGTCTGCTAGAGTAAACAGTGAAAAACAAACACCTTTGGTGCAGAGATGCTCTGAGGTGATCTGATCTTCTAAGGAGAAAAGGAATAATCAATACCTGACTCTGCTCTCTTGTCTACTTCTTATCTCTTGAGGCTTCCAAGAGTTAAACCAGCCTGATGAAGTTTAAAAGTCAAGGAAACTTGGGGCCGGAGCAATAGTACAGCAGGGAAGGTGTTTGCCTTGCACGCGGCAGACCCGGGTTCGGTCCCTGGACTCCCATTATGGTCTGAGAACCACCAGGAGTGATTCCTGAAAGCAGAGCCAGGAGTAAGCCCTGAGCATTGCTGAGTGTGATCCAAAAAGAAAAAAAAAAAGAAAAGAAGAAAAGTAATAAAATATAAAAAAAATACAAAATAAATAAATAGAAGTCAAGGATGATGAAGTGGACCTGAAGGGGGTCTGGGAGAAATGTGGTCCAAGTACAGAAGTATGGAATTAGAGGATTCCAGAGAACTGAATAGTATGAGCCATGAATGGGATCACTCTGGGTCTAACTTTCACCTTCAAACTTGCATAAATCATGTCCCATCATAATGTTCATCTACTTCTCCCAGTCAGAAGACGGGTAGAGAGAAAGGAGGGGCAGCTCAGCACTCAAGATACGGCTCAGAGGTAGTGTAGAGTTTGCAAGTCCAAGGCCTTGGCTTTCATCCCTAGCACCGCAGAGAGAGAATGAATAAAAGTCACATGTAACTCAACAGCCCATAAATTTCTGGCAGGGGTTTTTCACTCACAAATTTCTTTCTGTCCTGAGCACCTAACACCTACTTAGTTCAGAATAAATATTGCATTAATTGAATGAACACATGAATAACCACGTTTAAGTGGGAGTAAATCGATGTAAAAAAATCCCAGTGAAAGTAGAAATCTATATAACACAAATTGTTAATGCTAAATGGAACGTCTCTGATGATGATTTCTTGTAATCTGTGTGAAACCTGGATGTTTAATTTTGTAACACTCTGGACTAGGTTGCAAAATTATTCCTTTAAGTAATTTCACACAGCTTTTTGTGTATCTAAACATACCGTAATCTTTCATTTTAATTTACTTTACAGAAAAAAAAAGATTATGAAATATACCTTTACAAATTGCCCTAGTTTGGGGGGGTATTATAACATACTAATTTCTAAATGAAAACAGAATGATTGGTTGGAATAAATCAGTACTCACTTAGGCCACTCCAGATAAATAAATCTCAGCACCGTCTGGAAAAGCCAGAGGAATCTTATTGCTTTGGCCTCAACTTGGCTCACTCAGAGAAGAATCATCTTTTTAAAGCTTAAGTACAACACAAAATCCCTAAGAGACATAAAACATGAATTCCAATCTATTTCAAGTCAGTTTTCACTTGACTGAAAACACTTCTCCCCCTATATTCACACTTAGAAAGCCTATATCCTCAGGCTAATTATGAAGTCATTCTTCTCTCTCCTTTCCTCTCTTTTCTTGCTATATACCAGGAGAAATATATAAAACAATCCCAAGGGACATAAACACTTATGTGGAAAAGCATGAAGAGCCAAGAGTATATGTAATTCTCCCACCTAACTAGGGATGTTATGTTATAAAAGCTGAGTGGTGTTTTTGTTCAATTTTATGCCTGTCTTGCACATAGTAAGAGGATATCAAATTAGAAGGAAAAAGTAAAGGAGGAAGAGATAAAAGTTGGGTAAAAGTAGCAAGCAGAAAGGAAGGGAGGTAGAAAAGGAACTACCCCGGTCATTAAAACAGATTTTTTTATATCGAGGTAACAAAGTAAAAAATTAGAACATGTCCAAGAGACACTATATGTGCTATCCTAAGAAATATAGAACCATAAATTGATCATGGCCATAGTTTTACAGATTCTAAGTTTTAAAGGAAAAGTATAATACATGGAAATCTAACTGGCCCAGGTGACCAGAAATAAAGAGAATTAGGAAAAATATGTAATAATATTTTAAAAATATTGTGGAATTTGCCTTGCATGCAGCTGACCTGGGTTTGATCCTCGGCATCCCATATGGTCCCCCAAGCACCGCCAGGAGTAATTCCTGAGTGCAGAGCCAGGAGTAAGCCCTGAGTATTTCTGGGTGTGACCCAAAAAGCAAGAAAGCAAGAAGAAAAGAAGGAAGGAAGGAAGGAAGGAAGGAAGGAAGGAAGGAAGGAAGGAAGGAAGGAAGGAAGGAAGGAAGGAAGGAAGGAAGGAAGGAAGGAAAGAAAGAAAGAAAGAAAGAAAGAAAGAAAGAAAGAAAGAAAGAAAGAAAGAAAGAAAGAAAGAAAGAAAGAAAGAGAGAGAGAGAAAGAGAGAGAGAAAGAAAGAGAGAAAGAAAGAAAGAAAGAAAGAAAGAAAGAAAGAAAGAAAGAAAGAAAGAAAGAAAGAAAGAAAGAAAGAAAGAAAGAAAGAAAGAAAGAAAGAAAGAAAGAAAGAAAGGAAGGAAGAAAGAGAGAGAGAGAAAGAGAGAAAGAGAGAAAGAAAAAGAGAGGAAGAGAGGAAGGAAGGAAAGAAGGAAGGAAGGAAGGAAGGAAGGAAGGAAGGAAGGAAGGAAGGAAGGAAGGAAAGAAGGAAGGAAGGAAGGAAGGAAGGAAGGAAGGAAGGAAGGAAGGAAAAAAAGAAGAAGACCCTTCTTAGAGAAGTTCTTGAGTGAGACCCCAGCCCTGGGTAATATTTTGTATTTGTTTTTGTGTGTCTAGGCCAGATCTGACTGCGCTCAGGGCTCCTGCTGGCTCTCGGCTCAGGGGTTCCCCCCGACAGAGCTCAGAGGACTACTGTGATGCTGTGGACTGAACCCAGATCAACTGCATGTAAGAAAAGAGCTTGAGGAAGGGATGTAAGAACAGAGTTTGAGGGAGGGACACACGATGATGAGGAACTCGTCATGGGATGGGGACAGAGTGGGCCCTCCCCGCCACCACGAGACCCCCGAGTTGCCGCCCTCGAATGAGCCCTCTGGCTGCTGATCGAGCTGCTTATCACCCATGACCCCAGAGACTCAGAAACAAAGCTTGGAACACAGCGGCTTTTGGTAGAATCCCTCCAGATTTAATTATTAAAACTTCAGAATTCCAATTGCAATTCATACTCAGCAATAAAAAATAAATTGTCTAATGTTGTCTTTTCAGCAGATCTGAGTGTTGGTGTAAAATCCCAAATAATAATGGTGGGTTTGGTGTCAAAATATTGAATGTAATAAAAGTAGAGAGTAACGTGGAAATTATCTGCCACAGAGGTAGGGGGAGGGTGTGGGATGGGGGGGATACTAAGGTTTTTAGTGGTGGAAAATGTGCATTGGTGAAGGGTTGCGTGTTTCATCATTGTATGACAGAGACATAAACCAAAAGCTTTGTAACTGCTCTCACAGTGTTTTAATTTTAAAAAAAAAGAAAGAAAAGAAAAGAGCTTGATCCATTGCATTATGATTTTAAAAAATATTTATTGGTAAAATCTTTTTGTAGCCAGATTAAAACAGGAAGCAGAGGAAGCAAGGAACATCCTCATACCACTGATTATGAAATTATACAGTATTAAGACATGCTGATTTTAGCCACTATGTTTATAATAAATTATTACATGGCAGTAGATAAAAGTATGAGCAAAGGGTGTTCGGTTAACACTAATTTATTCCTTTCTGAGACTATCTTTTTATATAAAAAGCCATGTTTGAATGTAAGAAATCAGACATTCTGGCCACACAATTAACTAGCCCAGAGAGAGCTCCTAACTTGAGAGCTCATTCAGAATCTGTCTTACAAAAATCAAATAGTTAAAAAAAAAGATATTAGAGTAGAGTAAGTCAAATTGCTAGTTCCATCCTAGAAAAAAAGATTGAAATGTTGCAGAGGCTGCAATTCAATAAACTATGTTTCTCTCAATGGCTATGGTGGTGGGTAGGATGAAAAGAATCCATAGATTTAAGCAAAAGTGAGAATTCATAGCTGAAAGGTCATGGACCTCCCCATCTCAGACAGGAAAGCAAAGAAACAGAAGAGCTTGCTGGGATGTGCCAGACACAGTGCCTCGTGGTTCTGCTATTCAGGGGACCGTGCATGCAAAACACGTTCTTTATCCCTTTGAGCTGTGGCCCTGGTTCCAACAATAAATTTTTTGGTTAACAATTTCCTTGTGTGGGGGGCTGGAGTGATAGCACAGCGGGTAGGGCGTTTGCCTTGCACGCGGCTGATCCGAGTTCGATTCCCTGCATCCCATATGGTCCCCCGAGCACCGCCAGGATTAATTCCTGAGTGTGTGAGCCAGGAGTGACCCCTGTGCATCGCCGGGTGTGACCCAAAAAAAAAAAAAAAAAAGAACAATTTCCTTGTGAACTGTGAAATTTGGGAAAATAGGATGCATATCTCTGATCATGGAACTGCGTTTAAAATAAAAATCTAAGATGGGATATGAAGTGGGAAGTGGAGGATGGTAGGATTTACTTATGATTTTGAGATAGCAACATGAGAAATGCAGAGGCACCTTCTTACTTTCAGTAGATGGACAATGACATAGGGACAAGATATGACAAAGGGAGCCAGAAAGAGAGTAAAGTGGGCAAGGCATTTGCCTTGCACAGGACAGACCCGATTCAATCCCTGGCACTGCCTAACACCTCCTTAGCACCACCAGGAGATTCCTGAGCGGTCCCGGAAGTAAGCCCTGCGCACACTGTGAGCTGTGTATTCCCCTATCCCAAAACCCATTTCTCTTCTTGAAAATGAATGAATTACTCAGAATGTATTCCAAGGCCTTCCTATTTTTGTGAACTTATGAAGACATTGCCCAACAGAGGGGAGAAAATGGAGAAATGAGGGACCTATTAACTGGGGAAATAACTCAAGTGTAAGAACACGTGCCTAGAAGATGAGGTCCTGAGTTCCACCCCTGGCACCACAAGGCCCTCTGAGCGCTCCCAGGAGCTGGGCGGGGCAGAGAGCGAGAAAGACAGAGGAGACTTCCTAATCCAGACTCTGCCACGCCATCAGTGTCCAGAAGAGGGCAGCACAGGAAGCCTCAAGGAAGAGCTCTTGGAATTCTTGGAGAGTTCTGAACGAGTCTCACGAAGATCACCCACCAGCAGATCAAGCTGGAGTTCAAGAACATCTCAGATAAAAGATCTACAGATTGATTTTTAGCATGCTATCAAAGGATAAGCTTGCGTTTTATTTACTGCAATTTCTAATGAATCCTGCTTTATCCATGAGTGTAATTACCAATGCACAAAAATCACAAAAATACCTAAATGGGATTTTAGTCAAATTTCTGTTTCTAAAAGAGACCGTGCTTATTTTTTACTTGACTTTTTAAAATTTCAATAAATAAATTGATGCGGTGGTTTATTTAAAAAAATATAAGAAAATTTAAAAGACCGAGTATTTAGATTTAGTTTGACCTAAAAATGATGCTTAAAATGTCAGCGTTGGGGACTGGAGCAATAGCACAGCGGGTAGGGCGTTTGCCTTGCATCCCATATGGTCCCCTGAGCACCGCCAGGAGTAATTCCTGAGTGCAAAGCCAGGAGTAACCTCTGTGCATCGCCAGGTATGACCCAAAAAGCAAAAAAAAAAAAAAAAAAAGAAGTCAGCGTTGGAGCCAGAGAGATGTTACAGCTGACCAACCCACAGCACTGTCAAGGGAAGCCCTGAAGCCTGCGGCCCCTCACTCCCCCCTCTGCCCTGCCCCTAAACTCACCGACACACCCAAGGGCCCAGGGAATGCCCAGCACTCGCAACTCTAAGGCAGACATCAGGGCTGGCTGTTGAGCTAGCTGCTGGCATGCTGAGGGCTGCCAGAGCTTTCTCTTACACCACAAAATAAAAATCCACATTAATTCAGGGCAGCAGGAGGTAGTAACCACTCTGAAACCAGAGGACAGTCTGTCTGATTAGCGGAACAGTCCTTGGTGGGTGGTGAGAGCTTGGAAATTTGAATAGTTGGTTTCCTTACATAATTCCATGATAAATGTGTATTCATTATCACAAGAAATGGAGAAACGAACTGACTCATGAAGTGGAATGGGAAGCCAGATTGTTCTTCTGTGTGGTTTTACTTCTTGAAGTTTGATCCAATCTGTTTTCAAAGTCAACCAAAACAAGCAAAGAACAATGTAAAAACTCTGAATTATTTCAATTTACTTTTTTTTCCTACCCTCGGGCTATTTCCAGACATAACGACCAAGATTTAAACTGTGTCCTTCATTGGGGAGACGATGCTTTACAAAAGGTTCTTTCGTGGATTATGGTAGAATTTGACCCAATATCCTGTTTTAGACTAATCCAGCTTTGTCACACTTTCCTGGTTCAAAAAGCAATTACTTAACTGCCCTGTGACATATATATATATATATATATATATATATATATATATAGCTATACATATATAACTAAATACAATATGTAACTGCACTGTCTGTAGCACTGTCGTCCCATTATTCACTGATTTGCTCGATTGGGCACCAGTAACTTCTCCATTGTGAGACTTGTTGTTACTGTTTTTGGCATATCGAATACACCACAGGTAGCTTGCCAGGTTCTGCTGTGCGGGTGGGATACTCTCGGTAGCTTTCCGGGCTCTCCAAGAGGGACAGAGGAATTGAACCCAGGTTGGCCACCTGCAAGGCAAATGCCCTACCCTCCGTGCTATCACTCCAGTCCATCACAATATGTAGTGATATATATAGCTATATATGTATGTTAGCATATTCTGAAAAGGAACAAAATCATGCAAAATATTTTTAAATAGAAAATGTTAAGATCTTTGCAACTGGCGGACGTTTTCGTGTGGTGTCTATATTTTAAGCATCAAGAGTGTGTTTATGCAAATATGTTTTTACCCACAGGAAAAAAGTTTTAGACTATCCACTTATTTAACAGACTTATATTTTTAACCTAATTTAAAAATTGAAAACCTTGGAAAAACAAAATAATTGTCCCTATTGTAGCTGTGCTGTTATAGTCCTTTATCTGGAACTTTCTCTGCAGCATAATCCCTAGCACTACAGGTACTGTGACCATCTCCCTGCTGAGAATAGCCAAAGTCTCCCTCCTCAGTTTAAAATCATCTTCTTTCAGTTAAGTGTCTATTTTGGTCTCTGGTTAGTGAGATATTTTAGCACTAACTATATTTGCGCATGTACGTCATAAAGACCTATGGCATAGTAAGACATTTATGGTAATCAGGATGCAGTTCATGTACAGAAATAGACAGATGATTTATAGAATGATAATGTATTTTTAAAATCTAAGTTTAAGTTGAGCCACAGCCATTTAAGTTTCGTGTTTTAGGCTGGAGCGGATGGTACAGCATTTGCTTTGCTTGTGTCTGCCCTCAGGCAGTCTCCCGAGCACCACCAGGAGTACTAACTGAGCACAGAGCCAAGAGTATGTCTTAAGTACCACTGGGTGTGGCCCCAAAATAAAAATTTAATAATAAACTTCAATGTTTTATGAGAACAAAAAATTTAGCCAGACATCAAGTGTCGAAAAAGGACACCCAGGAAAAGTTAGAAAGGAAATAGAAGTTTCGAGACTCTGAGTGGGAAATGTGATGTTACGAAGACAACTGAAAGCAAAGCAGCCAGTTGACAGAGACTGCAATGTCCGTGTTCTCGTCCGTGTTTTAGTAACATTATTCTCTTCACTTACAATTATGGATGTTTTCACTGGGCTCCCAAGGGCCTTACTCCTGGCTCTCTAGGGGACCCATTGCTGAGAGAGAGATGGGACCAACAATAGGACAGCACGCAGGGCACCTGGTTTGATCCCCAGGACTCCAAATGGCCCTCCAAGCCAGCCAGGGGTGATTCCTGAGCACAAGGCCAGGAGTAAGCCCTGGGCACTGCTGTGTGTGACCCCCCCCCAAAAAAAATTATAAAAATAAATAGAAGCGGAAAGAGATCCAGGAAGGTCACGGAGCTATGTCAGCCGGAACAATGTTTTTCCTGTGGAAAGGTCATTGCTTAAGCATCTCCTTGCACTCTGGTGACCCTTGGCTTCAAGGTAAAGGGATTAAAACTAGAAGCACAGACAAATGCTTGCTGTTGTGACCTCTCATCACCTGGGTGCAGTGCCACACCTCATGTTGCCCCCAGATGAAACCAAGATCAAATCCATCCACAAGCACAAAACCCTTCAGGCATGAGACTGAAGGCAGAACATTTGATGTTCCAGGGGGGGGTTGGGAACATTGTGCAATTGGTCCAGCGCAATTGGTCCCCTGTGTAAAATGCAGGCATAGATCGAAAAGATTTTATGATCTTAAATTTTTTTAAGAAAGTTTTTAAGAAGAGAAGAAAGGAGTGGATGATTTTGTATGTGAACAAAGTGGGCTAAAAGCTGGACTTTCTTTTAAATTTTATTGAATCACTGTGAGATAGTTACAAGCTTTCATGTCTGGGTTATAATCTCACAATGATCAAACACCCATCCCTCCACCAGTGCACATTCCCCACCACCAATATCCCGGGTGTACTCCCCCTTTCCCACCCTCCCCCTGCCTCCATGGCAGACAATATTCCCCATGCTCTCTCTCTACTTTTGGGCATTATGGCTTGCAACACAGACACTGAGAGGTCATCATGTTTGGTCCATTATGTACTTTCGGCACACATCTCCCATCCCGACTGATTCCTCCAGCCGTCATTTTCTTAGTGATCCCTTCTCTATTCCATCTGCCCTTTACCCTCCACTCGTGAAGCAGGCTTAAAGCTGGAAATATTTTGAAGCACCAACAACTGTTCAAAATTCTTGAATCTTGTGGCTTTACATTTGAATTAAAGTGAAGATCCAGAATTTTTTTCAGGAGGTCTGACATGATCTTCCCCCCTTAGCTCCATTTCAAAGAGCAGTTTGATGGTAAATGGTGCAAGAAAATAAGCTGAGAGACTGGGGTATAATTTGTATATTTCTTATTTCTGTGACTTTTTTCCCCCTGAGGACACAGGGACCATTTTCTCTGACAATGACTAGCAATCATTTTCTACAGAGGAACCAGTCACCTCTGAGCGGAGAGGGGGAGCGGGGATCAGAGGGAAGGGGACAGAGCAGGAAAAGTGCTCCAGGGGAAACACACCCCATATTAAGCTACAATTTCACCCAAATGTGGTAGAATGCCCTCTGACAAGTAAAATGCTTGCTCTGAGTGATATCTCCAGGAGGCTTCTGGTATCTTGAAGAGCTTAAATCACAGGTTATTTTAGAGGCAATGTTTTTGAAGGCTAGGGAGATTCCAGTACCCACTTAAATGGTCCAGTGTCGAAGACCCCTTTGGCAGTGTGCACTATGAGAGGCCCTCGCCCTGAATGCAGTGCACTCCTAGCTATGGATGCCCTGGACCCAGCGCCGCTAACTCCCGTGTCCTCCCAGCACCTGCACGAGCATCTCATTCTTTTGCTCATAAGTTTTTGGTCTTCATATTCCACATGAAGTATAGTGAGCATGCACTGGCTCTAGTGATTCCTTCCTTCATTTTTTCCTTCCTTACTCTTCGTTTTCCTTCCTCCTTCCCTCCTTTCTCCTCTCTATTCCCCCCTCCCTTCACTCCTGTTTGTTTTTACTTCTCAATTGACTCCATGAGGTTGCAGGATTCGTCAGTGCTCACAAACCTGAGACACAGATTTCTACCTCTAAAGTAAAAGAAAACTTTTCTGCAGAATCATTGAATGACCCATCACAGCTCTGAATAATGTCAGAGGAAGCAGCAATTGTGCTGGTCCCCACCTGCCCCACTCGCCAAGGGCAAACACTTCCTCCTCCACATAATCGTGAGAACACTGGCTTCATCTGGGCCTCTCCAAGTGCTGGTAATGTTGTGATTAAAGGGAAAGCCTCAGGCTCATAGAAGCTGGAGCTCTTTAGCTGGATACCCACCTGGGGGCGTCCTCCAGGGGCCTAACAAGGTTGCACTAAGGTAGGCTTGGATTTCTGGTGCAGGAAGGCGAGGAGAGGGGACAGTGGGAATACGGTCCATTTATTTTCTGTTAGTATCCTGAGTAGCAGAAGTGCATCTGGCAAACAGATTAAAAATGAGTTACACAGGCTGTGAAGACGGTGCTGGACTCTGAATATAAGGAGTTCTGGCGTATTGCAAGGAAGGTCATTTTTAAGCTGAACCCTTAATTGGAAATATTGTTTGGATTTGCAGATATGTTTGAATATGCCCCAGAAGACCAATTTGCAGTCGAATTTATTCACATTTGGACCCACTAGTCTATAGACACGACCCTTCTAGAAATAGACTTTTCTTTGCTCCTGTATAGGGCACTTCCTGTAAGCACACAGGCAGATGGCTTTCTGTGAAGTAAGTCGACCATCTTTCACCTTGCCAGCCAGTTGCCACTAAAGCCCTTTCTTTACCTTCCTACTAAGAGCCATAGCAGCAGGATAAAAGTACAGTCGTCCAGCACTGGTCTCTTACTCTCTAATAGATGCCTCCTTCAAGTATTATCTGGCCCATTTGCCAGTACTGAGTAGGTTCGTATGTAACCTATGGACATTATCAATTTAGGATGACTAAGAGACTAGTGGTCAATGAATGGCTCCATATATAGTTTTAGTTTTTCATTCTTATGATCGCACATTCTGATTTTTTTGATCCCACATGATGATCCCACTTACCTAACTCTCCTTGCACTGTCATTTTCCCAAAAAGCTCAACTTCCTATCTTTCCCTTTTGTATATACATGTACTTATATCTAAATACTAGCAGAAATGATATTCCAGTTAAAATCAGTGGGAGAATGCAAACTGTTTAAAATGAAGTTTTGTAAAAGAAGAAAAATCTACGTCTCGAGCAGTTTCCACGTAACTTCCATTCCTTGAACCGCATCTTCTAGAAGACGTTCCAATTGGAACCTCATTGTTCTGCAAAATTCAGGATACTTGTTCCTATATCCCAGAAGCAATGAAATTCCCTTTGATTAATGGGAAATTGCAATAGACTAAATATGCAGTTTGCACATAGAAGAAAAGATGTAGATTTTAGGCACTAATTAGTTACTTTTATATCCTTGAGCGGCCTCTTTATTGGAGTTCGGCTTTCTGTCTCTTTCTCCTGTGCAGTTATGGGCACTTGTTTATAAATGCTTGCAGTAATGAGACTCACATTGGAATCCATGGGAAAATGGAATCTGTTAAAAATGCAGCTTTTGGGGGGAAGGGGGGAGGTATATCGTGATTCTTGGTGGTGGAATATGTGCACTGGTGAAGGGATGGGTGTTTGAGCATTGTATAACTGAGACTTTAACCTGAAAGCTTTGTCACCTTCCACATGGTGAATCAATAAAAGAATTTTAAAAAAAAATAAAAATAAATAAAAAAATAAAAATGCAGTTTTCGGCAAATGAATCTTGGAGGAGAACAACACACTGCAGAAATGTCTCCCCACACTGCGCCAGACTGATCTCATCTGGGCACCTGGCAGGGAAGAGGTGTGTCCCTCCACCTGCCCCAAAAGAACCCTGGCAGCCACAAACCTCCAGATCCCAATCGCCACCATGCTCACAGCCGACCTTCATAGGCTGGCCCTGAGCCCCCACGCATGGGATTGAGTCCCCTGAAAAACCCAGGTATGTGGGGCCACTGACTAAAATCTCCAGGCTCCCGGAGTTGGAAATGGGCTCCTCCTCCCATCTCCCCGCCCTTCCAACTTCCTGACAGTCATGCCCACGAGCTGCCTCTGGGCGCCATTTAAATGCATTAACAGCCACGATCAAGACTCACAAATGAAGAAAGCAACACAATGCAGAGATGCCTTCAGACCCCAAAATCACTATCCAGTTTTGAAAACTTTAACTCCAGCTCTAGCATGCTTTGGAAAAATTTTAGAATTCCAGGGGTTGGAGCAATAGCACAGTGGATAGGGCATTTGCCTTGCAAGTGGCTGACCCAGGTTTGATTCCCAGCATCCCATGTGGTCCCCTGAGCACCACTAGGAGCGATTCCTGAGTGCATGAGCCAGGAGTAACTCCTGTGCATTGCCAGGTATGACCCAAAAAGAAAAAAAATTTAGAATTCCAGGAAGCTGAGGATACTTTTACAGCCTTGCGACATCTCCTATGATTATGCCACTGATATACCAACAGTAGCACACCACATTTGATGGGGCATAAAGTAGAAGACAACCATCTTGATTTTTTTTTAAATTATGTATACACAACATAAATATGTATGTACAAAAAATTATATATACATACATAAATAGTATATATATATATATACACACTATTTCACTGAAACTCTTAAGTGCCACCCTCAAGAACGTCATGCGACAACTGGAATGGGAAGGAATGGGAATGAAGATAGATGGTCGGCAACTACACCACCTATGCTTCACTGATGACATTGTTCTAATGACACCAAACATTAGCCAAGCAGCACAAATGCTGGCCGACTTCGACTGTGACAGTGGAAAGGTCAGACTGCAGCTGAATCTCACCAAGACAATGTTCATGAGAAACAAACTAGTTCCTGATGTTCCATTTACTCTCAATGGAACAAACATCTCCGAATGCAGCAGTTATGAGTACCTAGGTCAAGAACTCAACATGACAAATGACCTGGCACCTGAGCTGTGCAGGAGGAAGAGAGCAGCGTGGAACACCTACAAGAGTATCGAAGAAGTTGTTAAGAGGATGAAGAACCTTCATCTCCAGGCACATCTTTTCGACTCCACCATTCTTCCTGCACTAACATACGCCTCAGAGACCTGGGCTCTACAAAAACAGGACGAGAACTTAGAGACCTGGGCCCTATGAAAACAGGATGATAACGCTATTAGGGTATCCTAAAGAGAAATCAAAAGAGCTATGCTAGGAGTATCACGTTTCACTCAAGTGAGAGAAGGAATCCAGAGCTCCGACCTCCATCAACGATCAAGAATCAGGGACGCTGTCTCGTTTGCCAAGGCATCAATAATCAGATGGGCCAGACACGTAATGCAATTCACAGATGACCGCTGGACTAGAACTGTTACTAATGGGATTTCACAGGACGTCAAAAAAACGCCTGGGTGCCCACCTACAAGATGGTCAGACTTCTTAGTCAAGACCCCAAACGAACGATTTGAGGCTCTTCGTGTTCCTGGAGCAAGCAGATGCCATTGAGCTACTCTAGCACATGACAGAAATGAATGGAGATGTTACTGGCACCCACTCAAGCAAATTAATGAGCAATGGGATGACAAGTAATGCAAGTGATATATATATGTATATATATACATATATATTAGCATACAAGACTCAAACTCTAACATGTTAATGATCTCTAATGGACTTAATGACTCCAAGATGAGATACAACAATTTGCGCACACTTTCCTCTAAGAAAAACTTTTTGGGTCATTTTTAGTAAATTATTCATAACAAGCAATACAAAATAAATTATTTAGCATCTGCCTTTGGGCAGGCTTGGATGATGGTGGGAAAATTAGAAATAATGGTGGTGGGAAGGTGGAATGCTGGTGGATTGGTGTTGAAATATTGAATGTAATCAATTACTGTGAACAACTCTTTGAAAATAACATTTTTTTTAAAAATGCAATTTTCTGAGAGAAAAAATCTACAACTTGGGAATGTTATGGTCCCTTTATCTCCTTGGACTTCTCCAGATCATTTCATATCTTTTATGTAAGCAATTTGCGAGATGTTGAAGTGTCTAACCTCCTTTTCCTGTGGAAGATCCAATCACTTGTTTCTACATACAGTGACTCTCCCATAAAAACTAATGAGAAAATACACTTTGTTATACATGAGGCTTTCTAAGACAAGTTGTTACATAAACTTTTCATACCTTTAAGATTATTTCAACTTGGGGCTGGAGCAATAGCACAGCAGGTAGGGCATTTGCCTTGCACTCGACCGACCCAGGTTCAATTCCCAGCATCCCATTGGGTTCCCTGAGCACCGCCAGGGGTAATTCCTGAGTGCAGAGCCGGGAGTAACCTCTGTGCATCACCGGGTATGACTGGTTGAATTCTCAAAAAAAAAAAAAAAAAGATTACTTCAACTCAAGCAGAGTATAGATTGAACACAATGCCACCCAAGGCCTCCATTGCAAATCACAACACCCAAAAGGAGAGCGAGAACAAAAGGGAATGCCCTGCCACAGAGGCGGGGGTGGGGGGTGGGGGTGAGGGAGATGGGGGGTGGGGAGGATGCTGGAGTCATGAGTGAAGGAGAATGGGCACTGGTGGAGGGATGGGTACTTGAACATTATATGACTGAAACACAAGCATGAAAATATGTAAATCTGCAACTGTACCCTCACGGTGATTCATTAATAAAAAAATAAAATAAAATAAATTTTAAAAATAAAATTTTTTTGAAAATTTAAAGAAAAGTTTACTTCAATTCTTTCATCTGCATCTTTGGAACTTTAGAAGTTCCACTTTCTATCTCTTTTCTCTGTGGTGTTAGATGCACTTATTTCTATAAACACAGCAGTGAATCTCCCACTGACATCAATGGCAAAACACAATATGGTAAATCTGAATTTTTCATAGAGAATAAAGACATACAACTTCTATATTTTCCGAATTTCTTCAGCTCTTTTAACTGCACAACTTCAGAGAAGTTCCGTTTTCCATCTCTTTTCCACGTGGAATTGGAAATACTTGTTTCTATATACAACAGTGGTGAATCTCCCATTGAAATCAATGGGAAATGCAATCTGTTAAACGTCAAGTTTTCTCAGAGAAAGACAGACTTACAACTTTCATGTTTTCCAGATTTCTTCATATCTTTTAAGAAAGTAATTTAAGAGAAGTTATTGTTTTTACCCCTTTTCCCTGTGGAATTAGCGAGACTTGTTTCTGCATTCCAGCAGCCCTGTATATCCCATTGAAACTAATGGGAAGACGCAATCTCCTAAATGTAAAGTTTTCTCAGACAAGAAGACACATACAACACGCATACCTTTACTATTACTTCAACTCTTTTAACTGCATCTTCGGGAGAAGTTGCACATTCCCCTGTGGAGTCAGATGCACTTGTTTCTCTATACAGACAGCAGTGAATCTCCCACTGAAACCAATGGGAAAACGCTATGTGGTAAATGTGGAATTTTCTCAGAGAAGAAAGCACATCTTGAATATTTTCTGGATTATTTCAGCTCTCTTCACTGCACAATATGAGAGAAGTTCAAGTTCTTACCTCTTTTATTTGTGGAATTCCCACAACTTGTTTCTACATAGCTGTAACAGTGAATCTCCCATTAAACCAATGGTAAAATGCAAACTTCTCAATGTGTCATTTTCTCTGAGAAGAAAAGATATACAATGTGCAAATTTTCCAGACAAGTTCAGCTCTTTTAACTACAAAATTTGGGGCAAGTTTCACTTTCTAACTCTTCTCCCTGTGGAGTTAAACCATTGGTTTCCACATATGAGCAGCACTGAATTTCCCTTTGAAATCAACCAGAAAATGCAATCTGTTAAATGTAAAGTTTTCTCAGGGAATAAAAGACATATAACTTTGATATTTTCCAGAGTCCTTCTACTCATGGGGACTAATAACTTGGGAGAATTTAGTTTTTACCTCTTTTCCCTGTGGAGTTATGGCCACTGTCTCTACATATCAGCTGCAGTAAATCTCCCATTGAAACTAAAGAGAAAAACACAACCTGCTAAATGTGAAGTTTCCTCAGAGAACAAATGACATACAACATGCATATGTTTAAGATTATTTCAACTCTTTTAATTGCATCTTTTGGGAATGGTTCATTTTCTATTTCCCCTATGAGGTGGAAGCACTTGTTTCTGTATACAGGCAAAGGTGTATCTCCCTTTGAAATCAATGGGAAAATGTTATGTGATAAAAACTGAGATGAAAAGATCTACATTTTGGCATTTTCCATGCACCTTACACTCCTAGAATATCATCTTATGAAAGAAATTCCAGTTTTACCTCTTTTGTTTTGTTTTCGTTCTATATGCCAGAAATCTGGTTCCAGTAGGGTGGGGCATCTGGGTTTGATCCCTGGAGCGGCACAATTAATTTTTTTAATTAAAATTTTTTTAATTTTTAAAAGCCAGATAAATAAATAAATAAACAAGCAAATAAATAAATAATTTAAAAGGAGCCAGATTAGGCTCCTCACCAGCAGACCTCACCAGCAGACCTCAACTACCTCCACTACCAGCCACCACCAGGCTCGAGGCCGCTTTCCAACACGCCATTTCGTCAGTAAAGACAAGTACAGCACCTGGTCCAGACAAGGTCAGACCTGAACACCTGAAGAATCTGCCGCCAATACTTGTCAATACACTGGCTCGGCTCTTCACACACTACCTGTCCGAAGGCAAGGTTCCATCCCAGTGGGAAACCAGCAGGACCATTCTGTTGTGCAAGAAGGGAGACATCCACGACATCGACAACCATTGCCCTATCTGCCTGTTGTCTGTCGTCTACAAGTTGTTCACTCGAGTCATCCTGAATAGAATAGGCAGAACACTAGACGAAGGACAACCATGTGAGCAAGCCAGGTTCCGAAAAGGATTCAGCACAATGGACCATATCCACACAGTGACCAAGCTCATTGAAGTTTTGTGAGAGTTCTGTCTAACGATCATCCATTTAAAGAAGGCCTTTGATTCTGTTGAGACTGAAACGGTCATTGAAACCCTAGCCAAACAGGGTGTTCAAAGTCAGTACATTTAGATCACCCTCGAGCTGTATTACAGATTCATCACCGGGATCTCACCATTCTACAAAGAAGTGATCATTGAAGTAAAGAGAGGGGTTCGGCAGGGTGATACCATTTCACAGAAACTCTTCAGTGCCACCCTCGAAAACGTCATGTGACGACTGTAATGGGAAGGAATGGGAGTGAAGATAGACGGTTGGCAATTACACCACCTCCATTCGCTGATGACATCGTTCTCATAATGCCAAACATTAGCCAAACAGCACAAATGCTGACCGACTTCGACCTCGAGTGTGTAAAGGTTGGACTACAGCTGAATTTCTGCAAAATAATGTTCATGAAAAACGAACTAGTCCCTGACGTTCCATTTGCTCTCAATAAACGAACATCTCCGAATGCAGCAGCTATGTGTACCTGGGTCGAGAACTCAACATGAGGAACGACTGGCGCCAGAACTGAGCAGGAGGAAGAGAGCAACGTGGAACACCTTCAAGAGCATTGAAGAAGTTGTTAAGAGGATGAAGAATCTCCAGCTCCAGGCACATCTTTTTGACTCCACCATTCTTCCTGCACTAACACATGCCTCAGAGACCTGGGCCACACTTTCCGCCTTTCTCATTGTTGCATTATACAGATACAGGAGGAAGGGCCTGGGCCCCTTCCCAGATGCCCTGGCCTCTCTTGGACCTGTGGGCGATGACCCACAGTCCACTAGCCTCCCATGTGTGACGGCCAGCCCTGCCCCTGCTGGGCTGTCTCCATCCCATGCATGCTCCCCAGAGCCCGGCCCAGTCACTGTCCCTCGTACTCTGCCTGGGGTGCTCCTGTTTCCGGGCGCAGGCCCTCCCTGAGAAGAGTCCGGGAGAGACGCCTGGGGCTCAGGCTGCCTTTCCTAACCACCCACCCCCCGGCCTAGCCCCCCACCCCCCACCGATCCGCATTGGCTCCCTCCCCCAGGGACAGAGGTTTAACGTGAATTGGTTGTGCCTCAGCCCCGCTGCTGCAACCTCCCAGGAGGACTGAGAGGGTGTGGGGTGACTGCTCCCCGCACCGGGCCCACCCTGGTTTGATCCACGGCACTACAGCCAGGAGGATCCCCTGAGCACAGAACCGGGAGCCAGCCTAGCACTGCCAGGTTGCATCCTCCCCCTCCCCCACCAAAAAGCAAAAATCACGCATCAAGGGGGACTGGCGAGGGCACAGCACGGAGGGTGCTGGCCGTGCACACGGCAAACCGCCATCCCACAGCGGCCCTGAGCTCTGCAGGACTGACACCTAGTGAGCATCAGGGTAACCTCTGAGCACTGCTGGGTGAGCAAAAATAAAAACCCCAGACAAGTCTGACCTGGTGGTGCTCAGGGCTCATTCCTGGCTCTGCTTGGGGGATCACCTGAGGTACCAGTGACTCGACCCAAGCAGGCTGCACGCCAGGCCAGCAGCTCCCCCTATACTACCGCTTGGGCCCAGCTACCTCAGTCTTTGAAGCATCTTTTTTTTTTTTTTTTTTTGGTTTTTGGGTCACACCCGGCGATGCACAGGGGTTACTCCTGGCTCTTCACTCAGGATTTACCCCTGGCGGTGCTCAGGGGACCATATGGGATGCTGGGATTAGAACCCGGGTCGGCCGCGTGTAAGGCAAATGCCCTACCCGCTGTGCTATCACTCCAGCCCCATGAAGCATCTATTGAGTGGGTTAGAGGCCCATGACCCATCATGATCCCTGGGCCCCCCGCAATGAAAGGTCTTGTTTGCCCTCTATCTCATGAGGCTCTGATGAATGGGGGCATAAACCCAGCATTCACCCCTGAGCACAGAACCAGGAGTCACCCCTGACCACCGCTGGACAGGCCCAGAACAAAACAACAAAAAGACAAAAAAATCAAGAGTCCTGGGGTCAAGCAATGGTCCAGTGTGGAGGGCGCTGGCCTAGCATGCAGCCTGCCAGGGTTTGACCCCCGGCATCCCATAAGCTCCCCCGAGCACCGCCAGGCATGATTCCTAAGTGCAGAGTCAGGAGGATGCCCTGAGCACCGCCGGGTGTGACCTGAAAAAAAGACAAAATCCAGAGTCCTGCGTCTTGCAGGAGTGAAGGACACAAAGGCAGGGGGACCTGATACCCCACGGAAGGAGCCCTACCAACCAGCATCTGCCAAATGGCCCCTAAACCTGACCAGCTGGGTTAGATGGATGCCTGCCTTGTACACGGCCGACCCAGGTTCGATCCCCGGTGCCACACAGGACCCCTGAGCACAGAGCCAGGAGCAATAAAACCAAAAGAAGCATTTACAATTACAAAAGATTATAACTGAACCCAGCCGGCCTGACGGACAGCAGAGAAGGCATCTGCTTCGCCTGTGGCCAGCCCAGGTTGGATCCCAACACCCCCCAGGCCCCGCCAGGACAGATCCCTGAGCAGAGCCAGGAGTCAGCCCTGAGCACCACCGGGTGTGGCCCCAAACAGACCTCCCAGAGGCCTTCTCATTGCAGTACTTGCAAAGTTTGTTTTGACATTTTAATATTCTGCCCAGGTATGGAGAACACGCTAATGAGCCAGTCACTGTGTCCGGCTGGATTCTGCCCGGCAGGGCAACAGGGTCCATCTGAATGTGCACAGGGGCTGCCCTGCGGGTGCTGAGTTGGGGACAGACAGCAGTCTGGCCGTTCCGCAGCCTCTCCAGGAGTGATGCCCAGGACAGAGCCAGGAGGAGGCCCTGAGCATTGCTGGGCGTGACCCCTAAGCCAAAAACAAACAAAAGAAAACAACATAGTAGGGGGATGCCAAACGCCCCAAGGAAAGATCAGAGAGTGGGTCTGACTTAGGAGGAAGCTTGCCACTGTGGGGTGGGGCTGTGGGGGTGGGCAGAGCAGGGAGGGAGCACGATGGCAGTGGTGGAGGGAAGGGGGCACTCTGGGGAAGAGGGGCTTACAGTGGGCCGCACAGAGCCCTAGGGAGAATAGGAAAGCACAGTGCCTAAAATTTATTTAAGAAATGAAGAATGGAGCCCAGCTTTCAACACGCCCCAACGCCGGAAGCCATGCCCTCAACCCGCCCTCGGCGCCACCTTGCCGCAGCAGCAGCAGCAGCAGTGAAGAATCTGGGCCAGCGGCACCGCAAGCCGGAGAATGCTCCGGACCCCAGACCAGGCCAACAACACCAGGGGGCCAGACAGAGAAGGTGCAGCACCCCGCCTTCTCCAGATGGAGTCCCGGCGACACTGAGCTTCTACTAACACGGCTCTGGTATGTGGGACCAGATATCTCTCCAAACCTTTCCTGACATACCAAAAATACGCTCAGGAACGGCTCCGCCACCCCTGAGCGTCCATTATCCCAGAGGCACAGAAACCAATCTCGGAACGCAGCGGCTACTGGCAGATATACTCCTGGACTGTGAACTAAGCTACAGCCGCATGCAGCCCCGGGAGGGAAAGGCTTTCCGTTCCTTGGCCTTTTCCCCTTTGTGGCAGCATGGTGACCACCACCGTTCAGAACCAATTGGTAGGAGCTTGCAGTAATGGACCGCATGGGGAATCTTGTGATGGGGGGGCAGAACCGGCCCTGCCTTCTGCTCAAATGAGACCCCGAGTGGTCACCCATGAACAGCTCCTCCGCTCCTGAACAGCCATGATCCCAGAGGCACACAAACCAATCTCGGAATGCAGCGGCTGATGGCAGAAATACCTCTGGACTTAATACCAGAATCCCAAAACTGGGCGGCCGCTTTCTCGACCATGCAACATCATATGTTCTTTGTTATCGGCAATAGAAAACATACAATCTAATGATGTCATTCCAACAGGTCTGACGGTTGGAGGAAAAACCCCAAATAATGATAGTTTTCTGTCAAAAATGGAATGTAATCAAAGTAAAGGGAGAGTACAGTGAAAATCATCTGCCACACAGGCAGAGGGGGAGTGGGAGGGGGGATTTCCTGGGGTTCTTGGTGGAGGAACATGTGCACTGGTGAAGGGATGGGTGTTTATCATTGTATGACTGAGACTTGATCCTAAAAGCCCTGTAACTGTTCTCACAGTGACTCAGTTAAAAACTAAACTACTAAAAAAAAATGAGTGGGGGTGAGGCAGGAGCGGCACTATAGGTGATGCCTTCCACTAGCCCAGCCGGGTTCAGTCCCCGAATCCCAGAGTGTGACCTGGAGCCCCGCCGGGAGGAAGCACTGAGCACCACAGACTGCACCCAAGAAAACAACAAAGATTTATTTTTAAAAATGTCGGTGCTGGAGCAATAGCACAACAGGTAGGGTGTTTGCCTTGCACACGGCCAGCCCGGGTTCGATCCCCAGCATCCCATATGGTCCCCTGAGCACTGCCAGGGGTGGTTCCTGAGTGCAGAGCCAGGAGTAATTCCTGTGTATCGCCAAGTGAGACCCAAAAAAGAAAAAAAAAGTTTAAAGTGCCTGCCACAGAGCAGGTGTTAGGGTCCGGTGTCGATAATTTCCCCCTCTCCAAACCCGCACAGAAAGTTCAGCCAGTAATGCAACACACAAGTGGAGTTTATTAAGCCAGGCCCAAGCTTCTAGGCACTCAGGCCCAAGCCAGACCCTGAGCCAGGGAAAAGCTGCTAGTTTTACAGGTATTGCTTACATCATAGGCCGCGCTCACAAATTCAAACAAAAACGTAAGTGAAAATTGCAAGTTCCATTCCTCATCTCAAACTGTACAAACAGTCACAGACCGGTCACTATGACATGCTTCAGGCCATTCTCTCGGTTGTCTGTCCTGCTCGTGTCTAGGTGGCTTCTACAGATAGCAGCTAGCGGTTATGAAACTATTTGCCAAGGCCGAGTTTCCAGCCCAGGTGTCCTTCCCTCACAGAAGAGGGGTTTTAAGAAAAACAAAAAGGTTTAAGTAAAACAAAACGTGAAGCAGGAACCAGCCATGATGGAGTTGCTCCTGCCCCGTGTCCAACACAGGCTGAGGGGGCGGGGCTGGGGTGCACAGAAGAAAACTGGGAGAGGACACGGGTGTAGGGGAGTGGACACTGGTGACGATGTCGGGGTTGGAACATTGTAGGCCTGAAACCCAATCAGAAAAACTCTAATTCAGCATCTAAATTTAAAAATGTATGTTTTGATTCAAAATATGGGGTCGGAGCAATAGAACAGCAGGCAGACCATTTGCCTTCCATATTGCCAACCCAGGATCAATCCCCGAGATGCCATAGGGTCCCCTGAGCTCACCAGGATTTAGCCCTGATGATAGATAGAGCCAGGAGGAAGTCCTGAGTACCGCTAGGTGTGGCCCCCCAAAAACCTTAACAACCCCTGCAGCACACTCTCTCTCCCCCACCATCTCTATCTCTCCCTCTCTCCTCCCTCTCTTCCTCTCCCTCCCTCCCCACCTCTCTGTTTTTCTCTCTCTGCCAAAAAATGCTGAGGTACAAGTGATTTTCGCGGGCCCCACGGGTGGCTTACGTGAGGCGTGGAGGAGAAAGACGGTCACTTTCTCCCTAGGACCCAGGGTTACCAGGTTCTTGTCTCGCCTTGCAGAAAACAATTTCAGCAGAGGAGCAGTGGAGATTTTATTTGGAGGGTTGTAGGCAGGGTAAGGAGGGAAAGAGTGGGAGGCAGAGTAAAGTGCTCAAGAGAGAGCCCAGGCTTCCCCCAAGGGCCGGGAGAGCCCTACACACACCCAGCATTAGACATAAGCATGAAAGTCCACATCTCAACAGAGGAGATGCGGGCCACGGCAGCACCAGGGCAGGCAGCATATGTGCGCCTTTCATAGGGTTTCTCCAACGTGCCCCCAGTGGGGCGTCTACCCAGGTCAGTCTGTTCCTTAGAGGGACTCCCAAGGGGGTAGGGTTGGGAGTGTCTTCTCTGAAGCTCCTGTTCTTTTTTTTTTTTTCTTTTTGGGTCACATCTGGTGATGCTCAGGGGTTACTCCTGGCTTTGCACTCAGGAAGGAGTGACGGTGCTCAGGGGACCATATGGGATGATGCTGGGAATCGATGCATCCCTACCCCCAGGAACCCACTATCATGCTCCACCCGCCCCCAAGGCCCACTGCCAGCCCCCAAGAACCACAGGGCAGGAGCGAGCCTGACACCCTCAGTGGGGCCTCTGAAATTTAACGCCTGAATGCAAATGATAGATTTTATTTTTTTAACTGTGTTTGGGGGTCACACCCTGCTGTACTCAGGGCTTAATCCTGGCTCTGCCTCAGAGATCAGTCCTGGCAGGGCTTAGGGGACGCCCTGGGGTGCGGGGATGGAACCCGGGGATACAGGGATAGAACCCGGGAGGCCTGCGAGGCAAGCTCCCAACCTGCAGTATCCTACATAGTTTCGGTCCCATCAAAAGGCTTTTGAGGACAAGAGTCAGGAGTAAGGGGGAAGTAGGGCCCGCGCTGCGATAGGTCCCAGCGGCCTCTGGTCCCGCCCCCGCCGCGTTTCGATAGGTCCTAGTGGCCTCCGGCCCCGCCTCCGCCGCCCGCCGCTCTGCCCCCGCCGCGGTCTGATAAATCCCAGAGGTTCCCCGCACCACCCTCTCCGGCAGCCCGCCCGCTCCCCCGCGGCCGTGCTCCGATAGGTCCCAACGGCCGCCGATCCCGCCCCGCCACCCGCCGCTCCTCCCCCGTCGCGCTCTGATAGGTCCCAGCGGCCGCCGACTGCACCGCCCTGCAGCCCGCCTACTCCGCGGCCACGCTCCGATAGGTCCCAGCAGCCTCCTGCCCCGCCCCCTCCGCAGGGCACGCCCCAGCGTTGCATCTCTCTCGGCCAATCCGCGCGCAGAGGCCTGCGGGGCCCCGGAAGCGGTCCCAGCGCCCGGGCTTTCCCTGTCCCACAAGCCTCCGCGCCTTCCTTTCTGCTCCGCCGGCCGGCAGTGTGAGTGCGGGCGGCGCGCGGCCTCGCCATCCGCGTCCATCCTCGGCGGAACGCGGACGGGGGGCGGCCGGCGGGGTGGGGGGCGCGGGCGGGGTCCGGGCCGGGGTCTGACCACTGTGTCCGCACGCAGATGGCGCCCGCTAAGAAGGGCGGCGAGAAAAAGAAGGGCCGCTCGGCCATCAACGAAGTGGTGACGCGCGAGTACACCATCAACATCCACAAGCGCATCCACGGCGTGTGAGTGAGGGCGGGGATGCTGGGCCGGGTGCGGGGCCGGCTACGGGGCGGGGGACAGGGTGCTGGGCGCAGGTGCGGGGTGCTGGGCCGAGTGCACGGTGCTGGGCTAGGTGAGGGGAACGGGGTGTTGGCGCAGGGTGCAGAGTGCTGGGTCGGGTGCACGGTGCTGGGCCGGGTGATCGGTGCGGGGCAGGGGGCCGGGCCAGGCGGGGGGGGGGGGGTGTCACTCTGGCGCTGGGCCCTAAGTCCGGCGTGGACAGAGGCCCTGAGGACCCCGGTGGCCCCCCACACCAGGCCAGGTGTGACCCGGTTCCGGTCCCTCGGGTCACTCCCCGGGGTGCAGGCACGTGGGTGCGGTGGGCTGCCCTGGCCTCGGCCTCAGTTCTCCTGTCTGCTGGCTGGGAGCATGAGGACCCGGAACTGACTGTCGGCGGCGGCGGGGCCCGTGGGAGGCAGCACGGCTCTAACCCAACTGTGTCGCGGGGCTGTGTCTGGGATCCTGGGGCACCCAGGAGAGTGTGACTATCGTCGGCGGGTGCCGGGGTCTTGGCATCTCGTGGGCGCCCTTGGGCCCTGTCTAGCAGGGTCGACAGTGAGCCTCGCGGCCTTGTCCCGGGTACTGCGGTGCAGCGCCGGGAGCAAAATGCTGCCCGCCCTAGGGCCGTGCTGACCCTCAGCCCGTTCCTTCGTGTCGCCTGCAGGGGCTTCAAGAAGCGCGCGCCCCGGGCACTCAAGGAGATCCGCAAGTTCGCCATGAAGGAGATGGGCACCCCTGACGTGCGCATCGATACGCGGCTCAACAAGGCCGTCTGGGCCAAGGGCATCAGGTGCGTGCGGGGCGGCGGCACGGGTGCCGGTGTCTGGCTGGCGCGGGCAGCGTCTGCAGCGTGGGGCTTTTGTGGTCCTGGCAGAAAACGAGAATTTCTCTTTGAACCTAGTGAGACTATTACGGCTCTTTTCAGCAAAAGGCAATTGTGTGGAGCCATCTGGGCACCCGTGACCATGGCCTGGAGCGGGGCTGACTGGCTAGGGTGACATAGACAGGTGCCTTTCTCGGGGTAAGAGTGGACCGTTCCCATCAGGGTGGCGCATGGAGATAGGTCAGTATGGTGCCACCAGTGTTGCTGCAGTCTTTGGCCCTTCTACAAAGTTTCAATTTCACAGGCTCAAACCAAGATCTGTATTTTGGTTACTGGGGGAAGAGATGACACATTTGGGTTCCCTTTTTGTTGTCAGGGAGTTTCCTCCTAGGACACTTGAGTGTCCCGGAATTCCATTTCCTCGGTCAGTTGGGTTTATTTCCCATCCTCTTTGTGGCTGGTGGTAGCAGAGCAGAGGGCAGGGCCATGGACGCAGGCAAGCAGAGAAGGGTGGTTCAAGCTGGTGGCCCTTTCCGTATTGGACACTACTGCATTACTGTTTCATTAGGAATGTCCCATACCGGATCCGTGTACGTTTGTCCAGAAAGCGTAACGAGGACGAAGATTCACCAAACAAACTTTACACCCTGGTTACCTATGTGCCCGTCACCACATTCAAAAGTAAGTCCCAGTCACCCAGGGATGTGTGCCGAGACCTTTGCTTCCCTATCCTGCACCCTTGCCCGTCCCCCCTCCCATAGGGGTTGGGAGCCTTCGGGTTGACGGCGGGTGGCTGTGAGGCTTACCAACCCACCTACCCTTTATTTTGCAGATCTGCAGACAGTCAATGTGGATGAGAACTAAGCTGATGACTCAATAAAGCTACAAAATGACATTTTGTGCTCTGGTTTTCCTTCAGTATCTGCAACTTGCAGGGTATCCTTAAGACAGTACATTCCTGCCTCTCCAGCTAAGGAGTTTCTGGATTCAGGCAGGCCTTTTTAATTCCTAAAATGAATGCGGGAGGAAAAGCATATGTGTTACAGTGCTGAATTAGCTTGTTCTGGTTAGTTAGCCTGTTGAATGGGCCTGTTGTATTCTCTAGTTTACGTGGAGCTGAGGTTAGAGCGACATTAAAGTCCAGCCTTGACCCAGAGATGGTTTTTGCTCAAATGGGTTCTTGGAGGCCTTTGGGTGACAGGCAGGGGAGTAAGGTCTATCGGTGATGTTATGGAGCTGTTCGCTCGGAATGGAGCGTAGAGGGCACCATGGCACCCTTGCCTCTAGCTTTACCGGGCATTAAACACTCATTAAAGCCATCAAGTGAGTCAATACAAAAATCTTTTAAAAATCTTTAAAAACTTGGGAGACCAACATTGAAAGCAAGTTTTGTATACAAGATTTTGGGAGGACACAAAATGAATACAACCAGATACATTATAATGGTTTCAATTACCAGCATTGAAACAAAATTAGTGCAAAAAACATAAATTGCACAGGTAGACAATCTCAGATCTTGAAAGCGAGTTTGGTTTTCGACTTGTTTTCATTCTGTCTGGATCAATACACCAGACATAGCTCCTGTATCCTGTTTGAGAAGGTTGGGCCGGCAGCCTAGAATTGCCCCGGCTGGCCGATGGGTGAGGTGGCATATGGGTCCCTAGCAGTGACAGTCCCCTCGGTTCCCGACCCGCTTGCCCGTATTCTCAACAGGCATTCTGAATGCTTTGGTGTGAGGCTCTCCTGGTGACTGTCCTGTGCTGTCACTCTGCTGGAGTTGGGGCCGCCCGGCAGCTCATCTCCACAGTCCTGATGCTATACTGGTTCATCTTGGCGTTTTCAAGTTTGGGTTTCATGTCTAGTGGCTTTTCAAAAAAGTTGACTAGTGACTGTTCGGTCAGGAGTGATGCTAAAATATGTTCTAGGGAAACAGTCCAGTCCCCGTCAGCCCCTTCCGCCTCCTCAGGGCCCGGCTGGGAGCCCCCGGAAGCCATTTCAGTGTCGGCAGGCAACAAGTCTTGGTCCGGCACTGTGGCGGGCAGCTCCTTCCCTGCCCGAGTGCGGCCCCTCTGCCCCACCTCCCCGATCTGTAGCAGCAGGCTGGTCACCGTGGCCATGGCCTGGTACAGCTCGTTCTCCTGCGGGTCCTCATGGAACATGCTGTACAAGGTCTTGCAGAACTGGATGAATTCTCTCTGGAATGAAAGCAGAAGCAAACCAGGAGTGAGGTCACTAGCACCCAAGGGATACTGAGAGCATCATTTCCTTTCCCTTGGACTCACTGCAGTCTTCCCACGTACACTTGGTGACTTTAAAGGGAAAAGTATATTACACAGTTCCCCGGGTAATGTGTCCAGGTGCATCTGATACACCTTGCAAACTGCAGTGGCTTGCCTAACCTCGCTTTGCTTAAATACATTTGGAACCTTCACCTGCGGGTGCAGGTTTCTGGAGTGGCTGCCCTGGCCAGCAGAGGGCACAGGTGTTTGTAGACAGGCGAGTGGCAATGTCCAGTTCGCTGGACTCGCCCTGTGTGACTTGTTGGCTCGGTCTGAGGCGTGTGCTGCTAACCCAGCACAGGCTACGTCCAACATTCTAAATATTCTAAAGGAGTTTTACACCTTATTCTAAAGGATTGTTAGGGAAGAATTTGGGTAGCTTCACAGCTCTGGGTTAGATTTGTCACTGACTACAAATTTCCTTCACTATCCCAAAGTGGAACCTTCCTATGTGGTAAATTGAGGGTTCCCTACAAAACTTCCAAATGCCAGGAAAAGCATTTCCAAATAAGAACCGGAAATACTGGCATGAGCCCAGGCCCCCGACAGCCTGCCAGCCGGGAGTGTGGCTCAGGCGGCAGGACACACCTGCTTCTGTCCCCACCGACTGCCTGCAATAGCACAGGACTACAGGAAAGCTTGGGTTGTGCAGACTGATGGGAACTATACAGAAATCCGACAAAACACTGATTTTGTTTTGGCCCAGGGCATTGCTCGGGGTTCTACTCCTGGCCCAGTGCTTGTGGGACCATTTGGTGCCAGGGTCAAACCCAGGCCTATGCGGACAGCACGCTCAGGCCTTGACTTCCTACCTGCTAACTTTTGGTTGGCTTTTGTTTGGGGGCCACTGGCGGCGGTGCTCGGGGGGTCAGTCCCAGGGGGCTTGGCCTGTGTGTGGCTGTGAGCAGCACCTCACCTGCTGTACTCTGGGCTGCTCGGGCTGATGGGGCTGACACTACACTCAGCATCGATCCTGGCGGGTCAGCTGCGTCAAGACACGGTGCTACTGCGCCTCCCGCCCCTGCTATTTCTATTTCCCCCCACCTTTTTTTTTTTTTTTTTTGCTTTTTGGGTCACACCCAGCAGTGCACAGGGGTTACTCCTGGCTCTGCACTCAGGAACCACTCCAGGCGGTGCTGGGAGACCATATGGGATGCTGGGAATCGAACCCGGGTCGCCTGCGTGCAAGGCAAACGCCCTACCTGCTGTACTACCACTCCAGCCCCTCCCCCACCCATTTTTTAATGGAAGAGCTCAGAAGCAAATGTTTACCATGCTAGGAAAGAAATCACACCCTGAAAACTGCATTTGAACAATTCTTCAAAGATGCAAAGTGTGTGTGGCTTCCTGCTGTGCGCAGCTCAGTAATGAGTACCCACATGGATCACAGTTCAAACGTTCCCAAATAATCCTTGAATTCTGCGCCCAGAGTTACAAGAGTCTTTGATCCTGGCTTCAGAGGTAAAAGACCCCAGACTTAGTTTCAAATTTACCTCAGTGCAGGCCACTTAGCAAACAGTGCTCTCTACAGAAAGGCCATACCTGGCTCATTTGGGGCAACTCTTTCTCAGTGTTTTCTTTCTCTTTTGCTAAGTCCTTGATCATCTGCTTCAGCTGTTTCTGATAATCAACGGCATCACCTTGACAGAGAGGAAACACGTAAGCCAGAGCCAACAGGATACAGGTGTCGAAGGCAGCGGTGAGGGGGGAGAACCTGGAGTGACCGGTGAGAGACCTGCTACCACCCAGGTGTGGTGCAGGGGTGCCGCCCGAGAGCCTGGACATGGGCATGGGCAGCACCGAGGGGAAGGCGGAAGCACGGGAGGGAGGGAGGACAGGAGAACCCCCGGGGCACTTCGGGGAGTGAGCCCGCCCGCCAGGGACAGCAGCAGGAGGGCACGTGCCATTGGACCTGGCCAGGACCAGCGGCCTGGAGGTGGACAGCAGAGGGCTCTTCAGCGGAGACTGGCTATCCTGGTCGTTTTCAGTGAGCGCTTAAAAAAAAATAAAAAAAAGGTTGAACAAATTATGGTCTTTCAGGCAAAACTGACAGTCATTTAACTTTTTTTGGTAAAGAGACAGCCTTCATGGGGTGTCAGCTTTACAAATTCTGGACCTGAACATCAGTGAGCACTGTGCATGAGTCTCATGCCACACAGTGGCCTGCCCAGCTGCACTTTGATCAGTAATATACCGAGCCAGAGAACACTGCCAGTACTGGCCGGGAAACGTCTGGAAGACAATCCCGTCTGTAAGACCACTGTTACGCAGTCACACACAGAAGGGGCTCGGGAAAGTCTTCAGTGGGAATAGGAGAAGCCCCACTGACAGTGACAGGGATATCACAGTACAGGAATGATCACTCCAAGGGTATCCGTGAACCCCCCACAGGCTGAGAGCACAGCAGGGAGGGCGTCTACCTTGTGTGCATCCAACCCAGGTCAATCCCTGGCATGTAGTTCCCTGAAGACTGCCAGGAATAATTCCTGAGCACAGAGCCAGGTGTGCTGTATCCCTCCCCGCCAAACAGCAGCAGCAGAGTCAGGATCGCTGGAGGCAGGCTTGCCGTGAGCACTGCAGCAACGCTGAGCGCGCCCAGCAAGTGTGCAAGCACAACCAGGCACATCCCACAAGCACACATCAGAATTATGTGTGTGCGTCCACCAGCAGACACCACACAAGCATGTAAACCCTGTGACCACAACAAAGGGAAGAAATTAAGATGATATTTTTATGTGATTATACTGGGGATTTTGCACATTACTGGTTAGATGGGAGCGATCAGGCCATGTTAGAAACCTGCCAGTTCCAGGCTGCTTCATTCAGGGACCCTAGAGGGGGCGGGTGAGGCCCCCCCCCCCAGTAGAGCCAGAACTCAACCACGCCAGGCGCACGGCTGCTCTCCACACGCTCGGACGGGCTCACCCACGAGGGAATCCGTTCCTGGACACCTCATACTCTACACCACCGACATACCGAGAGCAGCACACCACATTTAGGGGGTGTAGAGTAAAAGGCAACCAATCTTAGGGGGAAATAGATTTATGCAGATACAGATGTAAGCACACAGGTCACCTTTATCAATGTTACTCATCTCTCATAGAAGGGCTTAGTGGCTCCTGGGTGAAATACAACAATCTGAGAAACCTTTTTTGGATCATTTTTAGCGGATTATTCATAACAAGCAATACAAAATAAATTATTTCGGTTCTGCTTTAGGGGCAGGGCTTGGGGTTCGGGATGGAAACATCTGAAATAAGGGGATGGGAAGGTGTAATGGTGGTGGGATTGGTGTTCAGATATTAAATGTAATTATACTGTATACAACTTTATAAAAAAAGAAAAAGAAAACTCTGCTCCCTAGAACATCAAACAGAATTGCCACTTAGTATTTTGGTATAGATACATGTTCCGGTATAGATGCATACCAAAGATAAAGGAATATAGATGTATTTAAAAGCTTACACAGAAATATTCATGGAGCTTTAATTCTAAGACATAAAAAGTAGAAATGTCAGCTGATGGACACCGTCAGGTGATGCTACTAGATAAACTCACACACCTATGAGGTAGAACCGGGGTTAGCCACGAGAGAAATGAAGCGTCCAGAGCAGGGCTGGATCCTGAGAGCACTGAATTAGAGCAGCGACCCAGCACGGACACAGCCCGCCCAGAGCAGCCGACTCCCAGGACGGAGGGCAGCCGGGATGCAGGTGGGCAGGTTGGACAGGTAAGGGTTGGGGGCTGAGGGAGAAAGTGGTGAGACGTCCGAGACAGACTGATGTCAGCTCACTGTGAATACGCTAAATTACTGGGTGTGTGCTGGGTGTGTACCGGGTGTGTTCTGAGTGTGCACTGGGTGTGTAACAGGTGTGTGCTGGGTGTGTAACGGGTGTATGCTGGGTGTGTACTGGGTGTGTGCTGGGTGGCAAACTCCACTGGAGTAAGGCAGCTACCAAAACAAACTTCTGAAGGGATTTATACTGTGAAGGATTCTCGAATGTTGAACGTTAGGATAAACCAAAGGCAGACATTCGACCCGTGCTCCAACAACAGCCACAAGATGGCACCGGAGCCTTGGGAAGGCCCCTCGCTCACAGCGGGTCTGGGGAGAAGGGGTCCCCTGGTCCCTGGATTTATTCCCCCTTTCCCCTCCCTGGGGACCGGCTCCCAGCCCCTCACACCAGCCTGGGGGACTGGCCCACAGCCCCTTTCAATGTCCATTTTAACAGGGTTTTGGAGAGGAGGCGGGAATCAGGGTCATACCCAGCTGTGCCCAAGGAACCATGTGAAATGCCAGGGTAGCAGCAACCCCACACATGCTGAACCTCTGCTCTCTCCTGCAGTATAAAATGTAATTTTCAAGTAACTGAGCATGTGTATGTGTGTGTGTGTGTGTGGGGGGGCATACCCAGCAGTGCTGAGGCTTCCTCCTGGCTCTGAGCTCAGGGATCACTCCTGACAGTACTTGGGGGACCTACCCAGTGCTGGGCATGCACTGGGGGCAGCAGAGTGCCAGGCAAGCAACTTACCACTGCACCATCTCTGGTCCCTGTAACCGACAACTCATGATTACAGAGATTTTTTTAGATGTTCCATTAACGTTTTAATTGTATTCACTTCCAATACTGCACAAGCTAAAATCTGATTTAAAAAAAACAGACCTGGGCCCGAGCCACGGTAGGGCATGCAGAGCCCAGACCAGCCTAGGTTCTACCCGAGTGTCCCTCGGCACAGCGCCAGGAGTCAGAAAACCCCGGGAGACGGGGCTACTGCAGCCCCTCACCCGCTGGCAGAGGAGAGCTGGGGCTTGGGAGCTGCAGCCAGTGGCTTCCTGCCTCCCCTCCCTGGCACTGCCCTGCTCCTGCCCACAGCAGGACATAGCAGGACACAGCAGGGCACAGCGGGACACAGAGGACACACAGCAGGACACAGCAAGACACACAGCAGGACACAGCAGGATACACAGCAGGACACAGAGGACACAGCAGGACACAGCAAGACACATAGCAGGACACAGCAGGACACACGGTGCTCTCTGGTGGCCGGGCGTGGCTGCGGCTGAGGCACTGCGGTTTGTGGAGCAGCTTTTTTTCCCCCACATTTTTTTCCCCAACAGACGCAGCACAGCACCTTCCCCCACCCCCCCACCCTCCACTGTGTCAAATCATCAAGGCCAAGACCTGTGACTTCCAGCACGGCCAGGAACCCAAGCAGAAACTGGATTGCACGGTTTGCAACAGTATCTACCGGGAAGGCCGCTGGAGGGCCGAGAGCTGGACCGGGGCGAGGTCTGACCCCCAACACAGGGTGTGAGCCCGAGCGTCACTGCATGTGGCCACCCCAGCCCACCCCACGCCCCATAAAAATTACTTGAGCTGTGACAAGTACTAGAAGCGCGGATCAAAAACCTAACGCCTTAGCAGTTCCTCCACAATTTGAGTCATCTGAATTTTTAAGTTTTCTCTTCTTGTAAGAAACTTAATTCTGGGTGAGGGAGATAGCTGAGTCTCTGCAGGCACAGGTGCGGCTCTGACCCGGAGCACATACCACCCCCAGGAGTGGCTGCTGAGCACCGAGTCATGAGTAGCCCCTGAGCACTGCCAGGGATGACCCCAAAACAAAAAGAACTGGGGGAGATGCACTGCAGTAGCAAAAGCTTCTGACTTCCCAGAGGGTGTGTTTTGAGGGGTTTTTGTTCGGCTTTATTAACTTGGGGAAGGAAAGGGCCACCACTGGGATACTGGGGAGGGGTGAATCCCTGCTCTGTGTTTCGGGGCCACGGGGGGCCAAGGCGTGAAGTGAGTCCTCCCACGTGCTGAGCAGAGGCCAAGCCCTGAGCATCTCCAGCCGGGCGCTCGCTCTGCCAGTGTTTCCACTCTGCCCAGCCTGAAGGAGACCCTCGATCTGCCTCAGCTCTGACGTCAGCCCAGAGGTGCGGCACCCGCTGACGCAGCCTGGCACCGGATGCTCCCTCTCTGGTGGCTGTGGGCTTCCCAGACACCCCAGCTTCCCCTAGTCGTCCGGCCCGGTCTTGTCTCGATCACGTTTGCATCGCTCGGTTCTGCCCGGGGCCTGCTCCTGAGCACTGGAGCTTTCAATCAGGGTAAAGGTCCTTCGGGCTCCGGGCTCCTGTCGTTGTTCTGGCACACAAACGTTCTCAGAAGCAGATTTCCAGGACTGGGAGAGACAGCGTGGCAGGAAGGGCACAGGCTTGCAACTAGTACAGCCCCCGAGCATGACCGGAGCATGCCTGAGCGAGCATCCAATGACACACTCTCACCTCAGCCGAGTGCTGTTTCCCAGACCAGCGATGGGGAAAGACTGACATGAGAGGAAAGAACGTGCGTGTGTGTGTGTGCATGTGAGTGTGTGTGTGTGTGTGTGTGTGTGTGTGTGTGTGTGTGTGTGTGTGTGTGTGTGTTGGGGGCATGGAGACTGAGTGCTAAGCATTTCACTAGGTGAATACGAGAGGCCAGACTCACTCTTTTGGTCAGACTGTGAATACAGGAGACCCTACATGATACTGTATGAAGATCCAGCCAACAGTAAGCCTTCTGTGAGAGCTGCACGGACACTCCCTCGCCTTGTCTGCAGGTTCTCTGGACAAGGTAGACGGTGCTTACGAAAAGATACTGCATGATCCCGACTCTAACACAGGTTCAGAGAGTGGAGCCGTTTCAACTAGGAAAGTGAACTTAAACTTCAAAAGGCGCAATCTTACATCTTGGATAATCCAAGTGGTAAGTCAACAAGATGGCCTGAATGATACTGAAATATCAGCAGACTCAGGATACTTTACATTTGGTTTTTTAAATTAATATTCTTATTGACCTGACTACATTCAATTGCTGATTAAGACTTTTAAACAACGTCTTCCTCAAAATTCACTGACAGTAAGAAACTGAAAAAGGGAGTTTTCTCTGATGGGCTCCTTAATGTCGTTACGGGAAATTTTGTTGTTATAAAAGAATTTGAGGACCAGAGACACAGTAGAGTGGGTGCAGTGCTGGCCTTGCACCCCATATGGTTCCCCAAGCATGGCCAGGGGCAATTCCTGAGCACAGAACCAGGAGGAACCGCTCAGCATTGCAAGGTGTGACCCAAAACCCAAAACCAACCAAACAAAAAAATATAAAGCCTATGAGCTTCGATTGTACACAGACGTATCATAGTTCTCTGTACCCTCTTTCTGGACTAACAGAAGCCTTGTTGCTAATATGACTGGATTTTTAACCCAATCAGCACTTTTTTCATACTGGTATGTTCGTATTAGTCTGCATTTTAGGGATCAAATTATAAGACTAATCACTAATAAAGCATTTCATTTATAAAATGTTTGGGGTCAGGGGCTGCCCAGGGCTACTCCTGGCTCTGTGATCAGGGATCATGTCTAGAGGTGCTCACGGGGCCATCTGTGGAACCAGGATCTGAGGCAGGGTCCTGACCACAGCTGTATGCGAGGCAAGTACTCTGACCTCGGTTCTCTCTCGCTCTCTCTCTCAAAACGTTTACACAAGAGCCTTCTTCTTCCTCTTCTTCCTCCTTTCCTCCTCCTCCTCCTCCTCTGTCTTCTTCTAAACTTTATTTATTTATTTTTGTCTTTTTTCACACCAGCGATGCTCAGGGGTTTCTCCTGGCTCTGCACTCAGGAATTACTCCTGGCGGTGCTCGGGGATCCATGTGGGATGCCGGAGATTGAACCCAGGTCGGCCTCATGCAAGGCAAACACCCTCCTGCTGTGCTGTCATTCCGGCCTTTTAACCTACTCGCTTCTTCTCTTAACCTAATTCTTGACAAACCTTTCTCTGGATGGCACAGCACATCGCTCGGACCTCGGGAAGGAAGACCTGGACGCGAGTGCACAGCAGTCTGGGTCCAGGCAGCCTCCACTGCCAGGTCTCCTGGTGTGGGCCTGGACCAGGAGGAGACACTTCGGATTGTCTGGGTTCTGAAGGATTTGGGGTCGAAGTCCCACGGTGCTCCAGTGCTGCTGCCAGCTGGGGGGGTCCTTCCAGCAGTGCTCAAGGGACCACACAGTTCCGGGGACTGGGCCCAGGCCTCTGTTTGGCAAGCACGTGCGCAGTGCCTGCACTGTCTCCAGGCACTGCAGATGTTCTGTTGCAGCGTGGGCGGTCAAACCCAGAGCTCCACGCAGGCCAGCTCGGTGCGCGCCCTGTCCCCAGCCCCGGCAGGCAAAAGGCTTTGCACTCTACTCTGCAGATAAAACAGCCGATTCACTGAGCCTGTAGCTGCCCGAGAGTAAACCCGGCTGCACTCTTGTGTAGAAGCTCACAGGGTCTCCGGATGTTGTTCCCGAGAACTGTTCTCAGCTCTCGGCCCAAGTCCACATGTCTTTCTAAGGTGCTCCTGCTTCTGGAAGTTGCCCTCAATAGTCCAGTCAGAGCAATCGACAGGGGAAGTGACCAATCCCCTCCTCTTTATCCGCCTGCAAGGACCCCCGATATGAGAATCTTCTGGAATGTCGCCCCACTCCCTACTCAGGGTGCATTTAGCTTCACGTGCTCTGCACGCCGCAATAATCACGAAGCTGCTGAGCGGGTAAGTCAGGGATGGGCCGTCTCTGTGTGGGGCCAAGACAGCCCACGATGGCTCAGACGTTTGCTCTCCACGACACAAAGGCCAACAGTGGGGCCTGCCATGTTCTCTAATTTGGAGGATGATTCCGAATTCCTAAGACTTTTCTCCTGACTAGTATGTTTACCCCAGCTCACGTAAAAGTAGTTCATTGTGGTAGAAAGTAAATACTTTAAATAGAACATAAATGAAATCTATTTAAATAAAAAGTACCTACAAGTGTTGTAGGTCTTCAGAGCCTCAGTAAAGTGATGTTTAGTTGGAAGGAGTTTGGGGGCCGGAGAGGTAGCAGAGTGGGTAGGGTGCTCGCCTTGCATGGGGCCGGGCTGGGTTTAATCCCCGTCACCTGATGAGACCCCCTGCCTGAGCCCACCAGGAATAATCTCTGAGTGCAGAGCTGGAGCAAACCCCGAACATGGAGCTCTGAGTACTGTAAGCCCCCAGCACCACTGGGCATCACCAAAAAGCAAACAAAAACCATATTTTTTAGAGGAAATTATAGTTTTGTGCACTTTCTTTTGTTTATTGTGACCACACCCTGGGAACTACTCCTGGTTCTGTGTGCAGAGCTTGCCCCCAGACTCCCAGGGGGCCTTGCAGCACCAGGGACCAAAACCAGCCCGAGCCTGACGCCAGGTCTGTCCCTGGGCTCTGAGCCCTCTCTCAGCCCTGCTGGGGACTCGCAAGAATTTTTAAAACCTGCATCAGAAATTCAAATGTTGAATCTCAGTAAGCAAAACAGTAGGTCAAAACTGTTTACCAATTCAGAGTTACAATATAAATATTATAAATAGGGAGCTGGAGCAATAGCACAGCGGGTAGGGCGTTTGCCTTGCACACGGCTGACCCGGGTTCGATTCCCAGCATCCCATATGGTCCCCTGAGCACCGCCAGGGGTAATTCCTGAGTGCAGAGCCAGGAGTAAACCCTGTGCATCGCCAGGTGTGACCCAAAAAGCAAAAAAAAAAGATAAATATTATAAATATATTTCAAAAGGTTTTTAAAATAATGTTCTGGGACCACGCAATACAGGACACTTGCCGTGTACTCAGCAAAGCCCAGGTTGAGTCCCCAGCACATCTGGTCCCATAAGACTGTCAAGGGTCACCCTGAGCACTGCTGGATGTGGTCCAGCCCGTAGCCCCTCAAAAAAGAAAAGAAAAATTGATTTTCTGAAGCCACGAAGACCTAAAAGTGTCTTTTTTTATGTTCATGTGTGTGTGTGTGTGTTTGGGAGCTATGCGGGCAGTGCTGGGGTCACTCCCTGCTCAGTGCTCACAGTGTGAGGCCAGCAGCATTGGGGAGAGTGGATCATGGAGAGAGCACGTGCTCCCCTGCTCTGAGGCCCCCATCGCACTGCCGTGTCTTTAACCAGCCAGGAGTCCAAATGCCCTTCAGAGTTAAGCCTGGGATCTGGAAAACTGTTCTGAAGTTAGATCCAGAATCACTATCTGGGCCAGAGCGAGGGCGCAGAGGCGAGCACGCAGCTCCTGTGGTCTGAGTCCCTGGCACGACACTGGCCCATGAGCCCTGCCAGGGGACACTGCTGGCACTCGAGACCCCGAGTACGGCTGCGGTGGGGCGGGGAGTGGGGGTAGGGGGAAAAGACCACCCTGAGTCGGGTATCAAACGATGACACTGAAAGCTTGTCATGAACATGAGGCCGTATCAGGGAGGTGCCCGTCTGCCTCTCCCGGGGCTTTAGAGTCGCCCCCAAATAACTCACTCGGAGACAGAGTCAGAGAAACAGCCAGAAGGCCGAGCCGAGGTCTGCTGGACGCGTGACCCGGACAGGATTACACGGCAGCTGCCCAAGCGTCTCCCCTGTGCGGGCAGCTCTTCTCTGTCTTTCCCTGCACTGTGGGTCACTCTGTGCTCCAGGTGGACCCTGGCAGTTCTCCGGAGACATCAGCCGTGCTTGGGACAGGGCCGGGATGAGGCAGCCCTGCGGGCGCTCTGGCCCCAGTGCTCTCCAACTGCCACAGCAGTCTCTGGGCCCTCGTGCCCTAAAGCCTCCAGCACCCCCCCCCACACACCCGGCCCCTGGGGCCCCAGCTCGAGTCCAAGGGAAGTCTGTGCCGGCACCCGGCTGCCTCTGCTCCGTCTGGAGGCGGGCGTGCCGGCAAAGGGACTGAGCCTTCGGAGAGGGGGTCAGGCGCCCTCTCACCGGAGCGAGACGGAGCTGTGGTGGGGAGAGAACCACCCGGCCACCCTAGGATGCCGGCACAGGCGTCACTGCAGGAGCCTCCGGGAGTCTCAGGGGGAGACTAAGCACTGAGCCCTCCAGTCGGCTATCAGGCCCACCCGGTGACAGTCACTGCGTGCCCCTTCCTTCCTGGCGAGTATCACCCGCATGGCCTGGAGCCCCAGGGGGAGAAGGGGCCGCACAGGTGAGCTGGGCGCGGGTGTGGGCGGGGCTGAGTGCGGCGCCTCCTTATCAGCACCGGATGCCCAGAATCTCAGTCTAAGCAGAACATCTGTGGGGAGAAACGCAGAGCCCCGCACGACGCTGACCCGCACCCAGGCCTGACTGTCCAACTGAACGTCTCTTACCTGGAGGGAGGTGGAGTCGATATAGCAGTCTGATCTTCTCATTCATTTCTCCGTGATACATAATATCTGCAAAAGTGAGGAGACCACTGAGAGGATGCAAGGAGTCAGCACATCTGCCGTGCCTCGACCCCTCGGAAAGAGAGCCGGGGAGGGCACGCGTGGGCCCAAAGCGTCCCCGGCTCCCGCCCACCCGCAGAGCCACGCTGGGTGGGAAGGGGCAGGCAGGAGAGCAGGCCGGCGTTAGGAAGATGCTTCAGGAAGATGGCTCTCCTCCCGAAGGTCGGGCACACACATTCAGCGCATCTATGCCAAGGGCCGGGCTTCCTCTCTCGAGGGCCCTGTCAGGCAGGCGGCCCAGGCAGGGGCTCAGGGCTCGGTCCTGGCCTGGGGGTCAGGGCGAGGGGCCGCAGGAGGCACACGCCCTCCCTGCTGCACTACAGTCTGGGCCCCGCAGTCACTTGGGGAACCGTGAAACCGCGTAGGACAGCAGCAGGTCCCGCCCGGGCGGCCCTACCCAGGCAGCTGACGAAGGCCTTGAAGCCGATGAGCTGGTCCGAGCTGGCGTCCAGCAGCCGGAAGGTCCTTTCGGCGAGAACCTCGGTGTGGGCCCCACAGGCCCAGGGCGCCACGAGCCGGAAGAGGTGAGCGAACTGGCGGGCGTCGACGCGGTACTGCTCGGCGTAGGGCCGGCTGGGGTCGTGGCGGGCCAGGGGTGCGGGCCGCTCCCAGTAGCAGCTCAGCATGTGCTCCCGCTAGGAAGGGGTGAGGCCATGAGAGGAGCCACAGGCCCGGCCGCCTGCTCCCGCCCCGAGCACTGCTCTCTGAGCAATGCCACAGCAAGGACGCGCGAGCCAAGGTTCCGTGCCCTCTCAGACTGCAGAAGCCAACCTCTGCCCCATGAAGACGCAACTCGGACACACGTATCCTTTTCAAATTAAAGTTCCTTTTTCATTGTGACAAAATAAACAGAATATGAAATTCACTCTATTAACCAGGTTTTTGGGTACAGTTTTCATAGTGGGGTGCTCTGAGGGCCACCCCAGCTGTGCTCTGGGCTTCCCCCGAGCTGTGACCAGGCATTACTGCTGCTGCATCTCGGGCAGCGTCTCCCCCCTGCCCCGCCGCCCCTCTGCCCGCCTTTCCCCGTGTAAGAGTCACACGGGCACCAGCTGTCAAACCCTCTCCATTCCGGAACGGAACTCGGCCTCCACAGGCCCCGGACTGGGCGCGTGGCCCAGCCCAGCTACCACGGGCCCCTCCGGCCTCCGCTACCTCCGCCAAGGCGGCCTGAAACGCTGCTTGGTCTCCCCCGGGTGCGGCTTTGCCCAGCCTGGCAGGGGCGGGGGGTTCTCCCGGGAGCCCCCCCCCGAATAAACTCCCCCACTCCCTCACCTTCTCCATCCCTGCCCCTCCGTCTGCCCTACCCTGCCCGTCCCCCGGGCCCTGCTCGTCCCCTGGGCCCTGCCCTGTACCCCCAGGCCTGCCCTGGCCCAGGGTGGGTTCTCACTGCCGCCCAGGGCGGCCCCTCCCGTCCACACCTTGAACAAGTCGTATAGCTCCTCGAGGTCTTCGGGCGGGATGGACACCTCAGGGGCCACAACGCGGAGCTGCGGGAGGCACAGAGCAAAGGTCAGTCGTGGGCCCAGAGCAGGGCCAGGGCTGCTTCCTACCCCGGTCAGGCGGGGGGCGGAGGGGTGGGCGCCCTCCGGGCACTCACCACGTTCTGCTTGGTGGTCTCCTCGTGGCCCTGCAGGACCCTGACCCTGTGCTTGCAGCGCAGGTGCTCCAGCCGCTCCACGGACAGGTCCCCAAACCTCTGCGGGGAGACGGGGGTCACGCGGGCCAGGCACGCTCGGCTCGGGGCAGGCCGTCCCGTACCTCGTAGGCGTCCTGGATCAGCTCCGCGATGTCCGTCGCTGGGGGGCCGTCCGGGTCCGCCTCGGAGCTAGCGGCGTGGCGGCTGCCCAGGGCCAGCCCCGGGCTGTCCTCGTTCTGGACCCGGTCCAGGAACCTGAGCACAGAGCCGGGTCCCACGGGGCCAGCACGTCCCCCACTGCCCGCGCTGGCCTGAGAAGGCCGGAGAGGGAGCCCCTGCGGCCCACCCTGCCAGCACACAGGTCTGAGACCCCATCACCCCACTTGTGACCCCTCCTGGGCACTGGGGGGCCACAGACAACCCCGGCAAAAGTGATGGGCCAGGAGGGACGGTTGGTTAGTCCGGGCCCTGCTGACGCCTCAGCTCAGCCACTGGGCAACCCCGGGGCTCAGGGGCCATCTCACTCTCTGCCTCAGGCCTGCCCACCCCGCTCCCCACCCCACGCCGTCTCCCCGTCCACCTGCCCAGCACCAGCAGGGCCTGGCCGTCGTCCCGGCTGCGGCACAGCTCCTCGGCGGTGGCCTCCAGCACGGCCAGCCCCAGCTGGAAGACGGCCTTGATGCCGTCGAAGAAGAAGCAGTCCACCACGCACACGGCGCTGCCCAGGGGCATGATGCTGAGGAAGAGCGTCAGGAACCAGGACAGCGAGACGGACGCCAGCGTCGAGAGGTCACTCAGGTGCTCGGCCAGCGCGGGCAGGTGGACCCTGATGAGCTCCTCAAACACGGACTGGTCCACCTGCGCCCCTGGAAAGGCAGGTCAGGGCCTGAGCCGCTGGCTCTGAGGCCGAAGCTGGGCCACGCCGCACTGCCGGACACCTGCATTGCTGACGGACAGAGTCCGCAGGGAGAGGGCGGTATCCTCAGAGCACACCACAGACCTAACACAGACACGAAGCTACGAAACGCCTTGGTACATGCAGGGAACAGGACGTGTCTGACCGCGCACAAGGCTCTAGCCAGAGGGGAAAAGTCTCAATTAGATTCCATGAAAATTAAATGTCGATGTTCTTCACAAGATTTTTCATTAAAAAATGCAAACTTCAAGCTCTGAGAAAATACCTGGGATACACGTGACTGATAAATGTTCAAAACAACCAACCCCAACGACTGATTCTTTTGAGATAGACAGAAGATCTCGGACACGTCAGGAGAGCCGACAACACCTGGTCACTGATCACAGGACAACACCCCAGTGTCGGATGGGCAGAGCAGCGAGGGGGGGGGGGGCGTCACCGGGCAGCACCAAGCCTAACACGCCGACGCTGCAAAGGCTCTGGAGCTGCGGATGCCCCCTCAGGGAGGCAGGGCACCTGAAGCCACGCGGAGACAGACTGAGCCCAGCCCCGTGTGGGGCGGCAGCACACGGGCAGGTACGCTCTCAGGGAGCTGGACACTGAGTGTCCCCGACACACGCCGAGTCCCGTGGAGTGCCCCCCCGACAGGGAAAGCCCCCCAGGACACATCCACCGGCCGCTCACCGGATGATGGCCGTGAGGACAGCAGAGACCCAACACCTGCCCCCTGGTGTCCTGCCCGGACCGTCTCAGTGGCCCCACTGACACCGCCCTGCCTCATACCCGTCTCTCAGCGGGAGAACCACATGGTCCCCCGGGCACTAGCAGCTGGAGCCACTGTCTGTGCACGGTTTTCTACAGGAAGGCAGCTGGGTGGGGGAGAGAGAGAGAGAGAGAGACAGACAGACAGACAGAGGGAGACAGAGAGAGGGGGAGGGAGAGGGAGAGAGACAGAGAGAGGGAGAGAAACAGAGGGAGAGAAAAAGAGGGAGAGTGAGGGAGAGAAAGATAGAGAGGGAGTGAGAGGGGAAGAGAGAGGGAGGGCGAGGGGGGAGAGAGGAGAGGGAGAGTGCACCTCGAATCTCCCCTGCGGAGGCGAGCACCAGGGCGCAGCACACTGAGCAGGCTGACAGAGGGTGGGAGCATCCGTGGGAGGCGTCCTGGCCCCCAGCTACACCGTCACCAGCCACAGCCTCCTGCCTTTAAACCTCCCACCATATTCCGAGGACACAAGGATTCTCTTCCCGCCCCCTGGGTCAGTTAAGGAATCCACAGCCAGTCTAGTAGGAACATTAGACTTTGTTTCAGGCCTTAAAGACACTTTTCTGATTCTGATTTGAGCCTCGCCCTGCACTGCTCCCAGCAGTGTTGGGGGGCACCGCGGCTCTCAGAGCTCGGCTGCATACTAGGCCAGCGCCCACCGGCTCCACTGTCTCTTCAGCTCAGAAGCGTGTTGTTTGACCTATGACCGGCGAATGTTAGTGAAAGAGAATTCGGTTTACCTTACTCAACCATTTTGCCAAGCTGTGCAAAGAAATGCACCGCATCATTCTGCAAACTCAAGAGGCAAAGAGAATGGGAAAGGGCCAGCTGTGACACAGGGACCAGCTGTGGGGGCCGGCTGCGGGCGAGGCCTCGGGCGGGCGGCTGCGGGCAGGGCAGCTGCGGGCAGGGCAGCTGCGGGCACCGGCTGCAGGTGGGCGGGCGGGCTCACCGATGACACGCTGGTTGAAGTAGTCGGGCAGCATCCGCTCGCACACGGCCACCAGCAGCCAGAAGGCCTCCTCCTCCCTGGCGTACAGCAGCAGGACAGAGGTCAGGATGTTCATGGACTGCTCGGGCCACAGAGGAAGGGACCGTTACCGACAGACCATGTGGCCCAGGGAGGCACCAGACTGAGACACAAGCTAGTAAGTGCAAAGCCCCGAGGCCCTGTCCACCTGTGAGCCTGTCGGGGCAGGGCCGTCCCCCTCCGTCCTACAGCCAGGGGGCCCCGGCCCAGCCCTCGTGTTTGCCCACGATCCCACTCACCCCCGATGCCCTAGCCCATGGAGACAGCTGGGGTGCTCACGCTTCGGGCAGTCCTACGGGGATTCTCTGCTGGGGCTGGGAGGTAGCAGAGCCTGGGGCCATTCCAGAGGGACCAGGGGCCTCCTGGCACTGACCCTGAGCTCGTCCCCCCCGCCCAAGATCCTCTGGTAAGGCTACTGTGCAATCCCATCCCGCTGCCCGCTGGCTCTGAAGCGGCCCCTCTGTCTCCTCCAGACCCCACCAGCTTCCAGACTGCACTGGGGCCCCCCAGAGGCCCGCGCCTGCTCATCTGGGTGGGGGGTACAGCAGCCACCTCCACCCCCAACAGGCACCCAGCCTGGGCGGGGACACGAGGGGGCGAGGTGGGCCCACCTGGCAGTACCCGATCCGGGGGTTCCGGTGGGCGTAGGCCGTGAGCACGCGCCGCAGGGCCGCGATGCCCGTCTCGCTCTGGAAGGCCGGGTGCTCAGGCAGCGAGCGGTGCAGGTCACGCTCAATCTCCTCCGTCACGGGGCTGCTCCTGCCCAGGGACGCCTCCACCAGCGCCCCGTAGTAGCCCGGGTGCGAGGCCAGGTCGGTGACGGCACCTAGGGGCCACCATGGGGCCTCAGAACCCAGGGCCTCCCAGAACCCAGGCCCCGGCCGGCGCCCCCCTGGACCTTTCCTTGCGACCCCACCCCTATTTAAGAAAGTCGGGATGCAGCTTTCATAGAGCAGGAGTGACCGAGTGATTGGGTACTAAGTCTCAAGCACCCAGAACTAGGCCCACAGGGTGGGTATCCGAGAACATATAAAGAGGACACTGTGATGTGGGACGTGGTTCATCCGTGGGTGGTGGGGACCCAGCAGTGCCCAGGGCTCGCTCCCGGCGCTGCGCTCAGGACTGGCCGGGGCGCCTGGGGGCAGAGAGCGGGGCACCAGGACAGCGCTCCCCGCCCTGGCACTTGCCTGAGAAGAGCAGCCAGAGCCTGCCGCGCAGGGCCTCGGGGACCCCCATGGCCACCAGCTTGCGGATCTTGTCGGTGCGGAACATGCACACGGTCCTGCCGAACTCCGCGAAGTGGTCGTGCCACAGGCTCATCTTCACCTGCTCGCGGGACTGAGCGGGAAGGGTGTCAGCCCGCGGCCACCCGGCGCGCAGCGATGCCCACTCAGGGGTCCGGGGGAGGGCTGGTCCTGGCAGTCTCCGAGGCACCCCCAAAGCGGGGTGGAGTGCGGGGGCCGGCGGGGCGCGGGGCGTCAGGCTCGCAGGGAGACCCGGCCCAGTGCAGGGGAAGGCGGAAACCCAGAAGCAGCATGTCCTGTCCGCTGGCCCCTCGGGCGGAGAGCGCAGGGCTGAAGGCGTTTCCCTCACAGGCCGCCCCCAGCACCCACCCTGAGCACAGAGGGGAGAGTAAGCCGGGAGCACCGCCAGGTGTGGCCCCCAAGCAGAATCAAGAACATTATTCCTCAAAGTAGGGCTTCTTCAGTACCTCTAAGCAAGATGTAAGCACATTACGTTCTTAATCATCACTGCATCACTTTCATGTTTTGTTTCTGTTTTGGGGGCACACCCAGTGGTGCCCAGGGCTTACTCGGCTCCCAGGTAATCTCAGGAGACACTCGGGGTGCTGAGGTGCTGGGGGTCAAATCTGGGTCAGCCACGCGGAAGGCAAGTGCCCTTCCTGCAGTGCTCTCTCTCCCGCCCTCAGAAAGTTGAATTATTTCGACTTTATTTAGTTTTCATTGGGGAGCCACACCCAGCACTGCTCAGGGCTTGCTCCTAACTCTGTGCTCAGGAATCACCCTTGGCAGGCCCAGGGGGTCCCGTGGGTTTCTGGGGGGCAAACCTGGGCCAGCTGTGAGCGAGGCAAGCCCCCTGCCAGGCACCATCTCTTCAGGGCCCTGAGCTCACTGGTTCTGATGCTCTCTACAGCCACCAGCGCTGGGTGCTCAGCCCGGGCTCAGGCGCCGACGGGTCAGTGCTGCAGCCAAGGCTGCCCCTGGGTGCCCTGCGGTGGCCGGGGCTGTCTCCGCGGGGCCCCCAAATCCCGGCACCTGCCCCATCTTGCGCCATGTCCCTGGGTTAGCTGCCGTTGGACAGTGGCCCCCTGCACAGGGGAGGTCAGGGACAGAGGGGCATGGTGGAGGGGCCCCTGGGGCAGGGCAGCGACTCTGCACAGGACCCCGAGGGCGGCACTCTGCCAGCCTGCCCGGGCACGGGGGAGCATGGCCCCCCAACACTGCTTAGAGAGCTGGTCAGGTGAGCCTCTGAACGCAAGCCTGTGGGAAGGTGTGTCACAGGACACCTCAGACCTCTGGGCTGTCCCAAGTCACACGCCTTCAGGCGCCCCCTGGAGCAGAGGGTACAAGCCCACGCCCCACACGGCAGACCAGAAAGGCATGCTGCTGGGTGAGGGGACCCCGGGCAGCACAGGGCCTCAGCATCTGAAGCCCTGCCCACTGCTGGGTAACCTAGTTTGTCCTCGTCCCCCCTGGGAGCTTAGGTTTAATGAGTTACTCCCATCACAGTGCTCCCGAGGCACTCCCACTCCTCTGTGTTTATCTATAACCTCTCCTCTGTGCTCTGCTTCCCCTGTCTGTTAATCACCTGCACCCCCAAATCAGAGCCTGTGACTTGTCAAGTCAGATCTTCTGAGGACTCTGGATTCTGTATACGTAAGTGAAATCTTGCTTTTCTCTTCTCCTTACGTCCCTTGCATAGTTAAGTCAGGGCAATGTCCTTTTTGTACAGACACAGGAAGACAGCTAATGCTATGCTTTTGTAACTTGGGAGTTAATTGATTCTGAATGATAGTCACTCCTGGGCATCTGTTCTCTCGATGTTAGCCTCAGTTGCCCTTACTTCCTAGCACCCCAAAGCAGGGTCCCGATGAGGGACTGGATGGACCCTGGGCAAGCTGTGAGCTATGAGCTAGCCTGGCATCGAAATGGGCCTGGCCACGCACCATAAAACATATAAGTTAAGGTCGTGGAACAAACTCTGTCATACCCAAAGAGAAGTGACTGGACAAGGACCCTACTGGGGTTAGGAAGGACTAATCTGGCCTGAGCACTGTAGTCTGGGATCTACAGCGAGATGTCCCCAGAGAGCTACCCTACAAGCTTAATGTATCTCTCACTGTGTCCATACAAAATGACGAAAAATATTCGTAAGAAGTAAACTCAAGGTGACTATTTAACTGGGTTTCGACTGAGGAAAGGAGGAACACGGGCTCAGATGGAACTGCGCCCTTGAGCAGGTCTCCTGGCAGGACGAGACTCTGTCAGGGAAGCAGTGCCCCTGCGGGGCGGGTCTGATGCCTGTCCACTGTGCAACCTCACCCCTGCGTAACTGCCCCCCAACCCTGCGGATTCCTCTTACCAAGCGCTGTGAGACTGGAATGGGGCGCGGGGGGCTGGAATCAAGGGTGACTGATGCCAGCTGGCCTGGCAGCCCTGTTCCCTTCTCTGTTCGCCATCACGGTGGACGGCCAGGGTGGAGGAGACCCCTGGCCACGAACGCACCGGACACACACCCACGTTCTGAGTCACTCCCACCACAAGGCTCCCCGCTCAGGACTGCTGCCCCCGCCCCTTGCACAGACCCTCCCAGGCCCCTGCGGGCACCCACCGTTCTGGACTCTGGGCTCTGGCGGCCCAGCTGCTGGAAGACGGTGATCAGGGCCTCAGGGTGCAGCCAGGGCCGAGGCGCCTTCTCACCTGCCTCGGGGTTCTGCGATGGCGCCGTCTCTGGACCCCCAAACCTGTGCTCGCCACACATGCTGGTCGGGTGAGACGCAGGCGCAGTCTGCAAGGCGACAGGAGGGAGGACAGTCTCCTCCGGGCCCCGGGGCGGGAGCGGGAGCAGGACGGGTGGACAGACATGGCGGTGAGGTGGGAAGCACGCACCCATCCCGCCTCCAGCCACAGCAGCAGCCCAGGACGCTGGGTCCAGCGAGAAGCTGTGGGCCCGTAGACAACAAAGCTCTCCAGACCCCAGGCCCAGCTGCAGCCGTGGGCAGGGCAGGGTTCAGGAGGCAGCACCACTGACTGCTGGGTCAGCCCCCAACCATGGGCACACGCTACCAAATAGTGGCAGCATGGGCCCATCGCCCCACTAGTCTCTGACTTGGTGTTGGTGTCCTGGGGGTCACACTGGCAGGGCTTGGGGGTTCCTCCTGGCTCTGCTCTCAGGGGTCACTCTGGGGTGCTTGGGGGACCATACGGGGTACAGGGATGGAGTCAGGGGTGGCCGCATGCAAGGCCAGCGCCTGCTGGCTGTCCTACCACTAATCTCTGATCAGGGTCCCCTCAAGCCTCCACCCTGAGGCCTCTCATGGGACAGCTGAGCTGACACGTAGACCCAACGGCTGGAACGCGCTTCATGCCCCGGCGGCCACGTCCACGGGGCCCAGCCACTGTCCGCCCAGAAAGCCCGTCCTGTCCCGCCCTCGCTCCGCCCTCACCCCTTCCCGGGCGGCCTCGGCGAGCTCAGGGTGGCGGGCGTGCACCCGCGCCAGCCGTGCCAGCAGCCCCTCCACCAGGTGGTCCCTGTCCCCGAGCTCAATGAACTGGAAGGCCATCTTGCTCCGGACGCTGACAATGATGGGCTGGGGCAGCAGGCTCGTGTCCTCCATCTTCTCGATGCTCAGCACCTGAGGAAGGACCACATGCCCACAGCAGGTAAGGGGTGGAAGGGCTGCGGCATTAATGCAGCATCTGGACAGCAGTAAGGAACACAAGTATGAAAGGCGCATGCCCACCCTGGCCAAGGGGGAAGGCACTCGGCCAAATAAACAAATCCCCAGAACAGGGGCAAGGAGAATGTTATTTATTCAGCCTTAAAAAGGAGAAAATCTGGGATGGAGCGATAGCACAGTGGGTAGAGCGTTTACCTTGCATGCAGCCAACCCGGGCTCAATTCCCAGCATCCCATGGGGTACCCTGAGCACCACCAGGAGTGATTCTGAGTACAGAGCCAGAAGTAACCCCTGAGCATCGCTGGGTGTGACCCGAAAAGCAAAAAGAAAAAAGGAGAAAATCCTGTTGTATGCTACAACACAAATGAGCCTTGAGGATGTTATGCTACACTTAAAAAAAATTATAACTATCACAAAAGAGAAACAAAAGCACTTGTCAGAGGTACCAAGAACGGTTAGTTTCCAAGAAGAAGCAGAACAGGGAGGCGATGACCGGGGTGATGGGAGATCCCCGCTGCCCATTGGGGAAGGACCTTTCACTTTGCAAGATGAAAAGGTTCTGGAGATCATCTTAACTATAGTGTAAATATTCTTTTTTTTTTTGCTTTTTGGGTCACACCCGGCGATACTCAGGGGTTACTCCTGGCTCTGAGCTCAGGAATTACCCTTGGCAGTGCTCGGGGAACCATATGGAATGCTGGGAATTGAACCCGGGTCTACCCGCATGCAAGGCAAACGCCCTACCCGCTGTGCTATTGCTTCAGCCCCTAGTGTGAATGTTCTTAATGCAAAGACCCGTGAGCTCAAAAATAGTTGAGATGATATTACAAAAAACTGTGGGAAATCACGACCTATTTTTCTCTCCCATAAACCCAGTAGGCCCTCCAGGAGGGGTTGTCCTTGTTCCATTATTCACTGTGGTCTCAGGAGCATCCTGATGCACATCACCCAGGGATGGACCTTGAGAGTATTACAGGCAATGAAGTCAGACTGTCACTGAAGGCCAGGGACCGAGCGGCATGAGCGGCTGGAGCGGTCACTCTCACAGCCAGGCACAGAGAGCCCGGCGGCTGCAGAGATGCACTGGCCTCAGCACCGTCCCCACGGCCCGATCAGCGTCACCTCTTAGTCTGCCCAGCCCCTAGCCTAGGGCTTTGTGCCCACTGATGTCCATTTGTTTTCATTTTTTATTTGTTCATTTTTTTGTATCTTTTTGTTTTTAATTGAGTCACCATTAGGTAGAATTACAAAGCTTTCATGTTTGAGCTTCAGTCATACAATGATGGAACACCCATCCTCCACCAGTGCACATTTTCCACCACCAATGTCCCCAGTATCCCCCCATCCCAACCCTCACCCTGCCCCTGTGGCAGACAATTTCCTCCATACTCTCTCTCTACTTTTGGGCATTATGGTTTGCAATACAGATACTGAGAGGCCATCACGTTTGGTCCTTTTGTCTACTTTCAGCACACATTTCCCATCCCGAGTGATTCCTCCAACCATCATTGACTTAGTGATCCCTTCTCTATTCCAGCTGCCTTCTCCCCCAGCTCATGAGGCAGGCTTCCAACCGTGGAGCAGTCTTCATAGCCCTTGTGTCTACTGTCCTTGGGTGTCAGTCTTATATTATGGTATTTTATACTCCACAAATGAGTGCCGTCCTTCTGTGTCTGTTCATCTCTTTCTGACTCATTTCACTTAACATGATACTCTCTATGTCCCTCCATTTATTAGTAAGCAAATTTCATGACTTAATCTTTCCTAACAGCTGTATAGTATTCCATTGTGTAGATGTACCAGAGTTTCTTAAACCAGTCATCTGTTCTCAGGCACTTGGGTTGTTTCCAAATTCTGGCTATTGTGAACAGTGTTGCAATGAACATACATGTGCAGATGTCGTTTCTACTGTGCTTTTTTGCACCCCCAGGATATATTCCCAGAAGTAGCATTGCTTCTGGGTTATATAAAAGCTTAATTTCTAGTTTTTTAATAAATGCCCATATTGTTTTCCAAAAAGGCTTGAGATTCATTTTTTAGGGACTGGGTTGCCTTCCCCATCCTAGTGACCGCAGCAAAGCCAGGGACACGTGGCAGCGTGAGCACCATCCCATTCACCCACACATTCTGGTGTTTTGGGTTTTTTTTTTTTTTTTTTGCTTTTTGGGTCACACCTGGCGATGCACAGGGGTATGCACTCCTGGCTCATGCACTAAGGAATCACTCCTGGCAGCGCTCATGGGACCATATGGGATGCTGGGAATCAAACCCGGGTCGGCCGTGTGCAAGGCAAATGCCCTACCTGCTGTGCTATCACTCCAGCCCCCTCACCCACACATTCTGAGAGTCCAGATTAGTGACAGAAGGATGCAATAACTGTCCCAGTGACTAGACGAGGGAACTAACCCTCTGCTTCCCTGTCACACTCAAATACCATTACATGGTCATGAAAACAGTCTGAATTATGGAGGCATGCTCAGTGACCCGTTGGGATAAATAACTGACAGGCACTCAGGATCTAAACCTTCACTTTCAGCAGCCATAAAACTCTGCGCAGGGGTTGGAGCGATAGCACAGTGGGTAGGGCGTTTGCCTTGCAAGCAGCCGACCCGGGTTCGATTCCCAGCATCCCATATGGTCCCCTGAGCACCACCAGGGGTGGTTCCTGAGTGTAGAGCCAGGAGTAACCCCTGTGCATCGCCGGGTGTGACCCAAAAAAAAAAAAAAAAAAACTCTGCGCAACAGAGAAACAAAAACTCAGCCAGGACAGGAGGCAGGGACAGGAGCCCATGAAAGTCCTCGAGTTCATAAAAACTCTCAAGCTGGCCGAGGTGACCTCAGTCAGCACCATCTGTGACAGCAATAAACAACAGGCAACCACTGGGAGAGAAACTCAACAACCTCAAAGGGAAACGGATTCTGAGCATGCAGGAACACATACCAAAGGAAATGAAGGTAGTAAAGATACAACAGCGAGAGACAGTGACAGAATTCTGTAAGTGACAGTATCAGCAAACCCCAAGACAAAATACAAGCCAGTATCAATAAGGAAATGGCAAAAGAAAAGAGAAGCAAAAGAGTGGAAAGAATGTAAGGTACTTAATGGGTAAGCGCAAGAGGAATCTCACAATTCATAGGAATTCCAAAGGGAGAGGAAGGGGAGAGCGGCTGGTTGGAGAGAGAACAGGTCAGAGCGTCCAGTCTCGGAGGGGGATTCCTGCAGACTTAAGAGGCCCAAAGTACCAGACAGAAGACAAACCAACATCAGGACACAGCAATATGCAGAGAGGAAAAAAGCCTCAAATAAAAGGGAAATGACACAAGAATCAGCAGATCCTCCAGATGAAAGCATATGTGTAAGGAAAGAACATAATGACAAGTTCAAAGTATTGAATGAAAAACTAGGACTGTCTCCCTGGGGCCCGTGACCCTGCAAAGTGGTAAGTTAGACAGGTGAAGGAGGGAAAAATATTCCCAAGCAAACCAGACTGGAATAGTTGTTAGAGCTTAACCAACCCTGAAAGAGCTACTGAAGGCTGTCCATGAAAAACAAATTACAACCCCATGCAGAAAGATGGCAACAATGGCCTTATCAGTAACACCATCAGTGCCAGGACAGAGCTCTCCCCTCGGCAGGTGTGTGTGTGTGGTGGAGGTGCCGGGGGGGGGGGGGGGGGGGGGGGGAGGGGGGAATGGCCAGAAAGTCCAGGTCACAAGTATTTGCTTCTTACAGAAAACACAGTAAAACTCATGGGATAATTACTCAGAGTGAGGATGGAAACAATCATATAAGCCAATGCTAGACCAAAAACTAAGCTGGGAGAGCCAGACTTTTATCAAACCAAATAACATCAACATAATTAGAGAAAGTAATGGACACAACTTACTGATTAAGAAAACAATAGATCAAGAAGTACTAACTCCCATTGACATACATGCAATAAACATCGGGCCAACAAAGTTTCTAAGGCTTCTGCTCACTAACCTAATGAAACACGTTGACAGGAACACAACAGCAGTGGTAGACTTCGACATTCCGCTTTTGCCATGAGACAGATCAACTAGACAGACTATCAGTAAAGACAAAGACACAGAAGCTGGAAGACTGGCACACACACAGGGTCTTCCACCTGCATACGCTGGACACACATTCTTCTCCAGTGCTTGGGGAACACGCTGCAGGACAGCCACACACTAAGATATTCTCCGACATACATAGACTCATGAATATGAAAGACACACCAAGAACCCTCTTAGACCACAATGCCTTAAGATAACAATTAAGTTAAAAATGGAGGACACACAAACGAATCTCGGACCCGAGCGGCACTTGACAGAAATGCCTCTGGACTTTGCATTAGGCCACCTTCTCTGGGCCACCCCAGATGGGAGCAGGTGCCATCCTTCGCCTGTTCCCCAGGAAGCCCAGCGGCCGCCACCTTCCAAACCTCAATGGAAAACCCAGGTACAGGCCAGCAGTGATGTACACACACCAGGCCTCACGAGATAGGGGAGGAGCCGGTCCTTCCCCTCCCCCGCCCCAATGGGACCCTGAGATGATGCCCCAAATGGTCCCCTGCTACTTATTAAGCTCCTTAATGGTCGTGATCCCAGAGACACACAAATGAAGCTCGGAACTGAGTGGCTCTTGGCAGAAATCTCTCCAGATCCTGATTATTAAAATATTAGAATTAAAAACCACACAGCTGCTCTTGCAGCCACACAACATCATACGCTACTCATAACCAGCAACAGAAAACAAACTGAGCACTCCCGAGTGTGGCCCTCATACAAAACAAACACAAATCCAGAAGCAATGTATACCCCCAAGCTCACTGAGTGTGATCCAGAAGGTACCCCAGTATTAACCAGCTCTGTGACCTCAAAGATAAAGATTTCAGAGACAACATAATGAGGGTGTTTAAATAAACTCAAAGAAACAACAGCACAGGCAATCAATAAGCCATAAGAAACTGTAAGACCAGAAACAAGAAAACAAGGAAACTGCAATCAGAAGTGACAGAAGCAAAGAGTCTGGCAGGTAGAGTAACTTGGTGGAAGGCCTGGACAACAGAGTGACAACAGTGGAGAATAAACTCAGTGAACTGGAAGATGAGATACAGTAAACCTTTGGGAAGTAACAGAAGCAGGAAGAAAGGTCCCTGAATAACCGAACAGTACATGAGGGAGATGTGGAAAGAGCCTCACGGGAGCAATGTAAGATCCATCAGAATCCCTGCGGAAGAGAAAAGTGATGCTCGAGAGTCATTAATCATAGAAATCAGAGCTGAGAAATTCCCAGAAGTCTCTTTCTGGCTCTGCACCCTTCCCAGGGTGCACGTCCAGATTCAAGAGGCCTGAATAAAAGACACCTGAATAAAAATACTTCTAGGTGCATCATAACCAGAATGACAAAAGCCAAGAAGTAAATATCAAAATCAGTAAGATCAAAGAAGGAAATTACATATGAAGGACCATCCTACAGATTCACCCCAAGTGAGACTCTATGAGGACAGAAAAAAATAGTGGAATATTGTTTAAAAAACTTAATGATATGTTTGGGGCAGGGGTTGGGGTTCCGGATGGAAACATCCCAAATATGGTGGTGGGAAGATGGAACGATGATGGGATTGATATTCTAACATTAAATGTAATCAAATATTGTAAATTACTTTATTAAAATAAAATAAAATTTTTAAAAAACCATTAATGATATAAAACCTCACCAAGAATACTCTATCCAGCCCAACTATCATTCACATCTGAAGACTGATACAGAGATTCACAGATAAGCAACAGCTCAGGAACTTCAAAGCTTTGAAACCAACTCTGCAATAAAAACCAAAGGGGCTTCTTTAAGAAAAGACAAGTCCCCAAACACAATGAACTTCCACAAAGTGATTGCAAAAGATTCCTTCATGCCAATGATCTCTCTCATACCAATGACCTACAAAGGCATGAATCAAGAGACACAAGTGGCAAGATGGATCAGAAACCTGAACCTAACTAACTTTCTGCTGTCTCCAAGAGACATATTTAAACAATAGGGAAAACACAGGCCCAACATCAAATTTTGAAAATGGTATTTCAAGCAAATCATTTCCTGAAAAAGTCTAGAGTAGGAGCCAGAGTGATAACACAGCAGCAAGGGCAATTATCTTGCACCAGCTGACCTGGCTCCACTCCCTCTGAGTGCCACGAGGAGTGATCCCAGAGTGCAGAGCTAGGCGTAAGCCCGGGCACTGCCAGCATGACCCAAAAAGTAAAACAAGGAAAAAATAAGGCCACATTAGCCATGCCATGACGCCTGACAGACAATACACACTTGAGGTAAGAACAAAGTTGTAAGGGACAGGGAGGGTTATTTCTCAACGATCAACCATAAGGATTCACAGTCCTAAACATTTATGCAACTAACGAAATACCATCAAAATCCTTTAAAAGGGGCAAGAACAACAGAACAGCAAGCAGGGCACTTGCCTTGCACCCAGTGATGTGGGTTCAATCCCCAGCATCACATATGGTCCCCTTAGCACCACCAAGGGTGATTCCTGAATAACCCAAGTACCAGCAGGTATGGTCCCAACCCCCTCCCCCAACACATCTACATACACACACACACACACACACACACACACACATGCACGCACACATACACATACACACACACACACATACTTAAAACAGCTGTCAACAAACCTGAAGTAAAATACTGACAGTAAAACAACAGTAACCGGAAGCTTCAACACCACCTTGGATAGACCAGCTAAACATAAACTCAACAAGGAGACGCTGGCTTTGAAGAAACAGAAGCATCGGTGTGGCAGATATACCCAGGGCATCCCCCACAGTAGAATCCACAGTCTTCTTCGGGGCACATGGAACATTCTCCAAGCTAGATCGCATCTTGAGTCAAAACATGCCTCCACAAAAGCAAGAATATAGAAATTATATAAAATGTGAAAATCAGTCCCCCTAGGAAAGAAATCCCAAGGATGAGATATGCTATTAGACAACTGTCCTCTCTGATAACACAGCAATTGAGAATGGAAGTAAATGCAAACAGAAATGAGGAAAAAACTCTAACAGCTGAAATTTAAGCAATTCACTATAAAACAACCAGTACATAGTAAAGGAAATTGCAAGATTCCTTGAAACAGACTACAATGAAGATATAAGCTACGAGGATATAAGAGACACGGCAAAAGTAGTGTGACGAGGGGCTGGAGTGATAGCACAGCGGGTAGGGCGTTTGCCTTGCACGCGGCCTACCCTGGCTTCATTCCCAGCATCCCATATGGTCCCCTGAGCACTGCCAGGGGTAATTCCTGAGTGCAGAGCCAGGAGTAACCCCTGAGCATCGCCGGGTGTAGCCCAAAAGGAAAAAAAAAAAGTGCTGTGACGAGGCAAGTTCAGAGTCACACAAGCACATGTGAGGGAGCAAGAAAATGCCCCATAAATAACGTGACGACACAGCTTAGAAAGCTGGAGAAAAGCCAACAAAAAAAAACCCAAAGAAAGCAGAAGGAAATAAAAAAAAAATGCTTGGAGTAGAAATTAATAAAATAGAAAACTTAAAAAAAAAAAGATAAACAAAACCAAGAGCTGGTTTTCTGAACAGTCAACAAGATTGGAAAACCACGAGTGACACAGGTCGGTGGGGGCAGTGCCCGGTGAACTTAGCGGGTCCCTTCAAGTCTTGCCACGGAACAGGCACAATCAGAACAGAGAATGCAGTGGCTGGCGGGGACACGGCAGCAGATGAAGCCTCTCTCCCGCACCCCACCGCTCCCAGCTCACCATCTGTTGATCTGACAGTTGGTCGGGCTCCCCGCCTGACAACAGCCAAGCACAGGCTGGTCTCATGGGCCAGACAGGCAGGAAACAGGCAAGACAAAAACAAATGCCGGGCACAGCCGGGAGGCCAACAACAGGCACAGAGCACAGGGATCTCCCCGCACACATGGCCAGGGCCAGAGACTGAGGGGAAGGTGCCCAGACAGAGCCTGAGGCAGGGCTGGGAGGGATGGACAGGAAGGTCACTCACAGGACAGGGCAGCGTCAGAGACAGGACCCGTGACATGGTGCCTGAGTGAAGGGCAGCCCAGGGCGGCTGGGGAGGGATCTGGACCATCTACTTAAACGTCGATAAACTGACTTTTCATCTTATGAGTTCTGTTTGCAAACCTTTCACACAATTCTCAAGAACCCACCAGCACAGGAAAATCCACTTCCTTGCTAACACGAGCAAAACTGACCAAGAAAAGAAGACAGAAAATACTAGTAAAACGAGTCAGCAGGAAGAATCCGGGCACCGGAGACTGCTCCGGACCCCAGACCAGGTCAGCAACACCGGGGAGCCAGACAGAGGAGGCACAGCCGGTACGCCTTCTCCAGATGGAGCCCCGGCGACACTGAGCAACTACTAACACGGCTCCGGGATGCGGGACTGGGACAACTCCGCGCAATCTTTTCTGGAAAATGAAATCTATTGATGCCATCCAACATGTCTGACTGTTGGAGGAAAACCTCCAAATAATGATAGTGAGATTCCTGTTGAAAATTGAACGTAATCAAAGTAAGAAAAGAGTAAAGTGAAAAATGTCTGCCATACAGGCAGAGGGGGAGAGGGAGGGGGTATGTGGGGTTTGGTGGTGGATCAAATATGAAAACTTTGTAACTGTATCTCACAGTGATTCAATAAAAAATAAAATTAAAAAAAATGAATCAGCAATAAAAGGTGAGATGTCACAACAGACGCTACAGAAATCCTGAGCAACTGATCATGAGCAACTGCTTTGGAAAACTTTATGCCACAAAACTGAGGCATCTAGAAGAAAAGGATAAATTTCTGGATTCGTATAATCTTCCAAGGTTGAATCAAAGGGAAACAGAACACTTGGACAGGCCAATTAGTATCCAATAAATCAAAAGTGTCCTTAAAAGACTCCCAAGAAAGAAGATGCCAAGTGTGTTCTTCTGAATGTTTAAAGAAGTCCTACTACCAATCCTTTCCAGGCTCTTCAGAAAGTTGGAAAAAACAGGAATCTTCCTAGTTTCTATAACGCAAACATTTGATACCAAAAGCAGATAGAGGGGGCTAGAGTGATAGTACAGTGGGGAGGACACTTGCCTTGCATGCGGTCAACCTGGGTTTGATCCCCAGCACCCAATATGGTTCCTGGAGCCAGGACAGCCCTGAGCACTGCAGGGTATGACCCAAGGAACAACAGCAACAACAAATAAGGCAGACAGAGACATAACAAAAAGGGAAAACTATAGGCCTTTATCTCTGATGAACACAGATGCAAAGATCAACAAAATATTAGCAAATCAAACCAAGAATACATCAAAAGGATCATCCACCAGGACTGAGTAAGTGGGATTCTTCCCAAAAATGCAAGAATGGTTTAATTTATACAAGTCAATGTAACACACCATAGCAACACAAGGAAAAGTAAAAAATCAGATGAGTATTATTATTATTATTATTACTATTATTATTATTATTATTGTCAACAGATAATGCAGGGAAAGTATTTTATAAAAATCCAACGCCCATTCATGACAAAAAAAAACTCAATAAAATGAGGGTGCAAGAAGTTTCCTCAGCATAGTCAAAGCCATTATCACAAGCCCAGAGTAAACATCAGACCCAATAGCCAAACATTAAAAACCTTCCCTCTGTGATTAGGCATGAAACAGCTGCCCCAGCTGCCCAGTACAGTATTGGAAGTCTGCCCTTGCCGTAGTAATAGGTCAGGAAAGAGATATTAAGGGCATCCAGATTGTTAAAGAGAGGGTGAAACTCTCTCTATATGTAGACAACACGATACTAATGAAACCCCAAAGACGCCACAAAAATATTCCTGGGAGCAATAGATTTATATAATAAAATCAACAGAAATCCATGGCTTTCCTATATGCAAGTAATGCAATAGGAGAAAGAAAAAATTTAAATCAATACCATTCACTGTAGTGCTCAAAAAGTCAAATAACTGGCAATCAGCTTCATAAAGAAAGTGAAAGATTTATACAAAACAACTATAAAACACTACTAAAAGAAATAAAAGAGGACATAAGAAATGGAAACACATCACCTTTTCATGGAGTAGGATTAATATCCAAAATGACAATCTTATTCAAAGCACTATACTGATTCAAAGCCACCCCTATTTAAAAAAAGCCATGACAGTTTTTAAAGACATAGATCAAGTGCTCTTAAAATTTATATGAATAATAAACTGTCCCAAATAGCCAAAACTCCCCTGGGGGGGGTGCGGGGGAGAAGATGAGATAATTCTCTCTCCCAAAATTCAAACTAACTATAAAGTTGTAGTCATCAAACAGTGTGGTACTGAAATTGGGTTAGAATCTCAGACTAATGGAATAGAACTGAATGTCCAGAGACAGATCCCCAGGTATCTGGAGAGTTAATCATTGATAAAGGACCAAAAAATATAAAGGGGAGCCAGGAAAGCCTCTTCCCAAATGGTGCTGGGAAAAATGGTCAGGCACATGCCAAAGACTGAAGCCAGATCTTTTTCTAATACTATGCATAAAAATCAAATCAAAATAGATTGAAACCCTTGATATGAGATCTGAATTCATAAACTTCAGTGACAAAAATATAGGTAGAATAATTCATGACTTTGAAGGTAGTGATTTGAAATCACTGGTCAAGCAAATGGAAGCAAAGATAAACAGGACTATATTAACCTAAGGAATTTACACACCCCAAAGGAAATCACGGCCAGAATAAAAAGACACCCCCAAAACTGGGAAAGGGTATTTGCCCACTACTCATTTGATAAAGGGATGATGTCCAAGATACACAGAGCACCAGCAGGACTCTACTCTCAGAATTAAATTAAATTTTAAAAACTACCCTATTATAAAATGGGGGTAAGGGGCTAGAATAATAATACAGCAGGTAGGGTGCTTGCTTTGCATGCAGCAACCCCGGTTCAATCCTTCGATCCCTACAGGAGTGATCCCTGAGCACTGCCAGGTGTGGCCCCAAAATAAACCAAAAAAAAAAGTAGGGTGGGGTACAAGGAAACTGATGAACAGAAACCTGATCAAAGAAGACACACAGATGCACAAAGGGTGTCTGAAAAGCTCTCTATCTCTATCACCAGGACACACAAGTCAAATCACCTGAGAGGTGTCACTTCAATCCTGCGAGACTGGCATACGCCACAACCAGTGTGGGCGTGGGCGTGGGGAAAAGGGCATTCGTGCACTGCTGGGGGGAATGTCAACTGTCCGGCCTTCTGGGAAAACACTTCTCAAAAAGACTGGGAATGGAGCTTCCGTATGAGCCAGCAATTCTACTTCTCGGCTACTACCCCAAGCACGCCGGCCTCATCCAGAACAAACATCGGGGCTCCTGTGTTAAGAACAGATGGCTGGACAAGAAACCAGGGGACACACACACAATTGAAGGATAAATGAAGTCATGAAATCACTGCCACGTGGATGAAGCTGGAGAGCATCACATGGAGTGAAGTCAGCCAGAATGCGAAGGAGACACAGGATGATCTGTACTACAGGTAACACCACAGTGAGCAAAACAGGCTCTTCGACCACTGGGTCAGAGTTGCATACTCAAAGACAAATTAATTTTTGACAAAGGAGATAAGTCCACAGAGTGAAGTAAAGATAGCTTTTTGAACAAACAGTGGTGAGAAAATTGGATACCCAGGGTAAAAAAATGAAGCTGGGGGCCAAAGAGATAGGACAGCAGGGAAGGCACTCAGCTGGCAGGTGGCCGACTCGTGTCCATCCCCAGCACCACATACCATCATCCCCCAAACCCTGCCAAGAATGATCCATGAGCACAAAACCAGGAGTAATCCTGGAGCACTGCTGAGTGTGGCCCTGAAACAAACAGAAATTTTTTTAATAAAATGAGATCCACATCTCACACCTTACATAAATGTCAATTCAAAGTGGGTCAAAGACCTTGAAGTCAGACTAGAATCTATAAAGTACATTAAAGAAAACTTCAGCAAAACACACCAAAATTTGGACCACAAAGGTATTTTTCAATGACATGATTCCACTGCAAAAGTAACAGAAACAAAAATAAACACATGAGACTACCTCGAATGAAAGAGTTTCTGCAGAGCAAAAGCCACACGGGCTGAAACTAAAAGACACCTACTGAGTGGAAAGAGAAGAGAATTTAGTATCCAAGGCATACAAAGAACCCTCAAAGATCAACAAACACAAAAAACTAAAATCCCTATCAGAATGCGGAGGGAGATGAACGGACACTTCCTTGTAGAAGACAGATGGAATGCCAATAGGAAGTAACCATTTATCATCAAATAAAGATGCCAATGAGCTATTACTTCACACAGGTAAAAATGGCACATATAGGGAAAATGCTAAAAAAACTAAAATCTGGGAACAATCTGTGTTAACAAGGTTGTGGCGAAAACGAAACTCTCCTTCATTGCGGGCAGAAATGCTGCATGGCTCCACCCCTGCAGAACAGTGTGGAGAGTCCTCAGAAAAGACCAGAGCAGTCACATGACCCAGAAACTCCCCCAGAACCAAAAACCCAGAACCCAAAACACGTCATCCTGAAGGACACATGTGCCATTATTAGTCGCGTCTCGGTACTTAGGGTGACAGCCAGGACACGGGATCCACCCTGAGCCAGTGAGGAATGGCTGAGGGACAAGACAGCTATTTGCACACGAGACACGAGAGCGGCTGCAGGAAGGAGACACCCAGCGGTTCGAGGCCACTCAGGGACAGGGCTGGAGGAAGACACGGCAAGCAAGGGCGCCAGCAGCAGAAACACGAAGGCCAGATGTCCTCACCCAGCTGTGGCACACAGAGGAACGGGACGGGTGACGAGAAAGCATGGAAGTGGGGAGACATCATCGCTCCGGTACTTCCCGCGCGGCTGGGTGCGAGCTGCAGGGGTGGGCAGGGCGCAGGTGGGGGAGGGAAGCGTGGTGGGGTGTGGGCACCGAGCGCAGAGCAGCAGCCTGCACACATGGTTCCAAACACGACAGTCGACAGCCGGCCTCTGACACGCCTGCCAGGGAGCAGCTGGGAGTGGGAGGAGCCTGGGAAACGGGCGGGGGGGGGCAGGCACGGGGCAGGGGGCTGACACTGGAGCACTATGTGTCAGAAACTCAACTAGGAAGAACTGCGTCAATCACAGTGCCTCAGTCATAGCACTCTCGTAGCACTGGCGTCCCGCGGTTCATCGATTTGCTCGAGCGGGCACCAGTAACGTCTCCATTGTGAGACTTGTTGTCACTGTTTTTGGCATATCGAATGTGCCACGGGTTGCAGGATGACATTATTTTGTCCTCTCCCCCCTTGCCATGAGTAGCTTGTCCCGTTTTTTTTGTTTTGTTTTGTTTTTTGCTTTTTTGGGTCACACCTGGCGATGCACAGGGGTTGCTCCTGGCTCTGCACTCAGGAATCACTCCTGGCGGTGCTCAGGGGGACCATATGGGATGCTGGGAATCGAATCCAGGTCCGGCCGCGTGCAAGGCAAACGCCCTACCTGCTGTGCTATTGCTCCAGCCCCCTTGTCCCGGTTTTTCCTGGAGTTTAGGCTTAACCCAGTCTCACCCATCAAGGTGTTCCCGAATCTCTCCCATCCCTTTGTTTAGCTGTAATCACTTCTCTATGCTCTCTTCCCCAAAAAGAGTTAATCAGCTTCTCCCCCTAACCTGACTCTGCTAATTTTTAAGGTCAGATATTCCTAGGATACTGAATTTATATTATAAGTTAATATTGCCTTTCTCCTTTCCTTATGCCTTTTGAAAAATTTACTTTAAAGCAATGTCCTTTTTGTATAGACACAAGAAGACAATATTATGCTTTTGTAACTTGGGACTTAATTGGATTCGAATATTATTCATTCCCAGGCATCTGCTTTCTCCACTTAAGTCTCAGTTGCCCTCAGTTCCTAGCACCCCAAAAGCAGGATGGATCCAGGGCAAGTGGTGAGTTATATGCTACCCTGGCATCGAGATGGGCCTGGCCAAAGTGCCTAATTCTTAACTATAAGTTAAGAGCTTGATCATAGACAAATGCTGTCATGATCCAAAAGTAATCACGAGACTAGGACCCTGCTAGGGATAGGAAAGTCTGATCTGGCCTGAGCACTGTAGTCTGAGATTGAGATGGCCCCAGAAGAGCAATTCTATAAGCTTTAATGCATTTCTTATTGTGTCCATACAAAATGATTAATATTATGAATTCTTATGTTTGCTGGATGAGGAGAGGAGAGGAGAAACACACTCATGGGACTCTGCCCTTGGGTGGATCCTCCTGCTGAAAGAGAATCAGTCCTAGGAGAAGCATCCCCTGAGGGAAAGGAACCTTACCCTATTCATTGTGACCACACCTATGTGTACGCCCCAACCCCCTCATGCTGGGGGGATTTAACTAGGCTGTAAGAGTGGGTTGGGGGCCAGATCCAGAGATCCTGAGAGAGATCCAGAGCCGGGAGAGAAGCAGAGAGAGAGAATGAAATAAAATGATCGAGCAACCAGTTTGGCCTTCTTCCTTCCATGGCCTGCCCTTGACTGACACACACACAGCGGTTCCAGAGCACCGAATGTGGGCGGTGAGACAGAGCCGCCCGGAGAGCCCGCAAGTGCACACGCCCTTTGGCGTGCTTTAGTTTTTTACAACGGGTAGCTTGCCAGGCTCTGCTGTGCGGGCGGGATACTCTCTGAGAGGAACGGAGAGATCGAACCCGGGTTGGCCACGTGCAAGGCAAACGCCCTACCCGCTCTGCTATCGCTCCAGTCCAGTGTCTCAGTAACATTTGTTTTTTAATAAAGAAAGAAGGTGGTGCCAGAGTTTCGGGAGGAGGCTGTGGAGCTGTGCGGGGCGCAGCGCCGGGCCTTCCTCTTAACCTGGCTTCCAGAGGTCACCCCAGGGTGTGCTGGTGGGACGTGACCCTCCACCTTTGCACAAAGCACCAGCTCCAGCCCATGGAGCCTTCAAAGGCAATGGAAGCTTCCAGAGGCAACAAAGCAACCTGACACTGGTTTCCTTGACATGCTCTCTGTGCGTGCCTTTCTCTTTTGCATGTTTGTGAGCGGACAGGAAGGACCCTTCCTAGGAGAAGCTTCACTGCCAGGCATGCGGCTCTTACAGAACTCCAACAGCAGAGAGGTTAGAGTGCTCTGCGCTCACTCATCACTGCCAGGCAAGTCCCAGGTTGCCATAGGAACAGATAAAAGCATCTGCCAGGAAAAGTACCTGGGCCACGTCCTAGTCCAGGCCCCACGCCCCGAGGGGTCATGCTGCGCGCACGCTGCCCTCAGCAGCCCTTCCCCACCGGATGCTGACCCCGAGCCCGCAGCAGTGCCGGTACCTCTTGGAGGGGCAGGATGACAGTGCAGCATCCATCTTCCTTGCTGGCAAAGCAGATGTAAGTGTCCGAGGCGAACATGCGCCCGGGGGTGTGGCAGCGGCTGAAGGGCGTCCAGAGGGAGCAGTCCACCACTGCGTGCAGCCTCTCCTGGCGGGGCAGCCTGAAGAAGGCCCGGAAGAACTCATTCTGCGCTCGGGCCTCAAGGTCCCTGGAGAAAGAGGGAGAGAAAAACAAGCAGCAAGAGTAAATGAGGAGAGGAAACAGCGGCCAAGACACAGAGACAGTCCCCAGCCTGGAGAAACTGCCCACCCCATGCTCGTCGGGTAAGGGGTTGCTGTACAAGGCACTGGGAGAACTTAAGAAGGAAAAAATACCCAGAAAATGGGGAGAGGAAGTGAACAAAAACTTCCTCAAAGAAGAAATCCGAATGGCCAAAAGGCACATGAAAAAGTGCTCTCCATCACTAATCACCAGGGAGATGCAGATCAAAAAAACAATAAGATATCACCTCACACCACAGAGACTGGCCCACATCCAAAAGAACAAGAACCACCAGTGCTGGCACAGATGTGGGGAGAAAGGGACTCTCCTTAACTGTTGGTGGGAATGCCGACTGGTCCAGCCCTTTTGAAAAACAATATGGACATTTTTCAATGAAATGAGAAGTTGAGCTCCCATTTGACCCAGCAATACCACTCCTGGGAATATACCCTGGGGCCCAAAAACACAAAGCCGAAACACCATCTGCACTCCTGTGTTCATTGCAGCACTGTTCACAATGGTCAGGATCTAGAAACAGCCTGAGTGCCTGAGGATGGACAAGTGGATAAAGAAACCATCTACACATGGAATACTATGCAACTGTCAAGAAAAAATGAAGTCATGAAATTTGCCCATAAATGGATGGACCTGGAGAGTATCATGCTGAGTGGAATGAGTCAGGAGGGAAGTGACCTTGGCACCCCCCCAGAGGTCAAGTCTGCTGCATAAATAAAATGAATAACAAGCCCCCTCACCCCCACCGGGGCCTCTCTCTTGTGTCCACGAGACTGCAAGTGGGCTGGCCCGAGCACTGACCTCTTGGTGACCTGGCCGGGGTCCTGCAGTGGGGGGTCCAGCTCAAAGCTCTCGTTGTCCAGGAGCCTCCGGAGTGTCACGTCCGCCAGCTGCTCCATGACCCTGAAGGCCGCCTCGAGGCTCAGGAACATGGAGAAGTCGCGCTCCTTGCCCTGGGCGGTGACCCGGATGGTGTCGGTCAGAAAGGCGTTGGACGTCCTCTCCAGCTTCTGGACATCCACCCAGGGGACCACAAGCTTCACTGCGAGAGAAAACGGCCAGGGCGCACTTCACCGTCTGGTCTGAGTCAGACTGAGTGTCCCCGCACACGGCACCGCGTCCGGGACGTGGAAACACAGACGCCCAGACCAGAGTGGAGAAGCAAGCGCAGTGTGGGGGAGAAACCAGCTCTGGCTCTGGGCACAGTTCTTTAAAGATTCAAGAACACACACACACACACACACACACACACACACACACACACACACACACACCAGACACACTCTTCTGAAATACCAAGTTAACAAGATGAAAATTTTCTCAAGACTATTTAAACTTGAAATACTTGCAAAATGTGCAAATGTTTCTCGAAGCACATAAGTACTTGTTTCAAAAGCAGCATTTATGGCATAAGCTACAGGAGGAAAGAATGTAAAGCAGAGACAAGGCCTGAGCCTTCAGACTATTGAATGACAGTTGTCAGGGCACAAACAGTTTTTATGCAACTTTTTAAACTAAAAGTTCAAACAGTTGATTTTGTAAATAAGAATTCTATTCCCAGATGTTTCACTAGGCATGGTTGCTAAAACATAGCGAATGCAGGAAAGACTATACTTAACAGCCAAAAGTGATAAATGTTATGAAATACCAGAACCACTTATTTTATCCAAGTTTTAGCATCCAAAAACCTTAGGTTTAGTGACAGTAACTATTAAATGTCAGGAAATAGCACGTTTTTCCTGCAAACAGTGGAGGGACTGACTTAGTGGCTTCACTTTTGTTTATTTTGCAATCATATCTCAGTGTCCTGATAATTTTAGGTTACATTTCAGCATGAGGCTTGACTGTGGTGTCCCCAGCTACTCCTAACTGCTTTGTGTTAGCCTCCCTCCCTCCTCTCTCCCTCCTTCACCCTCTCTCTCCTTCCCTCTTCCCCCTTCCCTCCCTACCTCCCACTCTCTCTCCCTCCTTCTCTCCCTCTCTCTCCTTCCTTCTCCCTCCTCTCTCCCTCTCTCATTTTATCCCTCCTCTCCTTCCCTCCCTACCTCTCTACCTCTCTACCACTCTCTCCCTCCTTCCTTCTCCCTCTCTCTCATTTTCTCCCTCCCTCTCCCTCTCTCCCTCCTTTTCTCTCCCTCCCTCCCTCTCTCTCTCTCTTCCCTCTCTCTCACACACACATACTTTACTGAAACCATCATTCCACTCATAAAGCATCTATTTTGTGATGACCTTGTTCAAATGGTGAAAATAGATGCAAAAACCAAGAAGCAACTCTGACTTGGCAGGTCTCAAAATAGAGACACAGAAATGTAGAACTGTCAGGGGACCAGGGAAGGTCCCTAAAGGTGACCCAGACCAAGTAAAGTTAGAAGCACAGAGAGGAATTTGCCGACGCCGTGTGCTCTGTCACCAGGCCACCTCCTAGTCCCAGAGCGGCATTTCCAAGCAGAATCCGGAATGGAGAAGAGGGAGAGGAAGGCTGTGAGGAAGGCTCAGACGGCAGAGGGCGTGACTGGCCCCGGCAGAGTCCGGCTGAGGGTGGGCACACCGGGACAAGGCGCCTCACAGAGGAGAGGCTCCTGCTGGGAGTGGGAGATGCATGAGGGGAGAAAGATCCCACGGAGACCAGCGACTGTGCCTCCTGGGGGCCTGTGGACAGCCATTCTGGAAGGCGTCTCCCGGGAGCAGGAGTTTTCTGCTCCTGCTCTGGGGTGCTCCATCCGGGTTTGATGGGTCACTCGGGCTGCATCGCCTCACCCCGGGGCTCCAGCACCTGTACTCCACTAGGAAGGGACCAGAGCTCAACAGGAGCTTGGGATGGGAGATGCTGCCTGGGATGGAGATGCTGCTCGGGATGGAGATGCTGCTTGGGATGGGAGATGCTGCCCGGGATGGGAGATGCTGCTTGGGATGGGAGATGCTGCCCGGGATGGAGATGCTGCCCGGGACGGGAGATGCTGCCCGGGATGGAGATGCTGCCCAGGATGGGAGATGCTGCCCGGGATGAGAGATGCTGCTTGGGATGGGAGATGCTGCCCGGGATCGGAGATGCTGCTCGGGATGAGAGATGCTGCCTGGGACGGGAGATGTGGACTGAAAGTAGACTAGACACCAAATGATGGCCACTCGATGCCTCTGTTGCAAACCACAACACCCAAAGGAGAGAGAGAGCAAAAGGGAATGCCCTGCCACAGAGACAGGGTCGGGTGGGGGGAATGTGTGGGGGTGGAGGGAGGGATGCTGGGCCCATTGGTGGTGGAAAATGGGCACTGGTAGAGGGATGGGTACTCGACCATTGTATGACTGAAACGCAAACACGAAAGTTTGTAAGTCTGTAACTGTACCTCATGGCGATTCACTAATAACTTTTTTTTTAAAAAAAAAAAGCTCAACAGGAAAGTGAGTCCCACGAACACGGCCTCCCTGGGCTTGCTGTCCTTGGGCTGTCGGGTGAGCGAGTGAGAGGGGCTCCTGCGGGCCCCAGAGGAGGTGAGGAGGTGAGGGGCCTGGGAAGCAGCATCGGGCCGTCTGTGGTCACACCCTGCTTCAAACTAAGAGTCAAGATTGTTCAGCAGCTGCATGAAGCACATGGCCCCAGATGGACATTTCCCAGGCCAAGCCAGCTCGCACCAAGTCACCGCCTGCGGGAGACGCCCCTGCCTGTGCGTCCCGTGGGAACGCGGCCCCCTACCCCGAGGGCAGGCACCCAGGCCACTTACACTCCTTGCCCAGGAAGCAGGAGTAGAAGCACAGGTGGTTGGCGCTGAGGTACAGCCAGCCCTGCCGCGGCACGCGGCCCTTCCAGCAGCAGCACGAGTAGTAGGTGACCAGCCTCTCCGCCTCCGGGAAGCCGAACCTGGCCTCGAACTTCACCCAGGCCTCCCGGAACTTCTCGGGCTCCTCCTCCTGCTCCGCGAGCCGGCTGCGGGCCTCCTCCATGATCAGCGCCTGCAGAGAGTGGGCCCCGACATGAGGAGGCCGGGAGCGGGAGGGTGGGGGACGGGACAGCGCCAGGCACATCTTGCCCATCACCCGTGTGACCCAGGCTGGGCTACTAGCCTCGCGCTCCAACTCCTGTTTCACTGCTGCTTAGCTGGTGCTCCGCTGCTCCTGGCGGGGGCGGGGCTCTGCTAGCAGGTGCAGGAACTGCACCCACGAGTCAGCTCCGCGTCCCCCCCCCCCACAGACGCCCCTGTCTGAGACCCTCCTGCCCTTCCCTGCGGCACAGGGACTCAGGTCACTGGTAAACGGCCTGGGAAGAGTCGAAGAACTATCAGAATCTGAGTTAGAGTCAGTCTCTGTTTAATATTACTATTATTCTTCATTGTTATTTTGGTCCCCGGGCGATGCCTGGTGGTGCTCAGGGCTTCCCCCTGGCGTGGACCAAACAGGGTCTGCCGCGTGCAGGGAGCCGCTGTGCGAGCTCTCCAGCCTCTAGGTCAGCCTTCAAAATAAACTAACAGCTGTTTAGTTTCTCCTTCAGAGAAAAGGCAGTAAGAACAACTACCACCATGAGCTTTTCCTGGCTAAGTTCAAACTGGGGGCTACGCCAACACCTGCCCGGGAGACGGCTCCACTGCCAGGTCGCCCCGTGCTCCAGCACCAGCAGCCTGGCAGGGGGAGAACTCCATGTGTACCTTGGAGAACCGAAACAGACGCGCCCTCGGAAACAAATGGGGCAGAATACAGGCACGGGATCTGAGCCAAGGCGTGGGACACGGTGCCGGGACAGTGCTGGGGACTCGAGTGACGGGCAAGAGTGACCCACTGGACAGCCCCGTCTCGCTGCTCGCATGGCCTGACACAAGGCTGGCGTGGCCAGCAGAGGGTCACCTTTGTTCTCAGTAAGATGCACTGTTTTTGTTCTTCACTTGTTTGGTTTGATCTGGGGACTTGCGGGGATGGAACCAGGTGATACTCAGGGCTACTCAGGGCTCACCTGACCAGTCCTGCGGCCTCAGACTACAAGACAAGCCTGGGACCCAGGGGACAGCGCCTCCATGCAGCCCAGCCCCAGCCCCCAGCCAGGCCATGGTCTGCTACAACAAAGGGAAGGGGGGGTGTGCACATGTGTGTGTGTGTGTGCGTGTGTGTGCATGTGTGCGTGTGTATATGTGCATGTGTATGTTTGTGTGTGCACGTGTGTGTGCGCACATGTGTCTACGTGTGTGCGTGTGTGCATGTGTGTGCATGTGTACATGCGCCCGCGCGCGTGTGTGCGTGTGTTTGTGTGTGTGTGATATACGAGAACGTGACGCAGTGTTTAGGAAGCTGTAGAGACAGGAGGTGGTCTGAGCGAGTGCAGGGGTCATGCACATGGCCAACCTGGGTCAATCCCTTTCGACTACATATGGCCCCCCTCCCCATCCCCCGCCCAAGGAGTGATCCATGAGCACTACCGGGCATGACCCCAAACCATCCCTCAAAAAAAAAAACCCAAAGAGGAAAATACAGAGAAACGTTTGAGCAAGGACCTACCTTTACCTTCCCCTTGACGAAGCTGGCGATGTCGTCCTTATTGTCAAAGACAGACAAGGTATGCACCAGGTTCTGTTCCAGCCAGTCCCAGTGCTGGTTTATCTCCTCCAATGTGGCACCTGGGTTGGACAAAACACACACAGGGATAGAAATTGGAGACTGCAGGAGCCGAAAGGGCTCTGCTGACCGGAGACCCGCAGCTGCCCACACACAGCACGAGGCTGCACAGCTGTGTGGGCCATAGGCTCCTCTCCTCTCGGCCCCAGACACCACAGGTCAGGGCACAGCCCCTGCAGGACTCTGCCCGCACCCCGGGCACTGCCTCTGGCAACCCCGGTGGCCTAGGAAATGTCCAGTTCTGCAGATCTGAAACTTCCTGTCATAGATAAAAATGTCCCCAAGAGACAATGTTGGCTGGGGACAAAGCACAGAGGTAGCACTAGCTACTAGCTGTGCTGTGGGATGTCCCAGGACACACACAAAGAAATAACGTAGCTGTATGAGAACCAAAACACGTTAAATTGTACATAGTAACGCAACTTCTTTGGAAGCCAACTAAAATAGAACCGTTATCACTGAAGCATTAGAAACATCATTTGCCAAATCTGAATGATTTTAGCTACAGTTTCCTCTCAAGGGCCTCCTGTCCTCTCCCTCACCCAGTAGGCACTTCACGGGGGGGGGGGGGCGGGGGGGCTACCAGCATCCCTGAAACATCCCCACACACAGAGACTCGATATCAAGTCTGAGGCTTGAAGCTAGCAGGTCCTGGACAAGACAAAACACGTGTGGGGCGAGAGCGATAGTGCAGCAGGTAGGGTGTTTGCCTTGCACGCAGCTGACCCAGGTTCGATCCCAGTATTCCATATGGTCCCCCAAGCACCACCAGGAGTAATTCCTGAGTGCAGAGCCAGGAGTAACCACTGTGCCTCGCCAGGTGTGACCCAAAAAGAGAGAAAAAGAGAAAAGACAGAACACGTGTGGATCCAGGATGTCTGATATGGATGAAGAGAAGGCCCAGCTCCGAGCTGCAGGTTTCCAGAAGGGGAAGGAGCTGTCCTGACAGCAGAGCGGGCAGGCGACGCACAAGGCCCTGCCAGAGGCCCCACGTCAGGGCTCAGGCACGCTAGTACAGGCGTGCCACTCGGGGGCTTCCTGGGCGCTGCGTGCAGCTTCTTGCCTGCAGAGCGAACGCGTGGAGGACGCTGCCTCACACCCTGCAGAAAGGGCCAGCACCCGCACCTCGGACCCATGTGTCGGGGCTCAGAGTCCGACGAGCACCTGTGTGTAGGCGGAGGCTCTGAACGGCTGCGTGGGAAGTACGCAGAAACACCTAAGGCCCGGATGCTGCAGCCCTGCCGGGCGGGCAGCTGGACCCCTGCTTTGCCCCACCTCTCCCTTTCCAGGTCTAGATGCTCGGCTCTGACAGCACTGGCATCTCTCTCGGGCGGCTCCGGATCACGCACTAGTGTCTCCAATAACAGACCCTCGTCTCGCAGCTCCTGCTCCAAGGTGAGGCTGCAGCACCGGCCACAGGCAGATGCCCCACTTGGCGGCGCTGCTCAGCTCTGCTCTCCCCCACACACGACGCCTCAGACCCCAGCTGCAGTCACCGCCACAGAGCTGCTTCTTTCCAGCCCCAAACTGGTTTATAGCCATTTTTTTTAAAGCTTCACACAATGGGCACACCCACCTGTTGGAAAACCATAAACAAATAGACAGAAGCACCCAGCAGAGGGTCTGTGAGGATGGCCTGGAGAGCTGCAATGAACCTGGGTATGCCCGAAGCCCCTGCCCCAAACACCCTACAGCATGGGCAAGGGGCCGATGACCAGCCGCCAGAGGCAGGGGACCAGATGAACCTCCCAATCACATCCTGCTCCTTCAGGGTCCAGAAGCCGGCTGATGAGTCAGGGGAAGTTCTGGGTGGGCAATGCTGGTTCCTTGATGCTTCCTACCTTTAGGACGCCCCCAGCCATGAAACACGGACCCTTCAGGTTCTGCTCTCTTGATCTTGGGAGAAGGAAAGACGGCTCTGAGACTCACCAACCCGAATGACTAGGGCTCTCTGAGCGCCTCCCCCAGTGACACCTGCCTGCTCTCAGCACCTACCTAGCACCAACCCTGCTGGGGCCCCTTATGTTCAAAGCCAGTGTGACCGGAGGCTCATCTGCTCCACCAGCCTCTGGCTGACATGCCCTGGCCTGCTCTGGGCCCTCAGAGGCAGCTCAGCAGGCATAAGATAGACCCCCAGCTCTGGGGGTTAAACAATGGGGTCTTCATTGTGGGCAGATAACCCACCAACAATTATTCAGGAAAGAATCCTGGGGTTCTCATGGGAGGCTGGGGGTTGCCCATTCTCTGCTCTTCTCTAGCTAATAAAGATTCCCTCGTTCTAGGTGTTTATTCTTTGTTATCCACCATTACATATATATATGTATTTATATATATCACTGTCATCCCGTTGCTCATCAATTTGTCCGAGCGGGCACCAGTAACGTCTCTCATTGAGAGACTTATTGTTACTGTTTTTGGCATATCCAATATGCATGGGTAGCTTGCCAGGCTCTGCCGCATGGGCTCGATACTCTCGGTAGCTTGCTGGGCTCTCCGAGAGGGGTGGAGGAATCGAACTCGGGTCGGCAGCATGAAAGGCGAACGCCCAACCACTGTGCTATATATATAAAGCCAACTGTTTAGATTTATTTTTTTAAAATAAGGAATAAATACAAAAGGTTCATCTCTATTGGCCTTCAAACTTTTGTTCAGTTTTTCTGTAATTTCTAACCTGGGGGAAAGAGTGAGCGAGGAACGTGCTCCTGCTGGCACCATATAACCTCTCCCAGGGCCAGGACCCAGACGCTTAGCAAGAATCTCTCGGAAGAGAGCGCTGAGCACAAACCTTTTCTGCCTCATTTTTAGTGGACTGTTCATAACAAGCAATACAAAATAAATTATTTCGGTTCTGCTTTGGGGGCAGGGCTTGGGGCCTGGGGAATATGGTGGGAAGGTGTAATGGTGGTGGACCTGGTGCTCCAATATGAAATGTAATCAAAGTTGTGAACTACTCTATAAAGATAAAAAATAAAATGCGTGGGAGCAAAGGGAGAAGGCTCACCTACATGCTCTCTGTGCTCCTGGCGTTCCGTCCTGCCGTGTGATGGGGCCGGGGCTGGGAGAGGAAGGCGCCAGCGCCCCGCAGACACGCAGGGCAAGGCAGGCGAGCGGGAATCCCTTCCCTGCCTCTGGAGTGCCTGAGGTCCCACACTGCCACCCCGCCCACAGAGCCCTCGCCCCACCCCTTTCCATGCTGGCCTGCAAGGGCTCCTTCACACAGCGAGAGCCCGGTACCCGCGATGGCCTCGGCCCATCTCCCGGGTGGCCCCCAGGCTGCCCGCAGCTCTGCTGTCAAGCTCCCGGCCACGCACGTAGCCTGAGCCTCTCTCCGTGCTGTCATCCCCAGCGGGTACCCAGGACACTGGGGACAAATTCAGAAGCAATCCATTGTGTGGAATTAAGGTTTGAGAGTAAATCACCAAATATAGACTTTCAGTCTTCAAAGAAGCACTCTCCTCTGGGGAGACGCTGTCACAGGGAAAGGGAATTAAAACAGAGCTCAGACTCTCGGGAGGAGCAGACACGAGCAAAACCCATCCCGGCCTGCAGCTCAGCCGCATCCCCGCCGACGCCCGGGAGTGGGGCCGTCTGCGGCCGCTTCCTGAAGACAATCAGTGGCATGAAACCTTCCACTCGACGGTTTCCTACAGAAGTTGCCAAATGGCAGGGAGATTTTCCAAACTATCATTTCCTCTGCAGGAAAGCCTTATAAATGGTGTCACAAACATGTAAATCAGCGCAAGTCCACAGCACGTCTGTGGTCTCCAGGGGCTGAGAAAGGAAAGTCACTCACTAAGCAACACGCTACACGGAAGCACTGAGCGGGGCTGCTCCATCTCCTGAGCCCGTCAGAAAGTAGCTCTTCTGGAAAACAGACAGAGCAGGAATCAGAGCCACACTGCAAGGGCGCTCAGAACAACACGCTCCTTAAACTCAGGTACAGAACTAGAGGGCTGGAGCAGCACCCAGAGGCTGACAGCCAACTCTATAGCTTAACATGAGATAAAGCACAGAGGAAAATGGTTGGAAACTGGTCTCCAGGTGCACTCTGAGCACTGCAGCAAGAGCAACCCCACCCTGCTGCAGTGTCTCCCAGCACCAGAACAGAGGGGGCCTGGCTTGCACCACCCAGACCTGTCTGGTGACTGCCAAGTCCCAGTCCAGCCACGCTGGGAGACAGGACCTCAGGGGAGGTGACCCGGTGGAATAGACACCCGGTTGGGGCTCGACCCAACGAGGTGCCCTCTGAGATGGCTGGACACACCGCCAGGAGGTGCCTGCCCCTCATGAGGGGCTCGGGAGAAACATGCTCTGCCCAGGCTTCTGTTGATTCTTTGGAGGAAGAGCTGATTTGAGCCAGCCCTAATGGTGTTCAGACATAGGCTCTGAGCTCAGGGATGGTTTCCTGGCAGTACCCAGAAGCCCATATGTGGTGCCAGGTGCACACAAGGCCAGCCCCCTAACCACCATACTCTCTCTCCAGCCCCCAGTGGACTTGTTACTTAAACGTTTCTCCATTGAGAGCCATGTGGTAAGTAGTATCTTATCAACTTTTTTTTTCCTTTTTGGGTCACACCCAGCGATGCACAGGGGTTACTCCTGGCTCATGCACTCAGGAATGCATTGCCAGGGGAATATGGTCCCCTGGCAATGCTCAGGGGACCATATGGGATGCTGGAAATTGAACCCGGGTTGTCCACGTGCAAGGCAAATGCCCTACCTGCTGTGCTATCGCTCCAGCCCCATTCATCAAAGGTTTTGTATTCCAAGGGCGAAGGTCAGGTGCTGTCTCCTCTCTTATCTCTGTTGTCCACAGATGACAGAGATCATTAGTACCGCTCTTCTCCCTCTGGCTGATTTCACTCCACATGACGACGCCATCCAGAGTTGTCCATGGTGCAGCAAACTGTATGCTTTCATCATTTCTTCTGGCTGCATACTATTCCCTTGTATCTCTGTATCACAACTTCTTTTTTGGTTTGTCCTTGTTTGGGGGCCACACCCCATGATGCTCAGGGGTTACTCCTGGCTCTGCACTCAGGAATTTCTCATGATGGCGCTCGAGGAGCCATACAAGATGCCAGGGATGGAATTTGGGTCGACAGAGTGCAAGGCAAATGCCCTCCCTGCTGTACTATCGCTCCAGCCCCATACACCAAAACATCTTGATTTATTCATCTGTTGTTGGGCATTTGGGCTGTTTCCATGTCTTGGCTGCATTGTACTAAATGCTTCAATAAACAGAGATATGCATTTATCATTTCAAATGAATGTGTGTGTGTGTGTGTGTGTGTGTTGAGGGTAGGTACAAGAAGAGGAATGGCTGGCTTTTATGAGCATTCTCTTATTTTCTCTGAGACACCTCCATACTGCTCTCCACAGAGGCTGAGCCAGGAGGCACTCCCATCAGCGTGAATAGGGCCCCTTTCTCACCACACTCCCGCCGACATCGGCAGACTCCAGGCTTGTGATCTGTGCCACTGACAATATGTACTTCTGCATATGCCCGCTGGCACCTGGATGCCTTCTCGGGGAAAGTGTGGTTCATCATCTCTCATTTTTGGATGAGGTATGTGATTTTCTGTCAAGGAGCACTATGATTGTCTTATAAATCATTATCTGGTGAGAATATTTTCTCCCATTCAATAGGCTGTCTTTTAAGTTTCACTTTGCCATCCAAGGACTTTTTAATCTGGGGGCTGGAGAAATAGCACAGAGAGCAGGGCATTTGCCTTGCACGCGGCTGACCCGGGTTCGATTCCCAGCATCCCATATGGTCCCCTAAGCACCGCCAGGGGGTAATTCCTGAGTGCGGAGCCAGGAGTAACACCTGTGCATCGCCGGGTGTGACCCAAAAAGCAGAAGGAAAAATAAATAAATTTTAGCCTGATGTAGAACCATTTGTTTATTCTTGTTCTTGTCTTGCCTCTGGAGTCAGACTGAAGGCAGCCTGAGAGTCGTTTCCTGGAGCGTTCTGCCTCTCCTCCTCAGTGCAGCTTATGGACTCTGGTATAAGCTCAAGGTCTCTCATCCACACTGTGTTCGCTTTTGGAAATGGTATGAGATGTGGTTCCAGTTTCATCCTTTTGCATGTGGTTGTTCAGTGAGACACTCTAGTTTAAACTACCTAGTCTATGCTGGCTACACGGCAAGCTTTAGGGAACACAGTCCCATGTCGTCTAGAAGTCTGGGTCAGTGACAAACCCCCTGGTGTCTGCACAGTGACAAACTCACCCCGAGACCATCTCAAAGCTTCCCTGTCAGGGGGCAGGAGCAACTGTCCAGCAGGCGGGCGCTGGCCTTGCATGTGGCACTGCCAGGAGGGACCCCTGAGCAGAGTCAGGAGTCAGCCCTAAGCACCACGGGCTGTGACCTCCCCAATACCGGAAAAAAGAAAAAGAAGAAAGAGTCGGCCATGCCCGAGGGCAGGGGCCCACGGGAGGAGGGCCCGGAGCTACCCAGGGAGGAATTCATTCTTTCTGAGGCAGAGACCTTAGTGTGGCACTTTCTTAAATCCAGGAAGTCAACACTCAGACTTTCAAACACCTGCGTGAGATGAGCCCCAACAGAGAGCCCCGGAGCCGAGAGCTGAAGGCTAAGGGGCCCCCCCATGCCCGTCCCAAGCTGCACACGAGCCTGTGTTGGCGTCTGTGCCACTCTACCTCTAGGTATGGCCAAAAGCAAACCAGGAGCACGATGCCTCATGGACAGTGGGTGCCAGTGCGGGGCGACGGGTCCTCCACAGCACCAGCGCCACAGGCTGCCCCGGTGCCACCGAGGCCAAGCAGAGCCAGGCTTGCCCCATATAAAAACCCAAACCAATAGTGACGACTGAGCTCCCTGCGCTGAGAAAGAAGCAGTGGCAGTGGCCAGGGGCACTGCTGGTGGCAGGCCAGGCTAAGCCCCGTGGGGTCACGCTGATGAGGCCGATTTCCCTCCCATGCAGCACACAGGACGGTGGCTTCGGGCCAGGGGACAGGAGGCTCTGGGGAGCAGGACAGCACAGCTGACTCACTTCGAATTGAGCACACGGGTCCCTCCCGGAGCTTCCCCAGGAGAGCCGGGAATCAGGCCTGCATCTCACTGTCCGCACACTCTGCCTGAGGATGCTCCAGGCATCTGACACAGCACATCTGTCGGCAAGACCAGCGTTCCTCGAGGAAAGAGCCACGGCAGTCACTAGAGCGAGGCAGGAGGCCGGCACCGTCCCACACCCCACACACACCAGAGCCCAAACTGGAGAGCAGCGGGCAGAGGACAGGGCTCTGTCCGGGAGCAGTCCCGGCGGGGGCGCCAGGGGATCTTCCTTCTGAAAAGGGGACTCGGGAGCCAGGAGGCTGGAGGTCTCGAGCTGTCTGAGAGGGTGAAGGGCAGCCAGCAGGGCGGGTGCCACCAGGATACCCAGCCACGCCCAGAGGGTAGATATAAGGAGGGAGCCCCCAGGCCATCCCATCCCGAGATCCCCTAACGGGGAGAGTTGAGGCCAGCTGGGCCTGGACACCCCCCGGCCAGATGCCACAGGAAGTCTGGGTCCCAGCTTGACATCTTTATTTAAGGGGGTTGTGCAAGGTAGATTTATTCTAAATTGTCTCAGGTGAGAACAAACTGGGCCCAAGTTAGAGCAGAAGGCAGACTGAACACATAGTGAGGAAAGGGCCAGGGAGACTCGGCTTGGGGTCTGCAATGGTTGCCATGGTCTAAAAGCATTGTAAAGTGCAGAACTCTGACCTCTGAGGGCTTGTTTTTTTTGTTTGTTTGATTTTTTTTTTTTTTTTTTTTTTTTTTTTTTTTTGCTTTTTGGGTCACACCCAGTGATACTCAGGGGTTACTCCTGGCTCTGCACTCAGGAATCACTCCTGGCAGTGCTGAGGGGACCATAAGGGATGCCAGGGACTGAACCCGGGTGGGCAGCATGCAAGGCAAACACCCTCTCCGCTGTGCTATCGCTCCGGCCCTGACCTCCAAGTTACTAAGTCTAAGAGTCAAGATTCAGCAGTCACCAATGAAGCTGCAGAAACAGCTATCTAATATCTGTAAAACTGTTAAGGTACAAAATATGTGAAATAATGACAATTATAAGCAACATTCTTAATAGAACATTATCCTCAGTGGCTCAGTGGCTTTTTAGCATAAGCAAACTACCTTTATTGCAAAGGGAAAGAGCCTAGTTACGGGGTTCCCAAACAGACCAGAAACAGCCGCTCCCAAGCGCAGATCACACGTGGGAAATGCCCACGGCTATTGTTCAAGGAAAAGCATAAATAACTCCGTGTGCTGGCCACAGCGTGACCCCTGAGCGTGCGCCCTGGACCGCGGCCTGCCAGCCCTTCCCGGGCTGCCCTGGGGCTTCCTGGAAGTCACAGTGAGTTCTGGCCGGGAACAAAGGCTTGGCGGGCACAGAGCGGCCCAGGCCCCTAATCTGATGTGCCCAGAGCACTTCCTCCCCGTGGGCCCTCTCGAGACAGAGTAAACAGGGATGTGCTGCGTGACACTCCCCAGGCTGGGCCACGTCCAGAGGACGCGGCAGGAAGAATTCTCTGAAAGAATGTTCTGGAAGAAGCTGAGCTGGACCCTGCAGTGGGAGGCGTGGTCCTGCCAAGCCCTGCGGGGTCAAGAACGCCTCATGAGAAGGCGTGGGGCCCAGGCTCGCCGCGTCTTGCTTCATGACACACGGGAGGCGCCCGCATTGCCCTCTGGCCTGCGCAGCTGTGTCGGGCCCTAGCCGGCGTGCTGAGACAGAACGCACGGCCCTGTGAGCGCTACCCTCCAAGGCTGTTCAGGACATTCTGAGGCGAGAAACTCGCACAGCTCCCTTGAAGGAGGCCAGGAATTTCCAAGTCACAGTTTTCCACTTTGCCGGTCCAGACTCTGTGGCTCTGTGGCCAAGGGCCCGAGTCAGCACCCGACAGCCTCAGGGCCAGCTCCAGGGAAGACCCTGCAGTGACCAAACAGGGGGCAGGGAGTGTGGGTCTCAGCCAGCCGTGGCTTCCTCCCACCTGAATTCGGGACCCAAACGGGAGGCCAGGTACCGAAGCCAGGTTGGGTGCATGCAAGGCCAGCGTCCCCCCTGCCATGGATGGCCCTGCCCAGCTGGACGCGCTGGCCATCGCAATGGCTTCTCTCTCTCATGGCGCACACACCACTCCCGGGCTGCAGGGCAAGAGGAAATGGCCCAGCCTGCCCGCACGTCGCATCTGGGCTGTATCTGAGATACGACACCAGGCGGCATGCTGCCTCAGTGCTCAAGATATAGCACTGTCACACTGTGGTCCCGTTGTTCATCGATTTGCTCGAGCGGGCACCAGTAATGTCTCCATTGTGAGACTTGTTGTTACTGTTTTTGGCATATCAAATACGCCACGAGTAGCTTGCCAGCTCTGCCATGCAGGTGGGATACTCTTGGTAGCTTGCCAGGCTCTCCAAGAGGGATGGAGGAATCAAACATGGGTTGGCCACGTGCAAGGCAACCACCCTACCCGCTGTGCTATAGCTCCAGTCCAAGACACAGTAGAATATTAACTGTGGGGGAGGGGTGAGATGCCACACCGCACCGTGGGCAGTGGGGGTCAGGGTGACTGTCCAGGCAGGCGGCTGGATGGGGTGAAGCTGGCAACCACAGCGAGAGGTGGGGCAGACGGAACAGGGGCCGATGGGTTCCGGCAGGGAGAAAAAGAAGTTCCACCCAGCATGCACTCGGTGACGCCAGGCAGAAGGTATTGGAGGAATAAGAGGCTGGAAAGGGAGCTCACGGCTCCCAATATACGGGGCCAAAATAACAGGACACCAAGATTAGTAAGTATGCCCAGAGCATTACCGGAGAGAAGCACTTTTGAACAGTTGCTGGTAACGCCAAGGGAAAGGCTCTAAGATCTGTGGGGAGTGCTGATGGGAAAGGCACAGGGCAGTGTCAGGAGGGGCTTCCCCACTACCAGCCCCCAGAAGGCCCCAAACGGAGAGGACAGAATTATAAAAAAGAAAAGAAAAAGAAAACAAGAAATGAGAAGGTGACCATAGCGACCGGAGGCGGAGCTCTGAACAGTCAGCGGAGCAGAAGGTGCATCTCACAGCTCCCGTGCAGACAGTGGGCGGGAATCTCCAGAGACGTTGGGGAGGGCAGCGTGCTGCAAGGGCGCAGCGATTCTCGGGAAGTTTGCAGGCTGGTCTCAGGGCATGACGGAGTGGAACCAAGGCACTGAATTAAAACCCTCACATAAGACGACCATCCCCCGAGTGGAAAAACAAGCCATCTGCAGTTTTTTTCCACCGCCACGCTGGCTGCGAGGGTTCAGGTCCAGTCTAGGCCAGAGTGAAGCGGAGAAACGCAGCAAGTGCAGCAGGAGCCAGAGCACAGGCAGGGCGGAGGGGAAGGTTCCGGAACAGATGCACCCACCCCGGAGGGCCATGGCAAGAGGGGGAACTGCACGCTGGATCCCAGGACGATGCTCTGCTAAGGAGGGCGAGGAAGAGAGCTTGGGAGGCTCCGAAAGGAGTGTGTATGCAGGAGCTCCAGGCCTGCCCTCACCACACTGTGGAGCACTGAGCACTGACAGGGGAGCCCCAAATAAGGACAAGCCAGGCCCAAGAGATGGGACAGCACGTGGCATGCTGACCCAGGTTTAATCTCCAGCACCCCATCTGATTCCCTGAGCCCCGCCAGGTGTGATCCCAGGGTGCAGCGCCTGGATTAAGCACAGTCTGGTGTGGCCCCCAAACTGAAAAAAGCTTTAGCGAGAGAACAAACAAAACTTTAAAATGAGAAGCTGGTCTTCGAGCCTTTGATTACAAAAGAAATCAGTCAAGAAGACACAAAGCCTAAGGAACTGCTACACCCCCCCACCCCCACGTCCTATATACTAATCACTGCAATATTGACTGAAAGTTGATGAAAAATGTTGAGAGTTGCTAAGATGGTACAGAGAATTCTTGTGATGACCATTTTGCAGTGTATTCCGACGTCAGACCCCGACGCCTTTCGCCTGCAGCTACAATAATGCACGACAACTGTGCTCCTGGGAAAATGAGCCATCAGAGGAGCTGAGGAAAGCAGGGAGCAGAAGGCCACGACCCAGGGAGGTCTGAAACATTGTTTAAATGTCCTAATGTTGACCTCTAGCACTCCCAAGCCCTGTACCCTAAATCTTGATGAAGCCTTCCAGCAAACAGACTTTCTGAACTAAAGACATTACTTGAAACAACATTTCTTTGTGCTCACTTCAGCTTCTTTGATAGAAGTCTAGTAAAAATGTAATACTTTGGGTCTGGCTTGGTTTGGGGCCACCGTGTGTGGGGACAGTGTGCCCTCGGAGCCCCAGCGCTGCCAGTGGCCAGGCCAGCACCCCACGCCCTCTCCTGCCCCAGAAATGTAATCCTTTTACAATAAAGTAACACGAACAGCGAGCTGCATTGCCCTGCAGGTACACCCACACACGTTCACAGCCGCCTGTAGCAGTCTGCACGCATTCTGCAAGGGACCAGGGGTCTCTCTGGACCAGAGAGCAAAGGCCTGGCCAGTGGGCGGCCCGGTCTCTGTGGCCAGCTCTGCAACAGTCTGTAGCACTGCCACTGTTATCCCGTTGTTCATCGATTTGCTCGAGCGGGCACCAGTAACGTCTCTGTTGTGAGACTTGTTGTTACTGTTTTTGGCATATCGAATACGCCACGGGGAGCTTGCCAGGCTCTGCCGTGTGGGTGGGATATTCTCGGTAGCTTGCCGGGCTCTCCAAGAGGGGCGGAGGAATTGAACCTGGGTTGGCTTCATGCAAAGCAAACACCCTACCCGCTGTGCTATCGCTTCAGTCCATAAATTAAAAAAAATAGACGCGTTACAAAGCTGTCTGGGGCGAACCCAGCGTGGTCAGAGCCTATTCTGGGCAGTCAGGATGTGGTCAAAAGACCTTTTTTTCATTGTCCATTTCTGGGTTTGCTGATTCCTTTCTATGAACACTTGGCAACTTGATCCTTTCGTGAAAATATGAACTTACCTTAGTTTACAAAGACAAAACAAACTGCATTGAGGATTAAAATTTTTTAAAAGCCCCTAAAAAGGTGCCAGAGAGACAGTACAGCAGGTAGGGCATTTGCCAAGCATGCTGTTGACCAGGGTTCAATCCCCGGCATCCCATATGGTCCCCCAAGTACCGCCAGGAGTGAGTCCTGAGTGCAGAGCCAGGAGCAAGTCCTGAGCACCGCCGGGTGTGACCAAAACCACACGGATATGAAAGCTGTTCAAGATTGTGAGGTGACACTGAAATTTTACGATAGATTTTTAAATGCTGAAAGTTCACGGTGCCCTGTAGGACACCGAGGCGAAAGGGAAGAGACGGGAGTCCTGGCCGAGGGCATGGGCCGGTCATCGCTCTCTCCTCATCCCCCGCCTGCCTCTGCAGGACTGCAAGGTCAATGATCACTGCCATGTAACAGCAAAGACACCTCACACAGGGTCAGGGAGCAGCCCTCAGGGGGTGCTGCTTGACTGGGGCACCCTCATTCTGTTTATGAGAGGGGCCTCTCGGGTGACCGAGGGGAGGAGTGCTGGGGGGCAGCGGGGAGGGGCAGGCGGTGGTTCCTATGTCTGGGTATAGCAGCTCAGAGTCCTGTCCACATGAGGGACAGAGCGCCCCTCCCCCGCCCCCGCAGCGTGCAGCGCCAGCCCGAGGAACATGCTCACGGCCATGCAGTGACGAGGGTGAGTTTCCTCTGCACGCCACCGCACACAGTGACCCCGAGGTCTGGGAGGATCTGGTGGGCACAGACCCAGACTCTGACCCTCTGGGTGACTCACCGCATGCTATGGGCGAGTAGAGCTGGGAGCCCGGGACCTGGAGCAGGATCCGGAAGGGAGCGACCCGAGCACTGGAGTCCAGCACGGCGTCCAGGGCACCCACCAGGCGACCTGCAGGAGGGAAGGGGCATGGCTGAGTCCAGTCGGGCAGCTGCCCATCCCCGGCCCAAGCCAAGCCAGCCCACAGCCCACCCCCGCCAATCCGCAGGGAGGGACCCAGGCAACCACGCAATGTCCCCACGCCGCCCCTACTGTCCAGGCCCACCGAGTCATGACATGTCTGCACATCACCCCCACCGTCCAGGCCCACCAAGTCATGCTGTGTCCCCATGCCGTCCCCACGTTCCAGGCCCAGCAAGGCAGGAAGGGGAGGCACAGAGAGGGCAGGTGCCTGAGAACTGCTGATGCTGGTCAAAGACAAACACTGTTACCTTGGACTGATACTTATTGCACACAACACCCGTCCTGGTCCCAGAGTACAGAAACCAGCAAAGGCAGTGCAGGAGCTGCTAATCAGAGCCCCCGTCTGTGTCTGTCTGTGTCTGTCTGTGTCTGTATCTATCTGAGTCTGTGTCTGTCTATGTTTGTGTCTGTCTGTGTCTGTGTCTGTCTGTCTATCTATGTCTGTGTCTGTCTGTGTCTGTCTATCTATCTGTGTCTGTGTCTGTCTGTGTCTGTGTCTGTCTATCTGTGTTTGTCTGTGTCTGTGTGTGTCTGTCTGTGTGTGTCTGTGTCTGTATATCTGTGTCTGTGTGTGTCTGTGTCTGTCTGTCTGTATCTGTCTGTCTGTCTCTCCCCCTGCTTCTCCCACAAGGCCGCCCTGTCCCTCAGCTGTGCGAGCACTTCAGCTTGTCTTCCTCCTCTTCTCGCAGATGAGATTTAGCTTTGGATTGGGGCGTCCTGGAGCAGGGACGGGAAGATGTGTTTTCTGAGACAGGTCAGTGGGCACGTGTGTTGAGGAAGTTGCTGGGTTCCACACTCGGACGCCCAGGAGCGGGAGAGGGCGGCCTTGGACCTTGGGGGTGGGGTGGGGAGTGGGGGTATTGAGCTTGGGAATGCCCGACCACTCCCAGCCAGCTCAGAGCGGAAACCACGCCCTGTCCGGGACCCACTGAAGCACTGGGCCTGGCAGGGGCTGGGGGCAACGACCCTGGACGCAGCTCTTGCAAACAGCCTGGGTGGGGTCCTGACCTTGACCAGTTGGGAGACCCCGAGGGCGAGCAGGTGACCACCACATTCTCACGGAGCATCCTGCAGGGAGCTGGCCTCCCCGCCCCCTCCTTCCCCAGACAGCACCATCTCTGGGGCCTGCAGCGCATCCCTCCTCTCTGTCTCTGTCTCTCTCTGTCTCTGTCTCTCTCTGTCTCTGTCTCTCTGTTTCTGACTCTCTCTGTCTCTGTCTTTGTCTCTGCCTCTCTCTGTCTGTCTCTGTCTCTCTGTTTCTGTCTCTCTGTCTCTGTCTCTCTGTCTTTCTGTCTGTCTCTTCCTTTCTAATTTTTTTCTTTTCTGTGGTGCCAGGGTTGAGCCCCAAAGCTCCTGGGCCATGTCCCCTGAACTATCTAAGGCCCCAATAATGACAACAGGCCCCAGGGGTGGGTGAGGCTAGAGTTGGCCTCTCCTTGGGCTCGGATCACGTGCAATCAAGTCCTGAGAGAGTAAGAGACTCAGGCCGAGGAGTACTTTGCACCACTCTCTGCTCTCAACAGAGAATCACAGTGCTCCAGGGAAGGGAGCGTGGCCCTGAACAATCTCCCCATCCCTGGCACGACCTCAAAACCATCAGAGAGAATTTACAGTGCCTGCTCAGGGTAGGTTAGGGGCTCTGTAAACTTCCACTCATTCTGAAAACTTCTATTTCTCCGCAAGAAGCCAAAGTTCTCAGAATGAGTGGAAGAATGCTAGGGACAGAGAGGCACCATGCTCAGAGAATGGAGAGCTCGAGGGACCAGTGGAGGAAGGCAAGGCCCCACATGCTCGACACGTAGGGAGAAGTGCAGTGTTTGTGGAAGAATGCTGACCTCGTGGCAAGCACATGGCTCGGTGGCCGGTGTCTGCTGGACATGCCGAGGCCCTGGGTTCCCTCTCCCCCCAGCTCATACTAACAAGGGCACACTAACAGGAAGGATGCAGCCACTGAACTCCACAGTCAAGATAGAGGGCTGGAGCGACAGCACAGCAGGTAGGGCATTTGCCTTGCACACAGCCAACCCAGGTTTGATTCCCAGCATCCCATATGGTCCCCTGAACACCGCCAGGGGTAATTCCTGAGTGCAGAGCCAGGAGTGACCCCTGAGCATCGCCAGGTGTGACCCAAAAAGAAAAAAAAAGATAAAATGAGATACGAACAGAGGAGAGAGTAAAGGGGAAAGCAAACACCCGGTTACTGGGATACAATTCCAGAGAGTCACAGTCAAGTAGAATACCAAGAAGAACAAAAGGACAATTTCTTGCAGTTAAAAGGCTGAGGATTTTCCTGAATTAATTACAGGTACCAAAATAACAAACAGGCAAGTTAAATACCACCCCTACAAAAAAAAAAAAAAAGGATAGGAAAATAATATTCAAATTCCAGAAATCAAAGACAAAAAAAACAATAGAATCAGAGGAGGAAACACTGCTTTCCTACTAAGAGAAGATCAAAGGTAAAAATCAACCTTAGATGTTTCAGCAAGAGAACGAGGTAGAATGTCTAAGCTACCAGAAGGAGGGAGAACTCACAAACCTACAACTCTCCATCCAGCGCAATTTTCCAGAAATAGCGAAAAACAGAAACTCTTTAACCAAAGAAAAAATGACGGGCTTAACCAGCAAATGTTAAGACATTCAGAGAGAAACAGAAACGCAAAAGGTCAGGACTCAGATCCACGCAGACTGAAAGTGGTATTGAGGAAGAAATAAATCAAGGAGAATAAAAAAAAAAAAACCTGTGGAAAAGTGAAGTGGAACCCACAGTGACAAAGCACGGCAGCGGAGGCTGAGTGGGAGCCGGGGGAGAGGCCCGGGGGCGCTGAGCCGGCCACAGCACCTGGGAGCGCCCACCTTATTGAGCCAGAGGAAGCTAGGCGCTCCCAGAGCCGTCAGCTCCCCACGGGAAGGCAAGAAACACACGCGTGTCCAGCGCGTCTGGAACCAGGATCACAAACTCCCTTCCCTGGGCTGGGGGCTTGCTGGCGGGGCTCGGCGTATGCAGTGTGTGAGTACTCAGACCCCTGCCGTCAGGTATTTTTTTCCTTCTTTTTTCGTTTGGGATGAGGACCCGTGCAGCCCAGGGCTTGCTCCTGGTGGTGCCCAGGGGAATAAGCCGCATTAGGGATCAAACCAGGGTCGGCTACATGCAAGGCAAGAGCCCAATCTCTCTCTCTCTCACTCTCTCTCTCTCTCTCTCTCTTTTTCTCAAACTAGCGAAGTGGGGCTGGAGTAACAGTACAAGGGGGAGGGAGTTTGCCTTGCAGAGCAGCCAACCGGAGTTCAATCCTCGGCATCCCATATGGTCCCCCGAGCACCACCAGGAGTAATTCCTGTGTGCAGAGCCAGGAGAAGACCCTGAGCATCACCAGGTGTGACCTATAAAGCAAAAAAAAAAAAAAAAAAGAGGAGGAGGAGGAGGAGGAGGGAGGAGGAGGGGGGAGGAGGAAGAGGAGGAGAAGGAGGAGGAGGAGGAGAAGGGGGGGAGGAGGAGGAGGAGGAGGGGGAGGAGGAAGAGGAGGAGAAGGAGGAGGAGGAGGAGAAGGGGGGGGGAGGAGGAGGAGGAGGAGGGGGAGGAGGAGGAGGAGGAGGAGAGAAGGGATGTAAAGAAATGGAGAAAAATACAATGCTAACACATATGCATATTTATATGCCAAAACCAGTAACAATGATGGGTCTCATTCCCCCCCCCCCCCAAAGAGCCTCCAATGCAGCACCATTGGAAAGGACGAATAAAAAGAGGCTTCTAAAATCTCAGGGCTAGGATGAATGGAGACATTACTGAGACCGCTCGAGAAATCTGACGATCAACAGGATGATGATGATGATGATGATGATGATGATGATGAACACATATGCTATATTAATTTCAGGCAAAGATTTTAAGACAATACAAATTATAAGGGACAATGAAGGGCATTATAGAATGTAACAATAAAGGGGGAAACTTGTCCAAGAAAACATACTAATTCCTGATAATAACATCGAAATCATGAAGAAAAATCAGAGAACTGTAATAATAAGTAGCTCAAAATATCAGACTTAAGAATTTCAATGGCCTTCTTTAGGTAATTGATACATAAAGCAGGCAGAAAATCAATAAGGATGTATTGGCCCTAAATAGCCCTATTAATCAACTAGATCAAAACATCCCTTCAAGGTCTGCATGAGACATTCAGCAGCACGGGGTCTCCCCAGGGCCATAACGCAGACTGAAGGGGCACAAAAGGGTTGAAGCATATACTTAGATCATGATAAAAACCAAATTAGAAAGAAGTCACAGAAAGATAATTGGGAAACCCCCAGATATATGGATATTAAACACACTTCTATACGGCATGGGGGCCAGAGAAGAAACCTTGTTTCCTCTGGGGGCCACCCCAGCCTCAGTACTGTCTCTCTGGGAAGGAAAAGTCTTCAGAGAAATCCTGACACGCCTGAATTAAGTAAAAATAAAAATGACTTCTAGGAAGTCCTGCCGTGCAGCAGAAGGAGCACTTCACAGGCAAACACACGAAAACACAACAAACACAAAACACAAAGCACAACAAAGGCTGATGTGGCTGGGGATGGCCCCCTGCCCCCAGGGAAGAAGCCGGGACAGCTCAGGGCAAAGGAGGAGCAGGAGAGTGGGGGGAGGCCCCTGCCCCAAGCGCCCTGCAGGCTCCAGCTCTGCCCGGGCTGGGTGTCTCACTCAGGGGTGGTGGGCTGGCAGGCAGGCGCCACCTCCTCGCAGGCCTCCGGCCCCGCCCCAGCCCTTTGCTGGACAGTCCAGGCTTCTGCCCTGACCGCTCTCCACCTGGGAGCCACCCCCCCAGCTGACACCCCCCCCCCCCCAGAGCTCCGGTCAGGGAGACACTGGAGGCAGCAGGACCCCCAGCCTCCCGGGCCTGCGGCAGGGGCAAGGGACTCGGAACCCCTCGTGCTCGCGTCTGGGGTGGGGGATGAGAAGGCCACTGGGACAGCTGCCTGTGCCAGGGAGGCAGCATAGGAGTCAGACCAGGAGAGGGAGCAAGGGGGCCACAGACACAAGAGGAACTTCCCCAAGGCAGAAGGGCTCAAGCAGAGGCCCCCAGGGCTGGCGTGTGCCACCTTCAGAACCAGGAGAACTGGTTCCTTTTGTTTAACAAGCAAAGCCCTGGAGCCATCGCTTGCGTGGGGCCACTGGCCTGCAAGCAAAGCCTGCAAACAAAGCCAGCTGCCGAGCTTCTCCTTTCTGCACAGTGGCAGCCCCCGCCAGCGGGCTGCAAAGCCTCTGATAAAACTGCAGCGGTCAACACTGCAGAGGGGGCAGAGGCCAACCCCTGAGCAGAGCCAGCCCACAGATACCCGGGAGCTGGCCCCAGGCCTTAGGCTCTGCCTCGGTGGGCCGAGCATCCCACGCCTACATGAATCCCCGTGGCCCAGAACCAAGGGGGGAAGGCACTGGCCAAGCTCCAGCTCCTGGCCGTGGGTGCCCAGCCCCTCCACCCTGGGGCCAGATGGGCAGAGCACGGCGAGAACCAGACCGGAGGAGGCACATGGGGGATTGCGGGCACTCCAGGCTGCTGTTCAGAGCAGGCGTCGGTGGCACAGAGCACGAGGCAAGGGACACGCGTGGGCACCCATCTGCTCGGTCGGTCACCACAGCCCAAACACCGTGGGGAGCTGGGGAAGGGCTGTTTGTGCAAAGTCACTTGGTGAGTGGGCGAAGCCAGGCAGTGACCCTGCACAGGGCAGCCGGCACCAGGCCTGGGGCAGCGCCGCAAGGGCAAGTGGGAAGCAGAGCAGGAGAGCCGCGCAGGAAAACCACAGCGGGGATGAAATTCAGGGGGAAATGGCGCAGGCTCCTGCCAGGGAACCCTGAGCCTGGGCGGGGCTGGGCCGCAGAAGAAGAAGAGCAAATACAGGTGGACCAGACAGCCCTCCGCAGGGTGGGCTCGGGCGCTTACTGAGGACTGAAGTGCAGACAAAAGTGGACGCACCAAGGGAAACGGCCACAGGTGCCCGAGGGTCCACACCGCATGGCAGGGTACGGGCACACGGGGAGGGTCAATGTGGATGACCTCATGCCTGAAACTCAGTCGTGAACGACTTGGTGACTTTGTGATTATGGTGATTCAATAAAAAAAATCTTAAGAGAAAAGACTATCATTTGAGGAAGGGGGCCCACATGGTGCCCAGGGTCGCTCCAGCCGTGCCCTCAGGACTGACAGTGCCCAGGGCCTACAGGGGCAGGCCCCCCTCCCCGCCCCAGTCAGCAGCCGGCAAGGCAAGCGCCCAGCCACGGGGCTCTCTCCAGCCAAGACTGCCATTTCGTTTTTATTAATCTTTTTATTCTTACAGTTCCTGTTTGTTTTGGGCCACACAGTGATGTTCAGGGCTTACTCTAAGGCTGCATACAGTCACTCCTGGCAGTGCTTGGGGGGCCGCACGGGATCAGCCTGGCTCGGCTGCAGTAAGGCAAGTGCCTCTGCTCCTCTGTCTGTCCAGCCCGAAGACGGTCATTACACTCCTGGACTTTCCTCCCTCAGACTCCAGCAACCCCTAATCCAGGTTCCCTATTCCCCCTTTTCAGACAAAGATTACTCGCTGCTCCCCTGGAAACTGGCTTCCTTAAGAGAACAGACAGAGAGACCATTCCACCCCAGCGAAGAGGGGTACCCACTCCGGGAAACGCCTTCCTGACCCACAAAGACTCAGAAATGTCCCCGAATGCATGAATCAAAAAAAAAAAAAGTCTTGAAATGACACTGGACGGACCCTATTGCAGACAAAAGGAACAGCAGAAACTGTCCTTTGTTGGGGCTAGAGCCATAATACAGTGAGTAGGCCGCTGGCCTCACACAGCCAGCCCTATGGTCCCCTGATCACAGAGCCAGGAGTAAGCCCTGAACACCGCCAAGTGTGACCCTAAAGAAAATCAAGAGGGACAAAGGGAGGAAGGGAGGAAGGGAGGGAGGAAGGAAGGAAGGAAGGAAGGAAGGAAGGAAGGAAGGAAGGAAGGAAGGAAGGAAGGAAGGAAGGAAGGAAGGAAGGGAGGGAGGGAGGGAGGGAGGGAGGGAGGGAGGGAGGGGAGAGAGGTCCTTTGTTTCCACAACCTCACCATAACAAAATTTTTTGGCAAAACATTTGTGATCTCTCGGGGCTGGAGCAATAGCACAGCGGATAGGGTGTTTGCCTTGCATGCAGCTGACCTGGGTTCAATCCCCGATTTCCCATATGGTCTCCCAAGCCCTGCCAGGAGTAATTCCTGAGTGCACAGCCAGGAGTAACCCCTGAGCATCGCTGGGGTGTGACCCAAAAAGCCAAAACTTAAAAATCTTCTAAAAAAAAGATAGAAACATTTGTGATCTCTCAATTTTGTCTGCAAAAGTATCTGCCTGAAACCCGGAGCCGCTGAGCGCGAATCGGACCCTCTGCGGCGCCTAAAGACTTTGACTCCAAAGATGTAACACATTCGGGCATCCAGTACAGCACCCGAGAGCAATGCATTGGGACACCAAACTGGGCTACAACTCGGTGCTGCTGGGGGTGGATTTTTTTTTCCTCCCCACCCTGTCTTCCTGCATGGAAAGCGGCGGGCTGGCGGCACCATGTGGCAGGCGCCATCTTCTGATTCCAGACCCACAGGTATTCAGATTTTACTTTGGGGGCTCCCAGGAACTCATGGGAAGGGGGCGTAACCGGCACGCCCTCGGCCCAGATAAACCCGGAGCCACTGAGCGCGAATCGGACCCTCTGCGCCTAAAGACTTTGAATTCAGAGACTTCTTACAGCAATGCACTGGGACTGTGAGCTGGGCTATGTAATTTCTGGCAGAATTCTCCCTGGACTTTATACAGAAATCCAAAACCGCGCGGACGCGACTTAACATTTATAATTGTCAGCAATGTGAATCGGTTCCATTTGAACAGGTCTGACTTGGGGGGGAAACTCCAAATAATAACAGTAAGTTTTTGTTGAAAATATTGAAGGTTTTTAATGTAGCAGCCACCTCTGGACTGTGAACTAAGCAAAAGCCCCACGCTGGCCGACGTGGCGTGGCGTACACCATACTATGAGGCGCAGGAAGGGGGATGAGGGGGAAAAAGAAAAAAAAAAAAGAGGGAAAAGGAAAAAGAGAAAAAAAAAAGAGAGAGAGAGAGAGTTATGTCAACTATAGTGAGTTTTGTGTTGAATTATGGAATGTAATCAAGGTAAAGAAAAAATGAAGTGAAATTCATTAGTTATACAGTAGGGGGTAGGGGGTGGGGGCGGGGGGTATACTGGGGTTTCTGGTGGTGGAATATGGGCACTGGTGAAGGGATGGGTGTTTGAATATTGTATAACTGACATATAAACCTGAGAACTTTGTAACTTTCCACATGGTGATTTAATAAAAATTAAAAAAAAAAAAAAAGTATCTGCCTGAGTTTCAAGCATTTGAACAGCCCGGCAAGATCTACAGCACTAACAGTTGAATTCCTGTTTGAGATGAGTAATTTATCACTTGGAAGTTGTTTCTGACAAGCCAAATGGGTTTTATCTGTTCTTGCAAAGTCACATCAAGAATCAATTAAAATCTTGGGGCTGGAGCAATAGCACAGCGGGTAGGGCATTTGCCTTGCACGCGGCCAACCCGGGTTCGATTCCCAGCATCCCATATGGTCCCCTGAGCACCACCAGGAGTAATTCCTGAGTGAATAGCCAGGAGTAACCCCTGTGCGTCACCGGCTTCGACCCAAAAAGCAAAAAAAAAAGAATCAATTAAAATCTTCCAAACCCTTTTGAGTGCAATCTAGTCTTGTTTGCTCCCCTCGAGCGACCTGCTGGGGGTATGGAGAGTGGACCAGGCATGACGTGGTCTCCTGCCCTCCCAGAGAGGCTGCGCAGGCTTCGGGGCCCAACAGCTGCCCGCTGGGTGCCCCGGCCCAGCACACTCCCGCACCGTCACCTACTGGCCCAGGAAGCGGCCGGAGACGGAGACCAATGGCACAGGAGGACCATGAAAGTCGAAGTGAGTACGTCAGGCAACGCTGCTCCCTGGCTCCGGGAAGGAAGAGTCCGGGGGTCAGCAGGGAGCAGGGGGTCGGGGACGAAGGCTGCGACCTGCTGCAGCCCCTGCGCAGAGGTCCGTGGGGCACAGCAGCCTCAAGGACGGGAGCCAGCCTGGCCCGCCCCTCCCCTCACGCAGATGGCAGCGCTGGCACCGAGCGCGCAGGAATGGCCCCCCGCACTGCCCACGACACTCGTTCTTCAGGCCACCGCCAGACCGTCCTGGCGACTCTGGCGCAGGTCGGGCCCGTTTGCTCTCGGTCCTGGCACGCGTACACGGCCACAGAGCACTGACCCAAGGGCACACACGGGCCTCTCCCGCACCTGTGTGTGGCACACCCTGCGTAAACATTTGCTCAAGGAACCCCTGACTGAAGCCAAGCCGAGGGCACATCCCTTCGGGTGGGGGCTGCTCCCCGCCCCCCTGCCCCATCTGGCACTGACCTTGAAACCCGATCGCTGGGCCGGCCACCTGCCACTGGGTGACCTGGCAGCCAGAGGACCCTGAGGGCCTCCCAGCCACACGGGGCTGAGTGTGTCGGCCTCCCGGGGGGTCTGTCAGGGCAGGACCGCAGATCCAGCCCACACCAGACAGGAGCCGGCCACTCGGCCTTCTCTGTGGGTCACCAGAGAGGGCAGGGCCGGGCAGCGCAGCCTCCGAGAACCTCCCACGGCCACGTGGCACCGCTGGGCAGCACCCGCAGTCCCTGCAGGGCTGTGTCCGTCAGGGCCGCCCACCTGCTGGCCCTGGAGGTGAGCGAGGGCGCCCTGAGAACAGCAGCCACTGGGGAGCTCGAAACCTTTCCCAGAGCAGCTCAAATCAGCGGTGCAAGAGAGCCGGATCCTGGCCCTGCAAACTCCCTGAGCACAGGGCACCCCCGGGCAGCTGTGCAGGGCCACTGTCGCCATGGACCTAGCGTGCCGCAAACCCCGGGGCGGCGGGGGGGCAGAGCCATGAGGAGTGGACAGCAGACCCCACATGGATGCCAGTGCAGTCAGCAGGAGGCAGCGGGAGGGCAGAAAGACCCGCCTGCTGACCGGGCCCTCGCCAGGCTGATCACACGGTAGCCAGAGCCCCAGGGGGACGGGGCTCCCCACACGTGAAGCTCCCCAGAACCAGGCCAATCCTCTGACCAGTGAGCACTGGAGAGTGAGCAGCGCCCTGCCCTGGGCCTAGCTCACACCGGGGTGAGCCCAGGGGCTTCCGACTCTGGTCTGGACATGGGGTGTATTCCTGGGCCCCAACAGTGCGAAGCTATTAAACGGACAACTCCTGGAACCCTGACCAGGGAGGACTGGAGGAGAAAGATCAGGCTGCTCCGACACCCACAGACGGAGGCCACCCAGAGCTCGGGCAGGATGGAAGAGAATATCCGTCTCGACACAGGGCTGGTCCGTGGGACTCCAGGAGCTGTTGGCCTAACACAAAATAGGAGACTCAAGCAAAATGTATCACTTCACTTGTATCAGTTGCGGTCCCATTGCTCATTGATTTGCTCGTGTGGGGGCCAATAACGTCTCCATTCATCCCTGTCGCATGCTAGTGTAGCCCAATGGTGTCTACTCGCTCCAGGAACACAAAGAGCCTCAAACCATTCATTCAGGGTCTTGACGAAGAAGTGCGACCATCTCGTAGGTGGGAGGCCAGGCGTTCTTTTGATGTACCATGGAATCCAGTCGGTAACAGCTCTAGTCCAGTGGTCGTCTCTAAACAGCATTATGTGTCCGGCCCATTTGATTTTCAGCAAATGAGATGTCCCTCATTCTTGATCGTCGACGAAGGTCAGAACTCCGGATTCCTTCTCTCACTTGACTGAAATGTGATATTCCAAGCATAGCTCTTTCCTTTCCTCTTTGGGATACCCAAATAGCGTTCTCATCACCCCCTCAATGGTTCACCGCCTCACCATGGTGGGAAGGTGGCAATGTTGCCAACCGGCAGAGTGAACCAACAGGTGCTGCCCAGAGACGCAGGCAGGTGCGTGTTTGTCAGCGTGCAGATCATTACAACATGCCATTCGACCAAAAGTTTGTATTCAGTAGACTGGGAACACCTGTACAGGTGATTAGAGGCCGCTCTAAAGCCTCTGTCCCTCTCGGAGAGCCTGGCAAGCTACCAAGGGTATTCCACCCGCACGGCAGAGCCTGGCAAGCTCTCCATGGCGTATTCGATATGCCAAAAACTGTAACAAAAATGGACCTCATTTCCCTGACCCTGAAAGAGCCCCCAATATGGCAGCATTGGGAAGGACGAGTAAAGAGAGGCTGATAAAATCTCAGGGCCAAACGAGGCTGCCAAAACAAAGAAGGACTAAGATGACCGTCTGTACTTTCAACGCACATATGCTGGCATCGGAAGCATCCATCAAGGAACCTGATGGTTCGAGCACAGAAGATCAAGTATGACGTCATTGGACTGATCGAGACAAGAAGGCATCGATCACATCATGCCTTTTTGGACACTGGAGAAGAACTGTTCCTCAGAACATGGGACAGTAAAGGCATCGGTGGTGTCAGTGTTCTTGTCAACATGAACTTGGCCATGAGCACTGATTCATTCGAATGCCTACCAACCTGAACTGGATGCTTACATTTGAATAGATGTGGCTCATTGCTGGCAGTTTCTATTTTCGTCACCTACGCACCAACATCCAACTATGACAAAGACTGACTTCACCGGGTTGCCTAGGACAGGCGCAGGTGTTGTCCCTCCACCTGCCACCTGAGAATCCTGGCAGCTGCCAACTCCCAGAACCCAGTGACAAGCCCAGGTATGTGGGCCCAGTGACTGCAAACTCCAGGCCTCAAGGGCTAGGGGATGGGCCAGTCCTTCCCATCTCCCTGTCCCTGTGGGACCCTGAAGGTCACGTCCATAGGCTGCCTCTGGATGCTATTTAAGCTCCTTAACAGTCATGATCCAGAAACCCACACATGAATCTCGGAACTGAGCAGCTTGCTGCAGAGATTTCTCCAGACCCTAACTATCTAAAATGTTAGAATTCCAGGAGTGAAAACAGCCATGTGACATCTCATGGTATTCGTAACAAGCAATACAAAATAAATTATGTAGCATCTGCCTGTTTGGCAAGCTTAAGTGGTGGCAGGAAAATTCAAAATTATGATGGTGGGAAGATGTTATGGTGATGGGACTGGTGTCGAAATATTCAGTGTAATCCATCATTGTGAACAACCTTATGAAAATAAATTCTTTTTTAAATGAAGCATGATACTGCCGGAGTCATAGCACAGTGGGGAAGGTGCTTACCTTGCACATGGCTGACCCGGGTTGGATCCCCAGCATCCCCTAGCACCTCGAGCACCACCAGGAATAATTCCTGAGTGCTAAGTGCAGAGCCAGGAGCAAGTAAGCCCTGAGCATCGTCCGGTTGACCCAAAGAGCAAAAAAAAAAAAAAAAAAAAAGACTAATACATTGAAAACTGAAAGAAATGAAAGACATAATGAAAGGGAAGGACAGCCCCAGCCCTGGAAGGACGCTGTTGAAAGGTCCAGAGTCCTCATATTAATCTTCAGAGTCAAAGCAATCGCTCTCAAAATCCCAAAGACATTCATTTTTAATGCAAATAAAACAAAACTAAAATTTATGTGAAATCATTAAAAACTCTAATCAGTCAAGCAATCTTCATTGTGTTCTGTGTGGGGCCACACTCAGTTGTGCTCAGGGCTCCCCGCAGCTCTGCACTCAGACCATTTCTGGGGCACTGGGACAGACCCACACTGGCCAGGTGCAGGACGAGGAAGCGGTCAGCAGCAGCAGCTGACCAGAGCAGCGCCAAGTGTGCTCCTGCACCCCAGAGAATTATTGTTCTGCTTCCGTTTTTTCTTAATTTTTCTGTTTGTTGGGGGCCCCAGTTCCGGCTCTGTGCTCAGGGCTGGTCCTGGTCTGCAGAGTTCTCTATGAGGAAGGTTTGACACGCAGTGGGGCCAGGCTGGACCCTGGACTGATGGCCCCCAACCGTGCTGGGAGCAAGCCGCAAGCAAGAGCCACAATGTGGCTGCCCCAAACCCAAAATAAATAAAAACAACTTTCAAGAATGTAGTAACTTCCTAGGGAGTAAAGTCAGTTAAACTGTTTTGCAAACCTAAAAAATGCTAAGATAGTAAATGGATCGCTGTATCACTGTCATCCCATTGCGCATCGATTTGCTCAAGCGGGCACCAGTAACGTCTCCAAGTGAGATTGTTGTTACTGTTTTTGGCATATTGAATACTCCACAGGTAGTTTGCCAAGCTCTACCGTGTGGGTGGAATACTCTCGGTAGCTTGCCGGGCTCTCCAAGAGGGACAGAGAAATCGAACCCAGGTCGGCCCCGTGCAAAGCAAACCCTACCCACTGTGCTATCGCTCCAGTCCAATAAATAGATTATGGGGATAAATTTCCCTGCATACAAATACTAAACGTTACACAAGTGGAAGTGAAATGATGTAGTATATTCATGATACATACATGTGAAAATAACGAGAGGAAAAACTTTCCCTTCTGAACTCAGACGACTGTCTGCCAACATCCACAGACAGAGAACTTGCAGGAAGGCAAAGTTGGAGGCAGTATCAGAAAGAAATCAAATCAAATTAAAATTTCATCAGACAAAACGGACCTCAGCTGTAGCAATACGCTGTCAAGCGGATGCCTCTCCCAGGGAGCACTCCAGGAGTTCCAGCCGAGCTCCAGCAGCCCAAAGCCTCCATTCCGGAAAATCTACTAGGCTCCAAGACCCAGCCTGGGACAGGCCAGCGCCCGGCACCCCTGGGCACGCTCATGGGCGCACACCTTGTCCCAGAGCAGCCACCACAGGAGCCCGGGGATGCGCAGCCAGGAAAGCCTGCTCACACACTCCCGGCCAAGGGGCTGGGCTGGCAGGAGGCCCTGACCGGGGAAGCACCGGCTGGGGGCGGCCACTGGGCTTCTCACGGGTATGGTCACTGTGGGCTGACTGGGGCAGGCTCAGCTGGCCAACAGCCCCAGGGCCGCACCTCGGGGAGACTGTCCCCAGGGCCGACGGGTCCCCCCACTCAAAGCTGAGACGGCCGCCTCTAGACGGGCCTGTGGCTGTGTCGGCCACACGGGCCAACCTGGGCACGGCCCGCACGAGCCCAGCGAGAGGAAGGCTGGGGCCCACGGGCGGAGCTGCCCACAGTGCCCAGGTGTGGGAGTTCCCACGGCGAGGCAGCGCGGGGTCTGTCGCCGGCAGAGGCAGGAGCGAGCCAGCACCAGGCCCCGAGGCTGCCAGACGTGTGGGTTCCTATCGCCTGGGCTGGGAGAGGCATGGCCTGTTGATACAATTCTAGAGTTGGAATAACAAAGCTCCAATAATAAACATAGACAAATTTAAAAAATCAATGTTATTCCCCGCACAGGGGGCCAGTGAGCCGCTTGCTGCTAGCTGGCTGGCGTCTGCGCTGCTCTCGCTTACTGAGCCACTTCTGTGCGGCTCCTGGGTGACCTGGGGGCCCTCTCGAGGGCTTCACTATTAGGGAGTCCAGAGGTGTCGCCCAGCCACACACGCGTCCCATGAAGCAGACCTCAGCACCCACAGCTGTGCCCGTGAGCTGACAGGCACCGGCTGGGGAGGTGAGTGCAGCGTCCGGCTTCAGGGAGAACGGGGCAGGGAGCGTTTCCTATTTTAAAGACTTATATCTCAGACAGAAACAGTCTTTTTAAAAATAATATTCTGTTGCAAACCACAAAGCCCAAAAGGAGAGAGGAAGAAGAGGAAGAAGGAGAGGAGGGAGGAAGGAGGAGGAGGAGGAGGAGGAGGAGGAGAAGGGGGAGGAGGGTCTGCCATAGAGACAGGTGGGGTGGGGGGTGGGGGTGGGGGTGGGGGGTGATGGGAGGGAACCTGGGGACACTGGTGCTGGGAACCATACACTGGTGTAGGGATGGGTGTTGGAACACTGTAGACTGAAACCCAATCATGAACAGTTTTGAAAGGGTCTATCTCACAGTGATTCAATAAAAAAGTTTAAAAAAGGGGCTGGAGTGATAGTACAGTGGGTAGGGCATTTGCCTTGCTTGCAGCCGACCCAGGTTCAATGCCCAGCATCCCATATAGTTCCCCGAGCACCACCCTGCACTCAGGGAAATTCCTGAGTGCAGGGCCAGGAGTAATCCCTGAGCATTGCTGGGTGTGACCCAAAAAGCAAAAAAAGAAAAAAAGTTAAAATAATAAAAATAACATTCTATTGATTTTGGCTAAGTTTCCCTTCCAGGATACCAGGTCTCATGAGAACATACTGCCTACTGCTATCAGCCACAGTCATGCTAATATAGCGACTATATCTAGAGCCAAGACCAACCTTTAGACTAGTCACAACTGTGTCAAGGGCTTTTCTTTCCTACCAAAGGTCAAAGTGAGCCGTCGTGCATGAAGAACACACGTTGTATCACTGAGCTACACCTCCAGCCCCAAAGAAATATTCTAAAGAGAGCGGTGCGCCCAGAGTTTGGAGGTGGCCCCCTGAGCTTCCCACCAGTGTGTGGCTCACTCCTGTGTCCCTGGGGCTGCCATACAGGCCATGTCGGCCCAGCCAGGGGTGTGCAGAGCTGCGGGACCCATCAGAGGGACCCGGGCAGGACCCAGCGCCACCCCCAGCCCTGCAATACAAGATGGAGTGAGCACAGAGGCCAGAGGAACAGCAGGATGGCCAGGCGGGCCCGTGTCCATCGCCCCCTGCCCGCACAGCGGGACCCTGGGCATGGCTGGGCACCACCAGTGGGCAGCAGCTCCCTCCCAGCTGGCCTGTGTGGAAGCTGCTCCTCCGAGCGTGTCATGGCTGGCGTCTCACAGCTGTGCCATGGGGCGCCTGGATAAGCTGGGTGTTGCTGCTCCAGTGGGCGCGAGGGAGAGGCCACCCCAGGCACCCTGCCCTCAGCACACCTGAAGGCAAGGCTCCCCCTCCTGCAGCACCGCAGGGCTCCGAGTGGCCAGCATGGGAAGAGGGTCCCTGGGCCTTCCTTTACGGACAGACAGGAGAGTGTGTCAGTCATGGTCAACCACACTGAGTGCTGGAGTCTAAGGTCCACCTGCAACTCAGAGCTCCCTGAAAACACTCTCAAGTGCTCCAGGGGCCTCCAGGCAATGCAGGCACACACAGCCCAAATCCCTGGGAGGTCAGGCTAAGGCCAACGGCTGACCCAGGGCACAGCCCCTGGCCTGGGTGGGCCTCTAAGCTGGATACCCAGGGCAGCACGGGGGGGGGGGGGGCGGGGGGAGGGAACCTACCCATCTTAGGAAGAGGCCACATGCCCGCCAGCCCGACCCCTCAGCCAGAAGCAGCACCGGCAGTTGGAGGGCTCAGGGCCCGCAGACGCCCGAGCTCGGGAGCAAGGCAGTGACCCAGAGGCCAGAGAACCCCAGACAACAGCGGAACAACCCCAGTGTGAGATGTGACAATTTCCACTGGGCTACTTCTCGGAACTTCACTTACCACCTTGTTGGAACGAAAGATACAGAATGAGTAACTCTGTGCCTGCTAAGGACAGCTGTGGGGCAGGGGTGGGGAACGGGAAGGTCACATGGCAGGGGCTGGCGCTGGGCACTCACTGCCCAGACCCCTGTACCACAAACAGCTTTGTAAGCCACAGTGTTTTCAGTTAAAAGCATTCTTTTTTTCAGAGAAAACTTCCCATTTTCTCAGGGCGTGAGGTGAGTGCTCACTCGCACAGTGCTTGGCAGCAGCAGGTGAGCCGAAAGGACACGGGCAGGCAGCCCCGCGCCAAGCCTGAGGCTTTCTGTCCAGCTGTCGTGGGAACACAGTCCCTATTTTGGCCCCCGCCGGCTGCCGGCTGCCTCAGGAGCCGCGGACAAACCCGTAAGAAGGACACGTGGGCAAGAAGCTCCCGGCCAGCTCCTGGGGCAGCAGTGCCGGACCCAGACAGGCCCTCCCGGGGCCAGTGGTCACAAGGCGTCCACACACAAACTGCCCCGACAAGCCCTCAGCTCACCGGGCAGAGGCTCGGGCACGGGTGTGGACTGCCCTCCTCTGAGCGTCCCTGACATGCCCAGATCCGGCGAGGAGCACGGCCCCTAGCCCCCACCCCAACCCACAGCCCGTCGGCACAGGCGGCCTGCAGAAGCAGTAACCAGGGGCAGTGCACTGAGCCAGGGTCTGGAAAACCTCTCTTCCAGGAGTTCCTGCTTTTCCCCTGGAAAATGTTGTGGATTCTAATATATCTGAATTTCATCCATCTTC